>NW_027256881.1:78435845-79035845 GCF_029215685.1 Pituophis catenifer annectens | reverse complement strand
ATACACTATTCTATACTTTCCAAGTGAGTCTTGAGGCCAAAATAATTGTTCTTTTCTTTAGAAGTGGCTTGATTTGACTATAGTGCACACATTTTGATTTTGGCTGTATATCTAATAAGCACACATCAGGATAATAACAAAGAGCTAGTCCTCAAATTATGGTCACAATTTGGACTGGACTGTCAATCATAAATTAGTGTAGTTATATAGCAAGTCATCATGTCTGAACCCGATTTTACAACCATTTGTACCAGGGGTGGGTTCTGAATTTTTTTACTACTGGTTCTGTAGGCGTGGCTTATTTTGTGGGTGTGGTTTGATGGTTATGTGACAATTCTTTAGGATTTAGCAGAGGTACTGGTCTACCAGGCTTTTAACTGTTTGCAGAGCTGTACCGGTCTACTCATTTGTTTTTGGAGGCACTGGTCTACCCATTTATTTTTGCAGGCACTGGTCTACTCATTTGTTTTTGGAGGCACTGGTTTACCACCACACTGCCTTTTAACACTGATCAGCTGTAGGGCGGCCCTTTGAAGCCCCGCGGCAAGAGTTTAAACAGTTTTTTTCTTCTAGCCGATCAGCTGGGACTCGGGAGGCAGCAATAGATTGGGGGTGGGGCCAAATAAAAGGTAAGAATAACGTGGGGGGGGCGGAGGGGTGGGAGGGCCCAGCTCCCAAACAATAAGAGAACCGGTTTGGTGATGTCATATCGTCACCACTACTGGCTCAGTGGAACCGGGCAGAACCAAGAGGAACCCACCACTGATTTGTACCATAGTTATTAAGTGAAGCACATGGTTGTTAAGTGAATCCAGTTTTCCTAATTGGCATTTTTTATTACAAATCAGCTAGGAAGGTTACAAATTGTGATCACATGACTACAGGATGCTACAATTGGTCATAAATGTGTCCTGGTTACCAAATGCTTGAATTGTAATCATGTGACTGTTGGAATGGTGCAACACTCAAAAGTGTGAGGATAGGTCATAAATCACTTTTTCCAAGGCGGTCATAACTTTGAACTGTTGTTAAACGAATGGTTGTAAGTCAAGAATTGCCTGTATTTTACTATAAAATTTGTCTCTGCCTCCTTTCCAGTGTGCTTTAACCTGAAAGAACATAACCTAGTTTATACTATATGCCCGTGATGGCGAACCTATGGCACGTGTGCCACAGGTGGCACACGGAGCCATATTGGTGGGCACTTGAGTGTTGCCCTACCTCAGCTGCAGCACGCATGCGTGCATCGGCCAGCTAATTTTCAGGCCTTCCGGGCCCACTGGAGGTCGGGAAACAGGCTGTTTCCGGCCTCTAGAGGGCCTCTGGGGGGGTGGGGAAGGCCATTTTTGCCCTCCCCAGGTTCCTAGAAAGCCTCTGGAGCCCGGGGAGAGTAAAAAGCGGGCCTACTGGGCCCATCGCGTCATCGCGTGCCAAAAGCAGGGGGCGCACAGGGGGGCATGCAGACATGTGCGGGGGGGCACTTATGGGTATGGGCACATGTGCGTGCAACCCCCCCACGCTCCCCCACTTTTGGCACGCGATGGCAAAAAGGTTAGCCATCACTGCTGTATGCTAATTTGTTGCTTTTCTTCCGTTATTTATTTTACACGTTCTCTAATGGTAAGATGTAATATCATAGGTGACTAGTTAAGACCCAAAGATTTTTGATCCATCAAAAAAATTTAGTAAGGGCTAGATGCCTTATTTTCTAGCGAACAAATAGCTATTAAAATTGTTAACATGCAAAGGAGTCAAGAGAGTTAGGTAATTTATAACACAGCTTCTTTCGTTCTCTTTTACACATTCTACTTTCTCTGAACTCTAGTCTTGGTAGAAGGAATGCAATTAGAATTAAATTATTAATTATTTTCTTTTTTCCATAAACTGTATTGCAGTTATTGATAAAATGGATTAAAATGGAATTTATATTTTAAATTGAACTATCCATAATTGTTGTATGCTATAATAGATATTTCATTCTCAATGACTGTTACATTCTTAGTACTTTTTTCTGCAGAATTCCATCTGAGATTTTGTTTCTCAGAATATATTAATTTTATGAAGTTTGGAACTGTTTATCTAAAGGAAATGTCATTTATTATGTTGCAAAAGGCTTGAGGATTTAGTGAATAATCCTTGGTCTTTACAAGACTATACGGTTATATGAGTGCTAATTTGGCATTTTGTATTCTTGGCCTCTCTGTTTGTGATATTTAATGTTCTAACATATCCTTGGTTGGTTGAATCCATATGTCACTCAAATGGGAGCTTGTAGTTTGGCACTGGTCTGACAGTCAGTCAGCCATGGAATACAATGATAAAATTATGAAAACTGTGTCTCTGTTCATTGGACCAGTAGAATTCACAAGCATTTTTCCCTTATGTGCCTAAATATTATATTGCTATGTCTTGGCTTACAGACACTGACTTTCTGGGATTTAAGACTTGTCAAAATAAGACAACTTATTTTCCCTTGCATAAACTTCCATTTTTGGTTGCTTTTGCTTTCTGCATATAAAACATGAATCTTAGGCATCTTGATTCATTTTATTAGTATAAAAATATAATTGTGTTCTATTGCATACCTGTCAAAACTAAAAAGGACTTTGAAATGTACTGTATCACTATATTCCAGCATGAACATTATATTTTATATTTTCCAGTATCTATTAGGTAAAAATAGTTAGGGGCATTATTAAAAATAAAAAATACACTTTATCTATCTTATCTATCTATCTATCTATCTATCTATCTATCTATCTATCTATCTATCTATCTATCTATCCACACATACACATACACATATATGTATACACACACACACACACACATTTTCTTTTCTTTTTTTCTCAGTTGTATTCAGCAGTTCTTCCTTCTCCAGATGGTCCTTCCCATTTCAGCCTGTTTTCTTCTATCCCTAATTGCATTGCATGGATGTTCTGCAAAAGGACCTTGAACAATCAGGTAGAAGAGAGGTATTGCTTTCAAGTCTGTCAGCTTTTCTGTTTAATCTCCTGACTTCCTGAGATTTCTGTAGCCAGATCCTATTGTGGGGTAAAGCGAAACATTCCTGTCACTATCAGGACAACCCCAACACAAAGGCAAAGCATTTATTGAGTAGCATTTGGGACAGAACACATTCTGAAACAGAAGTATATGCATGGATTGCCTACCACTTATCATAAGTAGATGCTTCAGTTGATAGTGGTGTAGCTTGATCTTGAGTATTCCAGAATAGAGGAGACTAAATTAATACCTTCCAGAACATTCAGGTCCCTTCTGGTCAGTATTTCTGATATTCTGGTGATTGTGGAGGAATTTTCGTCATGATAACAGATTGTTCTGCTTGTATATCTTAATTGTCAAGATGTTCAATAAAAACATGACACATTACACTGCTTTGTGTATTGCTTGTTAACCAAAATCTCCCTATCTATTAATAGGAGTTAGATGAAGCTCTATTCACATTGTAGGTCTCAATATTGCAGAGTTACAGAAAGTTCTAAAGACAAAGGAACTGGGCTGGATAGTGAAGACATTAAAGTTGGCAGTTCTCATTTTCTTTGTTATGGTAGTGTAATATCCTCCAATTTGTCACCTCCTGCTGTTGGGTTAGAGAAGAGTTTGGAATCCCAGGGAAGAATGTTTACTAAGACATGTTCACTAAAAACATCTACAAATGTGCAGTTGAGTGTTTTACAAGATCAGAAATACATGCCCACATGCTTTTTCTTCTGAGTTATATTCCCCTGTGTAGTGTTTACATGTGTGTTAGATATGTTCACCACTTTGAGTTATTTGTAAAAATAATAAAGGCGGGTAAAGGTTTCTCCTGTCCAGTCTAGGGGGTGATGCTTATCTCCATTGAGCCAGTATTGTCTTAAGACATTCATGTGGTCAGCATGACTGTATGCCCAGGCACATGGAACACTGTTACCTTCCCACTGAAATGGTGCCTATTTATCTATTTGCATTTGCATGCTTTTGAATTGCTAGATGGGCAGAAGCTGGGGCAGGTAACAGGATCTCACCCCATCATGCAGCACTTGGGCCACTGAACCATCATGCCCCCAAAGGCAGGATATAAATATATATTAAAAATACTACAATAAAATACTAAAATAATGATGGTTTGTGCTTTAAGTTTTGGCTTAACCATATCCTCTTCTCTATCCTGCTGGTAATCAGCAGCACAGGAATAGACACCAATCTAATATAATTGTGAGGGATATTTCTTGTGTTAAATTTCAGACCAGTATACTCTTTGAATCAAAATGCAGTTTAGGGGAATAAGAGAAACTGTAAATATGTTTTCTGGTTTTCTTGAGTGTGCCTACTATGCTATTTTTGCTATTTTTGCTATTTATCATTAGAGTACAGTTGCTGGCAAAATATGTTGGCAGCATTATCTTCCATGCCACTCTAAGCGTTCCATTAAATTAATTACCAGTTCTGCTCCTGGTATAAGTATTGGCCCCTAGGTATTGAATTGTATCTAATTATTATTATTATTATTATTATTATTATTATTATTATTATTATTATTATTATTATTATTTATTGAATTTGTATACTGCCCTACTCCCGAAGGACTCAGGGCGGTGAACAGCCAAAAGATAAAATACATATAATACAAATGCTAAAAAACCATTAAAATACAATTAAATAATTTGGCCCAGAAAACAAAATTTAAAACACTCCAAATTTATAAGACAGATTTAAAATTTAAAAAATTTAAAAACAGTTTAAAAGAGAGGTTAGGCCAGCCTGCTGGAATAGGAATGTTTTGAGGGCACGGCGGAAAGCACACAGATCCGTGATCCTCCGTATCTCCGGGGGGAGCTCGTTCCAGATGGCGGGTGCCCCCACAGAGAAGGCTCTCCCCCAGGGGACGCCAGTCAACACTGTTTGACCGACGGCACCCTAAGAAGCCCCTTTCTTTGTACTGGTCGGTGAGAGGCTACTGGTGGCAGAAGGCGGTCTCATAGATATCCCCGGTCCTAGGCCATGGAGTGCTCTAAAGGTGGTAACCAAAACCTTGAAGCGCACCCGGAAGACCACCGGGAGCCAGTGCAGCTCGCGCAGGAGGGGGGTCACATGGGAGCACCCATAACCACCCGCGCGGCCGTATTCTGGACCAGCTGGAGCCTCCGGGTGCTCCTCAAGGGGAGCCCCATGTAGAGAGCATTGCAGTAGTCCAGGCGGGAAGTGACGAGGGCATGAGTGACCGTATTTAACAAGTCCCGATCCAGAAAGGGATGCAGCTGGTGAATCAGGCAAACCTGATAAAATGCCCTCCCGGCCACGGCCGTCAAATGCTCTTCTAAAGACAGCTGTGAGTCCAGGAGGACAACCAAGTTGCGCACCCTCTCCGTGGAGGCCAATGACTCACCCCCAATAGTCAGTGATGGCACCAACTGACTATATCGGGATGTCGGAAACCACAGCCACTCGGTCTTGGATGGGTTGAGCCTGAGTCTGTTTCTCCCCATCCAGATCCGTACAGCCTCCAGGCACTGGGACATCACTTCAACGGCATCATTGGGGTGGTCCGGGGTGGAGATGTACAGCTGAATGTCATCAGCGTACTGGTGGTACTTCACCACGAAACCACGGATGATCTCACCCAGCGGCTTCACATAAATGTTGAACAGGAGGGGCGAGAGGACCGACCCTTGCGGCACCCCACATATGAGGGGCCTCGGGGTCGACCTCTGCCCCCCTGTCAACACAGACTGCGACCAGTCATAGAGAAAGGAGGAGAACCACCGCAACACAGTGCCCCCCACCCCTAACTCTTCCAGCAGGTGCAGCATGATACCATGGTCGATGGTATCAAAAGCTGCTGAGAGGTCTAATAGGACCAGGACAGAGGAGCAACCCCTGTCCCGAGCCCTCCAGAGATCATCAACCAACGTGACCAATGCCTTTTCTGTACTGTACCCAGGCCTGAAGCCCGACTGGAATGGATCCAGATAAGCCGATTCATCCAGGTACTGAGGGAGCTGTTGTGCTACCACACTCTCAACAACCTTCGCAACAAAGCGAAGGTTGGAGACTGGACAGTAATTAGCCAACACTGCCGGGTCCAGGGAAGGCTTCTTGAGGAGAGGTGTCACCACCGCTTCTTTCAAGGTGGCGGGAAAGACACCCTCACTCAAAGAAGCATTTATAATCCCCCGGAGCCAGCCTCGTGTAACCTCCCAAGAGGCCAGCACCAACCAGGAGGGACACGGGTCCAATAAACATGTGGCAGCGTTCAGTCTACTCAGTATCCTGTCCACGTCTTCGGGAGTCACAGAATCAAACTCTTCCCAGATAATATTCTCAAGACCTGCCTCCATCCTCCCCCCTGAATCTACCCCATCAGAGTCCAGGTGTTCCCGAATCTGAGCGATTTTATCATACAGATACTGTACAAAATCCTCGGCTCTACCCTCCAAGGGGTTCTCCCATGCTTCCTGAAGGAGCAGGGAGCGGGTCACCCTAAACAGGGTGGCCGGACGATTATCTGATGATGCAATAAGAACAGAAAAATAGTTACAGTTTGTCGCATTTATCACCACTAGGTAAGTCTTAATATGGGCCCTTACCAGTGTTTGGTCAGATTCAGACTGGCTGGCCCTCCAACCTCTCTCCAGGCGTCTTTTCCGGCGCTTCATCTCCCTCAGCTCCTCGGTAAACCAAGGAGCCAAGCGAGATCAGCACCAAGTCAAAGGCCGCAAAGGCACGACCCGATCCAAAGCTCCAGCAGCCGCCCTATCCCAGGCGGCCACCAGGTCTTCGGTCGAGCCATGAGCTAGAGCCTCAGGAAATGGCCCAAGCTCCATCTGGAACCGATCCGGGTCCATCAGGCACCTGGGGTGGAACCACCTCATCGGTTCCGCCTCCCTGCGGCGGGGTGTAGCAGTTCGAAGGTCAAAGCGAAGGAGAGAATGATCCGACCACGACAAGGGTTCAGTCACTATATCCCCAATATCGAGATCATTCAGCCACTGACCAGAGACAAAAACCAAGTCCAGAGTGTTTCCCCCTGTGTGAGTAGGGCCATGCACTAACTGGGTCAGGTCCATAGCCGTCATGGAAGCCATGAACTCCCGCACTGCCTCAGGCGCTTCACTGATGGATGGCAGGTTAAAATCCCCCATGACCATAAGCCTCGGGGTATCAACCACCACCCTGGCTATAACGTTGAGCAGTTTGGGCAGGGCCGCTGCCACGTGGCAGGGAGCCAGGTATGTGATCAGCAAGCCCACCTGTACCCCATGACCCCACTTCACCAGGAGGGGCTCATATCCGGCAATCTGAGGAATAGTGGCCTCCCTCGGACCAAGAGCTTCTTTTATAACAACCGCCACCCCCCCCGCCCCTACCCTGTGACCTTGGTTGATGAAATGTGCAGAAACCAGGAGGGCACATTTTAACGAGGGGGACCCCTCCTCTTGGCCCATCAGGTCTTCCTAATTCCTGCCAGATCTGCTCCCCGCTCCTGAACAAGATCACAAATGAGGGGGGCTTTATTTACTATGGATCTGGCGTTGCATAACATCAGCTGAAGGTCCAGGCCCTGATATAATCCAGATTTTCATTTTCAAAATTTATACTAAACTATTTTTCTGCCTATCCTCCCCAACAAATAATTTATGATACTTGGGAGAATGTAGAAAAGTAATATTTGAAGCATTACAACAAGCCTTTCCTAATGATAACAATAGGAAAATTAATATGACTACATTTTTCTTGCACATCTTGCTTGCATTATTGCTTACAACTCCTTCTTTTATTGTAAATAAGCAAAATCTGTTCTGTAGTTCCCTGTGATGGAATTTATTATTTTCTCATGTGCGAATGACAAATCTGCTTCCACAACAGATAAAAACTTTTGTTATTTTACCAGTAAGCTATGGTAAATCAGCAGAGTAGAACTTGTTGGAGAATTGATGCTTTTCTCACTTGTTTGTTTGACAGAACCATACAGTACCGATAAAATGTTTCCCTCCAAGTGTCTGTAGACTTACATAAGAGAATCAGCATAAATCAGGAAGGAACTGTTAGCACAGTTGATACCTTGATGCCTTCTAATCATAACTACATGTTCTACTTTTCCACTTGATAACATAGGATTGACTGACAGCTTTTGTAATAAATTAGGTTGCTAAGAGCATAATACAGTGGAGACTTTCCATTCCTTCAGATACTTCTTCTCACACAAATATAAAACAAAATCCTTACATATATGTATCTCATCAAAGCTCAGCTTTTGTTTACATCATTAATAAATGTTGACAAGTATTTATAAGTGCATTCTACATTGGCCTTACACAGTTTTAATTTTCTTTGTTGTATAAAATGTACGTTAAGGCACGTTTTATACATCTGAAAGGTGCAGACTGCAATTAACACTATGGCTGTTTGTTACTAAAATTTGAAAAAAAATTCCTTGCGCCTGCCTTCATGGGACAAAATGACGGCATCAGCAAGGAAGAACTGAATGCTTAACCCATTTTGTGCTAGCCATCCAACTCCTTTTTCACTGTGAGAAGTTTGCAAATAAGGGAATAGTGTCCTGTGGTGATAAAAGCAACTTAAAAGCAAATATGAGAGGGCCATTTGAGGAAAAAATGGCTTTGTTGCTGATTTTCTCCCTGGTTCATAAGCAGTAAATGTTCTCATAAAGATGATAGCATTATTTAGAAAGAGAAATACATCTACATTAGAAAATGCAAGCTTTTCTTATAATATAGAAACATTTTCATATTGCACACTTTGAGTAATGTGTTACTCATTTTAGAAGACAAAATACTTGGGTTTGATTGTAGTTACCATACCATGTCTAGTTTTTCTTTGGGAAAATGCAGAAAGAGTCCCAAAAGGGGTGGGGGGGGACCCCTCTTTTTTTTGTACCTTTGAGTCAGTTTTTTTTTTTTTTAAATTGCTGGCAACTGCCTGAATACGACTGGCCCAAGGACATCTAGCTGACTTTGTACCTAGGATGGGACTAGAACTCACAGACACCTGTTTCTAGCCAATACTGTAAGCCACTACACTAAACTTGTTCTCATACATATTTAAATAGTGAGGCAAAGACTTTTTATGTGTAATACAGCAAAACGTTGCCAGTTATAAAAACTCCTTTTTGGGATTGCTTGGTAGAAAAGCAGTCTTTAAGGAATAATCACGCCTTAGTAGCAAAATATGAAGATCATAAGTTTCTCCCAGCAGAAACTTCTGATGTGGCAAATGATGGGAAAGAGTTTTGGATAATGCAAATAACTGAATCAAGCATAGGGCAGCCTCTGCTGCACCCCCCCCCCCCCGTATGTTCTTAAATAAGATGTACTGTAAGAACTGCTAGGAGTGAACTATTTTGATAAATTCATATTGCTCATCTAAGGGAGGAAACAGTGAAATGACTTCAGTACAGGTAATCCTTAATTTAAGACCACAATTCAGCCTAAATTTCTGTTGCTTGACCTTTGTTAAGTGAATTTTGCCCCATTTTATGACTTTTCATGCCACAGTTGTAAAGTGAATGACTGCAGTTGTTAAGTTAGTAACATGGTTGTTAAATGAATCTGGCTTCCCCATTGACTTTGCTTGTCAGAGGGTTGCAAAAGATGATCACATGACTGTGGGGATACTGGCGCTATCATAAAATAAGAATCAGTTGCCAAATAGCTGAATTTTGATCATGTGATCATAGGGATGCTACAGCAGTCGTTAAATGTGAAAAATGGTCACACTTTTTTCAGTGCCATTGTAACTTTGAATGGTCACTAAATGAAGTGTTGTAAGTCGAGAACTACCTGTATACCTGAAAACCTAAGTATCCATCTCCCTGTGTTTGCAAGTGTTTGTTTTTTTAAAATAGCAATAGAGACATTTTTAACTTTCTTCTGAAAAGTTTAAAAGATACTGTATTTCTTTTGCTGCAATTCTTTTCTATTGTAGGAAGGATATTGAAAATTGCTGTTTGGAAATGAAACATTTGATTTTTCATCATGTAATTTCTTTTATTATCTATAAAATGACAAGTCTTCTTCAATTCAAGTCATTGGACTCCATAGAAAAGTTTATGAGGTTTTTTTCACAATAGCATGGAAGTGGTTTTCCACTTCCTTTTTCCAGATTTTTTGTCATGTTGCATTTCCTCAAGTACAACTCAATTTAGCTTCCAAGATCAACAGAAATCAGCCATATCCTGCCAATAGCTGGATTTAATGAGTGAAGGCTGCACATAAAAAGGAAATCCATTTATAAACATTTTGTGTGTGTTTGAGTTATAATTGCTCTTTGCTAGAAATAATTATCTCTCAAATAAAATATGAATGATTAATATGAGTTTTTAACAGTGAACAAGACAGAAGGCTCAAGCTGATGACTTGGTTGCCTTGGCTGCTGTTCTTGGGTGTTTTATTGAGTACTGTTTTGATAAAGATTCAGATCTACTTGATCCCACATCTGTGTCCTGTTTTGAGCTACTATCCAATCTAGAGAAATAAAAATATCCTCCTTTGAATATCCCCAGTGTTAATCAATGATTTAAAATATAGCAACTTTTAGAAAAATGCTTTTAGGGAAGATTCTTTACATGACACACTTCCACAGAAAAGTCACAGAGAAAAGTAATTCTGAAACTTTTAATACTCTGCAAATGTTGAAGAAAGAGCAGTATATTCTTGGAAATCCCATATTGTGATTTCAGCATTTTTTGTTCTGGGGAGAAATTGATTTCTTTTAATGCGTGGGTATAGTGTGATGGCTTAGAGATCTGGATCCTTACTTGGAAATACGATGCAATCTTGTTTTCTGAGTTTCATCTTTGTTTGAATGCAGTTTTAAAGTTTGCCTTATTCCTTTTATGCAGCTGTCTTGTTAGAAAGTGTTCTGTAGACTTCATAGAGCTGAGGTATTGAATGCCCTCAATGGCTCCTTTGAATGTGCTTTAAAGTGCATAATTAGCGCACTTGAGCATAAAACTACAATTATACACTTGTGTGTTAATTTTTTACATGCTTGTAAGTGAGTTCAACACTATCTGTAATTGAGAATGAACTCTTTTATTGTGAGTGTAACTGCACATACCAACTGCTTAACCAATTTGTGAATTAAAAGAACACCCATTAAAAAGATGGATAACATTTTATCCGTATAAATGGAGCATGGAGAAGATGCCAGATACTTTTGGATACATGGAAATCCTGATACCTTTAGCATATTGCTAATACACACATTGACAATTTCAGTTCTTGTGGTACCTGTTTCTTATTCCAGTTAGTCGTCTAGCTCCAGAAATCGTAGTTTTGGACTAATCCGGATACTTTTCAGAGATACCCCATTATAACTTATACTGCACTGATCCAAAATAAAATATAACCACATTGTGGGTCCACAGTGGACTCATTAGTGCTCGTGCCCCATCTTTCCCAGTGTCACTCTAGAGAGCTGAGAATGAAGGAACGTTCTTCAAAGTGTTGTACTGCTGTCCAAAATAGGCTGAATATTTCAGCAAGAAGGATAATGACCATTGCAAAACAGTGCTCCAGCATCGTCAAATGATTCTGAAGAATGCAACAGTTGACCAAGAATAATGAATAGGGCTAAACGGCATACATTGTATGTTTCCACTGGTGGGCAAAACTGCCTCACTACCACATTCTCCAGTGTGCTGGATAAACACACACAATGCCGTGTAACGGGGTGAGCTCCCATTACTTGTCCCAGCTTCTGCCAACCTAGCAATTTGAAAGCACGTAAAAAATGCAAGTAGAAAAATAGGGACCACTTTTGGTGGGAAGGTAACAGCGTTTCGTGCACCCTTGGCATTTAGTCATGCTGGCCACATGACCACAGAGACATCTTCGGACAGCGCTGGCTCTTCGGCTTTGAAACAGAGATGTGCACCGCCACCTAGAGTCAGGAACGACTAGCACATATGTGTGAGGGGAACCTTTACCGTTATCTTTTTAATACACACAGGCCCAGATACACTCACACAGACAGACACACAAACTTTTTTACATTTTGAGCATCAAGCTTTAAAGGCTTTTTTAAAATACTGTACTTGTTTATTTGAGAAGTAAGGCCTATTGAGCTCAGTGAAATTTAACTTAGAAAACCAAAACCAAAATGTAAAGAAAGATAGTTAATTCTAAACCAATTATATCAAGAGTTGGTTGCTGTTTCAGATGTTAGTTACCATCTTTTAGTTTTGCAGAATAGTGAAAATGCCCCTGGCTGAAGGTTTCAGTGCTTGATTTCATAAGAGATTTGTCATGAAGATTTAGCAATTTTGGGTCTCACAGATATTATCTTGGAGCAACCTGAAACTGCAGACACTATATTAGCAGCCCTTGAGGTATATTATCTCCTTTTTAAAAAAATTAAGTTCCATTCATGAAACGGCAGTATGGTCAGATATCCTTATTTATGAATGCATGGCGTAACATATTATTGTTCATTCGGTCAGAAAAAGAAATAGTTTGTAATGACATTCACTATTTGTCACAGACAGTTTTTATCAGTTCGTGACAATGTAGTTATGTTTTCATGGAGAAAGAAATTACATTTTCGTAGAAATGATTGACTGTTTTCTTGTAGTAGATTTATTTGACTCTCACCATGAAAACTAGCAAACTTGTTTATAAATTCAGTGTATCGAAAATATGTTGACATGAGAAATAGAAATACTTTTTCATACTACAGTTACTTTGAACAATTATTTTGGAGTATATTGTATAGACTTTACAGCTAAATCATCTGCAATATTGAATTTTAGCAGTATTTTGTGTGTGTGTGTGGGTGTGGGTGTGTATGCATATGCATACATTTAATATTCACTTTCTATAATAAGAAATATGAAAAATAAATAATCACATCCTGCAAAGGTTAACTAATGGTGAGCTGAAATGATGATGTTTTGTTCTGTATATAATTCCTTCAGGGATATTTGTTTTTAGGCCTTATTATTTCAAGAGAAGGCATTATAGCAGCCTGTCATATATAAAATCACTAGTTGGTAATTTGGCCTGGGGAAAGTTAAAAGTTAAAATGTATGGAAGGTTAATTATGATGTATTTCAAAAAAAGTGCATGGGGAGTTGTTTGTTATCTTAATATCTAAGATGAAATTTGCTTTTTCATCTGCATATAGAGTTTGAGTTGCCATTTTCTTTAAATTATCCATCACAATTAAAAATCTTCTCCATTGAAAATCAGACAGTTCAGAGCTTATTGATGTGTATCTGAAATGTGTGATGCTTATTGGGGATATTTTGCCCCAATAAGCATCACTTTAGATTGATCAATATTTAAACTTATATACCACATTGTGGATGCTCATAGTGCAGGTGTTTATCACCGTTGCCCTACCTTTGGTTTCTGATCCCTGACCCCATAATAATGTAGGCTGTGTTCTGAACTTTTGTTGGGAATTAGTAGAAACTGGGAGTAGAAGTGTATACACGAATAGTTCCTTTTACACCTGGAGCAGCTGATCCTGGACCAAATAGCTAAGACTCAGGAAGCACGCTGGAATTATAAATATTAGAGGATGGAGCTAAGGTTACAGTGGTTGCTCCCAGTGAAGGAATCAGCCCTGTTACTTGCTCATTTATAGACCAAGTGGCATTGCTAAATCCATTTGCACTTTTATTTCTCAAGGAGCTGAACAGAGCATCTCTCCTCTACCTTCTGGAGCTCTTGGCGCATTCTTGAACAAACAGGATGGTTGTTCATTGTTCCCCAAAACCTGAGGGTGCCATTCTGTTGGTGTCTCTCAATCCTTCAAATAGGGGGGAAATGATACCCTAGATCAGAGTTCCCCAAAGTAGTCAGTGTTGATAGGTTGATGGACTATTTATTATTATGATTGATCACATAGTCAGATATTTAGATTGGATTTGACATTTTTATCCACCTGAGTCTTTCCCAAGGACCTGTGATAGGCAGATGTTGTTTGATGATGTTAAAGGTATCATCAACCCTAACACTAACCCTTTGGCAATTGACTGAGGTGATTTTGTTAACGCCAATAGTGTTCAAGTAGTGGTGCCCCAGAAGTTTTGGGATTGCATCTAAGATACCTATCACTATTGCTTTCTTTTGCCATTGTCATTTTACTTCTGTTTACAGCTCTTAGTATTTTTCAGTGATTTTTTTAATGATTTTTCCCAATTCTTTCCCTTCTGTTCTGCTCTCTTCAAGTACTTCTACATCTACTTTTGTAAAAATCTTTTTTATCAACATCTGTTACTCTGTTTCCCCGAAAATGCAACCTACTCAGAAAATAAGTCCTAGCTTGATTTTTTGGGGTGATATATGCCCTACCCCAAAAGTAAGCCCTAGTGAAGAGGTGGGCATGGCCAGCACAGGAGGCAGCCCTTCCCTTCCCTTCCCCGGTCAGCTAATGGCAGCTGGGCCCCTTAATCGCAACCCGTGGATCAGCTGAACTGATCGGGAGCTGCCTCTCTTTCTATCTCTCTGGGTGCCTGGAGGTGTTTCTTGCACACTCTTGCCAGCCCCAGCCCTGCCGTGGCACCAGGCAACCTCTCAGCCGAGGGCCCCTTGTCAAGTCCTGATCCGGGGCTCGCCATACCTGGGGGTAATGGTGGGGGTACGGAGGTGCAACCATCGGAGGTGGTGAGTCCGATGATGAGCGAGGCTGTGGGAGTGACACTGTCCTGATGTGTCCCACCGCTGCTGCCTCCTCCCTATTCTTTGCGCTGGCCATGCACC
The DNA here is from genome assembly GCF_029215685.1 of Pituophis catenifer annectens. Lineage (NCBI taxonomy): Eukaryota > Metazoa > Chordata > Lepidosauria > Squamata > Colubridae > Pituophis > Pituophis catenifer. The sequence continues at coordinate 79,021,110 of NW_027256881.1, read as the reverse complement.
TCATTATCTGACAGTGCCGTTTGCGATCAAACTTGGCCAGGAGAGCAGCCTGCTGACAAGTGGCTGGCCGGTATTGTCTTGACGCGTCCCGCCATCTCCATCTCCCTGTTCTTCATGCTGGCTGCAGACCTCATTGCCTGTCAATGCCGCTCACGGCCAGACGCAGCCAGGAGAGTGGCCTGCTGATGAGTGGCTGGCCAGCGCTGTCCTGCTGCGTCCTGCCGCCGCTGCAGCCTCACTCGTCATTGGACTCACCAGCTCCGATGGTTGCAGCTCCGTGTCATCATTCCCCCCCCATGGTAGTAATGGTAAATCTGGGACAACTTGCCCCACACCAGGCAGGAGCAGCCCAGCAGGATGGCCTAAAGCAGCACTGCCAGGAGGGCGAAGAGTCCCTGCGAGGCCAGCAGCAGCACAGGCAGCTACTTGGCTGCCAGCGGCCAAAAGTGTCCCAACAGGAGTAGGGCCAACAAGCAGGGCAGGCACAGGTTGGGGGGCACCAAGAACTTAGGCCATTGCAGCTGATTGAGGTAAGACTGTTCTTGAAGGGGACACAAGGCATGTGGGGTATCCTGCTTTTGCAGCCTTAATCGGCTGCAAGAGCAGCCGGGATTCTTCGAGGCTGCAGCAGGAGGTCACCCGCTGATCAGCTGTTCCGTGGACCAAGCTGCTGTTAAGGGGGGCAGCTTCCCCCCCACCTCCCGGTACATGGGGGGAAAATAAGACCTCCTAGAAAATAAGGCCAAACGTTTATTTCAGAGGTCAAAAGAAAATAAGACCCTGTCTTATTTTTGGGAAAACACGATAAGTCTGCAGTGTTCTGTGGCAGTTGCTTGTTTGTTTGAACTCTAAAATTCCAGAGCAAATTAATTTCTCCATTTTTGATCATTTTGTCTAGTTTATGGACCCACTAGTTTTCTTTGCAAGCAAATGGTATTTCTTGGACATATTTCAATGCACCACTGTTGCTACTTTGTCATGTTGTTGTTTGTAGTCAGTCTGTGAGATCTTCTTGCAATAGCCAATTAGACAGTCCACTGTTTCCTTAGCTACTTTGCAGATTATTGTGGCATTGATTATCTGTTGCTCTCATCTTAATGTTGGTTTTGTATGGATTTGTTCTTAAGACTTGGTCTTATACAACCAGAATCTCTTTCTTCAACTGTCCTTCTCTTAGCCATTGGCATGTCTTGTCGTCGTCGTCATCATCATCATCATTATCATCATCTCTCTCTCTCTCTCTCTCTCTCTCTCTCCCTCCCTCCCTCGCTCCCTTCCTCCCTCTCTCCCTCTGTCCTTTTGTGTGCTTGCATTTGTCCTGATCCTATAGCTCATTTCTCACTATATATCCAGGAAATCCAACCCCTAGCACTGTCTTTATTGACACGTTATGATGGATGCAATATGGGATTCTGTAAATTATATTCAGAAAGGAGAATATTTGTAGCTCAGGGTTAACATGAGGGGTCCTTGGTACTCTCTGAACTTCCTTGTTTTCCTGCAGACATTTCATTACCCAAACTAGGTAACATCATCAGTGCACTGATGATGTTATTTAGTTTGAGTAATGAAATGTCTGCAAGAAAACAAGCAAACTCGGAGAACACCAAGGACCCCTCTGAAATTATATCTCATGATACTGTTTACTGGGAAGATTTATTTGTCTAGTTCCGTGATAGTGAAACTATTGCATACGTGCCACAGCTGGCACGCAGCGCCCTCTCTGCGGGCACGTGAGCTGTCGCCCAGCTCAGCTGCACCTCACATGCATGCTGGCTAGCTGATTTTTGGGATGGGGGCAGGGCGCATGCAGGAGACACGTGCGCATGTGCAGGGGCTGCACGTGCATACGTGGGGGCGGGGGGAGCAAGGGGACCCATTTTACTGCTTTTATTGCGTCATCAGATAATCGCCTGGCCGCCCTGTTTAGGGTGACCCGCTCCCTGCTCCACCAGGAAGCGCGGGAGGACCCCTTGGAGGGAAGAGCCGAGGATTTTGTTCAGTATCTGCATGACAAAATCACTCAGATTCGGGCAGGTCTGGACTCTGACTGGATAGATCCAGCGAGGGTGACGGAGGCAGGTCTTGAGATTGTTATCTGGGATGAGTTTGATCCTGTGACCCCAGATGACGTAGACAGGATTCTGGGTAGATTGAACGTGACCACATGTTTGTTGGACCCATGCCCCTACTGGTTAGTGCTGGCTTCCCGGGAGGTGACGCGAGGCTGGCTCCAGGGGATTATAAATGCTTCGTTGGGTGAGGGTGTCTTCCCCGCCGCCCTGAAAGAGGCGGTGGTAAGGTCCCTCCTCAAGAAGCCTTCCCTGGACCCAGCAGTATTGGCTAATTATCGTCCAGTCTCCAACCTTTGCTTCGTTGCGAAGGTTGTTGAGAGTGTGGTTGCGCGACAGCTTCCCCAGTACCTGGATGAAGCATCGTATCTAGATCCATTCCAGTCGGGTTTCAGGCCTGGGTACAGCACGGAAACAGCATTGGTCGCGTTGGTTGATGATCTCTGGAGGGCTCGGGACAGGGGTTGTTCCTCTGTCCTGGTCCTGTTAGACCTCTCAGTGGCTTTTGATACCATCGACCATGGTATCATGCTGCACCGGCTGGAAGGGTTGGGGGTGGGAGGCACCGTTTTACAGTGGTTCTCCTCCTTTCTCTCTGACTGGTCGCAGTCTGTGTTGACAGGGGGGCAGAGATCAACCCCGAGGCCCCTTATATGTGGGGTGCCACAAGGGTCGGTCCTCTCGCCCCTTTTGTTCAACATTTATGTAAAGCCGCTGGGCGAGATCATCCGTGGTTTCAGGGTGAAGTACCATCTGTACGCTGACGACACCCAGCTGTACATCTCCACCCCGGACCACCCCAACGATGCCCTTGAAGTGATGTCCCAGTGCCTGGAGGCCGTACAGATCTGGATGGGGAGAAACGGGCTCAGGCTCAACCCATCCAAGACCGAGTGGCTGTGGTTTCCAACGTCCCGATATAGTCAGCTGGCGCCATCGCTGGCTATTGGGGGCAAATCATTGGCCCCCATGGAAAGGGCTCGTAACTTGGGCATCTTCCTGGATTCACGGCTGTCTTTAGAAGAGCACTTGACGGCCGTGACCGGGAGGATTTTTCATCAGGTTCGCCTGATTCGCCAGTTGCGTCCCTTTCTAGATCGGGACTCGTTACGCACAGTCACTCATGCCCTCGTCACCTCTCGTCTGGACTATTGTAACGCACTCTACATGGGGCTCCCCTTGAGGAGCACCCGGAGGCTCCAACTGGCGCAGAGTGCTGCCGCGCGGGTGGTTATGGGAGCAGCGTGGAACTCCCATGTAACACCTCTCCTGCGTGAGCTGCACTGGCTCCCGGTGGTCTTCCGGGTGCGCTTCAAGGTTCTGGTTACCACCTTTAAAGCGCTCCGTGGCTTAGGACCTGGTTACTTACGGGACCGCCTACTACCATCAATAGCCTCCCACCGACCAGTACGCTCCCACAGAGAGGGGCTCCTCCAGGTGCCGTCGGCCAAACAATGTTGGCTGTCGGCCCCTAGGGGGAGAGCCTTCTCTGTGGGGGCACTGACGATCTGGAATGAGCTCCCCCCAGAGATATGGAGGATTCCGGATCTGCGCACCTTCCGCCGCAAGCTGAAGACTCTTTTATTTCATCAAGCCGGCCTCGCCTAAATCTTCTCCCTTTTAAGTGTAAATTTTAAATTTTTACTGTATTTTAAAATATGAGTATTTTAAATTATGGGTACCAATTCAGCCAAATTTATTTAATTCATTTTATTCGATTTTAAATTTTGTATATGTATGTGTTTTATTTCATGGCTGTTCACCGCCCTGAGTCCTTCGGGAGTAGGGCGGTATAGAAATTCAATAAAATAAAATAAAAATAAAAAATAAGGGGGAATGCAACACCCCCCCCACGGCCCGTTTTTGATACCAGGAGGCTGCAGGTGTTTCAAGTAGTTTTAATCAAAATGCAGTTAAAACGCTGTACAAACCATCGAGAATATAAATACATATATACAAAAGGAACAGGAAGTGCCTCACAGAAGCAAATAGAGGTAAATCCTTGAGAGGCAGAAAATGCATCACAAAACAATGGAGATGAATGCTAAAAGGAATAAAACTGCATACAAGGCAGACATAACACCTGTAACAGCAGGGAGGCCTATTAGGCCCAAAACAGGGTGAAGGAGTGTTGCGAGGGGGAGCGAGGAGGGGTCTCATGTGCAGGAGAGCGTGGGGATCGTGTGCATGCATGAGGGGGCATTGCATTATGGGTGCCGGTACACGGGTGTGTTTTATTTATTTATTTTTTATTTATTTATTAGATTTTTATACCGCCCCCTCTCCCGAAGGACTCGGGGCGGTGCACAGCCAAAGTTAAAAACATACAATATAAACAATTAAAATACGTTTAAAACAAAATTAAATCTAAAATGGCTCCCCAATTTAAAATGCCTTACCCATACCCCTATAAAAAGACGAATTTAAAATTTAAAAAAAAAAAAAAAAAAATTTAAAAATTTAAAATTTCCACATTTAAAAAGGGGGGAGATTTAGGCCAGGCCAGCTTGATAAAATAGAAAAGTCTTAAGCGCGCGGCGGAAGGTGCGCAGATCCAGGATCCTACGTATCTCCGGGGGGAGCTCGTTCCAAATCGTAGGTGCCCCCACAGAGAAGGCTCTCCCCCTAGGGGCCGACAGCCGACATTGTTTGGCCGACGGCACCCGGAGGAGCCCCTCTCTATGGGAGCGTACTGGCCGGTGGGAGGCTATTGGTGGTAGCAGGCGGTCCCGTAAATAACCAGGTCCTAAGCCATGGAGCGCTTTAAAGGTGATAACCAGAACCTTGAAGCGCACTCGGAAGACCACCGGGAGCCAGTGCAGCTCGCGCAGGAGAGGTGTCACATGGGAACTCCATGTCGCTCCCATCACCACCCGCGCGGCCGCACTCTGCGCCAGTTGGAGCCTCCGAGTGCACCTCAAGGGGAGCCCCATGTAGAGAGCGTTGCAGTAATCCAGACGAGAAGTAACGAGGGCATGAGTGACTGTGTGTAGGGAGTCCCGATCTAGATAGGGACGCAACTGGCGGATCAGGCGAACCTGATGAAAAATCCTCCCGGACACGGCCGTCACATGCTCTTCTAACGACAGCCGTGAATCCAGGAGGACACCCAAGTTGCGAGCCCTATCCGTGGGGGCCAATGATTCGCCCCCAATAGTCAGCGATGGCATTAGCTGACTATATCGGGACGTCGGAAACCACAGCCACTCGGTCTTGGATGGGTTGAGCCTGAGCCTGTTCCTCCCCATCCAGATCCGTACGGCCTCCAGGCACTGGGACATCACTTCAAGGGCATCGTTGGGGTGATCCGGGGTGGAGATGTACAGCTGGGTGTCGTCAGCGTACTGATGGTACTCCACCCCAAAACCACGGATGATCTCGCCCAGCGGCTTTACATAAATGTTGAACAAAAGGGGCGAGAGGACCGATCCCTGCGGCACCCCACATATGAGGGGCCTCGGGGTCGACCTCTGCCCCCCTGTCAACACAGACTGCGACCGGTCGGAGAGAAAGGAGGAGAACCACCTTAGTACGGTGCCTCCCACCCCCAACTCTTCCAACCGGTGCAGCATGATACCATGGTCGATGGTATCAAAAGCCGCTGAGAGATCTAACAGGACCAGGACAGAGGAGCAGCCCCTGTCCCGAGCCCTCCAGAGATCATCAACCAACACGACCAATGCCGTTTCCGTGCTGTATCCAGGCCTGAAACCCGACTGGAACGGATCCAGATACCCGATATCATCAACCAACGCGACCAATGCCGTTTCCGTGCTGTATCCAGGCCTGAAACCCGACTGGAACGGATCCAGTGTTGTTGCTTGAGCTTTCGGGACACGATGACAAAACGGTTAGCCATCACTGGTCTAGTTCCTCTGATGAGACCTGTTCAATATCATTGAACTTTTGACATAGATCTCATCCTTCTCAGATCATTCAAACTTCACAACCACATTAGTGTAGTTATTATTATTGCTATTATTATTTGTCAGTAATCGACAGTTAGATTCATAGGCTAAGACTGGTGACAATATAGTAATTAGCATCCTAACCCTAGAACTAAGAATTATGAAAATAGCATCTAAGAATATAGACAGCTTGAAGCATGGTGGTGTTTTATAACATTAGGATGTTCAGATTAAATTCTCTATTTCCAGATACCAAAGAAGTTCTTTGGGTATTGCTCCAAAGGCCCCAGTCACTATTTGTATAACAATGGATTGCTTTATTCCATAAGTGTTCAACTTCAAACAGCAAGTCCTGGTATTTTGTAATATTTTCCTATTCTTTTTCCTCAATCCTAGCATCACCAACATCATCAATGAACACGATTTTTTCTTTTTGTCTTCTTTTTTATTACCATGATTATGGTTATTATTTGTTGTAGTATTAGTTAAAGTAGTATTACTTTCTAAATTATTTTCACATAATTTAGTTCCAGAACAATCTGGAATTTCATGAGGGGTCGAAGAATTTGGGAGTCCCTAACCTAGAATCTTGGTTTAGTTCCATAGAGGGCTTTCATGAATACCAATGTAGCACACTAATGTTCACCATCATCTTGTATGCAAAGGCTTTGTGCTAGGGTGGATTTAAAGCTAAAGGCGCAAGAACTTTGGAAAAAATAGATACTTTATGTTTAATGGGCTTGGAACACTTTGTTTCAAATTCTGAATGCTTTGTTCCAAGTTAAAAATAGCTCATATAACCTTACTATAAGTATTCCAACAATCTTCCCTCAAAAGGAAAAGATACATCAAAAATTCTATTTGAGTTTATTGGACTCAATAATGTATTTGAGAGGGTGGACATCAGATTTTCTTTGTTGGTGATTCCAAAAAATTGAGAAGGCACTGACACTATGATTTGGGCTTGTGAGTTATTGGCACTTTTTGAACAGTGTTTTAAGATATAAATAGATTTATGAAGAATTTACTCAATATTAAATATATTAATGTTATGTTGGATTATGTTAAAAATATAGACATTAAGAGAATGAGAAACTTGTTAGACTATAGTAGCAAAAATATTTGGAGGAATATGGTAACACATTTTCTGACTAGCAAATTTTATTAAAAAGCATAAGCTTTAGTAAACTCATGAAATTTCATAAAATGTAAAATCGTACCTGTTTTTGAGGGACATTGAGCATGAGGATCTGCCAGAGTAAATTATTTTGAAAAATGGCAAAAATACTTTACTGTATATATTAAGAACTGGATTTAAGAGATGGATAATTTATCCATTTTTTGAAAAGCAGTCTTTTCTACCAATTAAAAAGTGATGCAATATGTTTTCTTTCAGCATAGATCTCATAGTATATTATAACAATAGCATTTTTAAAACAGATTTTTAGATAACATTAATGATTTGATGTGCATGTTAGAATGTTTTTAATTTTCCTTTTCCTTTTCCTTGTTATTTTGGTAGGTATTATGTATTTTTGTATTTTTAATTTGTTTTTGAGTATGGACATTTTCCAACATGTAATTAAATTTAACTTTGAAAAAATTGTTTAAATAATTCTGGAAACTGTCTCAGCTTGAACAAAAGATGTTTCAAACTCAAGTCTTAGAATGTTTACAGCAAGACAGGAGCAATCTGCTTCTATTACAATACATTTTTATTTAAATGTTACTTTATTTGAGTATTGCTTATTTGAAATATTTTGTCCTATGCTTCTGACTTCGTTGTTGAGTCCCACTTAAAGCCATCTTCTCTGTTTTCCATTTTGAAATGCATCCGTAAACTTTATTATATGCAACAGGAGGTTTGCACCTTCCTTTTTCAACATTGCAGCTATTGTGGCCAGTGACTAATCACAGAGCTGAAAGAACAAAAAAAAAGTACTACAGGTAGTCCACGACTTACGACTGGTCATTTAATGACTGTTTGCAGTTAGTAGTCACAATGGCTATGGATGGGTGCTTTTTACAGCCCATAAAGCACTTCCAGGTATTGTAAAATGTTGTCTTGGCCTCCCCCTGGCCATATGAGTGCATTTCATTTTAACATATTTTGCAACTCCTTTGGAGACATTAAGGATAACATCAGGCAATTAAAATCATTATTTTAACAGGTGGAACTTATGCAAACACACAGAGTTATGAGAGTATGATGCAAGTTGTTACAGAAAGATCAAAGGGCTAGAATCTCAGGCTCTTCCAAATCACAAGGGTTTGCTGCGTGAAAGTATATTGTTATACCTTCCCTCCAGTGTGGACACCATTAAAATCGACCTGCAGTGTGTTGGACAGATAATTCTAAATAGGTAATGTGCTGGTATGAAGAGTTTTCTATTTCTATCCTGTCAATACCTAGTTCTCCCTGGAGAACTATGTTTAATACTGCTGCAAATTAAAAATCTACCTTTTAATAGGCTCAGGGCTAACAGAGCTTGACATGAAAACCTGCACTGATGTAATCACTCCAGTTTTTGATTTTCCAAGGTGAGAAAAAGTGGTCAGGGTCATGGTTTCCAACAATCATGGATGCTGAAGCTGAGAACCAGCTGAACCATTACACTCTAAGTGCATTGCTGCATTTGAAACATAGAAACTTACCTAAAGGGTATTTCTCATATGCCCTCAGATTCTGTGCAGTAAAATAAAAAAAAATCCCACATTTTTACCAGACTTGCTTGTAAATAGCAACACATTCTGTAGAGATTGCCATTTCTTGATCTGCTGCCTAGATGCGCAAAAGGCAGTTGTAACATTCAGTAATGAGGTGGTTTAGATTATGAAATAACAGATTAATGTTGCAAGGAATGGTCCTGTAGAACAATGGCAAATTAAGTTGTATGAGTATACCTTGATGTCCAAAGTAATTTCATAGTTCCAAGTATGTGTTTTGACACAGAATTTAACTCAATTTTGAAAACATTTTTGGAGTATAATTCTATGTATGGTCTTCTGCCAGAGATAAATGTAGGTTTCTTGTAACATATGATGTCATTTTATGATAGATATTTATATGTTGCTTAGATTTTAACAGTGATCGATGGTTTTTAAAACAAGGATGTTTTACAAGGATAAAAATACTGATTTTTTTTTTTTACTTAACTCTATGATAGGTATTCATTGTGTGTTTTCTCTCTTTTTGACTTGTTTGGTTCTCCCCCTTTCTCAAAAACTCTTAATAAAATATGATTTTAAAAGTATTACAATGAAATGTGATGATTGGCTTGCAAGATTCTGGTGAATGCTATTATGCGGCATGGAACATGTCTAAGGACCAAGTTCCGTATTAAAAACAGGCCTCTCCCTTAGAACGGTCTTTCCACATAGTTAACACGAAGGGACTACTGCATTCTTTTTGAACTATTTCTTTTGCAAGGATCCAAACTTGTTTATTTCCTGTTTTGGATAAAACAAAGATCTTTCTACCAGATGGTTGATAAGAATGATTATATTAGAATTAGAATGTTATAACCTCACCCAACTACTCTAGGTACCTTAGGCCATTATTGTCTGCCAGTTTACTTATTTACTTATTTTATTTACTTATTTTATATTAATTAATTAATTAATTAATTAAATTATTGAATTTATTTATTTATGTAATTTATTTGCTGCCCATCTCGTATTCAATGACTGGTGGCTTACAGCATAAAAACATTAAAGCATTAAAAATCATAGAACATGGCGGATAAAATAATTAGCAAATACAAATATTTTTTGAGGAGTAGTCTTTGATACAGATTTGCCTACGCCTCCTATGATTTTGCCTTTTCTGTTTATTTCTACCTTTCCTGCTTGGTTTTCTTTTCTTTTTTTTTTTTACTTTTGGTCTCAATGGTCTTTCACCATTGTTACTGTATGCTATGTTCTCATAATTGTTTCCTACCAGCTGTTAATCCTGCATGGCACTATGGTATCCCCTGGTTTGGGGGATAGTTCAGCAAATTCTTCAGAACAAAAGTAATGGTAAGAGTTTTGCTGTACTGTGGAACAGGGCAAGAATTCCCATAGAGGTGAAGTCAAACGGAACGTTTAAACACTGAAAGGCAAATCACTAGTTTTTCTCATATTGTGGAAATGAAAAAATAAATATGCCCCCCCCAAAGTTAATAAAAGATGGTGGTTGGAAATATTTTGAAAGAATGAAGAAATTAAACTCTCAAAAGAACTAATAGTTCACATTTGTTTTATTTTACTTAGACTCATTTATTATGCATTCTTTAATCTGACAGTAAGCACCCTCTGATAGATGATAATTAATGTACATATCTTCTTCTTGTGTTATATCCGCCATTGTACGTTGGCAATCATGTTGGCGGTCCTATTTTTTTCAACAGCCACACAAAAAAGTGCTGCTAAGTTTTGTCCAAACCAGTCCCTTGGATTTTGAAATGTACATATACTTTATTTAATATCAAACAACATACATTAGACTTTCTAAGTTAACCAATAACATAGTTCTTCAAGCCAGAAAAATAGACTATACAAGATCACATAAAACAATTCAGTATCTCTAATAATTTTTAATGACCCTTTAATCCCTTTGTTTTGGGGTGGAGTCAGGGCGACTGAGTGGAGCTGAGTGTTTACTGGCTGGATGCCCTTCCTGACGCCTTCATAGACTTTGCAGCAGATATTTTTTCTTTGCCCCTTCATAGAAAAATATCTGCCGCTGCCTAGGATCAAACTCTCAATCTTCCAATGGGAGGACAAGCATCTTCACCTTTAGGCCACAGTACCGCTTTGTATCTCTAATAAATAAATATATTTTACTTATTTGCATCCCTTCTTTATTATTAATGACAAAAATAAAATGTTTTTTATTTTTGCCTTCCTTTTTGTGAAGGGTGGGGTAAGAGTATAAGTTGATACAAGAGGTTACAGTACAGAAATCCAAATACTTTTTTGTTTGGATGGGAATAGCTACAGTGGGGCAAAAAAGTATTTAGTCAGCCACCAATTGTGCAAGTTCTCCCAGTTAAAAAGATGAGAGAGGCCTGTAATTGTCATCATAGGTAGACCTCAACTATGAGAGACAAAATGAGAAAACAAATCCAGACAATCACATTGTCTGATTTGGAAAGAATTTATTTGCAAATTATGGTGGAAAATAAGTATATGGTCACCTACAAACAAGCAAGATTTCTGGCTCTCTCAGACCTGTAACTTCTTCTTTAAGAGGCTCCTCTGTCCTCCACTCATTACCTGTATTAATGGCACCTGTTTGAACTTGTTATCAGTATAAAAGACACCTGTCCACAACCTCAAACAGTCACACTCCAAACTCCACTATGGTGAAGACCAAAGAGCTGTCGAAGGACATCAGAAACAAAATTGTAGACCTGCACCAGGCTGGGAAGACTGAATCTGCAATAGGCAAGCAGCTTGGTGTGAAGAAATCAACTGTGGAAGCAATAATTAGAAAATGGAAGACATACACTGATAATCTCCCTCGATCTGGGGCTCCACGCAAGATCTCACCCTGTGGGGTCAAAATGATCACAAGAACGGTGAGCAAAAATCCCAGAACCACACGGAGGGACCTAGTGAATGACCTGCAGACTTTCCAAATCAGACAATGTGATTGTCTGGATTTGTTTTCTCATTTTGTCTCTCATAGTTGAGGTCTACCTAAGATGACAATTACAGGCCTCTCTCATCTTTTTAAGTGGGAGAATTTGCACAATTGGTGGCTGACTAAATACTTTTTTGCCCCACTGTATTTGTGCTATTAGTCTCATGTTAGTCTCATCGATTACCAGTATAATCATTCCTACTTGATGGTCGAGGACACATAACAGTATAGGAAGGAGGATTTTCAGTGAGGGAGTGTTTAGACTTTATTTATTTTAGTGCTGTATACTCCAGGAGTCGTGCATTTCTGTACTGCCAAATAATGCAATCTTGGAAGAAAAAACAAGTGAGATTAATGGGATGGGGAGGTAATTTAATTTGTTGAAGCATTAGTTATATAAGGAAGAACCATGTGTGCACCTTAGTGATGGCACAGACTATTAAATGGCTGTTAATGAGAAGCAGGCAACACTTATTATAATACTTGTTGCTGTAATAAAATTGGTATTTCATTCATCCACATTATAATGTGGATTATAATGAGTTGTTAGAAAAGCTGAATTTTCCCCTAGTCAAAGCTATGTTGGCCAGAAGCATATGATCTATTAGTATGTTCCTGGTAAAGAAGGAAGTTGAAAACAGATTGGAGCAGCGCTGAAAAATATGGTGGAACTGATATAAAGGTACAAGAAATCTAAAGTGCATTGCTGAAGGGAGATTAATCAGAAAAAAGTCAATTTGCTTCAGCTAGGCTTCTTAAATAGCTTTACTAATAAATAGGCACTGAGAAAGATTATTTATGGAAGATATTATTATTGTTTCATTTGTATAATAATGGGCATGATGTAAGAGTGGTAATACAGATAGTCCTCGAGTTATGACCCTCGTTTCAGCAACCGTTCAAAATTACAATGGGGATTTGCAACTGGTCTGCAAAATTTGGTTGTCATAGCATTCCCCAAGCCATCTGATCATGATTGTAATATTAGAGTGAGCCATGGTTAGTGTGGTCATCACTTGAAACCTTCCCTGGCAACTCCCTACAAGCAATCTCAACAGGAAAGCTGGCACAGGTTATAAGTTTTTCCTATAAATTGTTCCTTCTGCACTTTATTGCCAAGCAACCTGCAATCATGTGATCACCATTTGCAGTCTTTCCTGCCAGCCTACCCTAGTGGAAAGTTATTGCTTTCCACTAGGATTTCAGTAAAGAGGACTTGCAGGCTGCAAAGTTGGGATGCTACACTAAATAGGCCTTTCCCCCATTCCAACAGGGCGTGTTTTGGAAGTTAGTAGTTTCAGTACTGAGCAAGTACTTACTACTGGCTCTTGTAGTTGCAGCTGTTTGCATTCATGAGATTGCAATTCAGGAACTTAGCAATTGCAATTATAGTGTCCCACGGTCACATGATTTCCGTTTTTGACTTTCATTGCTAGCTTGTGAAGTTGGAACAAATGACTTTGCAGGATTTGCTTAATTAGACGGCCATTGTAAGTTGGTGTAATCACGTGACATCATGTTTGATGACTGTGTTGCTTAGCAATGGAGTTATCAATCTCAATTGCCATTGTTAAGCAACGACTACCTGCACCAGCATTCTGGACATAAATCAGTGGGTTGAGCAAGGTCTTGAGCAACCTGGTCAGTAGGTTAGAATCTGCTACATTGGTATCTGCTGATCTCAATCCAGTTTCCCTGCAGCGAAAGAAAAATAAATGTGTGATAATCTTGCTTTTCAAAATTATTTGTATTGTTCTGCAAGTTGCTAAGTAATGCTTTAGAATGTAATCATCCAATTTCTAAATCTTGTGGAAGTGTGGAAAGGTGTAGTATGCCTAGGTATGCCCAGGCATACTACAGAACCAGTTTGTTGTGAAGGAACTAGGAGGAGGAGGAATCATAGGTATCCTTAATACCTTGAATTGATCAAAAATAAAAGCAGTTTACAAATCAAATAAACAAACATACTTGTATTTAATTCTGGAAAAGTAAGACAAATTCTCTTTTGCTATACTAACAATTTAATCAAGTATTTAATAGTTGCAATAGGATTTAAGGGTTTAATGCTATGAAGGCAGTTTTGTTCACAGAGTTAATTTTTGGATTCAACCCTTGAAAATTGTTTTAATGTCAAGGTAAGGGAATAGGGAATATGAATATTCACATATCTCCTGCCAAAAACTACCTAACTAAAGAATTGGAGAGATGAGTCAGACAACATACATGGACTTGTTGAAGTAATTTGCTGTTTAATATTGAAAATAAAAGAGAACAAATTTGAATTTGGACAAGTTAGCCCTGATACAATTTTGCATATTACTTTTCACAATACCTACTTCATTTTACAAAAAAACTTAGACCACTTTCACTATAAAAGAGGTGGAGAAGTGCTTATTTTAAGATTTTGTATGTCATTATAGATCATTATTTGATCTTTGTGCTTTCTGTACCACACCCACATGAGGTTCTATGCCCGCACAGGGCATTATTCATAGTATTCTATTCCTGAAATTCCATAGGATAAAGAACCATTTCCAATTTACCATGCATGTCCAAGGCATTTTTTGGCATTTACATCAATTTCTCTTCAACTGTCATAGCTATACCAGCAGGAGAAATCCTCATGGAGAAAAATTATTCTCAGATTGCTGGATTTCATTTTTCTTCTCTTCTCCATTTCTTTTATCTCAATGATTACCATCATCATGATGGTCTGGACCAGGAGTTTCCGACCTTGGCAACTTTAAGACCTGTGGACTTCAGCTTCCAGAATTCCATAGCCAGCAAAGTTGGGAGTGGAAGTCCACAGGTCTTAAAGTTGCCAAGGTTGGAAACTCCTGGTCCAGACCATCATGATGATGGTAATCATTGAGATAAAAGAAATGGAGAAATGGAGGAGACCCCTGGTCTGGACTATTGGCAAATCTAGCACCATCAATGTGTTTTGTCTGGAGGGCATCTTAAGAACTTGAAAATATTTTCCTTAAATGCATTCAATGCAGCAGCAAATTACACATCCCAGACAGAAGCTCACTAGGCTGTAGTATTTATGGAAAGGCCAGTTAGTCCACTTTGTCACTACTACAGCTTTAAACAAGGCCTCTGCAATTGCTTCAGTACTGTTGAGGAAATCTGGGCTCAGTATATTAAATAATGTTGATTTTGTGGTTGGGAAACAGCCTTTGGAATCTGCAAATACAATGAAGCTCCTATTCAGTTGAAGGACTGGCAACTTGTCAATTTTATTGACTAAATATTATGAATTTACTTATGATATTGTATAGTAGTTACCTGATTATAAAATTATGAAGTGTAAACTTAAGAATCACCCAATTTAATATCCTGCCCATTGAAGAAATACACTACTACCAAATCCCTGATAGATAGCATACTTTAATTATTGTTTAAATTTTCCACCAAGGAGAATTCAGCATTGTTGAATAGCTCTTACTTTTAGAAAATCCTTTCTGATCTCCAGTTTAAAACTGTTTCTGGATATTTTAAATCCTCTATTTCTGGATTTATCTTTAATAACTGAAAAGTCTACCCTATTTTCTACATGACAGCTATTCCATTTTTTAAAAACAGCTTTCACGTTTCTCTCCAATCTGCCCTCTTCTTCTTCCAGCTAAATGTATGTGTTTTTCTCTAGCTATTCCTCACAAGTTTGTTTTTTTCCCCTCCCTAGGTCCTTATCATTTTGGTTTCTCTCCTTTGAATATGCTCCAGTTGGTCTATGTCACTCCTAAAATGCAGTGACCAGAACTGGACACAATATTCTTGGTGCATTATGTCCAAGCATTGTGTCCAATGTACAGTAGTTGCCAAAATTGTGGAAACCTTTTGGGAAAAGTATATTTTTGAGGTTTGATGGCTAATAACACCACTTTTTTTGGGGTGTTTCAAGATAATCATATTCCACTGCTGGAATGACCTGGGAATAGCCCAGACCTTAACCTAATTGAAAATCTATGGAGCCAACTAAAGATACTTCTTAGTCAGAAGTGACCCAGCAATAAACCCCAGTTAATAGAAGCAATCATTCAATCTTGGTTTCACATTATAACAGCTGCAGAACTAAAAGACTTGGTTCACTCCATGGGAAGATGTTGTAAGGCCGTAATTCATGCTAAAGGTTACCCAACTAAGTATTAACTGATGTGATAATTTCTGTATATCTCATTTTTTCTATGTGTTTCATTTTTCTTCTTTATACTGTAACTGCTATTCTAAGAGCAAATCCTTCATAAAGTTATTGCTTTACATTCTTGATTAAATTACCTTTCCATTGATATATAATTTTATGGTACTACTCCCCAAAAAAGTGGTGTTATTAGCTAGTTTTAGAAAATACACTTTTCCCAAAAGGTTTCCACAATTTTGCCACTACTGTAAAAATAGAGATAAATATATATACTTTACTTGGTGCTAGATTTTGGTCAAATTGCATTTTCTTTTTTGCAGCTTCAACACTGTTCAGTTCTCATGTTCAGTTTTCAATCCACCAAGACTTCAACATCTTTTTTACTTGTACTGCTGCTCCTGGTGCTCGTTCCATCTTCTTTTGCCTTGTCCTATTTGCCTTTTTCTTTTCCAAAAAAAGGACTTTACTTTTCTCCCTTCTAAAATTCATCTGCCTGCTGAATCCTATCCATTGTTAACATCTTCCTGAATTTTGATTCTGAAGTATTACTATCACCTTTGTGCTATCAACAGATCAATAATAATATTTTACAACCTTATAATATTTTACAACCAGTAATTTATCCATATATAGAATACCACAATCCTCTAAATTACACTGTTTAACACTTTCTTTCCACTTGACTTGGAGTCATTGGTGTACAACAAACTTTGAATCCATCTAATTCTAGCACAAATCATCCAACATTTGATATCTTTTCTACTAGAATATCAAACTTTTTTGCATGATTTACAGAACTCAAGTTATCTGCCACGTTCCTATGATTGACTAAACTAGTACACTATCAAAAAGAGTGATCAGTTTAATTTGGCTTAATTTATTATTAATAAGCCCATCTTGACTGAAGAGTGATGCATTATTTTCTTAGTGCATTTAAACTGACAGTTTAATAATCTGTTTCAGAATTTTGTCTGTTATTGACATCAAGCAGTCTGTAGTTACCTGGATCATCTTCACACTCTTTTCAAGTTAAGAACAATATCTGACTTTCTCCAACCCTCTGACAAGTCTAAGTGTTCGCCATGATTTTTCAAAGAAGGTAGAAGGTTCACAGTTCCCTGAGATGACCTTCAGGATATCCAGATATAATTATCTGGTCCCAGAAACTTCAACTTGTTCATATTAGCCATATTATCCCTAAATCTCTCTTTACTTAGTTTCTGCTTTGGTCATTTTAACACAGTTTTCATTTTTTCTTGTTTGTAGCGTTCTGTTGCTTTAGTCTTTCTGAATTTCTTTCTACGATTTATAACTTCTGTGTATATTTTTTTTGGGGGGGGGTGATTATTCCCATCTTCCATTTTTATACACATCCTTTTAATTCTTAACTGATAAAAAAAACCAGTCAAAACATATATCTATAAGTATGTGCTATCCTTCCCCTTTGCAGCTGGTAGGACTTGTAAATGTACATCATTTAATTGATTTTTCAAAAGTCTCAACTCTTCTGTGTGTCCTTTGATCTAAGGATACTATGGGGTCCCACATAATAGTTCTCTAAAGCTTATTGAAATTGGGGTTTTTTTCTTCTAAAAAACTAGTATGCACATATACTTAAGTTCCAATGTTTTTCTGTTTTATCTTGAAACATGGGATGATTCAGGCAACAGAAACTTTAGGTAGAAAATTGAAAGGTGTAAATAAAGTCATTCTGGTAACTTCTCTAATAAATACGAGCAAGCTATGAATATTCTATAAAAGCCCTTTTGCTGTTCTTGCGCATAAGTTCAGAGAGCAAGCATAATTGATAATGGTTTCTTTGGATGTTTCAGAGAACGTGAAAAGAAATTATTCAGTAAAATCAGTGTGGTAGAAAATTTTTTTGTATGTTTCCCTTGACAGAATATCTCCAAAATACAGTTTAGCGAACTGCATTATTCCTTTGTGTTTAAAATTAACTCTTTCCATTGGGAGAGACTTCTTACCATGGCATTTGGTATTGTATTTATGATCTTTAGGAGTTGAACACAGATTTTTGTCCTCAATTCCTAACTGTATTGGCTTTTCCCCCTCAACAGATGCCATCTCAGTATGGTCCACAAGGTGTAACTGGTTACTGCCAACAGCCATATTATAACCAGCAACCACAACCTCAGCACCTGCCTCCTCAGACCCAGTACCTCTCCCAGGCCCAGCAAAGGTACCAGACGCAGCAGGTAAGCCCAGTTCAATACTTCTTCAAAACTAGAACAATGATGATGAATCATATATAAAAAAAGAGGATTGATGAAATCAATCTTAACCAACCCTTTTCCCATTGTACTAAGCAGCTATTTTCATTTTAATTTATATCACATAATTTGCCCTGGTTTTTGGATCAAAGTGATACTTCTGATTTCCCTATATTTATCAAAAGTTATCACTAATGCCTGCATGGTGTCCAATGATATAAATTTGATATTGTGCATTCTATTAGATGCATGCATAGCAGTGGTGGATTGCCCCTGGTTCGGACCGGTTCTATAGAACCGGTAGTAAAACCGGCGGGAGGCTCCGCCCACTGACCCTGACGTCATCAGAAGCAAGGCATGCACACGAAGCGAGCGCGATCCCGTTGTGAACCGGTAGTAAAGGTAAGTAGAACCCACCCCTGATGCATAGCATCAAATTTATATCATTGGACACCATTAAAACCAGAGGTGGGCTGCTACCAGTTCACACCGGTTCTGAACCGGATGTTAATTTTCTGAGCAGTTCGGAGAACCGGTTGTTGGAAGAAATCTTTTCCCACTTTATAGGGCTAATCCTGCAAAGGAGGCAGGAAGGAAACATTCTGGTATGCCTGTATTTCTAACCTAATCCTTATCTTAATTGCCCTGCTACTTTAAGTGTTTTCAGAAACTGCCTCTAGGTTAAGCTTGTTACATCCGGTTTTTTTGTGGTACTTTTATTCCTGGGGCTTGACTTTCTTAAAGATTGTTAAAGGGCTGTTTTAAGATTTTTGGAGTATACTTCCAACATGGCTGGAACAGCTATTTACAGAAGGGTTGGCATAGCCATAGAAGAAATGGCTGTGAGGCAGGATGCAAGCTTGGCATTCTGTCTGCTTTTTTTACTGCCTTTCTGGGGGCATGTGATCTTTCCTTAAATCTTGATGATTACCTAAAGATATCTTGTGAGGTGAGTGAGACAAGCTAGTATGTTTAAGTGGTGCAAGTGGATCGAATGATTACTTCTCCTGGGTGGGAAACTGTGCTTTGTCAGTTCACTGAGCACAGAAGTCTCTTGTACACTGGTTCTCAACCTGTGGGTCGGGACCCCTTTGGGGGTCGAACGACCCTTTCACAGGGGTCGCCTAAGACCATCCAAAAACACATATTTTCAATGGTCAATGGAATAATTATATGGGTGGGGGTCACCACAACATGAGGAACTGTATTAAAGGGTCGCGGCATTAGGAAGGTTGAGACCCACTGCTCTTGTATATGGGGATTCTTTAGTCATCCAGGTCATGGTTGTCCCAAAGGTGTTTTTTTCAAGAGGCAACTGGACTTTCTTGGTTTCCAGAAAGTCCAGTTGCCTCTTGAAAAAGCACCTTTGGGATAGGAGTCTCTTATGTTGCTTCGGAGTGGGCAAAGCACATGACTGCTCACTGAAAATAAGTGGATCCTCCTTCCAATTTGTTTTAGTTTTCTCTCATGATAATATGGCATAGTAACATGGCACCAATTGTAGAAAGTTAGCACCTACCCCTCTCCTAGAAGAATGAAATATTTTGAGAAATATTAAAAAGGAAGAATATATTTTCCTGAATGAGAAATGGAGAAACATGTTTTCTTACTTCTTTTTACTCTCACCCACATAATTCGTGGTCAAGACTGGACATGGCCTGGATGACCCCAAATATCAAAACAGAGGTAGAAAAAATCGAGATAGGCATAAACCAATGGGCAGATCATAATCCACTATTCATAACCTGGAAAGGGGAAAGGAGGTTCAGGAGATGGACGATGAATCAAAGAATATGTAAAGAAAAAGAATTTAATTTGATGTTAGAAAAGGAAATAAAGATATTCTTTCAGATAAATAAAAAAGAGGTAACTTCCTTACAAAATACATGGGATACTCTAAAAGCATATATAAGGGGCCTGGTAATTGCATATACAGGGAAGAAAAATAAAGAGAAGAAACAACAACTAGACAAATTAGAAAAAGACCTAAAACAAATAGAACAAAAATTGCAGAAAGAACCCGAGGATAAAATAATAAAAGAAGAATGGAAAATAATTAAACATAAACTGAATCTGATAAACCAAAAGGAATTAGCCCAAAAAATAAAAATGGTGAAACAAAATTATTTTGAATATGCAAACAAAACAGGCAGATGGTTAGCCTATAAATTGAAGAAAGAAAGGAATAAAAGAATGATACACCAATTGAGAGATGATAAAGGAAAAATCCAATATAATAGAGAGGCCAAAAAAGAAATCATTAAGAAATTTTATGCGAATTTATATAAACAAGAAGAAGTAGAAGAAGAAAAGATAAAACAATATATAGAAAAATCTGAAATGCCAAAAATCACAGAAGATCAAAGAGAAATGCTCAATAAGCCAATAACTAAATTAGAATTAGAGGAAGTACTGAAAAAGCAAAAAAAACAATAAAACTCCAGGACCCGACGGGATACCGGTGGAAGTATATAAAACAATGCAAGAAGTACTGGGAGAAAATATGTTGATGTTATATAACGAAGCCATGGAGAAAGCCAAAATTCCAAAGACATGGACAGAAGCGATAATTACAATTATACCAAAAGAAGATACAGATCTTCAGCAAATTCAAAATTATAGACCTATCTCATTACTGAACACCGATTACAAAATATTTACAGCAATTCTGGCCGAAAGAATTAAATTAGTACTAAATACATATATACATGCAGACCAAAATGGATTTCTTCCGGGACGCCAAATAAAAAATAATATGAGAATAATACTTAATACTTTAGAATATTATGAATTACACCCGGAGAAACAGGCTTCGTTGGTTTTCCGTGATGCTCAAAAAGCATTTGACAACCAGAATTGGAAATTTATGATTAGACAATTACAAAATATGCAAATTGGGGAAAAATTTGGAAAAATCATAGAAGAAATTTATACTAACCAATCAGCAAGGATAATTATGAACGACGATACAACAGATAAATTTAACATAACAAAAGAAGTCAGACAAGGTTGCCCACTCTCTCCTTTACTGTACATCTTATCATTGGAAACTCTTCTGAAAAAAATTAGAGAAGATCAAGGAATCGAAGGTTTAAAGATTAATAAAGAAGAATACAAAGTTCAGGTCTTTGCTGTTGGCCTAGTGTTTATAACAGAAAACCCTATGGAATCTATACCAAATTTGTTTCAAAAAATAGAAGAATTTGGAGAAGTGGCCAGACTAAAAATCAATAAAAGCAAATCAAAATTAATTGTAAAAAATCTCACGAAAAATCAAGAAAAAGAATTAACAGATAGTATACAAATCCAAACAATGAAAAAAATAAAATACTTAGGAATCTGATTGTCCACAAGAACTTCAGCAATAAAAGAAAATAATTATGATAAACTAATAGAACAAACAAGGAAGGATTTAGAAAAATGGAAAAACTTACACATTTCACTCCTAGGAAGAATTTTGGCCATTAAAATGACTATACTGCCTAAATTTTTATACGTGTTTCAGGTTATTCCGATAAAAATAGATAAACCATTATTTGAAAATTTGAATAAAATGACATCTAAATTCATATGGCAAGGGAAAAGACCACGAATAAAATTTAAGCTGCTTCAGGACACAAAAGATAGAGGAGGAGCTGCACTTCTAGATTGGGAGACATACTATCAAGCAGCGGTATTGTCTTGGGTCAAAGATTGGAAAGAATTAAAAAATTCTAGAATTTTAACAATTGAGGGACATGAACTTCAAACTGTCTGGCACTCTTTTATGTGGGACGAAAGATACAAAACACATTCGTACTTCAAAAGACATACAATAAGAAACTCATTACTACAAATTTGGCTTAAAATTAAAAAACAACACTATATGAAAATACCAAATTGGTTATCACCGGTAGAATCAATTAGACACCCAAATCTAACAGATAAGACAAAAATAATTAGATATAAAGATTTAATTGACTATCAAGGTAAATTGAAGACCAAACAGCAATTGGAGACAGATTTAGATAGGGAAATAGATTGGTAGACTTATACTCAAATACAATCTATATATAGAGAACACATAAAAATATATGAAATTCATAAACGAAAACAAGAAATAGACAAAATTATATTAGATTCAGAAAACAAATTAATTAGTAGACTCTACAAATATCTTTTACACTATAAAATGGAAGAAGAGACAGTCAAGGAAACGATGATTAAATGGGCTCAAAACGTCAAACATACAATAAATTTGGAAAAATGGGAAAAGTTTTGGCAAGTAAATATAAAATTAACAAGAGCAGTGGCGTACAAGGAAAACCAACTGAAAATGTTTTATAGGTGGCACATGTCTCCAACCAGACTGGCAAAAATACAGCCCAAAAATAGCCCGATCTGTTGGAAGTGTAAGAAGATGAACATGCCTGGCAGCAAAGAAATTTTAGTCTAACATCAAAAAATGGTTGGAACAAATAACAGAAACACAGATAGATAAAGAACCAGAAATGTTTTTACTAGGAATTTTTAATAAATCATACCCTAAAGATATTAAATATCTCACAATTCACATACTAACAGCTGCAAGAATAATATACGCAAAAAATTGGAAACAAAAAAAAATGCCAAACGAAACAGATTTAATAGAAAAAATTCTAGAATGCGCTGAAATGGACAGGTTAACCAAAGAAATACAAGAAAGAGAAGAATCAGACTACTACAAAATATGGAATAAATGGTATAATTGATTAGAAATAAACAAAAAATCTAGAGGGGAAATATTACCGGTATAGAAAATGTCACTAGACTAAGGAGAGGGGAAGAAATATATAACAAGCAGAATGTCACTTTGAAACAATGCTTAAGAAGGAAACATAATTTCTTTTTGTTTATATGTTGTATAAATGTTTGTTGTGTGTATGTCATGTTATGTTTTTTTAATATTTATACTCTAATAAAAATTTAATTTAAAAAAAAAAGAGAGAGAAATGGAGAAACATGTTTTCTTAGAAGGAGAAAGCAACCCCCACCTTCCTTAATAGCCCACAGAAGATGTCAGCACTAAAGAGATATAGAGATAGATAGTTATATTCATAGGCAAAAATTTCCTGCAGCAAGGTCTGAACAAAGGCAGAATGGGATTAGCCTTCACTCAAGATGTTAATTTGTTAATTTGTCTCTTTAGCTCTGCATTTTGTAGCCCAAATATGCCTACCCACTTTCTGGAGAGCTTAAATGACATCTCTGCTAAAGGGTTTCACTTTATGAGCAAGAATAACTTGGCTGCTGCTAGTTATCCTTGTATTTTTACTATTTTAATTCTCAATGTGCTCTGGCAACCTGCCTGATATATAACTCTGGGTTGCAGGTATTGCTGATGAAAAGGAAGGTATTCAGACAGAAAGATTTGGGTTTCCATGACGGGTATGACTCATTGATCTTCAGTGTGTATTTCCCCATTTCTAATCTAATGACTGGTATTTAGGGCAACTTTTTGCAAGCAAAGAAGCTTTTTGTATTTTTGTACAGGTAATTCTTGATTTACAGTACAACAGTTCATTTAGTGACCATTCAAAGTTACAATGGCACTGAAAAAGTGACTTATGACCGTTTTTCACACTTACGTCCGTTGCAGCATCCCCACGGTCATGAGAGGGCGGGCGAGGCGAAGTGCCCCTCGATGTAAGAGACATCGAGTTGGCCATGCCCACTCAGTCACATGACCACCCAGCCATGCCTACCCAGCCAGGCATTAGAGCAGAGAACTGGTTGTTAAATTATTTGAATCCCACCACTGACTAAAACCACTGAAAAGTATTCAGGGATTTCTAAGTTTTTGTTTTTTTACATTTAAAAAACAAAACAAAACATACATGTGGGCTCCACCGATGTCCTATTAAGTGTGACTCAATATATTGGAGATATTTTGCTGTTTTTAGTGGAATAAATTTGCTGGTAAACCAAGCTCCATTATGGTTCTAGAAATAATTGAAGCACCAGGATGACAGAAAAATGAATGAAATAGAGTGTGTCCAACATGAATTAAGTCAATTTATATTTGCATTATAAGAGTACTGAACAGCTGAAGACCAGGTATAGGCAATGATTTCAACAGCTGTGTGTCTATGTGTATTTGTTTTATTTCTTTATATATTTATTACTCATTCATAAATACATACGAGTAAACTGTCAAACTATCTACTCTGACTGACAGCATATTTCTGCTGTGATAGAATTTGTCCACAATTCTTGTTACCAGAAATCATCAAAACTTTCTGTTCCATTATAGTGAACAGTGTTATTACATGCTAGTTGTTTGTCTTACAGAAGGTAAGAATTACATACATGCTTTTTACAAGTTTTGTAATATATATATATATGAAAGGGAGACTGCCCACTGCACTGAAAATTAGTGGCAGAGTACGAGATTATACTTGAGAAGACCATGTGAGATATCCATATTTTCATGAAATTATAGTGCAATACCCAAATACATAAAAGAAAATGTTAAGGTTCTTAATTAATTTAGGGATTATGATATACAATTTATTCTTATCTCCTAGATATTTAAATGTTTATATTATTGTAATTGTTTTTATGTTTTAAAAAAATTATTCACTTCTCAGAATCACTTGGTGAGATGCGCAGTCGTATAAATGGAATGAATGAATAAAATGAAGGTGTCTGTTATAAAATACAGCTAGTCCTCAATTTACAACAGT
The DNA here is from genome assembly GCF_029215685.1 of Pituophis catenifer annectens. Taxonomy (NCBI): domain Eukaryota; kingdom Metazoa; phylum Chordata; class Lepidosauria; order Squamata; family Colubridae; genus Pituophis; species Pituophis catenifer. The sequence goes on along the minus strand of NW_027256881.1, from coordinate 78,996,422 downwards.
CCATTTAGTGAATGTTAAAAGTTATAATGGCACTGAAAAATGTGATTTATGATTGTTTTTCACAGTTACGACCTTTGCAGTATCCCCATGATCATGTGATCAAAATTGAGATACTTGACAACTAGTTCATACTTATGACTGTTGTTATTTCTGTAGGTCATGTGATCACCTTTTATGACCTTCTGACAAGCAAAGTCAATGGGGAAACCACATTCACTTAACCATGTTATTAACTTATCAACTGCAGTGATTCATTTAATAATTGTGGCAAGAAAGATAATAAAATGGGACAAAACTCACTTAACAAATGTTTCACTTTTGAACAGAAAGTTTGCACTCAAATGTGGTCGTAAGTCGAGGACTACCTGTAGTAATGTTTGTTAAATTTATAGAGCTATGTAGTAGGGCTGTCTGGTGCATCAGAAGCACTCCTGAATAAGAACGTTGCATCTCTTGAAATTCTTTAAAGCAGCTGTTTATCTTTCCAGGCTGTAGTGTAGCTGTGCAATCCCAGGAAAATACAGAGTTGCAGATTGGTACTATTTTTACACCTCTATACACTTCAGATGACTTTTTAGAAGTGGATCCTAATTTAGAAGTGGATCCTAATGTATAATGAGGTATAATTAGAGCCAGAAGGAAGTGTGACTTTGGAATTCACACTTTGGAACATAGGATCCCCCCTCCCCCCAGCATACAGTACAAAGCAACACTATTTTATTTTTATTAAGTGAAAGTGAAAGCTTTCAAATTTGATCATGTGTTCCTCCAAGTAATTTTAAAACAATAAGTATATCTTTTTAAAATAGTTTTTCTTTATTCTGAAAAATAAAGAATACAATACCAGTTTGAACTGAAGTATGTATACTGAGATTTCATGCAAAAGGACTTAATATTTTTAGCAGCCTACTTTCGGCAGTTCTATATATGGTTCACCACTGTTCATAAATATATATTTGCTTACCTAAAGAGAATGCTCATGCTGAACTGTGAGTTCATAATGAAAAGCATAAAACTTGACAAATGTTTTCAGGTCAAATCTAGAATAGCAAGATTATATTTGAAGAAATAATAGTTTGAGGGTCATACTAAGTTCAGTTATTTGTAGGGAATTGATTAAATGTTCATGATCTAGTATCCACAAGTTTATTATATTCCAGAACATTAATAGTTTTTGTGTTTTTTGAAACAGCAACAAAATTTTCAGTCAGCTCCCAAATCTTAAATTAGGTCACAATGTGCAAAGTGTATTGGGTATTGTATGCAATTTAAAGCCATTTGTAAAACTGCTAACTGGCTGCACCATCTCTTTCTGTTTATTTACAAGTGTTCAGCTATAAACTATAAGAAAATGTAGTTTATATTGGATGCTCTGCTATAATGTACTTGTTTTTAGGACTTGGAACTGCTCCTGAAATGCATATATCCATTGTAACTAAAGTTTTCTTGTTAAATAGTTCAAATCCCACACAAAATAAATACTTCTATCTAGTATATTGCAGATCTGTAACATGATAAAACATAAGGGATCTGTTTACTTAATTTGGATCGGTACATGTATTTATGAAGAGAATTAGGAAGTAACAGAATCTTCCACAGAAAGGCAGATGACACAGTGGCAATTTTCTTTAATTCCTCATTTTTTTTATCCCTTTGTCAGAAGTACTTCTCATGCTTTCTCAAGCTCTCTAAGCAACATTTTCAGGTGGCTGAACGATGAAAGAGGAATTGGTGAAAATTAACAAGTTTCCATTACACCTTGTCCAAAACATCTGATATTCTTTAATTGAGTTGAATTCAGTTTCAGGCTCAGGTTTACAAATGATAGATTTCAAGACATCAGATTGGGGTCAAATGCTCTTTTTAGGGAAGAATCTCACTGAATACAAATTTATATCCAGTGGGTAAATGTCTGTGGAGATTCTCAATCATCCAGGTCATGGTTGCCCCAAAGGTACTTTTCCATCAGGCAACTGGACTTTCTTGGGTTTTTTCCTTGAAAGCGTTTCACTTGTCATCCAAGAAAGTCCAGTTGCCTTTTGAAAAAGCACCTTTGAGAAATCCAAAGAGTACATTACAAATTTCAAGTAAAATCTGTTAACTGTATGAAAGCTGGTTTGCTTAAACTTATAAAAATCCTTTCAATTGATTTTATTCATCTTACCACTAAAAAAGTAAATATCTTCATTGCTGAATATTTGAAACATTTTCACTAGCAAACAAAAAAAGATAATACTATATATGAAAGTATCATATTTTTCAGACTATAAGACACTCTGAAGTATAAGATGCATCTAGCTTTTGGGAGGAAAATAAGGGGGAAAATCTGCCTCTGCCTCCCAGCAATTTACCTTCTTGCAGCAAAAAGTCTGGTCAGCTTCAGCACAGCCTGGTTTAGCACAAGCAGCTGATTGGCAGTTGGATCAGCCTCCCAGAATACCGCCTATCAGCTGTTCCAGACTGCAGGGATCGCCACCGCCAGTTGCCACCCATCACTGCTGCTGCCTATCGCTGCCTCCAAGCATCCCATTTTTGGCCTCTGCACACTGCATTTATGGCCTCCACATGTCCCATTTTTGGCCTATCCCTGCCGCCTGGAACGGGCGAAAAACGGTACCCGTGGAGGCCAAAAATGGGGCATGCAGAGGTGGCAATAGGTGGCATCAGCGAACGGAGTTGATGGCGATGATGGGCGGTGGTGATCCCTGCAGCCTGGAACAGCTGATAGGCGGTATTCCGGGAGGCTGATCCAACTGCCAATCAGCTGCTTATGCTACATCAGGCTGTGCTGAAGCTGACCAGGCTGTTTGCTGTTTGCTGCAAGGAGGTAAATTGCTGAGAGGCAGAGGCTGAAGGGTGGGAGTTGGCGGGTGGGCGGGGCTTCAGCAACATTCATTATATAAAACACACAGACATTTCCACCCACTTTTTTTGGGGGGGGGGGGAAGTGAGTCTTATACACCAAAAAATACGATAAATGTTAGGACAACCCGACCCTTTTCCTACCCTCCCTATTTCTCCCTCTTCCTCCTCTTTCTTTTAAGAAGTCTGGATTAAAAAAAAAAGTCTTGGAACATGATTTGCCATTCCTAGAATTATTGAAGACAGTTTTCACCTTGTTAAATCCCTAATTGCTTTTATACTTCTCAACATGTGATTGGTTTTGAAAGTACAGTCATAATAAAAGGAGAATAAAGAGTCAACTCTGTAGAAATAGCAAAAAGAAATATTTCTAACATCAGAAATTGTAGCATAGGTTTGGGGTTGATGTTTGATTTGCTACCCTCCATTTTAAATTATTTGACAAAGATGGGTCCTATCAGGAAGTTGTGTATTTGTAGTGTGAATAATGAACAAACAGACCAAGGAACAGAGTGAAGCACTTCCAAATTCTATTTTGGCTATTTCTGTAATTTGAACTAATAATATACATTGAGTTATGTTCAATCTTTCATATTATTTTCATGGATATTTCTATATTGTTAGAACTGGGCACTTTTAAGTACCAACTTCATGAGGGCAGTATGAATTGTTTTGTTACTTTGCAACAAAGTAATCTTTAACTGATTCTTAGTAAATATTTGGAAAAGTTTTGGTCTTGATAGCGCTGCTGAGTTCAATAATTTATTTGAGGATATTTATTGGAATTGGATTCTCAGTTAAATATTCCCCCTTGGTTCAGTAGATCATATACAATATAGTTATGGAAATGATTTTATGAATTAGAACTATTTATAGCTAAAATGATATACCTTTTTTCTTTTGTTATATTTTTCACTTCATTTTTAAACACTTTCTGTTTTTTTATTTTATTTGACAATGCATTTATTTTTACTGTTGCTTTTGGTTTTTTTCTGTTTTCATTATTTTAAAAGCAATAAAATAATAAATAAAAAGTAGTCTAGTTTCAAAAGCATTGCACAAGCATAGTTTGAAAGCTGTATTTAAAAAAAAAAAAAGAAGATACCTTCAAGTGCATTTTCATTTTTTAAAAGTAAACCACTTGTTAAGATGCAAGAATCAAGTATTTATGGTTTATGTTTCATGCAGAAATAATTCCTTATGATTGTTTAATTATTTTTTAAAGTCATCTATCTGTTTCCCATTATTTAAACCAGAGAAGGTTAATTAAAATAGCTGTTTATTCTATAACTGCTTGAGAATATTTTCACAAAATATGTGTTAAATCTCTGAAGTGATAGAATTATATTTTCTCTATAAGATTTTTGCTGCAAGAGCATAGACAATGCCATTTATAGTTCAATAGCATTAATAGCTTAACATTCAGATATTTCTTCAAGAACCTGTTAATTAGTTTAACAAAGTATTGCAATGAGATCATTTTGTTCTAAAGAATATTTGTCAGATAAGAATATTGTCAATGAAGCCTATGTGGAAATTATAGCTCTAAACTAAAAGTATTTAGTAACAAGACATAGTTAGTTTTCTTTATTTCTATTTATTTACTGAATCTTTAAGTTGGTTGAATTTTAAATGGTGTACAAAGAACTTCATTATCATAATCAATGAAAAGAGTAGAAAATATAGTACAACAAAATCTAGGTGTTTATTTAAATGCTTGTTTGATTTCCAGTTTAATAACATAGGTTGACCACTAAAAGAAATTGAGACAAGACATATTTTGAGACAATTCTTTCAGAATGAATGGTCTTTTCCTGGCTGTTCTAATCCTGCCAAAATTAATCATATTCTCCACAGAAAACATGTATTTAAAACTACATTGCAGATAGGTTTAATAAGATATAATAACTACTACCAAAATGATAATACTCCTGATTAATATTCATATTCAAAAAGCAAGAACTGTTATAAAATTTTAGTGGGGACCTTTTTGGTTTATGAAACACTTTGGTTTCCAGTGGGTAATGAGGATAAGTGACATTTCAAGTTAACTTGAGCAGAAATAATTGGATGCATACATTTGTTTCATTAAACGTACCTGAATTATTACTCAGTTGTAAATAGAATTATGTGTCAGATTCATCTTATGCCTGAAATATTTCACAGAATTTAGAAAGAGGTCAGATTATTTGGGGAAGTGGGTGATCCTAAATTGTGTTATTCACTGATGTGACCTAGAAACAACTGACATATTCCATTGGGGGGGAAAAACAGCAAAATTTTCTTCAGCTTCTACCGCAATACCCGGCAATCAATGCCCTTCCATCCACAGAAGGAGAAGCATAATTCATTGAGAAAAAACTTCCTTTTCTATAAACTCTTAATATCTATATGGAAATCTGGCAAAGATATTCTCAACAGAAGGAATTATTAGTGATATGTATCTTGTCACATTTTTTTATTTAACAAAATAGTTAAAATCAGATATTAAAAGCTACTTTGCTTGGAAGAAACACATACACAAAATTCATTTTTATGAAAAACACCTTAGCTAGTTTCCCACCCCCGCTCTCTCTGTGTATACTGTATATGTGTATGTGTGTATGTATCTCTGTGTGTGTATTTCAGGCAAAAATTTGCTTGAAATATTTTGCTGAAAAATGAGCTAAAATGGGGAATTAAAAGTTTATTTTTGTCTATTTAAAGAGAAACAGGAAGAAGAGACTCACGCTTAATTTGCACATCTATTTTTTTCCTCAATCAGTAGTTTATCATAATTTTTTTCATTCTTGCATCCAGTTTTGGTCATCATGATATTAAAAAATGGTGCGACTTTAGAAAGTGTGCAGAGAAGAGCAACAGAAATAATTAGGGGACTGGAAGCTAAAACATGAAAAATGGTTGCAGGAATTGGGTATGTCTAGTTTAATGAAAAGTAGCACTAGGGTTGACCTGATAACAGTCTTCCAATATCTGAGGAATCCCTGCGGATTTTACTCCATTAGTCGTTGCCAACTAGAGGGGGTGGTGTTCATCTCCGTTTCAAAGCCATTGAGCGAGCATTCTCCAAAGACATTTTCATGGTCACATGGCCAGCATGATGTCACAGAATGCTGTTACCTTCCCACTGAAGTGGTGTATTTATCTATTTGCAGTTGCATGCTACCTGGGTATATTGTTCTTCTAGTCAACCACCGTTTCTTTATACATTGTTTTTCTTCAGGAGCTGGGGTGAGAATGGGAGCTCACCCTGTCATGTGGCACTTGGGTCTTGAACCTGGTGATTTTCCAGTCAACAATCCCAGCGCCACACCACAGGCTGAACTCCCATCTTTGCCCCAGCTCCTGAAGAAAAACAATATACTGGTGTATAAAGAAACCATGATTGACTAAAAGAACAATATAACCAGCTATAATCCAAATGTAACTAAATAGGTCCACAACCATCCTATGTCAAGACCTGGAAGGTTTTTTAGTAAATTCTTCAATATAATATATCAGCCTTGTTCAGCAATATTCATGGATTGTCCTCCATAAAGTCCCTTTTGTTCTATAATAATAGATCCATTGTATTAACACAAAACTCCTAAAATATACTTAATATAAAAGAACTGCAGTATTATTTCTAATGTCTCTTCAAATTTTTTAGCAGATGAATGAAAAAAGCAATTATCTTGCAGAAACAACTGCTGTGTTATTAAATTTTTCATGTTGATTTTGTCTTCTTAGAATTTGTATACAGAAAGTTTACAAAAGATTATTTTGATGTTTTCTTTTCTCATTTTTTTAGAATGTTTATGTTTTTTACTTCTCTAATTCTTTCTTGTTCTTTTCATATATTTTACAAGAGGGATAACTATATTAAGTACAGTATCACTCTTCTATTCCATACACCCTCCTTCACTTTGTGCTTTTCTTTCTGTCTTATCCTTGTCTCTTCTCCTTGGCATAATAACAACATCATAGGGTTTTTGTGCTGGAGTAGAAAGACAAGTCTATCTAAGAGTAGCTAGTCAGTTGCACTTATTGAGACATCATGCTGCTGAGTGGCATGTACACTTGTTTTCCTTTCCAAATCAACACACACACACACACACACACACACACAGAAACACACCCCTAAAATTATTCTGTCTGTTTGTCTGTTTGTTACGGTCAATTAACCAAAAGGGTGCATCATACGGCAACAATTTTTGAAGCAAGGTGTACCTCAAATGTGCTAACTTAAAAGAATATCTCCAAAATCTGGGACTCATGATTCCTGTGAAATTAAAATTCCAAGGAACTTCAGAATAGTTGTATTTGGAAACTTAGGGCAACTACAGCTCAGCCAGGGCCATGTGATCATGATTTCCAATCAACTTGTAAAGCCAATGGGGCAATCTAGCAGGAAGTCAGAAATCAATCCTACTCCCACTGCTTTTTTGCCTGCCTGGCCCATGGTCCTTTCTGATTCTCTATTTAGGTAAAGAAATCTCTCAGTAATCTTAGTTCATCACATAAATAATGGTAGAAAGGTGCAGTACTAATATTAGAATTTCTTCACAACCATTTATATGATTGTTTTTAAAATTTATGGTTGCATTATATCTCTATATTTTATTCCCTCGTTTTAACTTCATATACGAAGATTATGAATAGTTATAGATTCACAGACACCCAGTTTGCTCTCTCACTGAATGAGGACTTGAACTCAGTTCAAGTCTCAGTCATAGTGGATTAAATGATATAGAGAAAAAACAATTGGCATAAAAACAGCAGAATCTTCACTGATGCATGTAGTGTTAAACTACACATTATACATTGATGGCTTCAGCCATATTTTTATCCTTGGCAACTGAGAAAACCTATTCTAGTTTAATGTTAAAAATAACCATGTTATTTAATAATCCTAGAACCTATTGGGTTTTACACACATAAAAAGCTTTTTAATTAATTCAGTGTAAAAATAAGTGCGTATTTTAACTAGAAAGACATTTGTTGGAAGCCTGTCTTACATTTCTCCATGCCTATTTATTTATAAATAAATTTCTGAGAAGAAACTAAACACATTTCTTTGCAATTTAACATTGTTGAGTTAGTAGCTTTATTATCCAGAGGAACCATCTGCTTGTGGAACTGCCTTTTTTTCCTTGACTCAGAAAAGCATCGGCAGTGGTTTGACTCTGCTGTAAGCTTGGGGCAGTGCTATGACCTCATTTATGTGAGCGAGCCCTGGGGTTCATATTCACTTGCGGAGGCATGCTGATGGAGTGTTCTGCTGTGTGGAGCACTGAGACCCAAATTCTCTGCTTGCACAGCAAGATAGCTTAAAGCTGTCACCCTCTAGAGATTGTAATTTTGTTTAGCTCCTGAACTGATTGATAGTGCTGACTTTTGAAACTTCAACTCTAGTTCCGTCTCGTACAGATCAGACAAAAGTGTCTCCTCAAGGACATCCAGCAAATATGGCACTTGGGGGGGAAGAATGTGTCTTATAGTCTTTGTGTATGAGTGAAAGAGAACATCGAAGAATCACATTTTGTATTATGACAACCCCATGCTAATTTAAAAAAAAAAAAATCTAGTATTTAACCAGTGCTACAATGTCAATTTGAAATTAGAGCAATACTTATGTTTTTATAGCTTGTAATTTCAGGCTTTTAATTATCTTAATTTCATATGCATACATGTCTTTGTGTGTGTGTGTGTGTGTGTGTGTGTGTGTGTGTGTTTGTTTGTTTTTATGTGTGTGCAGGCATACACATTGGTTTATCAATAAGGGTACTCTCAGCGATTAAAAGTGTCTTCCACATTTAGCACGAAAAATGAAAGCCAGAAAAGACATATATACAGGGAAGAGAATATATATGTAGAGTTCATTAAACTTTCTTATTAAAGCACATAGAATCAAATTCATATAGGTATATAGATATATAATCCATATTTTTATTAAGAGGGAGGGAGGGAGGGAGGGAGGGAGGGAGGGAGAGGGAAGGAAGGAAGGAAGGAAGAAAGGAAGGAAGAAAGGAAGGAAGGAAGGAAGGAAGGAAGGAAGGAAGGAAGGAAGGAAGGAAGGAAGGAAAGGCTAATGCAATAGTGTTCCTACACTGTTCCTCTAATAACTCATATACTTTACAATAAAATCAGACAGTTAAACTGATATGAAGAGCAAGGATACAGTATTGAACATTTCAGCAAACATTACCCAAGAACAGCAGTAGCGGAAAATTTGATTTGTTCGGAGAACCAGCAAATACCACCACTGGCTGGCCCCAGAGTAGGGTGGGAATGGAGATTTTGCACTATCCTTCCCCTGCCACGCCCACGAAGCCATGCCCACAGAACTGTTAGGGAAAAATGTTGGATTTCACCCCTGATCCCAGAGATAGATAGATAGATAGATAGATAGATAGATAGATAGATAGATAGATATAAAATCAGGTCTTTTCCCGTGTAAAATTAAGAGTATCTTGGCGACGTTTCAACGAGGTATATTTATAAATATATAAATAAATGTATATATATATATATATATATATATATATATATATATATATATATATAAATTGATTAGTCAATGAAAAACTTGTAAAAATAAATTATAAAATTTCCTGCTCTTTTTGCACTCTTGCTAATAACATTATTTTTCAAATTGTTTTCCTATCTAGAGTAAAAGTGCTTACTCTCCATGTTATACCCTAACATGTAATTTATGTTAATTATTCTAAGTTTATCATGATTTTCCTTTTTATAACATTTGGACATTTTGAAACTGTAATGGAAAATCAATAGTTCCAAATGTTTTTTAAGAACATTTAAAGAGCATTATTACAGGCATTGGATTCCCTTGTGCAATCTCCCATAGTTTCTTCTGATCATTCTTTGATTTTTAGTGACACAACTGCCATAAGTTAACAGTGTAGTTTGCCAACATTTTAAGGTAGAAATGAAAGGAAATTGAAGAGTAACTACTCAAATTAAATAAAAATAGATGAAAATCCTATCCAGGAAAATACTGCCATCCTCCATCTATGTAACTCTACGTAACTGTGCACTTTGCCTTCTTTCCCAATGTTGGGAAACATCATAAACTATTTGCAGTTTGGACAATTAACTTCCAGAAGTATCCAGACCATCCTAGAATGTCTGGCTTGCATGAGCCAGAAAAAAACGGAACATTCTGGAATATTCTTGGACATTGTATTGTAACTTTTGCACATACATAGTTCAAATAAATAGTTCAGATCAACAATTGCCATGGTAATTTTTTAATAGAAAGAAAAATATAAACATCTTAATAATAAATTTTCCTTCAAGATGAATAGACTTTCCTTTTTTAATTCAGAAATCATTTAATTTCATTGTCTTTTTTTAAAAGTGCTTTTAAAATGTTTTTTAAAATAAGTATTTTTAAAATGTTTAAATACGGTAAGTATTTTTAAAATATTTTTAAAAGTATTTTTTGAGAGAGATTTGTCCAATTTGGTAGATGTTAAATTAGATGAAAGTAGCCCTAGCAAACTCCCCTGTCATTCATATTGATTCCACAGACTATTGCCCGATAAAATATTTTTAGTTAAATATGAAATGTTCTTTCAGTTGATTTTTTTTGTCCCTTCCCTGTTGATTTTTTAAAAAACACTGAAATTTTTTTTTCTGTGTTGTGCTTAGCTTTAGGAAACCAAAATGAATTACTGAATTAATTTTTGTGTCCCAGAATATTTGACATTCTAAATTATATCTGAAGATGGATTGCTTTAAAAAAAAAAGTTGTGCTTTTTTAAAATCAAATAGACATACTCTACATATTGTCATTATTCAGTTATGATTTAAGAGCTTTCCTAAATTAGAAATTTCATTCACAGAGGACATGCATGAGAGTATCCTTAATATATTTTGGTCATTATACAATGTTATGAATGTTAAGTGTGGAATCCCTTACATCATTAGTAGTAATACAACAGTCATGGGAAACATTTCTTGAAACACTGGAAAGTTGACCTGGACAGTGGTTTTAAATTGTACAGACAGAATTGGATAAACTGATTGGAAACTTTTATTTCTAGGTACTAAACCAATTATTTTTCTGACTTCTTGCAAGAGAGACTCATGTTTTAATGCGATACAGCTTTAGGAACTTGATTTTGAGCAGAGGAGCAACCTAAGGCATACTGACTTCCTGTTCATTCTTTTGTTTCTTTTGGTCATCACCATACTGGTTTTTTTTTCCTCTTCACAGTATACTCTAGTGTATTTTAAACATTCTGAAATATAATTTTTGAAGGAAGTGTTTCATTTTTCTGCCGTTCATGGTTTGATGAGAATGATATTTATTAGATTTGTAAAGGCTGCCCATTCCAAAGGAATCTATAACAATATGTAGTATATGTGCCTGTGAATGTCATGATAATTTTAGACATAGATGTTATCTTGTAGTGTTATTTATAAATCAGTAGAAATATGTGGATATTGAACCATTGTTCATAATTTTCCTTTTCCTGAGATTTTTTTAAAAAAAACTTTCTAGTTAATTTTACATTTCTGAGATTTCTTAGTGGTGTCCCATTCAAGTGGTAACCAAGTATCAGTGTTAGAATTTCTGCAAAAAAATCTGAATTAACCAAAAAAGAAGTTTGAATAAGAATATTTTGAATGAAAAATGTACCAATGGTACACAGAAATTTCACATTGTTCTTTAGAATATATTCAGAACTTTATGTTTATTTTTACAAACCACTTCATTGTGCAGATATCTAAAATAACTGTACAATGAGATTTAAATATTGTTATAGAAAAGTAATTTGTATTACTTCCATGTTACTTGCTAATTTGTGTATCTTTAAATTGAAGTTGGAAAAATGAGACAACTAGTTACTTTATTCATTTATTTATCACTTTTATATATTACTTAGTCATATCACTTTTTTTATTTTTGTCTCATGAAATTGGATGTTTCTATAATTTCACCTAGGACTTCTGTTTAAAATTTATGATGCTGTTGCTAAAAATACAGAATTCGATCATGCTGGCTTAACTCGAAGACAATATGATTTTTAATGGCAGTTTTTATAGATAAAAGTTGCAGAGATGTAGTTCTATTATGTATTATTTGTTTAGTTTTTTCATCTAATATATCAGTCCTCATAATACTTTCTGATTTATATGCATCTGAAAAGTGTTTTATACTGTTTTTCAGTTCTGAAGGGATCAAAGTTTGGGTGTCTTTCCAAATAGGAGAATGCCATGGCAAGTTAAAAGATGTCAAACTGTGGTTTTACTTATTGTTGTATGGAACTATAGGAACAATTTAAATATTGTATATAGATGATGATGATGATGATGATGATGATGATGATGATGATGATGATAAAAAACACAAAACTGGGATACCAAATCTTAAGCCAACATGGCAAGATAAACCATCAACCATTCATGGATGACTTAAAAATATATGCGAAAAGCCCCACTGAATTTAAATCAATACTCAACGCAGTTCAACTGTTCAGCAGCGACATCAAAATGAACTTCGGACTTGAAAAATGTGCTATATTATCCATACAGCAAGGAAAAATGGAAAAAATAGAAGGAATAGAACTGGGAAATGGAAACATAGTAAAAGCATTAGCAAAGGATAATGGTTACAAATACTTAAGCATATTGGAAGCAAATAACATCTTGAATGGAAAAGTCAAAGAGTCAGCACAAAAGGAATACATCAGGAGGGTCCGCAAAATATTAAAATCAAAGCTGAATGCTGGAAACATAATTAAAGCCATTAATACATGGGCAGTTCCAGTGATATGCTACTCAGCTGGAATCATCAACTGGACTTTGGCTGAACTGGAAAACGCGCAAACTTTTGAATATGTACCACACTTTACATCCACGAAGTGACATCGACAGGTTGTACCTGCCAAGAAAAATAGGGGGCAGAGGACTACTGCAAATCCATCAAACTGTAGAAGAAGAAAAACGAAGTTTGAATGATTATGTGAACCAAAGTACAGAAAAATTGCTGCAGGCTATGAAAACGGAGAACATTATAAAAACAACAGAAACAAAGGGAGAATATAAGGAAAAAGAACTGGATGACAGATTAAATAGATGGAAAATCAAAACTTTGCATGGACAGCTCTTGAAAAACATTGAAGAAAAATGTGATGACAACTTTACATGGGCATGGTTTAAGATGGGAACCATCAAGAAAGAAATGGAACGTATAATACTCCCTGCTCAAGAACAAGCACTACAAACTAATGCCATGAAAGTGAAAATACAAAAATCCTCTGACAATCCAAATTGCCAACTTTGCAACAACAAAGTCGAAACTGTTTCACATTTAGTATGTGAATGCAGCAAAATTGCACAAACTGATTATAAAGCTAGACACGACCGAGTTGCTAAATTAATCCACTGGTCATTATGTAAAAAATACAATTTACCTCTATCCAAAAAATCATGGGAACATAAAGTGGAAAAAGTTATAGAAAATGAGAAGGTGAAGATCTTGTGGGACTTTGGAAAAAGTTATAGAAAATGAGAAGGTGAAGATCTTGTGGGACTTTCGAATACAGACGGATCGTCATTTGGAACACAACACGTCAGATATCACAGTTTTTGAAAACCGTAACATACAATTTATTGACATCGCAGTACCAGGAGATGCCAGAGTCGAAGAATAAGAACTGGGAAAAATCACGAAATATCACGACCTGGCCATCGAAATTACGCGATTATAGATGAAACATTTAACAGTGATACCCATTGTCATCGGGGCACTTGGTACCATGTCCAAGAATTTTATAAGATACATCAACAAATTGCAGGTTCCTGCAATAACACCAGCGGAACTGCAAAAAACTGCACTACTTGGAACATTGTACATCTTAAGAAGGTACTTGGTTGATACTTAGGACGCTGGCAGCAACCCTTATCAACCTTTAGCACCAGTGAATGGTATTTGTGATGCATTTTTGAATGTTCAGTTGATTGAGTTTCATGTTTAATGAACAAAGTAAAATGATGATGATGATGATGATGATGATGATGATGATGATGATGATGTGCCTAATAACAAGCCCCTAAACCAATTCCGTGGAAGCAAAAATTCATTATGTCAGCAAATGCCGCTAATGCAGTGAGAAAGACAAAACAGTTGAAGACCTTATCAGTGCCTGCAGCAAAATCTCACAGACTGATTATCTACAACATCATGATTTGAGTTGCCAAAATTGTACATTGGAAGCTTTGCCAGACATTTGGGTTCGAATGCAGCAAACCAAATTGACAAAGTTCTTGAAAATGAGCAAGTCAATATCCTGTGGGACTTTTGAATCCAAACAGAGAGACACAACACGCCTGACATTACTATTGTGGAAAAGAAAAAATGTCTGATTCATTGATATTGCAACATCAATACAAATTGAAGAGAAACAGCTAGAAAAATAACAAAATATTGTGATTTGCACATTGAAGTTGAGCGACTATGGAAGAAGAAATCAATGGTTGCACCAAAGGTAATAGGAGCCCTTGGAGCAATACCTAAAGCACTGCTTAGATACGTGGAAATTTTGAACATATTAGACCTGAATATCCTGACTTTGCAAAAAAATCACCCTACTTGGAACTGCCTATATACACATATGCTACTTAATAGCTCTTAGGTCCTTGGTTACCAGTCCCAGATTGTGAATCAAATTCACAAGATTAAAACTTTAATAATAATAATATCTTTGCCAAATCTTTCAACTATGTAGGGTCAATTCTAAATTTTGAAGACAGCATTCACAAATGTATGGTATGTTCTTTGTATTATTCTGAAATAGTATGGATTGCTGCTGTTGCAGAGGCTGTAAATCATTTATTAGATCAGGATTTTATAAATGCTATATTAAGCTGGATAAGCACACTTACCTAATTATGTAAATGATCATTTTGTAAGGTATAGCATTTTTATTGTCTGATCTTATTTAGAAGTATTTGCCAAGTTATTTCCTAAGAAAACAACATTATTTCATTTTGAACTAATTTATTTCCCATTTCATATTTTTTTATCCTAAAGGTTTTTATAAAAGTAAAACACAAGCACCTTATTATTTAATAGATGGATCATATTTTAAATCTCAACTTCCTGCTTATTACTAGTTCTTCCCTCCAAATCCTGTTGACTGCAGTATAGGAATTTGAAGAACATACGGCTATGTTTTTCAAACATTTTTTATTTATTTTATTTTATTTTATTATTCTTTATTTTATTTATTTATTTATTTATTTATTTATTTATTTATTTATTTATTTATTTATTTATTTCTTATTTGTTTACTTGGGCTTCTGTGCCACTAATTCTTGCAGGCACTAAGTGGCTTTATAGAATGTTGCTTCCTGTGCCCTGATTGAAAAGAAACTCATAATGCATTCTGAAATTGCATTTTCAGCTATTTTAGAATTGATAAATTGATGATGCAGTCTTTGAGTGTCTGCCAAAATAGAGAAAATTTGAATGCAAATTTTAGCCAAGTACTTTAAAGCCTGTACTTATCATCCAAATGTATCTGTCTCTCTGCAAGTTTGATGCACATGAGCACAAAAATTTCTATATATCCTTGTTTATAAGATATATGCTTATATAATATATTTATCATGCATCATTCCCTTTTCTGTGTCCTCCCTAATCAAGAATTAAATCTACAGTGATGGTTTTCAAATGTCATTAAGATTGAAATTCTGGGTCTATCCTTTGAGGTTATAATGTTGTTTCTAACTTGGCCTAGGAAATCTGATGTTAGATACCTATGCTATCTCTTCACTTTAAAGGTAGCTTTAATGAAGTTGTAGAGCAGCTATCTAGAGTACCGGGGTGAAATGTTACCAGTTCGGACCGGTTTGCCTGAACTGATAGTAATAAAAGCTACCGGTTCGGGTGAACCAGTAGTAAAAAAAATGCTACCGGTTGGGACAAATCAGTATTTCCGACGATCAGCTGTGCTGCATGATTTATATTCACTAGAAAGCAGGAAATCCTGCTTTTTAGCGAATCTAAATGGCGTGGCACAGCTGTTTCCCTCCCCTCGCTGTTCTAGTTACCTTAGAAAAGGCTTCTTAATCCTCCTTTTTCAGCGCTGCGTAATAGTGCCTGTGGTGCGCATGTGCGCACTGCGCATGTTTGGTGTGCATTGTGCACATTTGGCATGCACTTCGCACATTTGGCGCGCACTGTGCATGTTTGGCACGTAGCGAACCACTAGCAAAGTGAACTAGTAGCAGACTTCAGAGCATTTCACCCCTGTAGAGTACATGTGGGCTACCTCAGAATGCTTCCTTTCTCCAGATAGATTTGCCCGTCCAGGATACAGGATCCACTCTCCAGCTGATGATATGTGCTGTAATGTCATCCCTGTCCCTCAGAAGTTACCAGGATCATCCAGCTTGTCATGTCCTCTAACTTGGCTTCTCATTTCTTTTTGCCAAAAGTATTCTTGTATTCTAGTGACATAGCAATCTCTAAACAAATAACATCATCGGAGGTTTACAACTTTACTACTTGAGAATAAGATCCCTGGGCTGAACATGTTTAAAATAACATACCAATATTTAATGACAAAAAGGTAAAACCAGGCAAAATTGGAAGGGGGAAAATGATTTATAAGGAGTATATTTGATCAGGAGCTCCCAGTATTTATAATTAACTTGCCATTTATAAAGAACAGGGCCTCTTCAGTAGTGTGTTCATACTTTTAAATGCCCTTTCCAATTAAAATTGATAGGTTTACTGGATTGACTTTACTGAGAGTATTTTTCTTCTGTCAGAATTTTTGTGGAAAACTGAACTAGATGATTTCATTATACAGTAGCATTGGTGTACAATACAACTCCTTCTCATTTTCTAACATATTTCACCCAAGTAACAACAAAATTTCATCTCAAGCAAAAGTTAGACAATTTAGCAAATCTATGTAATGGGTTATTTCTAAAATATTTGGTGATGTGACTTTTTAGAAAATCAGTATGATTATGTAAGAAATTAACTTGTATATTTTAATGGAGGGATCTAATTCAATATGCAATTTAAATAAATTGGTCTTCAAGGGGAATGCAAAAAAAATTATGTGAGGCCTGGAATAGGGTAACGATGTAATTCGTGATCATATTTTACAAAGCTAATAGTCTGAGCTGCATTAGGAAATGGTTACACTGTGAATAAGTAGTAACAAGACTCTGCACTTAATATTATTGCATAGAAATTCATGCTGTTTTATTTTTAAAGGCCATATTCTCAGAAAGTCCTAACTGATCATCTGATTTTTTTTTTTTTTTAATTCTTAAACTACTATTAAAGCTTTTAAATGTAAACTATTTTCCCTCTCCATGTTAGGAACTGGCTATGAGAAATGCAGAGAATAGATCTGGTTCTTTACCTCCTCTCCTGTGCCTTTTCCTCCTCAATCCTTTTCTTTGTCACCGCCTCTCTCCACTTTGACTGCCTGTTTTCAAACTTTAAGTTCAACTCTATTGTAATGTTTACTTATTTGTGAAGTGTCAATGAGACAGCTGATTGAATAAACAATATAAGTGTTGTTAAGTGTTAGTTTCTGTTGTTGTTGCAGAGGATTTACTGGAGACACCATTATCTGAGGTAGGATTTAAATTTAAAGGGGAAAAAATGTTGCTCATTTGCTAGCCTATTAGAAAGATATCTTGCTTTTTAATTGAGGGAGGGCTGAATGCCATTTGTTGATTTAAATCATGCTGGCCTACCCAGCAGGAAGACTGTGTCAATGTAGGAGGAGAAAGAGGAGGGGATCACAACTAATAATCATTAACCCATCAGCCTCTATCACTCTTAAGCCTAACTGGCGATAACCAAAGGGAAAAGCTGGATTTCTAATATTATTTTTGGCACATAGTTAAAAGAAGAATGGAAGTCAAAAAAGAAGCTGATTAGTCTCACTAGAACTTTTTTAAATCCAACACTATTTGTTTTACATTATAGAAACTGAAATTGACATCTTTACTCTAGCAATCAGAATAAATGAAATGACTAAGCTGAACTATGATTATTAGCGGACTTCATTGCACTAAACTTCCATCTAAATTGGAATAAAAAATGTTATTTCTCTTAATCTGCCAAAATGAGAAGACTGATGATTAAAACTACAAATTTATATTTTGCATTTGGAGGAATCCTTTGGTAACATTTTTATTTCATTTATTTATAATAAAAAATAACATAAATATATAGTAATATGTCTTTTATTATCGTTAGCCACCCAGAGTTACCCTGAAGTAAGATGGACAGCCAATAAATGTTATAAATAAATAATAAATTATTATGTTTTTATTTATCAAATTTATATAGCTGCCCATCGCACCAGGAGCAAGTTTCAGCAGTGTACAACAATAAAATAAAACAACAATACATTAAAACAATCAGTACAGAATATAAAATAATCATTATTGACAATTAAAAATTAAAATATACAAACCTACAAAACATAGAAAAAGTAAATTTATCAACCATAAGAATGGAGCCATCTTAAGAATATTACCATTTCTCTGGGACACCCAATCCTGGTGACATAGCCAAGTCTTTTTTTTTTTTTTTTTTTTTTTTTAGCGTATGGCATGTGTTAGCCAGGATCACTGAGGTGGCTGGCTGCCTCTGTGAAATGAATTTTTTGGGCGGTATTATCTTATCTGCGGGACACCTGAATGAAAGTAGGCAATCGGGGGAGACTCCTTTTCTGTCCCTGTGCGGTTTATTCACTCACGGGAGCCGCCGAGCTGCCTACCTCAGCGAAATGCAGGCTTAGCGTCTTACTACATGAATCACCACGCCCTCCCCCCTAAATATTTTTTTTTTTAAAGCCAGGTCTTGAGGAACTTCTTGGATGTTACCAGGGATGGAGTTAACCTGACTTGTGTGAGGGGAGAAGACTGTCTCATAAGGCAGGCACCACAGCAGAAGAGACCCATCTCCTAGACCCACCAAAATTAAATCTCTAGCAAATGGTACCTCTGGCATGCCTTCTCTGCCAGATCTAGTGGGATGGACAGATATAATCAGGAAGATGTAATCGAGCAGAGGTTGTCCCTCAGATAAGCAGCTCCCTGCCATGAAGGGCTTTAAAGGTTAAAACTAGCACCTTGCATGGATTTGCAAGCAGATTTGTAACCAAAGCAGCACATGTTGTGGGAGCACTCATAACTGGCTGTACTGCTGCATTTTACATGAGCTGAAGCTTCCAGGGCAGCTCCATTTAGAGAACATTGCAGTAGTTCAATCTGAAGGTGACCAAGTCATGAGAGATTGTGAGCAGAATTTCTCGATCTAAGGGTGGGTGCAACTGATGCACAACATGAAGCTGTGCAAAGACCCTCCTAGCCATAAATGCTACGTACTTTTTGAGTAGGTGTCATACATCTGGGAGAGCTTTAATTCCATACTGGGTCTATCTGGGGCAGTGCTACCCCATCTAGCACCAAAAATGGCATAGTCCTAGAACCTAGACCCCAAACCTAAAGCTATTCAGTGTTGCCAAGTTTCAAGTGAAGCCTGTTGTTCCCCATCCAGACTCTAGGATAAGATATCCCAACGATGCTTTTGTCAAGAGGCAACTGGACTTTCTTGTTTTTCTTTGAAGATGTTTCACTTCTCATCCAAGAAGCTTCTTCAGCTTCGACTGGATGGTGGGGAAGTCAGAGTTGAAGAAGCTTCTTCGATGAGAAGTGAAACATCTTCAAAGAAAAACAAGAAAGTCCAGTTGCCTGTTGAAATAAAGGATCCTTTGGGACAACCATGACCTGGATGACTGACAATTTCCATAGACACCAGGATAATATGTTCTTGGCATCACTTAATTTGCTGGGGCAGAAATATATAATTGGGTATCATTAACCTACTGGTACCTCACACCATGTTGATGGATGCGCTCACACAGCAGCCTCATATAAATGTTAAATCGAGCAGGAGAGAACACTGAATTCTCTGGCTCCCCACATAGTAGGGGCTCAGACCTTTCCTCACCAATCATCACTAATCAAGAAAGGAGAAGAATCAGCACAAGCACATCACAGCATCGCACCACCCAACCTCAATCTTCTAAGCCAATCAGAAGGATACCAGGATTGATGGTATTGAATTTGAGTTCAAATAGGGCAAGAATGGATTCACAACCCCCATCCTGCCTATACAGAGATCATCAAAAAGTGTAAACAATGTTGTTCCCATCCCATATCTGGGTCAGAATCCTGATGGCCCAAGATCTTAAGAAGCTATCATACAGCCACCTTCTCAACCAACTTACCCCAAAAGGATATCCATCTCCAAATGCAACCCCCCTTCAAAGATTTGCACACAGCAAATCTTTAACCAGCTAGTCTTGTGGTAATGTCAGAAGGTCAATCAGTTGATCAAATCATTTTGACTCTCCAGACAGAATACCAATAAGAAGCAGTGCCGTAACTGTTGAGAGTGCTGTTTAAAAATTATTTCTATGTTTTCAATGCTATGATTCATATAAAAATAATTGTTCCATTCAGTTATTAAAATTAACAACAAAAAGGCAAGATATAAAAAACAAATTAAAATAATAATTTATTAACCAATAGTGAAGGAAGATAAACAATAAAATCTCATGTCCTTTTGAAATTAAAGATATGTTAATTTATCCTCAAGAGCCAATATGATGTAGTGGTTAAGGCATCAGAAACAGGGAGGCCATGAGTTCTAGTCCCACCTTAGACACAAAACCAGATGGCTGACCTTGGGCCAGTCACTATCTCTTAGCCCTAGGAAGGAGACAGTAGCAATTCACTTTTGAAAATCCTTGCCAAGGAAATGGCAGAAATTCATCCAGGCAGTCTCCAGGAATTGGACACGATTGAAGGGAAAAGAAAAAAAGTTATGCTGTATTCTTAGAAGTTAAGCCTGGTTGTTCTTTTATTACTCTGACTTCCACTTGAATATTATACTGTAGTCCAAATAAATTCCATTGACATAGATTGATTTTTGCAGTTTGATTTAGACTACTGTGGAAGTAACATCTATGCTCACAGATCAAAATTGAACTTTCCTGAAACCCCAATCTGCACTCTAGAGCAAGATCATAGAGGGGTTGGGACAGAAATATAAGGAATATTTACAGTATCTACCCTAATGCAGGGTGGCATTCACTTACATTTGCTACTGGTTCGCAAACTGGAGCATGCAGCACCTCCGCGGATGTGCAGGACGTTCTGCGCATACTCAGAGCGTCAGAAACGGGACATGATAATGTCTGCGCGGATAGACAGAGCCTCCCACAGCTGCCTCTATTGGTTCACCCAAACCGGATAGAACTGGATGAATAGCACCACTGCCCTAATGGCTGTATGATCTACTTTATGTGCTGTGGACAAATCAGTTCTGTTTCATTTCGTTAGTCACTTAATTTATTAGGTTTTTTTAAAAATGTTGCTTTGATTATTCCTTTAAAGCTAATTCAAGAGTCTTCTGATATACTATTCTAAAGGAGGCTGTTATACATAGCTATAGAAAGATAAAATATCTTTCAACAATTTCAAAGTATCTTTATACAATTTTCTAACAAAATGGCTAGGAAAGACAAAATCAAGCTTGGAGCAGCAGTTCCATCTTCGGCCAATGGTTGTCCCCCGTGTGTATTCAGTTTGCTAAAGACTTAGAATAACTTTATTGTCACTTTGAATATACACTAATCGGCATAAATTAAAATGAAATTTTGTTGCATACAGCTCTCAAAGGGTCATCACCTCCAATATACACTACATAAACATGACAAAATAAATAAATAAATAAGCATATGCCCACATATATTATACGACACAGAGAAACCACACAATCTAGTTTGAATGTATATACATGGCGAGAAAAACGAATCTTGCAAGTTTAGCAGACGGATGGCATAGGGAATAAAGCTGTTACAGAATCTGGTAGTCCTGCTAGAAAAAAAACCCAAAAACATAAAACCTTCTGAAAAAGCAGAGGTACAATATCCAGTAACCATTATTACTATTCAGTGTTCACCTTAAATTTTGCCATCCCCAAGCAGTATAATTTAACTTTGCTCTAGAGTTAAATTGAATTTAATCCTGTATACAATATTAACAAATGGCATACCATTAAATTCTCGTCACTGCAACTTGTTTTTAATAAAATAGGATGCACTCTGGAATCTATAGGATGCTTTCTTTAGAACTTCAGCATGTATATACTGTATGTACTGTATATGTGTGCAAAGCAATAGGGAGTATACTGGGATTTAGTTGAAATTGTAGGGAGGGGGGGTGGAAAGGTATCAGCATAGAACTAGATCAATCCTACAATTAATTGCTCTCCTTTTCTTTCCTTTATCATTGCTAGTGTTTCTTAACATGTAAATATATATTTTATCTAGGAAATGTCTCAGGAAGGCTATGGAACCAGGTCTCAACCCCCTGTCACCCAGAACAAACCTAACCATGAAGAACTAACCCTAATCCAACAAGAGAGGCCTTCAAGTTTACCAGTAAGAAATTTGTTGCCATTTGATACTTTCATACTTTATATTGAAAATAATATTTAGTAAAACTTACATTTAATGTTTTTTCCTATTCCAAAAGCTCCAATATCAGAATTATCCTTGGATTTTATCCACATGCATGTATTTATTGTGAAATTACTTACTAAAGATAACTAGGTATTTTTATGCTATGTTTAAATATATTATAATATTTATATTTACATTTATATTTAAATAATAATAAATGCTTAAATCATTTTAATTATGTCAGAATAATAATCCTTTCTGACATGTTTATGGATACCGAGTTGAATTTTATAATCCAGAAAAATATAAAACTATATTAATCTTAAACGTTTATGCTTTAAAACAGAATATAACTTTATAAAAAGTTCTATGGTATATTTTATATTTCAAACTGTTATTGGTTGGGTTTAGTGCTTTTCTAATACATTTTTAGTGTATAAATCTCAGATACAGATCATTATTGTGGATATGAACAAGCCATGTTTTTCACAGTATGACAGCATGACCTAATTATTTTGTAGTGTATCATGTCAGCATATCACATTCAAGCAATATTGAAAACATGAAAAAAGTGGAATTAAAAACCATATTAATGTTCTTGTCACCTCTTAATTACAATATTAATTTTGCTGAATGAATTTGCATGTGACTGGCAATATAGCTCAAAATTTACATAATTTTAAGACAATATATTATTGAATCCATATTGTTAGAATTATTCAAAAGTGCAATGGTGATGGTGATGAAATTTGGAAAATGTAATATACTAATAATAGTAAATTGACATTGTAATCCAAAGAGTTTGCTTAAGGCTGCATTGTAGGAACACATTAGAACTAATAGCACTGATTAAAAAGTAAGCCTCATTGAACTTGTTGGGATGTATATGGATGTCAAAATGTTTAAAATTAAATTCAAGTCTATAAGAGCAACCCACTGAGAGTGTTCATGTAGGTAATAGTTATATTTAGTTCTTTTAAGAATAGCAGTTTTCAAAATAGCAAAATATTAGTAATGCTTTGGAGAAGACAATAAACATCCCTGCTTATCAAAATTCAGGATTTCTATAGATATTTACTTTTTTTTTGAGTTTTCTATACTTTATTAATATCAATGTCTTGATAGTAAATTTGCACATTCAGTTTTATTGCACATTTAGGCTTATATCCTCCTACAGAAATTATACTTTGATCTTTCAGGTTGATGAAAATATGATAATTACTCATATTACTTTAGAAGTTTTATTGTATATATGACGTTCAGTCCTGGTCTTCTAACATAAGTAGGCTTGAAATGACTATTATTCCATACAGTAAAAGCTGCATATGATGGCTTATTTTGGGGTCCCCAACTCCCAGGCCGTGGACCGGCACAGAAACAGGCTGCACAAGCCAGCGAAGCCCCACCAGCACACACACGGGATCCAGACAGTGCATGAAATCATGCCCCCCCCAGTCTGTGGAAAAACCGCCGTCCACAGAACTGGTCCCTGGCGCCCAAAAGGTTGGGGACCGCTGGCTTATTTGATTGCTTCACATATAATGTCTTGTAGATGAATGTGTGATTTGTTTAAAAACAATTGCATTTACAGTTATTTAAAGCTATGTGAAAGTTATATTCATAGTGATTATTACTATTACCAGAGAAGTTTTTAAAACCCCAAAGGAAAGACAATTACTAGTCAGCTGTATACTGTAATATATACATTAACGATTCCATCCAGGGTTTTCAGAAAGAAATTGGACTATGATTTTTCAAGGTAATTTTGAGATCAATAGGAAATAATCTAGTGAATAATCTGTGTTGAGAACTGTACTGTGTTGGAGTCTATCAATGCTGATATTGTTGGATCAAGCAATATCTGTCACATGTTGACCACAATATTCCTTTATACTGACTCAGTTGTTGGCTGTTGGAGTCACCACTTTGCACTGGTTTCAGCCCTTCTTACAAAATGGTTCCATCTGTTACATGGTTATTAGAATAATTGTGAAACATTAACAAGACTTTTCAGTCTTTGAAGTCATCATTGTGGTGCTTACAGAGCTACTTTTTTTCTACTGGTTTTTAGAGAGACATTGGAATTTCTGAACCAGTAACAAAAAATTAGGCCAAAATGGGGTATTGAATTTAGAGAAGATAAAAGTTATATGTAGTAAAAATGCTGGTTTTGAATCAGGATTTAAACATTTTCAGAGGATGATGCACATGCTTTGAAGAACTAGATTTGAAGTGCTTCTTGATCTGCTCATCTTATATACATACATTTTTAGACACAAATAAAACAAAAATATGTCTGTAGTCATATTAATATATGTATGATTTATTTAATTCTGCATCACAAAATCCAAGAAAGTATAAAAACAAAGGATAATTATATTCCACTTGGATGGAGTATAATTCCGGTACCATGAATTGGGTTGTGTACATAAAAACAAAACTTCTGAGTGAGAGCAAGAAACTTCAGGTAAGCAAGTAATATTATTTCATCTGTTCCATTGAATTGTAAAATAATAGAAGTTACAAAACTAGCTTGAAGTTACAAAACAGTATAGTTATGTCCATGTTTTTCTGTCATATATTTGTGGCTGTCCAACAGCATATGTGTGAAAAGTGAAGAGACTGTGCAGAATACTATCCTCAGGCTTTGCATTTTCCTAAAATGTTTAGATAAATTTGGAGAGTCTCCAGACCAAATTATGAGGATAATAGAAGGGGCACATGTGGCAGCAGCAGAAACAGAGTGGAATTTTACTCATAATGGGAACCAGCCATTTGGAATCAGCTGATCCCCTGCGAATTTCACCTTGATCCATTTTTTTCCTCTGATCAAGTCAAGTATATAAAAGTGAGATACTGCCTCATAATGGTGAACTAAATAAAAGTGCTAGAAGCATTCGAATATGCGATTTTTAATTGGATTCTTAAAGACTTGACACACATTCAAATCCATCTAGGTCAAACTGTTTAGATAATTGAGGAGCAAAAGGAAAGATAATTTATTATACTGTTTGACAAGTCATTAGGATTAGCTAATGAAAATATGGTTTGTTTGTAGCCATTTGTTTCCAACCCACAGTGCAAATTCATCTGCCTTGAATTTAACAGGAACATTTGTGCCAAGACTTTTATATATAATGTGTGAAGGAAGTAGAACAACTAGTGAACTGTTTAGCAAGGCTTGCATGTACCACAAAATGTTTGGAAAACCTCTCTGAAGGGTGGAAGTAAACAATTTTCTGAAGCAACGAATGGTTTATACTTTTGAAACATCCTTTCACATAAAAAAACAGAGCCAAGGAGTAAAGGATATTAGGTGGCCATTTGAAGTATTGTACAAGACTATTTCCCAAGTAATTTTTTTTTAATATTTGAAAAATGAGTATTCAGTTTGTTTAATATATATATTTAAATCCTGCAATGGATAGACAATGGTGATGACGATGATTGAGGTTCTGAGAATATTGCAGATAAGGATTTGCTCTTCAAGCTTTGCTAACAAAATTAAAGTAAATAGTCAATCTTTTTTTATTCTAAAATGAATAAAATATTATAAAATAAATTGTTATTAAAATGTTTCCCTTAATGCGCTTCCATGTTTTCAAATCAATACGTGCCAAAGGAATTTCATGAATTGTCTTACAAAAGTATTCTAAGTAGTTAAGAGATAATAATATATACTTTTTTAAAAAATATTTGCTACTTCACTGATCTTTGGAAGAGACTTGGCAAAGTTTTAAATCTACCATCAAGTTTTTTTTTTAATGTATACATATCATTATGTAGATGGTGTGGTATTTGAATATCATACATTTCAATACAGATAAACATATTCATAATTATTACATTCCATTTTCCTTATTCCATACTATTTACCCCTATCTTTTACACAAAAAAAATATTTTCATATAAATATTAACAAGTATGCAATAACATCTAAATGTTATTTAGGATATGCTTTAACGTCCACCGTATTATCTTTCGTTATAATTTCAATAGTATAACCCTCAAGTAGAAAAAATACGAAATTGTCCGTCTGTTTTCTTTTCTCCTGTACACCGTATTTCCCAATTTTACAACAATCCATCTCCTTTCCTCTTCTTTCTCCTCCCTCTCTTCCCTTCTCCCCTCTCTTTGTCTCTACTTCCCTCTCTCCTTCTCCTCTCCCTTCTCTGCTTCCCTCTCCTTCTTTTTCTACTCTTCTCCTCCCCTCCACTTCCCTCTCTCCTTTCCAATTAATATCTCTTTCAAGTATAACTATACAACTTCTTAAAGTTACATTCAGAAATAAAAGAAACAGACTTAATCACTTAAACATATGTTATTGATAATAATAATCATAATTATAATACACACACACACACACATATATGTACACCACAGATATATTGTATAAACCTTAATTTTATTGGGAAATAGCAAGTGAATAATTGCAGAAGGCACTGGTGTAATTTCATAGTTGTTCAGCTGGTAGATTGATCTGGGTTTGTTTGTTGGTTTTTTTACAAACAACTCAAGCAACTATATTTGCAAATCCAGCATTCAGTACTCTGGCTTTGAACTCTTACGCACTAGAACAAAATATGGGAAGGGACTAGAAAGGCTGGCATAGATAACAGAAAAGAACTGCACAGAGGCATAAAACCTCTACTAAAATGACTGCAAACAGTTAGATGCTTCAGACTTTTTTATACTCTTTGTTCTTCAATGCCCTGTCTCATCTAGCTGGGAATTGTTCACGGAGTTGAAAGCCATAAAGGTACAAGTGACTTCCCCACTGCTGTTGCAGTGCCTGTGAATATTAATCATTTGTTCTCACAAGAGCATCAATGTGTTGGCTTTTACTGTAACTGAGTTTATAGGACAGTAGCACTAATTTGGTTCCTGTTTTAATTTTTTTTAATTGCTTTAAAACACAAGAAATGACACAAAATATTTCTAAAATACCAAAATGCAAAGGAAAAAAATTGGAATAAACAGAAAACAGTAAGCAATATTTAAAAAACAAAAAGAAATTACAGTTAACTTGCAGTTACATAACTTGTAAGGAACATTAAGCTAAAAATTTTAAACAACAAATAAAACCTTGACTGCACAAAATCCTATTGTCCTCTCTTTCCATTGTGTTGGTAAACAGCCAGTTTAAAGCCTAAAAATGTATACAAACCAGTCTTTCTATTAGGACACATAGTAGGACACTTTCCAAGGACACATTATAATAGTTTTTGCAGCAATTTCTGCTATGTAGCCTTTGCTTTAAACAAAAATGAAATATAAAATAATGTAGGGAAAGCTGCTTCACAGTCTCCAGAATTCAAAAACTATTAGAATTTAAAAACTAGTAGATTTGATTCACATTTATTTTGCAAGCCAAATTTGCAGATGAATTTGCAAACAAAATGAATAAAATAACCAGTAAAAATCCTGTACTATTTAGGGATATTATTGCTGATTTGCAGAAATATCAACAAGCTAGTTCTTGATAATGTAAGTTAAATATAGCCTGCAACTGATACATGAACAGATTTTGGTACCAATCATTACCCCTGGTTATTTACTTTTGTTCAGTATTTGTGCTGAAAATAACTATTTGAAAATATGATAAATTAAAATAAGGAAAGTTTTTATTGTGTAATTTTTGTGCCTGAAATTTCACATTGTTTTTACCCAGTATGGAATGAATAGTGTTTTTTCCTTCTTTTATTTTGCTTCCTTCAGCAATATTGTAAAATAAGTGAATGAACTGGTTTTCTTTGTTTGGGTCAAGAAATTCTAGCTGAAAATTGTTACTCTGTGAAAGAAGATTATTGACTCAACAAGCCTTCAATTTTCAGTGAATAACACTCCCACCCCCTAGCTTCAGGAACATATTGTGCATCCATTCTATTTTAAAGTACAGACTGTAATTTAAGACTGAGGCACTTTGATGCCCCACTGAACTTTGTTTAAGCCTAGAATAAAAGAAGGGGAAAGCATTAAGGTCCAAACAAAGTGACTAGGGTTTCCTAAGCCATTCTCTCTGTTACTGTATGGTAAAGAATAAAGT
Organism: Pituophis catenifer annectens; assembly: GCF_029215685.1. NCBI lineage: Eukaryota > Metazoa > Chordata > Lepidosauria > Squamata > Colubridae > Pituophis > Pituophis catenifer. The sequence goes on along the minus strand of NW_027256881.1, from coordinate 78,967,988 downwards.
TGAAAATTCTAACTTAGTTTTGGTTTCACAAAATTTTTACACCTCTTATTTCATAAATAAGTATTAAGGAACTATGTAGAATTATAACAATTTATTAAGAGAATCTCTGGTAGAGTAGATTATCTGCAATCAAAATCATTTAAATATTTATACCCATAAGAAATAATTTAAATGATTTCTGTCTTTGTTGTTGGATTGATGAAATTGTTGTTTTTGTGGATCAGATATTTGAGGGGTACTTACTGAAATCGAATAAAATTAGCACACAAAGTTATACATACACATACATATACATACATATATATTGAATATATATATGTATATATGTTCAATTAAAGAACATTCAGCACTGCTTTTGCAAAAAGATTTTGCTTTTTACAGATTTTTTTTTTTTTTGCATTTTTAGTAGTTATCTAGAAAAAAGGTTCTTGAGAATGGAAAATAAATGTCCATACTGTTTGATAGAAGTTCTTAGCACTTACAATTTACATACAAATATAATAGTAATATATGAAGACTTTTTATATTATTTGATCTGGAAAGTTACTTTCTTCTTCCTCCTCCCTCCCTCCCCAACTTTTTTCTTTAATACAGAAAATCAAATATTAATTCAATAGGTTTGATAGGGATTGTGGCTTCTATTTTACTAGATTATCTATGGGAATGAGTCTTCCTATGTTGATTTCTTTATTACGGTCACATTTTAAATTTACTTTAAATCAAATTAGTTAACTATTATTTTACTGCATTATCAAATGATTAAATAGGATGATGATTTTAATTAGAATGAATTATGTTGTGCCCCTTCCTTCTAGAGTTCTGAAGACAAAATTTCAGATACTTAGAGAAGATTTGCTATTTTTCCTCTTTATGTATAACATAAAAGCACTGCATAAGAGAAGGGCATAACCATTGACATTTCCTTTCCCAGAATTGGAACTCCCATTGTAAACATAAGTCTCTTTTCATTTGTCAGAATGATCAAGTAGAGAAAGTAGAGACTGATTTTCAAAGGGCTGGGTGGATAGGGGGGTCCCCCTGTGCCATTCTTGTGTTTTATGCGGAACATGAGATTGGAGAAGAACAAAGAATTAACATAAATAGAATCCGCTCCTTACACAAGATTGTTTCACTCACATGTACCATAATCTTTAAATGATATAGTTTGAATAAAAGTAAAAGACAGATTTCTGGTGATTTCACAGATACAGCTATATAAGCTATGGAAGTACTTTATCATAATCTTTTTCTTGGAAGTGTAGTTATTTTAATTTCCCCGTTTAGCTATATTCCTGGTTTTTATAGTTATTTCTTATTCTTGTCATAATCAGGCCTGACCTAGCATTGCATTTCTAGATCATTTGTGGTGGGTGCTTTATTTTTCAGCACCTGTATCTTAAATTAATTCTAGTGATGACCAATGTCAAAAAGTCAAGCTTCATTTTCTTACGCTTATCCAATATGTTTTTTAAACAGCTTATGTTATCTTCACCTGATACAGTAACTATTGCATCTGTCAGTTCATGAAAGAACTGAAGTGCTTGTCAGCTGGCTTCTGTTTGTCATGGTCTACATATCCCTCTCATCCCTAATATAAAATTTTGCAGGTGGAAAAAGATTCTGTGGCAAAATTATGATGCAGCATCAGTGTTCAATGTGTTATGTTATTTTGAAGAAACCTAGTTTCACTGATGTTGAAGTCAGCATTGTATGATAGTCTGTTATAATTTTGCCCCCTTTAGAGAACAAGATGGACAACAGAGGTGAGAAGAAATAAACCTTTTCTAAGGTCTTTTGAGTAGCAAAATCCACATGACAGGGGTTGGTTTGTCTGTTCCAGTAACCTTAATTTATTTTTGGGAAACATCACTCCCTAATGTCATCTCCCTAATTTCCTCCATCTTTAATAATCTCTGGTGTTGGAACTGCGTAAGTTAAGCAGTTTGCTTGTTTGTTTTTTAATACATAATTGTTTATTAAAGAATTTTTTTCTACAGAATTAAAAACAATACATATTTATTTTGTAATAATTTGAGTTAAAATGAGAAAAATAATAGAAAAGTGAAAAAAAAGAAAGAAAGAAAAAGAGAAAATAAAAAAAAATAGAGGAATAAAAAAGAAATGGCTTTCGAGTACATTTATGCCTCTCTCTCTCACTCTCTCTGTCTCTCTCCATGGAAGTCGTCTTCTTTCCATAAGCTACCTTTTCTAATAATCAAATCCATAAATTACCAGTTCATATTTTTTTTTTCCTTTTTTCAGCAAAATGCCTATAAGGGGTTTTCAGTCCCTAACTGCTTGTTCGCTTTTTAAAAATACTAACTGGCTCCAGCATTAGATCCATAAATCTATGGCTCTTCCTCTCCGATTATTGGTTCTTTAGACAGACAGTACCGAGAAATAGTTTGCAGTGACTCTTGGGGCTCCAGAACAATAAACACTATTAATTAGAAATGTTTCCCAGGCTTTTTGGAAAAGGCAGCAGATCTGGTGGCTTCCCCCTTTGGACTGAGCTAAGGGGCAAACCAAACTATACTCACTTTGGGGGCACAGCTGCTGATGCTATCATTTTCCCATTCCATGGAGATACTTTCCAAGGTAGTCAGCTCTGTGGGTCTATATGAGGAAAAAGAAACCGAGTTAAAGGTTTCTAACTAGAGGTAGAGTCCACCTCATAACCTTGCTGGATATTTTTATAATTTGTCATCAGCTGACACAGCCTGAGCAGAATATTCTTACCACTCCCTCTGGCTGCTGGAAGTCTGAAATTACATCTTTGTCTTTGAAGTCAGACACACTGTTAGCGTTGCTATAGAGACAAGGCGGGTAATGGCCTCCGCAGAGAGGAGGTTGGTATTTAGTGTTTGAATGCTGCTGTTACACAAGGCCTTGATTTTTAGAGTGGTTACTGAACTATCCCCTTTTAGTAAATGTTTAAAAATTACAGTTTTACATGGGCTTACCAGATTAATAGTCATGGTTTATTTCATTTTAACTGCAAGGATAAAAGCATTATTCCATTAAATGTGGTGGTCCTCCCCCCCTTTCTTCTGGTTTATGCATTATTAACCCAAGCTTTCTTGTTTTGCTTGTAACGTTTTATAGGCTTTTTCAAACATGCAGTCTGATTTGCTCTGCTGCTCTTTTATTTTCACAGTTTAACCCTTTTTCTGAGAGCCCTCTTTCCTGTGGCAACGTAAGAGGCCAGCTTGAAATAAATGTCAGGATGTTTTTGAAATGTATCTGGTTAGAGTTTGATGTGTGTGTGTGCTTAAATATTATTATTCTTGTTATACAGCTCTCTGTTATTCTTGGGATTGCAATAGGTCTGAATTTTGTCACATAGCTTTTTTTTGATTATGTATAATGTTTTGAATATTGTATTAATGTTTTTATATTTAATTTATAAAGTCTATATATATAAAGGATACAGTATAGGGTACAGTCTATATACCTTGTTGTGTGTGTGTGTGTGTAAATATATAGTATGTATGTATGTATGTATGTATGTATGTATGTATGTATGTATTTCTCTTTTGCCAGGTTCTTCCTATGTAAACCAAGATTTTTATGCAGCCCTAGTTCAGTGAAATCCCAATCCAATGTATTTACATACATACATACATACATACATACATACATACATACATACATATTTGTTTTCTTTCCTTTTCGTAGGCTTTATGTGTATTTCTCTTTAGCCAGGTTCTTCCTACGTAAACCAAGATTTTTATGCAGCCCTAGTTCAGTGAAATCCCAATCCACTAGTTTCTAGGCTTTTTTTCCAGCAGCCAGCAAGCTCCCTGCTGCCCATTGGGAGACTAAGGTCTTAGTCTCCCAATGGGCATAGTCTCCTTAGTCTCCCAATGGGCAGCAGGGAGCTTGCTGGCTGCTGGAAAAAAATCCTAGAAACTAGTGGATTGGGATTTCACTGAACTAGGGCTGCATAAAAATCTTGGTTTACGTAGGAAGAACCTGGCTAAAGAGAAATACACATAAAGACCTACAAAAAGAAAAGAATATATGTGTGTGTGTGTGTGTGTGTGTGTGTGTGTATATAGGTGTCAGAAAGGAAAAAAGCCCAGAACCGAGTAGATGTGATTCTACTGAGCTGGAGCTACAAAAAAAACCTTGGCTACGTAGGGAAAACCTGGCTAGAAGAAAAACACACACACACACACACACACACACACACACACACACACACACACACATATATATGCAAAAAATTAAAATCTCGGGTGTTTTCCTGCGTCATGTTAAATAAGTTAGTTAAAATGTTTAAAATTCTGGTTAAAATCCTAGCTTAAAATCTTCCAAAAATCCTTACAGAGCACTCTGCAAGGTCCTCTAAAACCTTAGCTAAAATCCTATCAGTATCTTAAAAGTTTTTCTGTCTAACAACGTTTCGATAGGCTCACAACCCTGTCATCTTCATTTTAACCAACTTATTTACAATGACTCAGGAAAACACCCGAGATTTTAATTTTTTGCATATGCACACCCGCGAAAACTTAAGAACACACACACACACACACACACACACACACACACACACACACACACATATATGAAAAATACTAGACTGTAGGAAACAGAAGTAGGAAATATTTGTAGCGACTATACCTTTTGAAAGGCAAATCCTAAATTTGGATAGCTGAAAGCATTATATTCTCATAATGATTTGTATATTGCTTAACATGGTTTAAAGACAAAGTAGCAGGTATTTCAGATTAGTTAGTTTACATATCTCTGGCCCTGCAATTACACAAATGCTGAGTTTATGTTTACTGTTAAAAAAAACACACACTAGCATTAATGACAGTATATAGATTTATTATATATGCTTTATTATGCTCTGCATTCAGAGTCAGTTGCATGATTGGTAGACTGCACCAGCAGCATCCTAGTAAGTTTGTTGCATAGTTTATTGCACATAAAAGAAAGCTAATGTAAGAGTAATATCTTCTTCCTATTTTCTTGTGATAGGCAACTTTATTTACATAATAAAAACATTCATACTTCCAAGGATCTCAGCTACCTTTCATAACACTGTTTTTGCAGTGCTTTGGGTAGAGTAGCTAGCAACTCTGACAACTGTTCAAGACTCCCTGCCAGCACTGCCTTCTCTAACACTGCCATTACCTTTCTCCTGCATTCCTTGGCTTTATGTATTTGGAGCAGTACAGAAGAAAACACAGATGGCAGATGCGAATTGGGGATGGGGGGGGGGAATATTGGAAGTAAAGTCTTCAAAACAGAAAGTCGTAATAGACATGATAAAAAGCTACTAAATAACTTTTCCTAATTATCTTGCCCTCTCCCCAATATGAATATGCTATACCTAGCCCATAACAATGGATATTTTAAATTTGTTAAATTTCATTTCCAAAAGCAAAGGGTGTATCAAATTCAGTGTATATACATATACACAAATTCTTCTCAGAGTATCTTTTTCTTTTTTTTTGTAAAAAGAGAAGATCAACTTTGATCATTACTACATTTTCTTAAGACTACTTTCTTGGATGTCTAAATAAATAGTTTCCATTTTCTTTTCTCATATTGCATCTGTCTCACTTTATCCTTTTTTTGTGTGTGTGTTCCCATCTTGTCCTTATATCTCAATTAGCAATAATCTAACACCTTTTGCCACAAATTTAGAGAGATTATTGTACTGAATTAGAAGATAAGATGAATTGGGTTAGATTAGATTTTTTTTAATGAGCACTTACGTGTTTTTTTTCCTTTTCAGTCTGTCATTGCAAAAGAACTATGGGAAGAATTAATTTTTTAAAAAAATACAGCTTGGCTTTTTCTAGCCTAAGCAAGATTTTTCACTTTTTATGTATTTAAAAATGCTACATTTATTATTTTTTAAGAAAAAAAACCTTAAAGCAGTTCCCAACCATTAAAAATACCTAGATATATTTTGCTAGGAACAAAGTGGAAGGATTACTAGTAGAAAACATAAAATATTAACAGGATGGAAGCCCAGATGGTATTTCCATGTATAATCTGTAACCAGGCAGCATTAAAGTCTTGTCTGAATTGAGGATTAGTCCTAACTCTGAGTAGTGATGCCAACGGCAATCTCTTGCCACAACCTGTTGCAAAATCTTAATGAAGAGAAGGTATATCTGCCTATGAGAATTTGAGCTTTATTGCATTTTGTTGCTATGTGTACATTTCTAACATGTGTTCAGTTGCAGCAATTGTTACTCATGGAATATAGATATTGCAGCTAACCTTTAAATATGAACAGTGTATCAGTATGCATTCTGATTAGTTACAGTTATTGAAGTTCTCAAACTTCTTAAATTTCCAGTCCTTTGGAGATCCTTTTAGCTGGTGATGGACTGAATTTAGGACTTTTCTCTGCAATGCATCCGCTATGTTAAGAGTGAGCCAATAAATGAAGCATTTTCTGCTAGCAAATTTAACCAACCTTGCAAGGCCTTTGATACGTGGGTTGCTTCAATAGCTTCTTGACAGTGGCCAGTTTCCTATTGGTTTCCCATATATTCATTTTTCCTCGACATGCTTTTTTTTTATTGCTGAAAGATTCTATTTCCACATAATTATTCTGTTCATTTATTTTTACGTATCTGAAGCAGTCTTATTTATTTTAAAATGGTTAAAACATCAGTATTGATTTAAATGAACATTTATTTAATTTCTGAGTCATTCTTCTGCTAATGAATTTAGTTGAACATCTTGGCTTTATGTTTTTACTATAGCTCTGTAATATTCCTGCGAGATAGATTTTATATATATTCATTTATAATGAAAGGATTTCTGAGATGATAGAATCTCCCCAGCCTTTACATATCACCGTAATAGCCAAAAATACTTACCTTATAATTTAACAATTTTCAAAGAAGTTTAATGATACCCAAATCTGGGTGTTGGGACAATTGCAATATGTATGGTTTATCTGCTGGAAAAGGAGGAAGTGGCTGCTAAAGATCATATTTGTGTTTGAGGAATGCTCCACAGTATTATATTACCTCATAGACATGATACTGATACTGCTTAGTATCAGACTTGATGCTACAAAAATATTGACCTTGGGGGGCCAGGGCGGGCGTGGCCAACTCAATGTCACTCATGTCTGGGGCCTTGTGGTGGCCTGAGCGCTCTTCCAAAGAAAATGGGCTCCTGAGCTCCATTTCAGCTGCGACGGCCTCCTGCAACCCTCTGACAGTGGAAACGGAGCTTGGGAGTGCTACCCGCGACACTTGCAAGCTCGGTTTTTGGCTGCGACGGCCTCCTGCAATCCTCTGCCACCAAAAACAAGAGCTTAGGAAGGCCTCACGCAGCCCTCCCAAGCTCTGTTTTCACTGGCAGAGGCACTGCAGGCCAGTTCTTCACTGTTTCCAGTGTGGCCTCATGGGCCAGATCTAAGTACCCTGCAGGCCAGATCTGGCCCTTGGGCCTTGAGTTTGACACCCCTGCTTTAGATCTTTCTAAAATCACTTACCAGAAGAAAAAAAAAATAACTAAGATTGTATGAAAAATTATCAGCTAAGTGGTGCAGTGGTTAGTGTGCAGCTCTGCAAGCTACTTCTGCTGATTGCTAGCTGCAGTTTGGCAGTTCAAATCTCACCGGCTCAAGGTTGACTCAGCCTTCCATCCTTCCGAGGTTGGTAAAATGAGAACCCAGGTTGTTGAGGGCAATATGCTGACTCTGTAAACCACTTAGAGAGGGCTGTAAAAGCACTATGAAGCGGTATATAAGTCTAAATGCTATTCCTATTGGTATGCGTGCGCACACACACGCACACACGCACACACACATACGGGTGGGGCTTTTATTGCACAGTTGCAGCTATCATCTGACTTCTTTGAGCTCCTTGTAAATGTCTGCAATCTTGCTTTTGTTAACCAAAGTTTACTGAATGAAACACAGTTAGATCCATATATAAACCACCGTTGGATTGGATACATTTTAGATCTGATTCATTAATGCCATTGACCCAGTTGTTAATAAGTTTCACATCTTTTGGCCTTAGGCTTAAGCATTTGATTTAAAAAAAGCCTGTGAGCTTCAATTTTAAAATATTTAAGTTGTTTTTTATGTTAAGCTGAATATTATTATTACCCAATTAACTCTCCATTGCAAATAATGATATTGTAGAGAGGTTTAACATACAGAAAATCCGAGAAATCACCCTTGTTCTTTATATTATGCAACATGTTTAGTTGTTGTATTTAAAGATTTTGAGGTTACTAAAGATATTAAATAGGCCTTTCCTTTCTAGTTAGATATAATTAAAAAATGTTAAACAAACCAGCAAAATGAATATGATTCATTGAATAAAAATTTGATTTTCACAATCAGTAATGTAATTGATAGAAATATTTTTTATCTTGTTTTGTTCTTTATTTTAGTGCTGCTTTTAACAGAATCATTGAAGCTTGACAACTTTTGAGTGTTTTTTCCATGGCAGAATTCTACTGAAATTGTGTAGATTTTATTCAATAGAATGAAGTTAATTAGAATGTTAACTTTCCTTCCTTTTATGTTAGAAATAGCTTTATGTTTTAAAATTAGGATGAATTGGTAAGAGGTTCAGAATTCAGCAATTTTATACAAAAAAAACTAGTACATAATAACTTTAAAGAAGCTATGACCCGATTCACTAAATTATTTCATTATTACAAATGAAGGTGAATATACGTGTCTCAGGATAATGTTGCAGGATCCAATCTGGTTCAGTCACCAGGACCAGAAGTTTTGTCTTCTGAGCTTTCGAACTCGTGCTGGAGCCTATCCTCATTTTATTATTAAAATGCATTTGCTCTTCTATACTATTGAAAGAGAAATAGGTGTGTGAGATTACATTGTAGATAACAGAAGAAATATTAAAATTATTTTTCTCTAAATCCTCTTGCTAAGCTTCTTTCAAATAGCTTTAAAAAAAAAATTCTACTTAAATATATATTGTATATTTTAATAGATTACTGATAATTCATGTAATAGTTGGATGTTAAGTGGAAAGTGTTCGTATTTCTTCCTTCCCTTTGCCTGTGGACCAGGGGTGTCAAACTGGCAACCTGTGGGACGGATGTGGCATGTGCAGGCCACACCCTCCCCAGCTCTGCGAAGAGAAAAAACATCCCATGACGGCAACGTGATGGTGCAAGTTTGACCATGACTTCTAATCCTGTCTTTGACACAAAGCTGAGTGTCTGTCTCGGTCTCTCCCTCCCTCTCTCCCTCCCTCCCCACTCTCTTTCTCTCTCTCCTCAAATATAACTGTTACCACACATAGCATAATAACAACAAGCATGTTTTCTATGGCCAGTTCTTGCCTTCATATTCTTACTGTTTGAATTACTGATAAGATTTCAAGTTTTAATCTAAATGGCAATACAACATATATAGTTTTGATTCATGCAAAAGACTCACAAATATATCTGAGCATTTTTAGAAGTAATTAACAAAACTGAATACTTGCACAAAATTGAAGCTGTAGGCTTAGTTCCTAGGTTTATTACTATGATATGGAGAAGGTTAATTACATGCAATTAAAATATGTAGATTGACTGCGGCTGTCCGGGTTATGATGCATTACTGATGTGGCTTGTGGTCCTGATCAAGTACTTGTTTCTCTCTCTAAGCTTTTGTTCCAATATATAAATTTTATACAAGAGAAAAAATGTTAACACTAACCAGGAATTAGCATTATTTTGACATGTTCATTTTCAAACCATATAAAAGTTTAAACTGCTTAAAAATCTGAAGAGGATTTTCCAGGTAAATATAGTGAAATGTTTGCATTTGATAGCATTCACTTATGAATAGCTAATCAATAGCTGATTATTGATTTTTTTTTAAGTGAACTTAAGATCCTTAAAGAGTTTCTTGGAAGGCATAGAAATGACACTGAAGTTTCAAGCCTTTACGTTATTTGCTTTTAAGCAGGGCCACAAAAATAAATGTAAATTACATCAAAGTTAATATATAGTCAGAATATTAGAACATAACTTTATAAGAATGGCATGCCTACTGTCCTCTATACTTAATTAGTGAGACAGTGTTTTTGTATGCCAGCTATCAGTCTTGAGATTTATCTGACCTTCAACGTTTGCTATACCCAATATATTTTTAAAAATGCATAAAGCTAGAAATCTCTCTGGAATAAATCCAAGAATTGTATCAAAACATACTGTATAAGCCATCCTATCCAAATTATTCCAGAATTAGTTCATTCTGATTCAATGTCTGGTTTATTTTTCTGAAATTGACATTAGAAAAAGAGAACTCCATTCTTCTATCTAGAAGGGGAAAATCATAGGAAGCTGAAATTTATCCGTTTATCAGAAAACTAAAATATGATGAAGTGAGAAGCTTTCTAAACTTCACATGAAATTGATGCAGGGTTTTCATATTCCTTCAGTTTTGTTCGTTTATCCTTTAGCTGTTAGAAAATGATTAAATTTGTGATGATAATACTACATTTGGTGGGGAACATCATGACAAATCTTAAATAGGTTGATAGGCTTCTATGGAATGAAAAAATTATTGTAAGGAATGACAATGCCTCTTTTGGTAAAACAAATTGTGAAAGGTTATAATGACATATGAGGAATTGATTTAGTGTTTTGTTTTTTTCCCATAAAAATAAATCAGTTGCTAGGCTATGTCAGGAACTCACAAAAACATCATCTGCACTCATTCAGGATTGATTGATTGGATAACCATGAGGAAGAATGAATAGAAAAACTAAGCAGCATTAGTCTGACTGCACAAACACCTCAGATTTGGAGGCAGGTGTATTGATCCATTGAATCCACTGAATCCAATGTTTTACTATCCTAACCATGAGTTTTTATCTAAACACATATGGATGCATATGTGGGTGGGTGTTTGCCCTTCTTTTGTGTAACTGCTGCAACACTAGTCTTTATATCATGCTGTAACTTTGAAGAAAAATGACTGACAAAGTAGTTTTGTTGGATGCCCAAAATTTTAATAGAGCTAGTTTAAATCTATCTAATCTAATCCAACTGAATTAAATTTTGTTATGAATTTTTCTACTCCCCTTTGTGATCTGAACTTTAGACAAAAATTCAGATCAAGTTTTACTTCTCTACTTAAAAGATCAATTTTTAAAAATCCTAGTTGGTTTATTTTGTTCTTGACTGGTAAATTTTAAATAAAGGGGTTGGCAAAAAATTGATATTGAATGATAGATGTTTGCTAAAAAGGCATCAATGATTATTAGAGTTGTACATCTTATGTTTCTAAAACATTACTAATGGGTGAATTCCACATATCATTTGAACCTTGATTCAATAACTACATGAAGGTATAACTTCTGTTAATACTATGACATCTATGTTGCTTTAAACCAGTGCTTCCCAAACCTGGATGTATTACGCAAAATTGAATAAGTGTTTTTTCTTTGAGTAATGATACAAAAACTCATTAACCATCACAATAAGGAAATTTAAATTGTCTTAAAATTACCAGGTATACTAACATCTATTCGAAAATCTCTAAAAATATTCCTATTAAGACAAAAATTGATAAAAATTACCAATAGTAATATGTTGAAATGACATAAAGATCATTCAATGATAATGTTTTTATAATACAGGTAGTCCTCAAGTTACAACCACTTGTTTAATTACCCTTCTACATTCCAATTGTGTTGAATGAAAGGGTCTTACCATCAGTCCTCAAAGTTCAGTAAGATTTTCTGATAAGTGGTTTTGGGTAACAAAAAGAAAAAGGTTGGGAAGTACTGTTTTAAAAAAAACATGTATATTTTGCATTATTTTAAGTTCTTAGCTTTCTAATGATTTGGACCACAAGCAAAATGGATATGTTGATAAGAGGAGTGGGAAAACAATTTTATTTGATTCCCTCTTTGCTTTACAGCTTCTACATTAATTATTTTCTGTATTTTGGGGAGGAGGGCGGTAGTATCACTTGCTTCAGCAAAGTCCTGGCAGGACATGGAGATTGCATTTTTTTAAAATGATAACAATCCTTTCTCACTCTTCCATTATTGTAATGCAAGTATTACGATTGAAACCAATGAATTCTTTTTCCACAGACTGAGGTTTATATAGAAAATTACATGTGAAATATAAAAGAAATCTACGATTTCTCAATTAAAAATGTAGATCCTGGAAGGAAAGGGGGAGAACCCTGTGTTTTTCTATTATTGATAAAAGATCATCAGAAGTAAGCATTTTAAATATCTAACTGATATTCGTGATGCATGAACTTTTATGTAACAAACAGATATAAATTTTGGAAGGATTATGCTAATTTAACATGATCTTTTTAATGCCTGAAATGAGCTTCTATTTTTCATTTAATACTTAAAATGTACAGAATAAATAGTTCATAGGGTTATATTTAAGATTAGATTGCTCCCAGCTTGAATCTACCACCCCCACGTTTTATTTTGCTGTGGAGAACTGAGGAACTCTTTGAGCATATTTGGAATGATACAGATATAGGAGAAAAATTAATTTCTACTGCATGAAAAGATATCTACTAACAAAATGTATTAATCTCGAACTAATAGAGTCCATTTTCTAATTTTTAAATTGTTATACTTTTCAGAAATCCAGTATTTTAATGGAGTTAAAATAATAAATAATTAGCAGTTTAATGATGTGAACATTGCATAGACACTTTTGTGCTATTAATTTTTTGCTTATTTAAGATCAGTCTAGATTTTAAAAGGTTGGCAGAAATTAATGTATAGTTCTATTAACCTTCCTTGTCATTTATTTCTCCTTGGTTGGATGCAAGTACACCACAACATACTAGGTGTATGTATTACAGATTTTATATATTAAAAATACTTAAGATACACCACTTCTATCAAAATATAGTACAGCATATTTTATTACATATTTTGGTTAAACTAACAGTTCTTCACATGTAAAGATATAGATGTAGATATATCTCCAACTACTCACTGTTCTTTGGATTACTGGTAAAGATAGGGTTATGTGTTGTTTTTTATATTCGGAAAGCACTACTGACTTACTCTTAGGTATTTTGATTATTTTTTTATGTGTTGCCTGGTTCCTTTGCGGTTTTGCAGAAAAAAATATTCCTTCATTTGTTTAAAATATACCTGCAATAAATAGAAACTAAGATTCTAATAATTTGCTTGATTTATTAATGGGAAGAAAATCTTGCTGCTATTCTGTGGGCTATAGGAAATTGGGACAGACAGAATAATCTCGTGTAGTAACATTAAAAAGGTATCCATAGTATATTGCATGTTTATGTATTATTAGACTTTAGCTGTTTCTTTGATCTTTTTAAAGATAGTGTGTAAAAGTTGGAGGGCTGATCAGAGAGTTTTTGAATGAAATAATGGTTCTCATCTTTCCGATTAATTTTTGAAGAACTATTCTGTTAAAGTATCCAAATTCTAAATGCTGCTTTTAGATAATACTGAGTGTTGTTTAATGCACAATCCTAGACTCAGCCCTAGACTCAGCCGAGTGATTTCTTAATGCGTGCATCGTTTCCAGCCTTGTGCTATGTGACATCAGGATATGTGACTTTAATGAATGACATAGATCTGCTGAATCAGCCTTTTCTTTTCAAGAGCAGGTGTTTTATTTTGCAAATGTATTGCTATGTATTGATAGTACTTTTAGACTGTTTCACTTTCCCAACAAAAACTAGGCTAATAACACTATCAGGCCACTGAAGCCTAAAATCATGCTTTTCCTTTACATAGTAAATAAGTCTGTTTTTCTTCACATATAGGTCGCAAAAGATTTAATTACAAGATACATAGTACAAAAGAAATTATTTGAACAGAGAATAATAATTTGAGTACTAATGGTTTATAAATTCATGGAAATAAGAATACTTGGTGCTATTGATTGCATAAAATTCAAAAGAATTTTAAAATGTCTTGTCTTGGTAGAATAATCAATCACTCATGGTTTAGAGGGATGGGTTGTCAATTCTTCATGTCACAAATTTTCAGCCTTGTCAGAAAGTACAATGATGAATTTGGGAATGAAGATTGTAGCATTATTAAGAAGTGGTTTCATTAGATTTCATTTAAACATTGGGTAAGACAGAAAAACAATCCAAGCAGTAGTGTAGCTGAAATCTTAAATAAATTGTAATGAATACTGGAGGACACTGAATGTGTTAATCTTCAAGCTGTGTGATTATTTTGTGTTGTGAAAGGTTAGCTTTTCAATTGAAGCCTTAATTACTTTTCAAATGAATATTTCATAACAATTATTTTTCCATTGAATATACAACTGCATGATTATTTTATTCCATCTGAGGTAGATATTCATTGTGTGTGTGTGTGTGTGTGTATGTGTGTGTGTGTGTGTGTGTGTGTGTGAGAGAGAGAGAGAGAGAAAGAGAGAGAGAGAGAGAGAGAGAGAGAGAGAGAGAGATATTCTGATCAGTTTTTCTAGGTTGGAAGGATTAGAAAATATTCATAGTATTTTCTGATAGGTGGTTATAATAAGAGAGACGTGGCATTTAAAAGGCCATTTTCAAGACATTTTTGCACCAAGCTTCATAAGTAGTAATATTGCACAATTGATTGAAAACTATCTAAAGCACCGTGTTAGCAATCAATGGTGAAATCTTGCTCTTTGGCAGAATCCAAGTTAACTTAAATATACTGCATCTCTGAAGTTAATATTTATATGATGTCAAGTTATGCAAAACATGTCTTTTCAATCTAGAAGGCCTTTTCAAAGTACATTCATGTTGTGTCCATGTCCATGTCCTAGTTAGGAATACATAATTGTTCAATCTCTTAATCCGGGATTGGCAACCTGCGGCTCCAGAGCCACATGCGGCTCTTCAGGCCCTCTGCTGTGGCTCCCTGTCCCATCACATGTTGACCCTGCCACTTGCCCCTCTTACTTCTTTTTTGGACTCCAGCCCAAAGCGGCAGGAAGCAAAAGCTGCCTTACGTGCAAATGTGGCACGAAGGCAGGTACAGGGAAGCTTCACTCCTGCACTCTACTCCTACTCCTACTCTCATGACACCCTGGCTGTGGCTGAGCCAGGAGCGTGTGCACACGCGGGGAGGCCCTCCTCAAACAAGTGCTGAAGCTCAGGAAAGGTGCACATGGGGCGGGCAGCAACTCGCTTAAGGAGAGTCTCCCCACATGTGCGCATGCTCCCGGCTCAGTCACAGCCAGCCAGGGTGTCACAAGAGTGGAAGGAGGAGGAGAGTGCATAAGCAAAACTTCCCTGTACCTGCCTTTGTGCCACATTTGCACATAAGGCAGCCTTCGCTTCCTGCCGCTTTGGGCTAGAGTTCACACCCTCCGCACTTGGCTGAAGAGCCACCAGAGGTTGGGGATGAAACAGCAAGGTGATGGCCGGAGCATTAGCACAGGAGAGAAGCTGTGTCCTATTAAGACCCTCCTAAGGGAGCAGCCGGTTTGGTGCTCACTTGGGGAGGATCTCCCCATGCGTGAGCATGCTCCTAGCTCAGCCACGGCTGGCCAGGGCATCACGAGAGGTGGGGGGAGGAGGAGGGTCGTCTGAAGTGAGTGGGAGAGAGAGAGAGAGAGAGAGAGGGAGAGAGACGGGGAGATAGGGAGAGGGGGAAACAGAATGGTTTTGTGGCTGGGTAGGCGTGGCTAGGGGGCCATGTGACTCCGTGGGAGTGAGTGACATTGAGTTGGCCACGCCCACCCAGGTTTTGTGGCTCCAGTGTGTTTTTTTCCGGTGGGAAACGAGTCCAAGTGGCTCTTTGATTGTTTAAGGTTGCCAACCCCTGTCTTAATCCTCTCTGACCAGTCACTGTTTGAAGTTGTGACAGTGCTGAGCAGTGACCAGTCCTCATGTTGTGGCCATCCCTACAGTCAAATTTGTGATTTGGTAATTGATACACATTTACAATGGTCACAGTGTCTTGCAGTCACCTGATTGCCATTTGTGAACTTCACAGCCAGCTTCCCACAAGCAAAGGCAGTGGGGAAGCCAGCAGGATGTTGCAAGTTACGTTCACATGACATCACATATAACAATCCATGGTGATTCACCTAACCACAGCCGGAACTGGTGAATTTTTACAACTACATCACTTAGTGACCGAGTTGCCAGTCCCAATTGCATTCAGTATGTGAGGACTACCTTCTATGTTAGGATATTTTCTTTAACACAGAGCTATTGTAGAATGGAATCAAACACAGGCAGGTTTTCATAAATCAGGCTGTTTATTGACAGATTGGTTGCAAGTAAGTAACATATTTTTTTCCCCCTAATCTGTTTTGAGAGAGTCAGAACTAGGCTGCCTGTCCCTCCTACCTTAATTAACTATGGTGATTTCTATTACTGAGGTCAAGTGGGTTTTCAGGAGTTCCTCTCACTCTGATCTATCATTTCACGACTACTTTCTTCCAAGAAAGTATCCTGGTCACTCTGGTAGCCACTCTCTGTTATTCTGGTCTACTCAGGAGGCCTCTCCATTTGGCCTCAACTGCAGTATAACATAGGGCTGTAGGGCACTTCATTCTGGCCTTTCCTGGAAGTTCTGATTACAGACCTCTTCAAAGACCTGGTGCCACAGAGCTGCCCTGGGGCAGATTGCTCGATTGGTTTTTTCCTGGACCTGATATTGTTTCAGTCTGTAGCTTCAGCTTCAGGCAAGCTTACCTGGGCTGCTATTGTCTTCTGGCTTTTTAAGTTTTTGTTTTCCAGCCGCATTTTAATTTCCAGCTCAGAAGGAAAATTTTTGCTCTCTTCATGAAGAAACACCAAGGTCTCTCACTTCAGCCAGTTCCAGTTGGATTTTTTTTAAAAAAAAAAAAAACCTCTTCTCCCATACCTTTCTATTCAGCTATACATTCTTGTTTTTAATCTCACCAGGTAGGAGGGATCATTTAAAAGGAATGGTGAAGGAAGGGGTTACAGGGCAATAACAAAAGCACTTAGACTTGTATACCACTTCATAATGCTTTATAGTCCTCTCTAAGTGGTTTACAGAATCAGCATATTGCCCCCAACAATCTGGGTCCTCATTTTACTGACCTCAGAAGAGAGGCTGAGTAAATCCTGAGCCAGTTAAGATTGAATTCCTGGCAGTGAGCAGTGAGTTAGCCAGCATTACTGCATTCTAACCACTCTGCCACTGTGCCACTCCTTCCTCCATGTGTACCTTCCTTCTACAAGGTAAATTACATTTAAAGCTCTTATTGTCAGGCTTTTCATTTCAGTGCCTTAAATGAATCCTTCCTGTGTTATTCAGATATCCTCTTTAGGTGTCACCCTTGTTAAGTGAAAGGGAACCTTTGGTTATGGTGGTATTCCATTATATCAACAAATATTTGCTTCTTTCAGAACTTTGTTTAAAAGTGTTTTTTTTTAAATTAGTAGTATAGAATATGTAGTTAGTATGAAATATATGCCCTTACAAGTGAGGACAAGTAGGATCTATTGAGCATATCCTCTTCCACTAACACTAACTCCCCATTGTCCCTTACTCTACTTCTGAACAGTATTATAGATTTTATTACCAAATAATGTGCTAACTTATCCCATATCTGCCATGCATTACATAACCAATTTTTGCGCAACTGCATGTAAAATAAGGCATATGATTCTGAGACAGTTAGAAGTGGCTGTCTGTATCTATACAACATCATGTTTTAATTGAAGATATTGGTATTCTGTACTTTTTGATAGCTATTCTGCAGATACAGTAACTAACATTTATCATCATCTGACTGACTGTATTAATTGACATGATGTACCTCACATAATTTCCATAGGAAAATAATTGCTCAGTATTTTTATGTTTGGATTCTCTCTTAAAGATAAATTAGCATGATCGTAAAGATTAAACTAAAATTGGCTTTCTATGTCATATCACATCACCTTAGTAGCTGTTTCAGTAGAAAGGGAGATTACTTTGAAAAATACTGAAAGCCAAATTAAAGCATCAACTATATGGCTTCCAGTGGATCTAATGAGGTTGACAAAACGATTCACAACTGCCTAGTCATTTTAAATACTTTAGTTTATATAAGAGCATTTTATATATGAGATGATTTCTTACCATTTAAAAAACTTCTTTGCATTTTTTTGAGTAGGATGGTTTCCATCTTCATCATGCAAAATTCAGTGAAAATCTCTTTTCTGTATGTGATATAGGAATCTTTCATCTAGATTACATTTACCCGTTTATTATAACACATGGCTTAAAAAGCATGGTTGGAATTAAGGTTGAAAAAAGAAAGCAAAATTTTCCACTGCGCTGCTCCTCCAATCCATGGACAGGTAGTATCTCCTAGTTGCTGGGCAGAACTGAGTGCTAATCACTTCCCATTGCTAGGCCACACCCACCTCGACCAATCAGCTTCAGTCTTTCTCACTCAGTTGCTGTGAGAACTTGGCAATTTGAGTGCTCTCTAATTGGATTTAATCCTTCCCTTTATTATTGCTTTCTTATTTTATTTTATTATTTTTGCCTGTCATTCTTATTCTGCTGAGGAGCTGCTACGTAAAATTTCTACAGTGCTGTGTGCTTTGGGCGTGCTTGGGGCTCCAAGCCGTCTGGCCTATCTCCCCACCGATCAGGACTACAGCACGCCGGATTCCGACCCGGCTGGGCGGATCCGTGCTTCTCTCGCCACTGGCGATGCGCTAGCCTACCGGTGAGCCGGAAAAGCTACCGTCGCCCCAGCTCCGACGATCGAGCGGCTCCAGAGTGCCTGCCTTGTCATCAGGCGGCCTCCGTTGATTAGAAGTCAGCTGTGAAGCGCTGGGAGCGTGCGGCGCCTTTTGGATACAAGCGCCGGCCGCGAGGCAACCTTCTGAGACGTTTTTGGGCTGAATCGCAGCGCCAGTCAACCGGATCGCAAGGGTGTAACTACAGAGGCGCCATTTCCTTTACATCAAGTTCGGCACCTCAGGAGGTACTCTGGCTGAGTGACGGCCGCCATTTTGTTTCAAGACTTTGACGGCGTGGCGGCTGCCATTTTGGAGGCACTAATTTAAAAAAAAAAACAGAAAGAAAACAAACGGTTTGCCTGCTAGCAGCGGTGTGACTTTGGGGCCTTATTAGCCACCCTTATTGACTTGTGTCCCTGACTTCTGACCAGGGCGGATTAGCGCTACCCCTCCCTTGCCTGGTTGGGGTTGGCTGACTTTACATTGGGGTTGAGCCCAGCAGCTTCGGGGCCTATTTTACCCCTACTCAGCTGAGTCCTCACTGTGGGCATTTTTCTTGGGGGAGCCTCGGTGTTGAACTCTAGTGGTCTTGTCTTGCTGCTTGCCTTGTACTCCCTCCTTCACCATGGCAGACATAGCCTTGTCATCTGACTCAGAGGGCGCCTGTAATTACCCTGCCACCCAGCATAAGTCAGGCAAAAAGAAGGCGAAGTCCAAGGCCCACAGATCCAAATTGACTTCTAGATCTTCCTCCTTGAATAAGGCGGAGCAGAGGCACCATGAAGCCTTGAAGAAACAATTTGAGAGGGCCCAACAGCATCAGGCGGCTCTGTCAAGGCAGGTTCCCGCTTCTGAGGGCTGTGCAGAGCCTTCTGGGAATTTGCAAGCCGGATCCTCCTCAGGATCATCAACCAGGCTCTCTGCTTCAAACTTACAACGCTCCAAAGGAGTATCAATGTCATTGCCAGATGTTTCTAGCCAGTCTGATGTCTCCTTGGGCCGTAGGCATCTACCAGAAGCTACCTTTACACCTACTGCGGCGGGGCTCTGCCCAGAGGTGCCTGACACTTCTGTGAGTTTTCAATCTATGTTATCAGATGCGCTGGCAAAGATTTTAGCAGCTGGCATACAACAGGACGTGGCTCGGCCGTCAATACCTGTCAGCCTTCTCAAGCTCAGGCCCCTGTCGATGAGGCTGTTCCGAGTACCAGTAGGCACCGTCCTGTCGAACCTTCTTCAGAGGAGTCTGAAGAAGGGGAAATCTGTCCGGAGGATGTCAAATTCTCAGAGGATGAGGATCTCCCCCCCGAAAAACCGGCTTTCACGAATTTGTTCCGGCCTTCTGTCTTCAAATCTTTACTGCATAAAGCCAAGGTTGCTACTAAGTTTGGTATTACAGAAGGGTCTACTGACAAAGCCTCTGACTCTCAGCACCCGCATGATGCTCTCTTCCAAGTATCTCACCAAGACCAGGACATGATCCCTTGTCCTCCCTTGTTTTCCAATGTCATTAAGTCTGCTTTTGGCCAACCCGGTTCCCTGACAGCCCCGAGTGGCCTTGACAAGCGTCTTTATTCTGCTGAGTCGCAGTTGGAGGAGTTACTTGCCATACCCTCGGTTGACACCCCGGTCGCTGCCTTATCTACTTCTTCGATGCTGACTTCTGACGTGGTGGATGGTCTCAAGGCGGAGGACCGTAAGATGGAGATGGGGTTCCGTAAGGCGCACCAAGCAGTAGCTTGGGCTATCAAGGCAGCCACAGCTACGTCGTTTTTCAATAGGGCTTCGCTGATCTGGCTCCGCCAGCTGCAAGAGAGGTTGCTCCCCGCTGATACCAGGCTGCACCAAGACATTAATAAACTTGTGGCAGCAACAGAATATTCCGCGGATGCCTCTTTGACGGCGACGAAGTTTGCTTCACGAGCTATGGCAGCAACAGTAACCAACAGACGCCTCTTCTGGCTTCGCAATTGGCGCGCGGATAACAAAGCTAAATGGAAATTAGCATCAGCGCCTTTTACTGCCCCATCACTATTCGGCCCTTGTCTGGAGCCAATCTTGATAGAAGATAAAGACAAACGCAAGGTGTTGCCGTTCTCCTTTCGCCATTCTGAACTGAGATATGCACCTTATACTCCGCGTCAGTCCTTTTGATCCTCCTCGGGATCGGGTGGCCCATACTACCAACGCTCTTATTACCAGGCGTCTGACCGAGCATCAGACAGACAGTCATTTCGAGATAGAACCAGGAACCAATCCCAAGCAAAGCGTCCCTTCAGAGGTTCCTCCTACCGACCTCCTCGCAGAGGGAAGTGACTCGTTGCTCCCACGTCCTATCAGAGGTCGACTCCAGCAATTCTCCCTCTGGTGGGGCCTCTCGACAACCGATGCTTGGATTCAAGCAACCATTCAACAGGGACTGCGCTTAGAATTCCACACGCTACCGCCAACCAGTTTTCGCCGCTGCCCCATTCCTCGGTGCAAGGTCCAGAGGGAGCTCATGGAAGCAGAGATCTCACACCTCCTCTCCATCACGTGGAACCCGTGCCCAAGGGCTAGGAGAGAACTGGATTCTACACTACCTTATTTCTGGTGCCCAAATCATCGGGGGCCACAGGGGCATCTTGAACCTGAAACGTCTCAATCAGTATATACTGTATCGCAGGTTCAAGATGCACTCCCTCAGATCAATTCTGGCGTCCATCAGGCAAGGGGACTGTCTTCAATCTGTAGATCTGCGCGAAGCATACCTGCATGTTCCTATCCACCCATTGCATCGTCGCTATCTCCGCTTCGAATACAACAACATGCATTTTCAGTATCATGCGATGCCTTTCGGGCTGTCCTCGGCCCCAGGACCTTCACGAAATTGGTGACAGTGGTCGCGGCTTCCATCAGGTCTCGTTCTGTACGTCTCAGCTGTTACCTCGACGATCTGCTAGTGATGTCAACGTCACCGTTGCAGGCATGGAAGGACATGGAGGTGGTCCTCCAGGCGTTCCAGAACCACGGTTTCTCCATCAACTGGCAGAAGAGCCATCTGACACCTACAACGCAGCTCCAACGTCTGGGTGCAGTGATCGATTCCCAGCTGGGTCAGGTGTCTGTCTCCAGATCGCATTCGCGACATCAGAGCTATGGTGCGGCAAATTCAATCCCAGAAGAAGGTGTCCCTGCTCCTGTTGAATCAATTGTTGGGGAAGTTAATATCCTGCATCCACATCGTTCCGTGGGCACGCAGACATTCCTGTCCGCTTCAGTGGCTGTTGCTTCCCTTCCAGAGAGCGCACCGCAGCACATCGACTCATCAAATTGTCTTACCTCCACAAACTCGACTATCGCTCACGTGGTGGAGGTCCCCCTCTCTACAAAGGGGATGTGTTTTTCTCGAACTGGACTGGGTGGTCCTGATTACCGACGCCAGCCTGTCGGGCTGGGGAGCCCATCTGCAGAACGCAGTAATTCAAGGTCAGTGGTCTTTGGCGGAGCGGGCGAACAGCATCAATTGGCTGGAGTTGAGGGCTGTTCGTCTCGCCTTACGCCATTTCGTACATGCCTTGGAGGGACAACACGTGTTAGTCCCGGACGGACAATGTTACCACCAAGGCGCACATAAATCGGGAGGGAGGCACACGCTCCAGGTCCCTGATGATGGAGTCGGAGAGTTTGTTAGCTTGGGCAGAACGGCACACTGCATCTCTAGTGGCGGACCACATCTCGGGGCAGGACAACATCATGGCGGACTGGCTCAGCAGGGAGCACATAGACCCAGCAGAGTGGTCTCTCAAACCTGCCCTCTTCGAGCAGATTATGAGCCGATTTGGTCATCCTCAAGTGGACCTTTTTGCCACGCCCCAGAACGCCCAGCTACCAAGGTTCTACACGCGTTACCCGACCAGCGAGGCAGAAGGTTACGACGCCCTGCACTGTCAGTGGCCTTCCGGGCTTCTCTACGCCTTCCCGCCTCTACCGTTGATTCCAAGACTGATTCGGAAAATATTGTTGGAGGGAGCCGAGTTGCTTCTGATTGCGCCTCAGTGGCCTCGCTGACCCTGGTATGCAGACCTAGTGGGCCTGTCTGCAGCTCCACCATGGACAATACCACTGGAAGAGAATATGCTCAGCCTGGGGGTCATCTTCCACCCCGATCCAGGGTGGCTCCGATTGGCCACCTGGCACTTGAGCGGCTCCAGCTACAAAAGGACAGATTGTCTTCTGACGTCATTAAGGTGATTCAAGCTGCCAGACGCCCTTCCACCACTAGAATTGAATGAAGCTTCTTGGTGTTCGTTTTCTGCCTGGTGTGTTTCCCATCACGTGGACCCAACCTCTGCGGATGTCCCGGATGTACTAGACTTTTTGCATGAGGTTTAGCCAAAGGTCTTGCTCCCGCCACGCTTTGTCGCCAGGTGGCAGCCTTATCCACCGTCATCTCGTGCGAGGGACACCGTACTCTTTCGCACAATCCTAGGATTAGGAGTTTCTTACATGGGGCCTCCAACATCTCACCTCCGGTGATACATAGGTACCCATCCTGGGATCTTCCGTTAGTGCTTCAAGCGCTTACCACCTCGCCATTTGAACCCTTGGCTTCAGTGTCTCTAAAATTTCTGACCCTTAAGGTCACTTTTCTCCTGGCCATTACGTCAGCTAGACGTGTATCGGAACTCACTGCTCTATCCGTCCACAAGGACCTTTGTATTTTTCATAGTGACAGAGTGGTCCTGCGCTTGGACCCATCTTTCTTACCAAAGATAAACTCATGATTCCACCGCGCTCAAGAGTTAGTTCTGCCTAACTTTTGTCTGAATCCTCGTCACCAGATTGAATCCTTATGGCATACTTTGGACGTTAGGCGTGCCCTCCGGCGTTATATCGACAGACTGAATCCTTGCTTGTATCTTTCACTCCTTCCTCGATGGGGAAGAAGATATTGTCTAATACAATTGCCAGGTGGATTAAGGCTTGCATCTCAATGGCCTATGATGTAAGAGCACGTCCTCGTCCGACTAAAATTTACGCACATTCAACACGCAGTGCGGCTGCGTCGGCTGCTTGGTCTACGAATGCCTCAGTGTCTGAAATCTGTAGAGCAGCCTCTTGGGCTTCTGACTCATCTTTTATCCGACACTACAAAATTGACCAGTACGCCTCGTCGGATGCATCTTTCGGACGTAGAGTTTTACAACAAGTGGTCACGCCCCGGACTGAGGATTCCAGTCAGCCTCCCGCCCTGGGCACTTGAACTTGGGTACATCCCGTCCATGGATTGGAGGAGCAGCACAGTGGAAAACGGCATTGTGTTCCTGAACGTCCATTTTCAGGGCGCTGCGACTCCAATCCATACCCACCCATTCGGCTTCCTGTTGTGTTATTTATCTTGGTTAATGTTTGTTGGAGTTATCATAGTTGGCCGTGTTCCTGCGCCTTCATGAGGAAAGACTGAAGCTGATTGGTCGAGGTGGGCATGGCCTAGCAATGGGAAGTGATTAGCACTCAGTTCTGCTCAGCAACTAGGAGATACTACCCGTCCATGGATTGGAGTCGCAGCGCCCTGAAAATGGACGTTCAGGAACACAACGTCCGTTTCATGAATTGATTGCAAGTAGCCATTGCAATTGATTATAAAGAAAAGACTTAAAGCACAAACAGTCAGTGAGTGATGATAAGTTTTGCGTTATCTCATTTGTAGTACCAGTTTTGCTTTTTGAAAGGTATATTGATTATTATAATAGAGAGGAGCAAGATGAAGCTGAAGTTTCCTATTTTCCTTCACAGCTATAGTTGACAGATAAGGCAAAAGCCAGGGACAAACTTCTGATGTTATTGAATTCTCAACTTTCTTGAGCCCTAGAAGAATAACCAGTAGGGAGATGTGATAGGAATTGTAATGGTGGAGCTGCAGATTGCACACAATGTTATGATTAGCTAAAAGGGGCATTGGTCCTACCTGATACGCTCCTTCTCCTTGAGTGGAGACAGCATCCAGGAATGGGTTGTCCTTGTCTGCTAGCCAATAGGACTGAGTCTGTCAAAACTGCAAGGACACACCTACATCAAGGTCCCCAGCTTTTGGCAAAGGTGTAGAGACAGACCCAACATGTCTTGTTCAGAAGTTTCACTCCCCAATGGACCAAGGACCAGCCAGTCACTAGGGTGGGGCTGGATGCTGTCTCCACTCAACAAGAAGGAGCGTATCAGGTAGGACCAATGCCCTTTCTCCATTGTAGTGGAGACAGCATCAGGAATGGGACATACCAAAGTGGTCTTGTCCTCATGGGTGGGTTGCAGCCTGGTCCTAGGTCCCCACATCCACATGCACTCTTACCAAAGGCCATCTCAGCCGAGGCATAGCTGTCCAGCTTATAGTGCTTGATGAAAGGGGACGGTGAGGACCATGTAGCTGCACGGCAAACCTCTTCCAGAGAGGCTTGCGTTGCCCACGCCGCACTTGTGGCTGCACTCCTTGTGGAGTGTGCCGTTATACTCTTGGGCAATGGAAAGGCCTGTATCTCATATGATTTGGTGATACACGCCTGAATCCAGCGGCCCAGGGTTGATGGAGTGACCTTAGCTCCTAAGGAGGCTGGCTGGAACAACACAAAGAGCGACTCCATCTTCCTGAAGGGGGAAGTTCGCTTGATATAAATTCAGAGTGCCTACCTCACTTCTAGCCTGTGCCACTTCTTTTCCAGGGCCTGCACTGGATTGAGGCAGAAGTGGGGCAGAAACGCAATGTGGCTGATCTCAGTGATTCGAATGGGACCTTGGTCAGCACCTGCATTACTTAGTGAGGTCCCAAGTAGGGTATCTGAACCACTGGAGGCTGTAGGTTCATTGCACCCATGATGAACTTATGGATGGTCGGGTGCTGAGCCAGGGTTTCCAGCCCCCCCCCCCAAGAAAAGACCGATGACAGGGCAGCCACCTGGTGACGGATCGTGTTTGGTGATAGACCCTTGTCAAGCCCCAGCTGAAGAAATTCCAGTATCTGGGGCATGGATACTGAAGTTGGGTTCAATCGCAACCTGGAGCACCAGGAGCAAAATGCCTTCCAGGTCATGTCATAGATTCTATTTGTGGAAGCTCTCCTTGAGGCTTGAATGGTGCCTATCACCTTGGAGGAGTAATTGTCCTTGCTCAGAGACCTCCACTCAAATTCCAGGAGGTCAATTGAAGCCACTGTGGGTCCAGGTGGACCAAAGCCCCCTGGCTGAAGGAGACTCTGTCCAGCAGTATCTTCCAAGGACTGGCCACCGACAGGACGACTAAGTTGGCAAACCATGGCTGCCAGAGCCAGTGCAGAGCCAGAAGAAGCACCTCCACCCATTCCATCAAAATATTTCTTACCATCCTCGGGATGAGGGGAAGCGGTGAAAGGCATAGAGGAGCCCTGCCGGCCATGGGTTGTGAAGCGCATCAACCCCTTTGTCTCCCGGAACCCCAAACCTCACAAAAAACCTTGTCAGGTAGGCGTTGTCCAGAGTTGTGAAGAGGTCCATGGCTGGTTGTTAGAAGCACTCCGTCAGCTCCTGAAATAAAGCCGGATGCAGGCGCCACTCTGCATGATCAATAGTGGCCCTGCTGAGCCAATCCACTTGCACATTTGTGGCCCCTAAAATGTGCTCCACATGTAATGACAAATGGAGCCTCTCTGCCTCTCTCATAAGGGACCTGGATTGGGTACCCTCCTGTCTGTTAAAAGTGCCTTAGTGGCCCCATTGTCGGTCAGAATTAAGACATGTCTGCCCTACACAATGGCCTGGAACTGTTGAAGGGCCAGATCGACTGCCCTGAGTTCTAAGCAGTTTATATTGTGGCTCAGGTCTGCCTGTGACCACTGTCCTTGGGCCATCCTATTTTAGAAATGTGCTCCCCAGCCAAAGAGACAAGAATCTGTTGTCACTGTCAGGTGCTCCGGCTCTTTGAAGCAACAGCCTTTAGTAATTACCGGGGAAGCCCACCATTTCAGGGAACGGATCACCTCCGGTGGCAACCTAACTTTGGATGGGGAATTGCTCCTGCCTGACCTCTGGTAAGGGAGGAGGAACCACTGGAGAGCTCTAGTGTGCAAGCACGCCCAAGGAACAATTGAAATTCAGGATACCATCTTGCCCAGGAGTTGTGAAAGCGTGGCTAGGGGCACTGTACGGTCCTCCCGGATCTGGCTCACCAATTCTCTTATACTTGCCTGTTGCTTCTGGGAGAGATGTACCCTGCATGCAATGGTGTCTATCTCCACCCCTAAATGGAGCAATCGTTGGTTGGTGTCAAATGGCTCTTGGTTGTGTTTATTGAAAACCTGTGGTCCTGAAGCACCTGGATGGTGATTCTGAGATCCGCACATGCCTGAGGTTCGGAAACAGACTGGATCAGAATATCATCCAGGTAGCACTGGACTCGTATGGGAAGAGCCCGTAGGTGAGCAGCTAAAGCCACCAACAACTTAGTAAACTCCCTAGGTGCTGATGATAGGCCGAAGGGCAATGCCGTATACTGATAATGCCGGCCTGCGTACAAAAACCTTAGATATTGCCTATGTCCCGGTAAAATGGGGACATGGAAATAAGCCTCTGTGAGATCAATAGAAGTGAGGAAGTCACCCTCTCTGACGCTGTCCAAAATGGACTGAAGGGAATGCATCTTGAACCGTTTGTAGATGATAAGGCAGTTTAGCTGTTTCAGGTCCAGAATTTCCCTGTAAGCCCCGAAGGTTTCAAAATTACAAAGAGGATGGAATAAAATCCCATCCCCTGCTGGTCCTCTGGAACCAGTTAGATCGCTTGGATATCCAACACATGTTAAATAGCGGATTCCATGAGGCCTCACTTGAGCCTGTTCCTGGAAATGGGACAGCAAATGAAAAACCTCAGGTATGTGGAGAGGAACTCTAAGGAGAGGCCTGACTGAACCGTCTCCAGAATCCATGCATCTATAGTAATGCTCTCCCATTGCCTGGCAAACCTGTGTGAGCAACAAGACCCTTGAAGCCTGGGCCATAAGAGGCAGATCCAGAGGCAAGGACTGGTCTGATCTAACAGAAGCAGCTCTCTGGCTTTGTTGCAAGCTGGCTGCTATGCCTTGCTTAATGGCCCCTGAGATCAAGGTTTCCATGCCAGCAGGGAGATGGATGTCCTGTTTTTCCCCTGAATGGATCCCTGCTGTAGCTGGGGCAAAGATTGCCTCTGTAGTGAGGCTCTTAGCCTGACAAGCTATTGCCATGCATCTAGGGCAGAAAATGGGTTTGGGAGGGAGCCATACTGTGATTCCCTGTTGCTGGGCAGATTGAGCTGTGCTGTTAAATGCTGCTCTGCAGCACCATCTGGGGCTAGAGACTGTGGAGGCCGGCTGCCACAAGTTGCAGGATGAGCCAACTGTTGTTCTGCATTTTGGTGGGAACAACCTCTCTTAAATGCCTGGGTCTCTCCCCTGTGGTCAGCTGCTTTAAGTGCCTTAGCCACCTCATGCTCGATAGCCTTTTGGCGCCTCGCTGCCTCCCATTTAGCTACCTTGGACCCTTTCTGAAAGGCTTTAGATCTCCTAGAGATCTTATCTGTGGCTCTTCTACCTCAATCCTGAGGTCTCTGCGGCTCGCCGCTTTTTTTAAAGTCGATCTGGGCTTCCCTCCCCGCTGCAAGCGGAAGCCGCATTCTCCATTTCAAATTTGCCGCCCGGCAGGCTTGCCTCAGAAGGCACTACTGTGCAATGAAATGCAGTTCTCGGCAGCTCACGAGTACACCCGGAAGCCGGGCAGGGACTCACACGCAAGAGGCTCAGATCCGTAGTGGCGGCTGTCAGAATGACAGTCCAATGGCTTACCTTCCAGCCAAGCCACCCCTCAGCTAATGGCGGAGCATGAAGCTTCCGCCGAGCTGGAATGCAGAGACCTCTGAAATGGCTCCATGAATCTCCTGGACCAGCATTGCGAGCAATCTGGCTGCCCAGCCAAAATCACCTCCTGGTGACCTGGACAGTCATGGAGCGGCCCTCAGCGGGGTTGGGTAAAAGCCCTTCACACTGGAAGTAGTTGGTGATACAGCTGTCCAGCTGGCAATATAGCTGTCACATTGGAAGTATAGCTGTCAAGTAGTGGAGAAGTATCCAGGAACTGGAAGACTTAAGCCAAAACACGTCTGTCTTTAGCTAGGACTGAGTCAAAAGCTGGGGACCATTGGTGTAGGCATGTCCTCGCAGCTTTGACAGACTCAGTCCTATTGACTAGCAGATGAGGACAACCCATTCCTGGATGCTATCTCCACTACAATGGAGAATAAGGCTTTAGATCTTTAGTAACTGGTTTAGTAACCTAGATTTTTAAAATATTGGGATTACTGTACCAGATATTTCAGAGTTTGTCCCTATTAAAGCAATTTCATACATTCAAATATTATTTATATTTCATGCCCCCATTGTTATATTATGACACAGACTATTTTAACCTCAGTTGTAAATTATTTAGTACAATCCAAACATAGGACTAATGAGAAGAATAAATAATTGAATTGAATAGAGGATTATGTTTGACCTCAGAATCAGTTGCATTCTCTCAAGTGAGGATACAGAATTTACTTGAATTTGCCCAAGCAACAATGACTGCTTAGATGGGTACACCCATTACAACTGAGAATGGAGAGTGATGATGTTTCTTTGATTATGTGTGCAGAGGTGACATCATAATAAATGATTAAAGTGCACTGTATGCAGACTGCATATAAAAAGACAACTTGAAAACTTGATTAAATGGTGAAAATTTAATTTAATTTCTGAGTAGAAAAGAGAATCATGGCATCTGTTTTATGACTCACCTGCCCTAGTTACTATTGCAGTTCAAGATCAAGTTTATCGTGTTGATTTCAATATTTTATTTTGGATCCAAGTTACTTAAGGATTTCTTTTCTGAGCTACAGTTTTAAGTGTAGGCTATTCTCATTTATTCAGCATTGAGCAGTTAGACTGAGGTTAAGGAGTGCATAGGAGAGATTTTTTGGCTATAGTCCCACATCTTTAGAACAAGTTGCTAGCTAGGATGTATTCACTGGACAGCAGAGGTTAATGTTTTTTCTGTTGTATATTTTTAGATACAAGAGTATTAGCATTTTTGTTCCTGACTTTTTAAAAAATACTATTGCTGAATTGTTTTATCTTTTTAAATCATTTACCCTATCTTATATATTGTTAAAGTTCTTTAAATTAAGGAGAAATAAATATCCTCCCCGTTGACTGTAACAAAGTAGGAATAAGTGTAAACTGTATAAATCTTCAGCATAGACTAGTTTTCATAGACACATTTAAATTTCTCTGTTTCTTCTCTGTTTCTTTTCTGATATCAATTACTTTTTGTTATCCTTTTCTTTTTCTTAAATCTGGACCTTTCATGCCAGCCCTTGTTCATGTTATAGGAACATACTATAATAGTATGACAATACTTATTTGCTAACTGAATAGAACTATTGTATACAACTAATATATTTTTATTATGAGTATATTTCTGTGTTATATTAAACATTAGCATGTTTAATAAAATAAACCAAAAATTAATACAGAAATTTCACATGTTGAGAGTATTCGATAGGTAACATTAAGGATTTACTTCCAAATAAAAATGTTTAGATTCAGGTTGTCAGCATGAATTGAGTAATTGGATTCAGTAGGTGTCTATGTCCTCAGGAAGTACAGTCTGTTGTTCTGTTATTCGAAGATCTCTTTGTATGAAAAATTATTTATTAAGCCTTTGAGGCTATTGGGCAAGGTGGATTTTAGCCCAAGGCATGCCCTTAGTATATTGAGTATCTTATTTTAATGTCATGCTTTGCTATGATAGATTTTCAACTCAAGGAATTTCCTAACACTATAAAACAGAACAATAATATTGATTTATTTCTCTTTATTCAGTATTTATATTCCATTTCCTTTCACACTAAAAAGAAAGTAATGAAAGTTATATGAAGTGAATTCAAGTCAAAGGTGTTTAACATATGTGGAGGAAATGAAGCTTAGATTCAAGCAATGATCACTGAAGTATAGCAATGTAAGATCATTACCGAGCAATAAAACAGGATAGGAATTATCACAAGAATGTATATGTCATTCCTCATGCTTTTATTTTACAGGTTTTTTTCTTGCATGTGTTCTTTTTATTGTTCCCTATGTGTTAGTCTTTGAAGCTATATACAAAAATGAAAAGGCCTTTCTCATTTCTCTTAACATTTTCATCCATCTTATACAGTGTTATCAAGCAAAATTCAAGATGAAATCTATATTGCAAATTAGTTTTAAATAATGTGAATAGTATTAAAATAAATGAATATGGTACTTATTTCAATTTTAAATTTTTAGCTGAAATTTTGTTCCATAAATATATATTATCTGTATATTATCAGAAAGTTTGTATTGTAATGTTGCCTACATTAACAAGTGAAGCACTATTATACTTTTAAATCCAGCTGAGCTTTTATGCTAAACATGAAATAAGTGATTTGCTGCATGGAGAATGGAGAATTAAGCTTTTGAAATAAAACTTCCATTTTTTGCTCTTGGCTTTCTATATAACGGAGAAGAAAATTCTTAATCTGCCTTCATTTCTTTTCTTTGTTGTCAAAACATCGAGAACCAGTTTGGTCTAGTAGTTAAGGCACCAATCTAGAAAGCAAGAGACTGTAAATTCAAGTCATGAAAGCCATGAAAGCTGGGTGACCTTGGGCCAGTCAACTCTCGCAGCCCAATTCACCTCACAGGTTTGTCATTATGGGGAAAATAGCAGGAGGAAGGTATTCAATGCCTTGAATTATTTGTAAAATAATTCATGCCCTTGGGATGCGTCCGGAGGCTCCAGCTAGTCCAGAACGCAGCCACGCGGGTAGTTACTGGGGCGTCTAGATACTCCCGTGTAACATCTCTCCTGCGTGAGCTGCATTGGCTGCCGGTGGCGCTCCAGATACATTTCAAGGTGCTGGTGCTTACCTATAAAGCCCTTCATGGCTTAGGCCCGGGGTACTTGCAGGACCATCTCCAGCCGCTCTCCCACCGTCCTGTGCGCTCTCACAGAGTCGGCCTCCTCAGGGTGCCATCGGCCAAATAATGTCACCTGACAGCCCCCAGGAGGGGAACGTTCTCTGTGGGAGCCCCGACCCTCTGGAATGGATTGCCCACCGAGCTCAGGACAGCCCCTGACCTTCTTTCCTTCCGTCGCAAGCTGAAGATGTGGCTCTTCCGTCAATTCAACTGATCCATTTGGGGGTACACTGTCATAATTTTAAACTGTTTTAATAGGGTTGCTGATTTTAATTTTATTTCATTGTGATTTGTATTGGAATTTGTCATTTTGTAAGCCGCCTTGAGTCCCCAGGGAGAAAGGCGGCATATAAATCGCAATAATAAATAAATAATAAATAAATAAATAAATGTGGGAAATAAATAAATAAGCAAACAAACAAATAAAAATTTCAAGTAACATGAGCCATAATTCAGTTTTTAAAGTGAGAAAGAGTAGAAAGGTCTGGATGCTTCCAATAGTACTTATCCCTTTATAGTTTTGCTTGTATTTATATGTGCCGACTGTCATACCAACTGTGCAGGAGCACATTGAAATATTTTGAAATAGAGATTTTACATTCTTTCTGTGAAATCTATTGCATATAGGCTGAAGTTACATAGTAGTAAAAATAAAATGGTTCTGATTTGCTAGTTTTTTTCATGGAAAATATAACTGGGTGACTTGTGAAGTAAGAAGGCTAATGTTCTCTTGAAGCAAAATTCTTGTGCTTCCAGTTATTCTTAATCACTTTATTGACCTTTTTCATGTGAAACTCATCAGCTGTCACAAGATGTAAATTTTATTTTTGATCACACAATTCAGCTCTTAACAAGTCACCTTTTTTACATGTTGTTTTTTTGCCCAACTACACACAGCACTCATGTCATCACAGTCATCTCCATTAAAAAAATACTTTATTTGACAGTGAAATTAAATTGACAGGACCTGTTTGGGAGTCAAAAATTCAATACTAAAATGTAATGATGAATAATCAATGCATGCTTCCATTTTATGAATAATAGTAACACAACTCACAGCAATTTTCTATAAACTGAAGCAAAGAACAGACGCTAAAGAACACATCAGAGTTTTCAGCACATTACCACTGCCATATGTTGGTAACTTATAACAGTAATATATCAATCCATGTATATTACAATACAAAGTTCCTTCTGATGTGAGTGAGAAAAAGTACAAGTCTATGACCTTGTAAAGTCACTAGCAATTCAGATATGCAATAGCTGACTAGAGGGACCAATGTCTTGATTCTTAATAGTTTGTCCAAAATAATTTTGTGCCAAATGTGATAAATAAAAATTAGTATTTATATGAATAATACACCATGAGGTGCAATAGCCTTTATTATAATTGCCATCAGAATCCTGCAATTAGCAAAATAATTACAATAATAAAGGTTTATCCAATTTAAATAAAGTAAGAAATAATGTAAAATTATAGCTAGGTCATCAAGGTAACATGGGCCTGTCTAGTTGTGACAGTATCGCAAAATTTAGCCACATTCAAAGAAACAAAATTGTACTGGTCCAATGAAAGTAATTGTACATATAATAAACCAGAATTATTTCAGCACCGTGAGGCTCTTTCATCTTTATAGAAGTTGTAATGTAACAGGAGATGAGCAATGAATTCAATGGATCCTCTTCCACAAGGACACAATCTTAGTTTGTAATTATTATTTTTTATATGAGGATCCAGATTGTTGGGGGGTAATATGCTGACTCTGTAAACCGCTTAGAGAGGGCTGTAAGCACTGTAAAGGTATGTAAGTCTAGTGCTATTGCTATATATCCGTGATGGCGAACCTATGGCACGTGTGCCACAGGTGGCACGCGGAGCCATATCGGTGGGCACACGAGCATTGCCCTAACTCAGCTCCAGTGTGCATGCGCGTGCCAGCCATCTAATGTTCGAGCCTTCTGGGCCCACTGGAAGTGGGGAAACAGGCTGTTTCTGGCCTCTAGAGGGCTTCCGGTGGGGGGGAGGCTGTTTTTGCCCTCCCCAGGCTCCTAGAAAACCTCTGGACCCTAGGGAGAGCGAAAAACAGGCCTTCCGGTCCCACCGGAAGTCAGGAAACGAGCCATCTCTGGCCTCTGGACAGCCTTCAAGGGGGTGGGGAAGTCTGTTCTAAGAAAGCCTCTGGAGCCTGGGGAGGGCAAAAAACAGGCCTACCGTGCCATCGCATGCCAAAAGTGTAGGGAGCATGGGGGTGGGGGTCATGCGTACATGCACGGGGGGCAGGGCACATTGAATTATGGGTGTGGGCACACGCATGTGCGACCTCCCCCACACTCCCCACGCTTTTGGCACGTGACGGCAAAAAGGTTAGCCATCACTACTATATATGTTCTCAAGAAAAACTATTGGGGGGACATTTTCATTTTTAAAACATTTTATTAGATTATAGAATAAAATACAAAAATACCAAAGCAAATAGTAGGACACAATGGGAGGAGAAGGGGAAAGAAAAGTGAGGAGAAAAGAAAAAAAGCACTGACTTCCAACTTCATTGGTTGCAGTAGAATAAAGTAGAGTAAAATTAACATCGAACCTCAATCTTTTTCTTTTCCATAATAATATAAACTAACCATTTCTATAACAACAAATCAATCTAATTAGTAAAACACAAAATTAGTAAATCACAAAATCTTTTTTTTCCACCTCAAGCACAAAGTCCAGAAGCTGTCTCCATGTAGCAACAAAAGTATTTATATTCTTTTCTTTTATCAAAACGGTCAATTTATCCTTCTCTGACAACTCCATCAGCTTCTGTAGCCATTCATCCACGTTGGGAATCGAAATGTCCTTCCATTTTTGTACATACAGTAGTCTTGCTGCCGTCAACAAATATAAGATCAAAGTTCCAATTTTTTCCCATTATAATTAAATTATAATTTCAAAGACATTTTTATAAGATGATGATGTATCGCTGGTATTTAACACAGGATAAGTTATCTAGAATGTATAAAGGTATTTCAAGTGAATGTTGGCGATGTAAAAGTAAAGAAGGGACCTTTTATAATTTTGGTGGACATGTGATAAAGCAAAGAAATTTTGGAGTAAGATTCATATTTTAATACAGAAAATTCTTAAAATGAGGATAAAGATGAAACCAGAAACTTTTTGTGGAGGTTTAATGGAAAAAGTATTGGGGGGGACATTAAAATGTGCCAATATTAATTGTCCAGAGTTTAGGGTCAGTTATTTGGTTTAAGTATCTTGCAGGAGGAGGAGGAGGTCTAGTTCCTGCATACATATTCCTGGATAGGGCAGATTGGTCTAGTTGGACTTCCAAAATCTTTAGCACATTGCTTTTGATTAAGGGACCACAGGTAAAGGAATGTAGAAAAATATAGCTACCAATTAAAATAAATAAGCTGCTAGTAATTAAAATAAATAATAGACTAGAGGGACCAACACTTTGATTCTTAATAACTTTGTGCCAAATATGATAAATAAAACTCTGTGTCCTTTCTGGAAGTTGTATGAGTGGTTCTGCCTGAGATAAACATTAAACTTAACAGCAACAAAAAACAGTCCTAGCTTTATTCCCATGACATTAGTCCTTATTTCAACTGATACGGAATAAATGCTGTTCTAAATGCATTTTTAGGATGATAAATAACTGTATTAGCATATAAATATCAACAGAAGTAAGTCCCAATGAGTTCAATAAAACTTGGGAAACCCTCTATCCCAAAACATTTCTGTGGAATAAAATTAAATCAAATAAAAATACTGACATTCTAAATAAATGCAGTAATAAAAACTAGAGTTATATGTCAACAATAATATATTTGCAAGCTATTTAGAATGAAGTATCATTTTAATGTCTTATTATAGAGAAATATTTTTAAGGAAAGATGAGGAAGCAGAAAAGTTAACTATATTTCATGGTATTACCTATCACATTGTTCTATGTTAGAATGATCTGGCTAAAGTAAAAAAATGAATATTCAGTAAAAATCTAACTTTGAATATTAAAACAGTTTATACGTCCTTTCCAATGTCAGTTGTGTGCAAAGTGCTTTTTTCTCATTTTGAAACATTAGCCTATGCACTCCCAGGTGATGTTAGCCAAGTGTAGAATTAATGTACATTTTTATTCAAAATAATTATTAGGCTACTGAAGAGTAAACCTCTCAAAATGCCATTTCAGGGTTTCTTTGACATTGAAGTTCTACAGAAACATTTTTTCAAAGGAATATGTGATTGGATTTTTAAAAAGATTTTGTCTTTTCATAATTTTCATAATTGTGGCCACTCCCACATTTCAGGGGCATCTTATGCACACTACTTGCTAGAAATATTATATGATAACCTTAACTTCATGTAGTCTTTAAAAAAGGACATTCACTAAAAGGGAAGAGTTCATAATATCTCCCTTGTGATACACTAAGGAGTATGAATAATAATCTCGTATGGCTTCATTATTCGAAGATTTTATACAGTAAAGCTCCCAGAAGATATTTTTTGAAAAAGCTACTATACTCATTATGAAAGCAATTTGGTTGAAGGTACTCATCCAGATTATTTTTTTAAAGCATGAGGTAAGTGTAGCATTTCAAATACATACCATAATGTTTTTATACCAGTTTAAATTTGCTTCTTCCTATTAAAAGGCTAGTTACTAAATGAAGAAACAAATAAGCAAATAAACAAATCTATTTTCAGAATGAATGATACATTTTTCAATATGGATGTCCTAAGGGAAATCAGTTCTAAATTAGCCTGGCAAAATGTGTTAGGAAAATGTTCTGGGAGGATATTCTGTTCTAAGTCAGAAGGAAGGCTTGTGTTTATTCTACTCGCCTAATCCTTACAAGTAACAAACATATAATCCACATCTTCTGCATGTAATAAAATAAAAATGAACAAGAAAATAAATCAGGGTGAGACAATACCATAGCTAAAGCCTGATCACATCAAATTTATTTCTTAAAGTTTAAAGTGATTTAATTGAAAGTTTGTATTAT
Source organism: Pituophis catenifer annectens (assembly GCF_029215685.1). Taxonomy (NCBI): domain Eukaryota; kingdom Metazoa; phylum Chordata; class Lepidosauria; order Squamata; family Colubridae; genus Pituophis; species Pituophis catenifer. Next base: position 78,931,306 of record NW_027256881.1, on the reverse strand, counting down.
TTAATTAATTAATTAATTTGCTGGCTATTTCAGCACAAGTTAAACATTTGCTAAAATTTATTCTGTGGAAACAAATGTTCAGCTTCAGTTGAAGTTTATTTTTCTATTTATCTATAAAGGATTAAGTTTTCTAGAGCCAGTTTGGTGTATTGATGAAAATGCCAGCCTAGAAACCAGGAGATAGTGAATTCTAGTCCTGCTTGGCCATGAAAGCCAACTAGGTGACTGGTTTAATCTAATCTGGTGGGATTAGAACTACTAGTCTCCTGGTAGCCTGATGCCTTATTTCTCTCTCTCTTCCTCCTTCCCTCCCTCTCTCGCTCTCCCTGTCTCCCAAAAGAAAGTTTTGTATATTCTAAAAATACTGGGAGAAAATGAGATTGAGTTTATATAATCTTGCTTTTACATAGTCATCTGTGTGCTAAGATGCACTTTCCCTTAGACTAGAATATTTATAGTGGATAAATATCTTCTGGACAGTGTGAATGAGGTTCCATAAAACATCGATTTCCTTCTTGTTACTTTTATCAGCTATGTCAGTGAAAACAGATTTATTTTTAAAAAAGCTCTTCACAGAAAACACAACAGATAGAACAATTGTTTTCAATGTGGTTTTCTTGCATTGTGTTCTCTCTTGTTCTGTTGAGAGAGTGTGTGTAGTTGTTTTGTCAGCTTCCTTCACCCAGAATAAAATGGTTAAAGAACAGCATGATTTTTTTGAATTATATTTTTCATTGCTCCAGTATTACTTTATAAGGGTGATCATTAAGCGCTTATGCATCATGGGCCCTTTGGCCCATGATGACTTTGATGTCCAGCACGATCATGTTACTTGTAAAGGTCATCTAGCCCAGTGGCCCCCAACCTTTTGGGCACCAGGGACCGGTTCTGTGGAGAAAAGTTTTTCCGTAGACTGGAAGGTGTGTGGTTTTTCGTGCTGCTTGCATACCAATGGGGCTTCACTTGTTTGCATGGACCAGTTGCTGGCATGCCGTGGATCAGTGCCACTCAATGGATCGGGGATTGGGGACCCCTGATCTAGCCTACTCTCCAGCTATTACTTTCGAGCAAATACCTCCAAGGCAGCCAGTTCAGCATAAACAGTATTATTCTCTTTATGTTTGTAAAATTAAATGATGTATCTCAGTAGGAAGCCCTTACCCCATTACTTCTAAACTTCCTTATCAACATTTTTTATAATTGAAATGTCTGCCTCCAGTTTTTCTGAACTAAAATATCTCAGTATTCTATTTCTGCTCTTGTCCATCTTCCACAGTTTTTTTAACATTTGAAAGAGAACTACACAATAATGTCCCCATTAGTATTATCTAAATTCTATTGGTGATCTCAGAGCCAGTTTGGTGTACTGCTTAAGGCATCAGGCTAGAAAGGGGAGACTATAAGTTCTAGTCTGGCTTTAGGCATGAAAGTTGGATGGCCCTGGGCCAGTCACTTTTTTTCAGTCCTAGGAAGGAGGCAATGCAAACCACTTCTGAAAAACTTTGCCAAGAAAACTGCAAGGGTTCATCCAGGGGGTCTCCAAGAACTGGACCTGATTGAATAGAGGGAAAAAAATGCTGATGCATTCCCCAACATTTTCATTGAATGTTTATTCATTATAATTTAAATGATAAGAAATTGTCCTTGATTTGAAAAGTATTTAAAAATATAATGAGATAATGTTTTGGAAGTCTTGTTAAATCTCTTATAAAATTAATTAAAGCAAGATGTTTTCTGAGATGGAGTCCTGTTTTTTTCACTCTCTACCTCACATGTGATCCTTTGCAGATCTATATGCTTTATAGTAAACAAACTGTGAGATAACCTAACAAAATTGTTTGAATTAAAAGATATATCAGATTCTTCTGTGTAATGGCTGGCATACTTATACAACAGGAATGCTTAAAGCTGGCAAAAGGGTGAAAGAAGACTGAGGGTAAAGTGTTTTCTTTTGTGTCCATGAAGCGATGCTAATTTGGATTCTTTTTCCTTGATATTTCTTTTCACCAGATTTAAAATGTTTTTGGAAAATCTATAATGCAATTGGTCACATTTGCTGTGAAGTGGACCCAGATGCTACAATGCTTCTTTCTGCTTGACTTGATTATTCCCACTTCTCGTTTATAATGTTATAATGAATAATCTGATTACAATTTAACTTCATATGGAGAATGCAGCTGAATAATGGAATGACATTTTCACTTGTGAAGATGTTGGGAATTTATTACCTAACAGTAGTAGCTATTAAGTAGATTAAAGACAGGCAGATTCAAATTCAAAAATGCCATGTTCATAAAAGATTTCAAAAAATATTAATCCATGGACTAAGTGTAAAGTAGTAGAAAGCCAGAAATGTTAAAATGACTCAAATGAGTAGCCTATTCTGATCAGGGTAGAGATTCAGAATAATGACAAAGTTGTACATTTGAAGGTAAAACTCTATAAAATATTGATGAGGAGGTACTAACACTAAAAAGGGAGGTATACACAGATATTCAGACAGACAGGTTAAGTTCAGTAGAAAGAAAAGGTAAAGGTCAGGGACTAAATAGTAAACACATCTGCTAGACATCTGTCAAGCAGTCCGGATAGAATGTGTAAAGGTAACTTATCACACAAACTCCTAGTTGATAGATTCTATTTCTTGTCTCAGTAGAAAGCTTATATTAAAGTAGCAGTTACCCATTCTTACAAAATTGGTGGTTATTGTATGTGATCTGGCTGTAAACTCAGTTAGAAATTTTCATTCACAAGCAATCCCTTATGTTGTGAATTTTCATTTACAACAGCCTCTGCAAGGAAGCATTTCAACCTGTCTCCAGTTTCTTATATTCACTAGTACTAATTCTGTACACAGGAACTAATTGGGCCTTCTAGTGAGTTTAGATCAGAGCCTTCAGCAGTGGGATGTGAATTAATAAAGACTAGTTATAACTGGCCCAGTATTTGTCCTTGCCTGAACAATTGCCCTAACCATCAGATAAGATCACAACATTTCTGAAAACAAGGTGAATAAATTATTTTAAGTGAATTCTCCTTCAGTATTTATTACATCTAGAAAAATATTTTTCATAATATTTTGGACTCTTCCTTGGTTCTGCATTTGGATAATCGGAAAATTTATTTTGAAGATCCATCCATCTATCTACACTAAACAGCTCTGAAATATACTATTCTTGAATGATTTCACTCATACAACTTGTATGCTATACTTGAGAACCATTGAATTTACCTGACTTGGATTATTTAGGGTACCATATCTTTTCTGAAGGTACTGAGATATATTTTGCCAGAATGGATTCTATTCTGATCTGTTTTGGAAGTTTTGTAATTTTAGGTTTCATTATTGACCTGACATTAGATACTAGCTGTCGTTGACCTTTTCTTAAGAATGGCTTATGTCATTCCTTCTAAAGGACATCTGTTTCACAGCAGAGACTGTGTATCTTATTTGTTTGTTTGTTTGTTTGTTTGTTTGTTTGTTTGTTTGTTTCAATTTTTATACCGCCCTTCTCCAACAGGACTCAGGGCGGTGAACAGCCAGAATAAAAACAGAACATACAAAATTTAAAAACAATTTAAAATAATTAAATATTTTTGGCCACAGTTTAAAACAAACCCAATTTAAAATCAATTAAATTTAACCCAAAACTATGGGATCAAGCCAGCCCAGCTAGTTGAAATAAATAAGTTTTCAGGGCCCGACGAAAAATCCGGAGGTCTGATATTGTACGTATCTCTGGGGGGAGGTTGTTCCAGAGGGCGGACGCCGCCACAGAGAAGGCTCTCCCCCTGGGGGTCGCCAGCCGACACTGTCTGGCGGATGGCACCCTGAGGAGGCCCACTCTGTGCGAGCGTACTGGCCGGTGGGAGGCTATTTGTGGCAGAAGGAGGTCTCGTAAATACCCCGGCCCTAAACCATGGAGTGCTTTAAAGGTGGTCACCAACACCTTGAAGCGCACCCAGAAGACCACTGGGAGCCAGTGCAGCTCGCACAGGAGAGGTGTCACATGGGAGCGCCCCGTCGCTCCCATAATCCCCCGCGCAGCTGCATTCTGGACCAGCTGGAGCCTCCGGGTGCACCCCAGGGGGAGCCCCATGTAGAGAGCGTTGCAATAGTCCAGGCGGGAGGTGACGAGTACCTGAGTGACCGTGCGTAGGGAGTCCCGATCTAGAAAGGGACGCAACTGGTGTATCAGGCGAACCTGATAAAAAGCCCCCCTGGCCACGGCCGTCAAATAGTCTTCTAAAGACAGCCGTGCATCCAGGAGGACGCCCAAGTTGCGAGCCCTCTCCGTGGGGGCGAGTGATTCGCCCCCAATAGCCAGTGATGGCACCAGCTGGCTATATCGGGACGCCGGAAGCCACAGCCACTCGGTCTTGGAAGGGTTGAGTTGGAGCCTGTTTCTCCCTATCCAGGCCCGCACGGCCTCCAGGCACCGGGACATCACTTCAAGGGCATCGTTGGGGTGGCCTGGGGTGGAGATGTACAGCTGGGTGTCGTCAGCGTACTGATGGAACTCCACTCTGAAGCCACGGATGATCTCACCCAGCGGCTTTACATAAATGTTGAACAGAAGGGGCGAGAGGACCGACCCTTGTGGCACCCCACAGACAAGGTGCCTCGGGGTCGACCGCTGCCCACCTGTCAACACAGATTGCGACCGGTCAGAGAGGTAGGAGGAGAACCACTGCAGGACGGTGCCCCCCACCCCCAGCCCCTTCAATCAGTGCAACATGATACCATGGTCGATGGTATCAAAAGCCGCTGAGGGATCTAACAGGACCAGGATAGAGGAGCAACCCCTATCCCGAGCCCTCCAGAGATCATCCACCAACGCGACCAATGCCGTTTCCGTGCTGTGCCCAGGCTGGAAGCCGGACTGGAGCGGGTCTAGATAGACAGCTTGTCGAGTCCTACCAGAGCTCGCCATCGATGGGGGGTGTGGGAGACGAAGGAGTGGAGATAAGCAGCTGCAGCGAACACACAAACAGTTCCTGGATAGCAGCATTCAGGGCGATGATTGATGACGTTGCCGGGCCTCTCCGATTCTGCTGTCCTTGCTGCTCTGGTGCTCGCAGCTGTTACTGTTAAGGGAGTGGGGGGTGCTTGATTGATAATCACCGGATGTATGTTTAAGGGGCTGAGTTTTTGTTAAATAGCGCTGTGGTGTGATTACACCCAGCACTGACTTTGAACCAAAACACCGACTTGTACTTTACTTTTGACTGCAAGCTTATCATTGCCAAAGTAAACCCTGATTCTCTGTGCGTTACTGGTGATTATTTCCTATTGCAGTTCTGAACGAACGACAAGCCGAGACAGCTTCATCCAGGTACCGGGGAAGCTGCTGCGCCACCACACTCTCAATAACCTTCGCAACGAAGCGAAGGTTGGAGACTGGACAATAGTTAGCCAAAACAGCCGGATCCAGAGAGGGCTTCTTGAGGAGGGGCCTCACCATCACTTCTTTCAAAGCGGCTGGCAGGACCCCCTCACTCAGAGAAGCGTTAACAATCCTCTGGAGCCAGCCTCGTGTAACCTCCCGGGAAGCCAGTACCAACCAGGAGGGACACGGGTCCAATAAACATGTCGCGTTCAGCCGTCCCAGGATCCTGTCCATGTCCTCGGGAGCCACAGGATCAAACTCCTCCCAGATCACGCTCTCAAGACCTGCCTCAGTCATCCCGTCCGGACATACCCAGTCAGAGGCCAGCCCTTCCCGAATCTGAGCGATCTTGTCATACAGATACTGCACAAAATCCTCAGCTCGACCCTGCAAGGGGTCATCCCATGCTTCCAGATGGAGGAGGGAGCGGGTCACCCTAAACAGGGCGGCTGGGCGATTATCTGATGACACGATAAGAGCGGCAAAATAGCTAGATTTCGCCACTTTTATCGCCACTAGGTAGGTCTTAATATGAGACCTCACCAGTGTTCGGTCGATTCGGAGCGGCTAGTCCAACAACTACTCTCTAGGCGTCTTTTCCGGCGCTTCATCTCCCTCAGCTCCTCGAAGAACCAAGGAGCTAGGTGAGTTCGGTGCCGGGTCAGAGGCCGCAAAGGCACGACACGGTCCAAGGCCCTGGCGGCCGCACTATCCCAGGCGGCCACCAGGTCTTCAGCCGAGTCTGAGCCAGAGTCTCAGGGAATGGCCCTCCATCTGGAACCTATCAGGATCCATCAGGCGCCTGGAACCTATCAGGATCCATCAGGCGCCTGGGGCAGAACCACCTAGTCGGTCCCGCCTCCCTGTGGCGGGGTGCAGCGGTTAGAAAGTCCAGTCGAAGGAGCGAGTGGTCAGACCATGACAAGGGTTCGATGGCTATATCCCCTATATCAAGGCCACTCAACCACTGACCAGAGACAAAAACTAAGTCCAGAGTGTGTCCGCCTATGTGAGTGGGGTCATGAATTAACTGAGTAAGGTCCATGGCCGTCATGGAAGCCATGAACTCTCAAGCCACCTCAGACGTTTCGCCGATAGATGGCAGGTTGAAATCCCCCATGACTACAAGTCTGGGGGTATCAACCGCCACCTCGGCTATGACGTTGAGCAGCTCGGGCAGGGCCGTTGCCATGTGGCAGGGAGCCAGGTACGTGATCAACAAGCCCATCTGTACTCCACGACCCCACTTCACAAAAAGGGACTCACATCCGGCTATGAACAGTGGTCTCCCTTGGATCCAGACCTTCCTTTATAATAACCGCCACCCCCCCGCCCCTGCCCTGAGCCCTCGGCTGATGAAATGCACGGAAGCCTGGTGGGCATATATCCACGAGGGGAACTCCCCCCTCCTCTGTTCATCTACCATGTTTTCCAATATCAAGTTATGCTCAATCATCTTATCCCAGATATTGGCATTCATTTTATTTTGAAGACTAGTTTTTGAGTGGTCTTTTGTCAACTTCCAAATCTTAATTAAACTTAATTTTAATTTGGAACTTCATCCATAATCTAGAGGTAAGACAGATAGGACAAAAGTTACTCTGAAGCCATTCCTTTTTTGTATAAATGATGAATGATACAATTGACCCAACCTATTGCTTATGGCTGAGTTTGCATATAGCAACTTGGTTCATTCTTCTACTTATTTATGACAGTTTCAAGCATGTTACTGCTACCATCTAGGGCCATTGTCAGAGTCTGCTCCATTCTCCTTTATCTCTGAATGTAGAGTATAGGTTTTATGGCTAGGCTTCCTGCTATTGTGCTGGTATAAGTCAGCAAAAAGAGAGACGAAAGGATGGGGAGAAGCTCTGTTATGACCTTGTGCTGCTGGAGATAAAAAGGGAAGATATAACTAGTCAAGGAAGGAAAGAATAAAAGCAAGAAGACTGGACTTTGCTTATTGTTTCAGAAAGCTTTAGAACTGGCTTCCATCTGTTAGGCCTGTACTGTATAGTGATAAAACTTACACTAGCTAGCTTAGCTGTCTTTAATCCATCTCTTCCTTCAACAGATCAGAAAGTTACCTGTATCTTCTCAAAGGCCTCTGGACCTTAAAATTTTGTACAAGCCTCACATCTTTCCCAATAAATTTACAAACAAGTATAATTGTATGATGAAAATGTTAGTAAGTTGCAAAAGATTTGTTAAATTTATATTCAAAGTACCAGTTATAGATAAAATAAATATGTAATCTCATTATAAAGGAAGGGTGGAATATCATAGGCATTTTCACCATATATTCACAATGAGCTTGTTTTCACATAGTTATTTCCAATAAATCATGTTATCTGGAAACTCCTAGCAAGAGTTAAAAGACTGCGTTGTTGAATATCTTAAGGTGATCACTGTAATACAGTCTGTGAAAGTTCCTGGAAATTTCAACCGTTTCCAAATATGACATCCAAACAGTTAAAAAATCACAAAGTGGTGAGTGTATTAGTTCTTTGCCTGGAAATCATCTTTGATTTCCAATTCCTTTCTGGATACAACTGAAAATGCTGGTTTTAAACTTTAAGGATTCCTAAAGGGGGACAACTTCCATAAAGCTGACATGTTCATCATACAAACCTAGGTGATTACAAGTGGATGTGACATTCCACATATTAATATCTATGTGATGTTACTTTTACATATTCTTAGTCATGCATACGTTTGCGACAAAGTAATTTAATTCTATAAAGTTTTTTAATTTACATTTTGTATTTTATAGGTATGCTTTCCTAATAAACATAGGTTGATATAAGTTATTTTATTATTTAAAGTTTTGTACATACTTTTCTCTAATATATAATTTTTGTGATAAATTTTAAGCTGTGCAGTATTTTGATATGTCACTAGTAGATAAGATATATGAATTGTGTGCCTACTTGTGCCATAACAAATATTGTTTTGGCAAAGAGCACGCGTTTGGTTGAAAAGAAATTTGTGATGGATTTCTCTGGCAATTCTAGATCTACCATGACTGAAGAGATTCTTCCCCGATACAGATGGCATTTACAGTTGTCTGTTTAACTTGTTTATATTGTCTTTCCCTTTGTAATGGGCATTAAATGTGTTAGGAAGTCCTTGATCTTTATCTGATAGATGTGAAATACCTCTGTCTAATCTGAATTAAATATGAATATATGAGTGGATTTGTTTTCACCAGTTTATTACTATTTTGAAATGCTATTTTAGGATTTGAACAGTATGCTTGGATTTTGACCCTTGATGATTTTAGCTATGATTAGGAAGATGCTGCATCAATCTCCTTTTATCATTGAATAAGGATTGAGCAAAGACACCCTGACCTGCATATGTGAGAGCTCCACAATGGATTCAGAATAAGATTGGACATACTGCCCAATCAACCTCCATGTGAAGATCTCCATTTTAATAAAGCAGTTCCCTTCAGAGTTTCTGGCTTAATATTATAAATTTAGGGTGGAGAAAGGATTAGTGCACAGTTGAAAATAGAATGGGTGTGTAACAAGACCTCTTGTTCATGAAGAAGAAATTAAAATTTTTGCAAAGTGAATTAATGGGATATATATTTATTTGAGGCAATTGGAAAAGAATAGCTAATCATCAGCTCAGATCTGAAATCATGTTTTACTAAAAATAACGTTTGTCATAGTTTTGTAATTAATGTGCATAGAAACTGCACAATCAAGTATTTATAATGTTTTAATATATAAATAATAGATTTCATGAACTTTGGTACACCCACAGCATGTTAACTCTGATACAAATCACCATTCTCTCTATGCTTGTTCAGAGGGGGCATAATTTTGGGAGGCTACTATGCTGAAATTTTTAGATTTCATGTACTCAATACCATACTGTATCATACTCAACATTATGCTGTGTGAGATTTGTGATATTATACCATTTTAACTTGAAACATTACATTTCTTAAATCTTTTCTCTTATTTTCTCCATTTGTAATTTTCTTTTAAATCCATCTTGACTTTTTAAAATCCAGATTCTCTCTGCAAATAAATGAAAGTTTACATGGAGTCTAGGTCAGAGTTAATGGAGTTTTTAAAAAGCTGACTATTCTCACTAGTTTTCTTATATAAATAATCAAAATGAAATTCATTTTAATGAAAAAGGACACATTATAAACAACCAAGGGAATATTAGAGTATAGTAAAAATACTTTAAAATTAAATATTAAATTATATTAAACAGTCAAAGGGATATCACACCTTGTCTTTCTACCTGCCTTTTGATAAATAATATTCTTCTTCTCACATTACTGCTCGTGACCATATTTAGAAACCAGCATTTAATTCCATCTTTTGCAATCCTACTCATGTTATCATATTCTTTATGTAAATCAGCAAACTTTTTTTCATACTCATTTTTTTTTCAATGAGTTGTTGAATAGCAAAAATCTAAAAACGCTGCACCTAGCATAAACTGAACTTCCCAAATGTTGTTCATTGCTACAACTGGTATCCAATTAATCAGAATTCCACTTTGATCCTTCTTGAGGTACCCTTAATAAATTACCTCTGTCTAGCTTCTGCATTTACTCTTGCTAGCTTTCCCTCTGTTTAGAGGACAAATAATGACATTTTGCAAAACTTCAGCATCAATGCAATTGTTACCCTTCCTTAATAATCCACATAGATATTTTAACATTTATGCAGATACACTGTCTGTGCCTACTACAACCTTATGACTTATTTTTCATCAGTTTTCTGGCATACTAGCATATGTAACTTATTTTAGTTACATTCTTTAACATATCAGTAACATTCCATCAATATCACTAAAATACTCCTTCCAACAATTCCTCACATTGATTGCATCACAAGTAATATCACTTAAGTTTAATTCCATTAACTAGCAAATTGTGGACCTTTCTTCATTCATTTCCAAAATATCCTTTTATTCCCATCAAAATAATCCTTCATTTTCTCTTCCTTTTTTAAACTGAATTGTTTCTTACTTCATTCTTTGCTGGTATATTTCGCTCTGTGAATTACACATTAATTTCTTTTACACTGATTTTTTTCAATGGTCATACTTTCCTGAAATTCACATGCAAGTTTAATTATTTAGCATATGTGAAATGTTATGATTATATTGGATTAATAATCATTTGTTTGTTATGGAGTTTTAAAAGGTATGCAGCCAGGCCACCAGTCTTATTTTCAATCCGCAATACTAATGTAACCGTTGTTTAAAAATGAAATGTATAAACAATCATATCCATTATTTCTTGTGGTTCTTTTAACACATTATGTATTCTTGGTTTAGACTAGTACATAACTTTCATTTTATCCTGATTTAAGTGACTCGCTCATTAGATATGTTAGTAATTTATAAAACCCCATATTGTAACCCAAACCATTTCCACCCTGTTAGCTTAGTTTCAGGCTTTGTTCAAAGCAGCACAAATGGAAATGTCATGCCTTCCCTTTTAAGTGAACTTGCAGAACTGGTCAAACTAGATCGACACAGAAGTATAAGATTTGCTGTTCTTTTTAGCTTTGTAGATAAAATGCAGCCCTAATGATGCCTCTGTCTGCTTAAGGGTAGATTAAAGTATATGCTTTTCTGTAGGATAAATGATGTGGAAATCTAATTCACCTTGATGCGTCCTTTCTTTCTTACTTCTTACGTCCCTATTCTCTCTCCCACCCCTTCCCTTTCGGTCCTTTGAAAGTTGTAGGAAAAAGTTCAAAGCAGCAAACTTCTCTTTTCTAGCATGTGGAGTGAATAAGAAATTATATGATAGGGGATTGAAAGAATAGCATACTGCTGCAGCGAGAATGTTGAGTTGTTCATCAAACCGATGTGGAGAATGAATGGATCAATTCTGAGTAAGCTAAAGGAACAACTAGAGAGCACATTTATATTTGGAATGTAAACAAAACAAAACAAAACAAACCAAGTGTCCTTTTAAAAATGTTTTGGGATTTTACAACTCATATTTCATTAATAGTATTCTTTTTCAATTTATATCTCCTTAATGTGGGTCAGTGAAAATTAGTTGTATGGGGGGGGGGAAATGACATCATCTTTAACTCCGATGTAGAGATTTTGAAATATGCCACTAATGTTATTATTCTACATTATTCAATATATTAAAATAGCCTTCCCAAACCTTTGCCTTCCAATGTTTAGCAATTGCAGTTATCAGTTATCGTGGCCTTCATCTATTTTGGCTAGAAATATTGGGAGTAGTAGTCCTAAACCATATTTGGAAAGCAAAAGATTGAAAAAAATTATAGTAGTCTACTTTTTCCCACAAACAATCTATATTATAAGTAGCAGCTTCATGGATTTAACATATGTCATTAGTATTAGAAAATGGCTTCAGTTGCCCTAAATTCAAGCTATAAAGCAAATCAGAAATTCTAAAATAAACAAACAAGCCATGTGTTAAATAACATTTTATTCATATTCAAGAAGCTAAGGATTGTCCATAGCCCATTCCTTGAGCTCATTACTATTAAACCGCTGTCTTATATAAAACATTTAATTGGTGCCTGAATTTGCTGATTTATTGACTCTTTCCATCTCTCTTTCTTCTTTTGTAGTGGGATCATTAGGTTATATGTTTTTCGGCAAGCATATTTTTGGTATATTTATCCTTTAGGGACCTCTGAAAAAATATTTGTACAACCAGAACATGATTAATGCTATATCATAGATTCAATTCTAAAAAGCCTATGAAGTTCCATATAGTACAGGACAAAAATTCTACTATGAATGTTGAATAGAGTGATAGTAAGTGCCCAAAGTCAATCAGTGAGCTCAAATGATGTTTGAGTGGCTGGTCTCATACAACAAAGAGACCTATACACTAAATTATCTTCATCCTTAAACAAAATATAGTCTTAAACCTCATTAATCCTGTCTTTGAGGACTATACAATTAAATCATCATCACAAGACAAAAAATGAGCAGACTCACAGGCAGACTTTGAAACTCAAGTTACAGAGTGATGGTTAGAATGGAAATATGTCATTGAAATTCATGCTCTGGTGTTTGGATTGGGCATCCAGTACTTCCAAGTCAGTTTGTGAATTTGCCTATTAATCTTTCTTTTAAAATTTTCTCTTTATGGAAGAAATGTGTAAGAGGGAGTTTGGTCAGATAGAACTGAAGAAAGGAGGTAGGATGAGGGTTAGTGTAGAGTAAAACAACATTTGAAAAAAATACTCTTCAAAAATATTTGATAGAGTCAAGAAGAATTCAGAAAAGGAAGTACAATGGGGAATTGATAGTATAGCTAAATACATGCTGTTCTCGCCTTTTCATATCTGCAAAAATATGAAATTTGTGTGTGAGAAAACAAATGAATGGACAAGGATATGCAAGAATAGGAAGAGATAAGGGGAAGGCAGAGATAACTAAAAACAGCAAGGTTCCACCCATCGCCATTATGTAGCACCTGATCATTCCCTTCCCCACCAAAGGAAAACTGTCAGCTTCCTTCAAAAAGGTTTTACATGTCTTGTTTAGCTTTCCTGTTCAGATGATCTGTAGCAATCATAAAGACTGATTTACATGTAAAAGAGTTGAGCTAAAATTCATCAAAACTTAATATAATTTCTCATGGATAAAATAAATAGGATTTTTTTCTTACCGAGCTTATTTCTCTTATCAAAACATAAATGTAAGAATATCTATGTCATACCAAAGACCTATTTTATTAATGACTAGTTTATAGGCAACTTTCACTATATGTACCCGTTCTTTTCATTTATGTCTGAATCTTTTTACAGTCCAGCCAGCATATATAAGGGTGCGTATGAAATAGAGAGCTAAAAACAACTGTTTCAGAATATTTTTTCTTCATCTACTGAATTGGTATACAGTCCATAAAAACTTATTGTGTATTAGATGTATTCGTTTTTAAGGTGCCATGACTTTGGCATGTTATTATTGGCGACTCAATCACCCATTTTGGAACAGACTATGGAGCTCAAAGAACTGTCCAATTGGCAAAACTGTTGAATAAAGTCATTATCATTTATGGGGCTTTTACAGAACTTCCCTTAAGATTTTAATATTAATTTTCCCTCATCTGATGTCATAGTGGATGCAAATGATTTAAATTGAACAACACATAGGCAACAAGTTTAAAGGAGAGTTCATCTTAGTGTTTCGGGAATTTATTTACGAGTCAGATCAAATTCTTTTTTTACAGGTGAGGAGTCCAGGTTAAATTAGGAGTCAAAGAACAAGGTAGTGGATTTAAAAAACAAAACCTTGTAACTACATCTTAGATTACCAAATATATACTAATATTTTCATATAATTATTTCTGTTTGTTTTACTCAGCTAATCAAATTAGTATTATTATATTATTAATAAAATTAATAGGGGCTGACACATATGTGCTAAAAGGAGGAATTACAGTGTTAAATGTAGTCTTTGACATAAAGAAGCAGTCTTTTCTTTTTGTCAATCCATTTTAACATTGAAGCATCTGACATAAAAGATTATTTGAATGTCTCCAAGTTGGAACTTCAGACACTCTTTATAAAAGTTCCTTTACCACTGCTATTAACATTGGTTCCTGGCAATTTTAAAATAGTACCTGACTAAATTTAGAGAAAAAGCAATAGTAGACCCTCAGAGAACATTTCTGAAGCAGTGTTTCAGTTTGAACTGAGTTGGCGATATATTAAAGAAGCCATTTTCACCTGTTTGTAAATGATAGACAGCTGCTAGATCAGTTAATGATCTGTCCTCATGTTTGATGCCTCCTTTTATCATTTCAAGACTTTTCACTGAGTCAGATCTATTGATTAGTAGTATTAGTCTATTTTCCAGGAATCTCATTTTGCACTGAATGTAACATGCTAAGTGTAATAAACATATTTCAGCTTCCTATTATTTCATATCAAATTAAAGTGTATGGTTGAGGAATAAATATTATAGGCATAAGTCCCAGATTGTCATTTGGCTTTGGTGATACACTACTGGCTTGTGATACAAGTATTGAAAATGTATTATAATTTTCTCACATACATGTCATGTATATGTAGGAACATGTAATATTACAATAAATTATGGAAATTGGATAATCAGTACTACAAAATATTAAAGTGATGTTATTGACATTTTAGTTAGAAGTGTGAAATAAAGTGTATTATAATCAGATATCAAGTATGCCACTCAGAAAGTTATTGTTTCATTTTTTTGTTTCATTTTTCCTAACAAATTTTGTTCTTGTTTTGTTGTCTTCTCGTTGGGATCCAGGTGCAACACTTTAAATAAACTTGGTCATTTTAAAAACAAAAGTTGAAGTACCATGCTGCTCAATAATTATGTTAATTATACTGACAGAGGCTAGATGAAAATTAATTGAAACCCTAGAGAGAGTAAGGATATTCTGGATATATGCACTATGATTGAATTACATTGTTTGAGATTTTATTTGTAGTTACATATAAAAAGATATTTAGAAGAAATGTGAGTTAAATAGAAAAAAAAATTGTAATTATTAAGCAATATCAAGTAAAAATGAAATCATTTTATTGTACCTTTCTTCAAATAGAAGCATTTGCATTTTACAATCTGCAGCAACTTCCTATCTTGTTAATTGTGTTAAAAAGAAATGATACAATTACTGAGAACAGAGCCATTACAGGCTTCCTGATCTGACATGTGGAGGCAAAACTAAACAAAATTCCTAATGCCAGTATGGAATGTGGAATTAAATATGAAGGTATTCTGGCATAACTCATATAATAGATTAATATTACAGATTTCTGGATCTAAAAATTTCATATTTTTCTCTTAGAAATAACTACTTTCAAGTCCTCTCTCTTACATAAATATTTTGGAAACTTCTCAGATGCATTAACTCACTACCGTGTTTTCCCAAAAATAAGACCCTGTCTTATATTTTTTTGAACCCTGAAATAAGTGTTTGGCCTTATTTTCGTGGATGTCTTATTATTTTGGGGTGCGTGGAGCAAGATGGGGCTCTTCTTGCCATTTTACCTAATTTCCAGCTCTGTCTCCTTAAACCTAACCAGAGGAAATGGCGGGGATTGGCTGTGCATGCAATTAAATATTTTCAGGGCAGGTTTATTTTCGGGGAGGGCTTATTTTCAGGGGGGCTTATTTTAGCGCATGTGCTCAAAAGCCCAATTGGGTTATTATCAGGGGATGTCTTATTTTAGGGGAAACAGGGTATGTGCATTAACTTTACAATAAAAAGGCTTGTATTCTCAAACATAGAAATTATACCTGTCAGAGGGATCTTACATTATTTCAAGTGATAAACTATATTTTTCTTATTTCTCAGATTGTATAACTTGTTTTTCCGAAAACTCTTAGAAACCAGGACGATATGCTTCAATGTGATTGTTCAGATCATCCAGTAGTGCAATCATCCTTATTGCAACAGAATTCATCTCCCTCGTATAGAGGGAAGAGGGAGTAACCTTGAAGAATAGGAGGAAGAGCTGCCAGCAACGCAATAGTAAAATAAAAGAGTCCTAAGCCCAGGCCATGAAATAAACATGAGTAACTTCTCAGTCAGATTTGTCAGAGCGTTGATTAATCCCATTCTGCTTTTGGGATAATCGCACCTGATTACGAGGAGTGGATCGAGACCTTTCCTTGCAAGTATACTTTAAGAAAACAAAACCCGAAGATATTTTCTAAGAAAATTCATTTATTTGTTATAAAGAAAATAAAACACCTAACTGATCTAATTGGTTACATTTTGAATAAAAGTTCGTGCCAGCTGCTTTCTCAGCAGCCGGACTTCTGGCAAGAGAACAAAGGAAAAAGTGTGAAGGGATGTGGATGGAGGACACATGCGCAGTTTAGCTTACTGATAAGGATTCTTGGCAAGCTACGGAAAGTCTGATAGTCCAGAAATGAGAGCTCAGCTGGTAAATACAAAAATGCAGTGACAAGGTTGTTCTCAAGTTCATATAAAGAAAAGAGAGGGAGGGGAAGCATGTTTAGATTTTCAAGGTTCCTTTACTGTAGCTTTAAAATAAAAGTAGTACCAACCTACATGGTATCAGTTTCCTAGATTGATCTACCTTGAAGGCTGCCATCTTGAAGTTGTTTGTCTTTTTCTTTTCTTTCCACTTTTCCAAACATTATAGACTTTTCTAGAGAGCTAGATCTTAGCATAATGTGTTCAAGTATGAAGGCTATTGCTTAACGCATTGTAAGCCGCCCTGAGTCTCCGGAGAAGGGCGGCATATAAATCGAACCAATAAATAAATAAATAAATAAAATACTATAATTTGAGCCTAGTTATTTGAGACTTGATTGGAATTCAGTATTGATTTGTTCAGTGATTTAACTGTTTGGTTTTTTTGGCCATCCATGGTATTCCCACCAAAGTTCAGAAATGTCAATACTCTTTGTCTCCTGCTTGTTCAAAGTGTAGGTTTCATTGTCATAAAGTGTCAGAGGAAAACCTTTGCCTGAATAATTTTCATCTTTGTAGACACATCCTGGAATCTGAATATCTTTTTCAAGGCCTTCATTGCTGCTTTTATCAAGTACTGGGTTGAGCATACTTCTCAATTGCATGTTCATTTACTGTTTGTTGATCCTAAACAAACAATACCTACCACTTCTGTATCTTGTCAGTTCTAAAGATGGCTTCTTAACTTGTTATTTTTTTAGTTTTCTCTGTATTTAATCTTTGTCCTGTAATTTTACTGTGTTCCTTCAATTTTATTAACTAAAGCTTCATATCATTGACATTTCAGCTGTCAAAATAGAGTCATCAGAATAGTGCAGGATGCTGGGCTTGTCAGCTGGAAAACCAACAGCCCAGGTTTAAGACATGAGCTCCATGCAACAGGGTGAGTCCTGTTACTTGCCCCAACTCCTGCCAATCGAAAGCATGCAAATGGGAGTAGATAAATAGGTATCACTTTGGTGTGAAGGTAACAATGCTCCATGACATCACACTGACAACATGATCCTGGAATGCCTTCTGAAAGTCTTGGCTCAGTGGTCTTGAAACAGAGATGAGCTCTGTTTCCTATAGTCGGCCATGAGTAGCAGAGTAAAATTCACAGCGACTCCTTTACCTTCAATATAAAAATCACACTCAATTTTCCTGCAATTCAACTTCTCTCAATATATACAATATTCAGCATATAGGTTGGGGAGAGCATATAATTTTGTTTTGTTCCTTTATCAATCTGGACTGAGTCTGTTTTACCATATTCCTTCTACATTGCGGCTTCCTGACCTCTGTATATGTTTCTTATATGGACAGTATGTTCAGGAATTGCCAAGTATATTTACAGTTATGGCCAAAATTGTGGAGACCTTTTGGGAAAAGTGTATTTTTGAGGTTTGATGGCTAATAACACCACTTTGTTTTTGGAGTAGTACTATAAAATAATATAGCAATGGAAAGATAATTTAATCAAGAATGCAATGCAGCAAAGTTTGTTCAATTATCTGTATTCTATGAAACGTTATAGCCAAATAACCAGAAAAAGGAAGCACAACTTGCTTAGGTTGATATCAGGTAGCTTTCCTTCAACTGATTGTAGCCAATGAGCATGAGTGTTTAGAGAGCCAACCAGGTGTCATCTTGTTTTGGCAATGACCTAATCAGATCACAGGATTCAGTTATTGATGTCATGTATTGAAGCTGAGAGGAGGACATTTGTCAGTGTGTTATGTGACCGCTATCAAGTTGTTTGGGGATTTTTGTGTTCTTTCATTTAGTGAGTTTATAAAACATAATAGAATTAAAGTAATGGTGCAAATATTTGCCTGGTCGCCCAGAAAGCGATGTAAAATAGTATTATTAAGTGAACAAGGCTACAGTTATAAAGAAATTAGAAGAAAAAATGGTGGAAACTTAACCAAAGGTGATATTTCTAAGTTTTTGAAGAGGTATAAGGAGACTCAGTCACTACAAAACCACACTGGTAAAGGCAGGAAAAGGTGCACAACAGCAAGTGATGATAGAAGAATTAAGAGACTATGCCTACGTGACAGAAGGAAATCATCTGGGTGTATACAAAATGAAATGGTGCAATGCAATGTGAAGTTAAGTGCAAGGACTGTTCGCTCAGACTGCAGGAATTTGGCCTAAAATCTAGAATTCCACGAAAAAAGCCACTTATATTTCTCAAACAAAGGTTGGAAAGAGTAAACTGGGCTAAGACCCATGTTACCTGGACAGAGGAACAATGGGACTGTTATTTGGAGTGATGAGACCAAGATCTACCTTTTTTGTAATTGTAGCATAAAATACGTAAGAAGAAGACTCTGAGAAGATTTGTGTCCTGATTGCATTACATGTACCATGAAACACCCAGTCAGTGTTATGATCTGGGGTTGTATGACATCAAAAGGTGTGGGCAAAATTTGTGTGATTAATGGGATATAAATGGCCAAAAATACATTAATGAAATACTTGAGCCCAAACTGAAGCCTTCCGCACATGATCTTTTCTAAGACAATGAAGTATTTATATTTCAGCAGGATTCAGCTCCATGTAATGTTGCTGCTGTGTGCAAAAAGTGGTTTCAAGATAATCATGTTCCACTGCTGGAATGGCCTGGGAATAGCCCAGACCTTAACCCAATTGAAAATCTATGGAGCTGACTAAAGAAACTTGTTAGTCAGAATGACCCAGCAATAAACCCCAGTTAATAGAAGCAATCATTCAATCTTGGTTTCACATTATAGCTGCAGAACTAAAAGACTTGGTTCACTCCATGGGAAGACGTTGTAAGGCCATAATTCATGCTAAAGGTTACCCAACTAAGTATTAACTGACGTGATAATTTTTGTATATTTCATTTTTTCTATGTGTTTCATTTTTCTTCTTTATTACTGCTATTATAATAGCAAATCCTTCATAAAAGTTATTGCATTACATTCTTGATTAAATTATCTTTCCATTGATATATAATTTTATGGTACTACTCCAAAAAAAAGTGGTGTTATTAGCCATCAAATCTCAAAAATACACTTTTCCCAAAAGGTTTCCACAATTTTGGCCACTACTATATACTACAGTAATCTTCACATAGCTATTTTCAAAATGTAACTCCTCAAGTTGATATAATAAAATATAAACTTCAAGGACTTTAAACACTGAAAAAATGCAAATATAGGGTTTTTCTTCCAGTTTATGGCTAAAAAGTTTGTTTATACTTTATAAACTTTATAAACTTTATTGTCATTGTATGTGTATACACAGTATACACATACAACGAAATTTACTTAACACCCAAAGACCAGGTCCCACACACATAATCCCCAAACACACTCCCACCCACCACAATTCCCCACCCCTAAACTACCCAAACATCCACACAACAGACCAAGTAATACTGTCCAACACCTCACTTATACTGGCCCTTTAGTTCATTGTTGAATGCAATTATAGCTCTGAGATAAAAACTATTCAGAAAACGTGTGATCCGAGTTTTAATTGTTCTGTATCTTCTGCCAGAAGACAACAGTCCAAAAAGATTGTAAGCAGGATGGGAAGAGTCTTTGAGAATGTTATACAGCTTCCTTAAACAGCGAGATTCGAAGATGTTGTCCAGGGCTGGTAGCTGGAGTCTGATAATATTCTGGGCAGTTTTAATGATTCTCTGTAGAGCTTTTTTGTCCGCTACAGAGCTGCTCCCATACCATGCAAGACTGCCGTATGTCAGGACACTCTCAATAGTGCTGCGATAGTAGGACAGAAGTAGATGCTGAGATAGAGTTATCTTCCTGAGCATCCTCAGGAAGTACAGCCTCTTCTGTGCCTTCTTCACAAGCATGTTAGCATTCATAGTCCATGAGAGGTCCTCCGAGATATCAGCGCTGTGAGATATAAGTTAAAACTACCCACCCTCTCCACCTCCTCACCATTTATGTACAGTGGTAGATATACATCTCTCTTCCTCCTGAAGTCAATTATAAATTCTTTAGTTTTTGTGGTGTTAAGTGTGAGATTATTTTCATTACACCACAATGTCAGCCCTTGTACTAACTTCCTGTAAGCAGACTCATTGTTCTTATTAATGAGCCCTACCACTGTTGTGTAATCCGTAAATTTAATAATTCCATTGGTGTTATACAGTGGGGTGCAGTCATGCGTGTACAAGGAATAAAGAAAAGGGCTTAGCACATAACCCTGGGGGGCTCCTGTGCTTAGTATCAGAGTAGAGGATTGGTGAGATCCCATCCTTACTGACTGTGGCCCAGCTGTTTAGAAGTATAAAACATTTATGAAATGTATAGACATAAAGACTTCATTTAATTAACTCATCTTCAAATTTATACAGCATCCTTATATTTTTTTCCTAGTCTAAGTAATGTATGAAACTAATATCTTATTTATGAAACGTCTGATCCATTTCTCTTTAAATTGGATATGCTTGATCAAGAGTAAATCATAATATGAGCATTGATGATCATGGCTAAATAGCATATTCTCCAATGCGCAGCTTGGAGAATCCAAAGCTTCGGGTAGTTCAGTAGTTGGGTAGCCTACACTGAGTGTGTTCCTTTAAGAGATTTCTCTTCAGACACACCCACTTGCTCAACAGAGTCCCAGTTTAGTTCACTCAGTTGAGCCTGTGACACTGTCTGAAAATTTCTCTGTTAATCTACTAAACCTTATTCCTGAAGCTTTGGATTCTTCAAGTTTTTCTCTGCATTATTTTCAGCACCTTTTTCTTCTCTTCGTTTGGTTTTGCCGGGGGTGAGTCTGCCTGCTGTCTCAGGCAGGCTGTGATTGACAGTTTGCCCTTCCTTTGAAAGCGCGGCCAATTGCCTGACTCTCTGCTTCGTTTAATAGCCGCAGGCGTGTGGGTAGGTTTCCCGGCCTGCCGGCAATACCGCCCCCGCCGTTTTGGACTTAATTTGAACTCTTGTGGCTTGAGATTGTCGCCCTGCTCTCAGCGGCGCTCTCTCATTGTCTCTGGGACTGGACTTAGCGTTTGGATCACTTCTGAGTGATCGCACGCTCTCTCGCCTCAGGGAAATCGCCAAAGCCGCCTCCTGCCGTCCCTTCGATCGTCAAGGCGCCCCTTTGAAGTCGCAGCGGTTTCTTCCTGTCCCGCTTGTTCTACGCAGCGCTGGGAGCACTTTTGAGGGCCCTGCTGCCTTCTCTCCGTATAACTGCAGCCTCGCCTTTCTCTGGTGTCTAGGCGGTAGCGCTGGGAGGCCTTTGACAGTTGCGCGCCATTTTCGCCACCTCAGCGCTGGGAGCTGCGCTTAGTGGCAGCTCGCGCTTAAATTGCCGGCTCTCCTGACGGGTCTCGCACACATTCAAGACCCCCTGCCTGCCTGTTCACTGCAATCTTCAAAGGAGCCGCGGAGGAAGGGGTTTTTCTCTAGCAAGCCTATTACCGTTTGCCTGACAGTCTCGCCTGGCGCCATTCCCTTTCGGCCTAAGGGAAAGTGGTTTCAACGGCTGCCATTTCTGCCCAGCAACTGTTTCGCGCCTGCGCAGTTGACTGCTAGAAACCAATCTTCATCCTGCTGACAATTTCAGGCCTCAATAGCTTATTTTCTGTGGAGCAATCTGTTGGATTTCTAGTGCTCCCCCCACCCCCCTCCTCTCCTGCTGGACTTACCTGCTGTTTTTTTGTCCTGTTCTTCCTCTTCTGTCTGACCCTCAGTTGATACCTGTTTACAAAAAAAAAAAAAAAAAAAGAATACTTACTTAGTGTTAATATTCATATCGGTTTATTAAAATATATATATATATATATATACATACATATATATATATACATATATACATACATACATACATACATACATACATATATATGGACAGGCAGCGTAAAAAGTCCCGCAAACGTTCTTCACATACATCGTCTTCATCTGGCGTTTCAATTTCCAAAAAGGCCAAATCTTTGTCCGCTGCAGACTAGGATGCTTCCAGGAGACACAAAGCCCTGGAACGACAATTTGAGAAAGCACGCAACCAGTCCAATCAGGCTGTGGCTGAAGCTTGTATTCAGCCCATCCATCAGGCTGATCAACTGCCACTACAGCCTTTGTATCGACAGCCTGACATGGAATGTTTCCCTGAGGCAATTCCGACCCACTGCATGGGACCAGTGGACCTCTCGTGCAACACCTCTCAGTCTCGGAGGTCTCAGCCGGAGGCGACTTTTACTCCCACGGCTGCGGGATTGCGTGCCACGGAGCCGGCCCCACCGCCATCTTCTTATGACATTCAACAGATCATATCTGAGACTGTTACCCGCACCCTAGCAGCAAGCTCTCAGCATTCAGCGCCATATGCTGCTTGGCCTCAGCCACGATATCTTCCTCCTCCGCCTCTGGCCCGGGCCTCGCAGCCGGTCCCTATCCAGTATCCCGCCATGACACACGTGTCCGGTTGTCATCCAAACTATGGACACGGCGAGGAGTCATCTTCGGAGGAGGAAGAGGCCGACCTGTTGGATATGGACTTATCCGATGATGCTGATATGCCACCTGAAAAGCCGGCCTTCTCTGGCCTGTTCAGGCCCTCGTTATTTAAGTCACTTTTGCACAAGGCCAAGTTGGCCACAAAAATGGCAGATCCCACCCCACAGGTTGATCAGCCTGGTTCTTCTCAACAACATGAGGCCTTGTTCACGGCGCCCAAGCCGGAGCCGGATTTCATTCCGTGCCCACAGCTCTTTTCTGAAGTGGTCCAACGCTCCTGGTCTACGCCCTCCTCGTTACCGCCCCATCGGGGCTAGACAAAAAACTTGACTGTTTGGCACCTAGTCTCCAGGAACTCCTTCAGTTGCCAACCCAGTGGCTAATCTGACTGCTTCCTCGGTAATCTCCAACGATGTCGCCGACGGGTTGCGCTCGGAAGATCGGAAAGCTGAGTTTAACTTTCGTCGTACACACAATGCGGCCGCCTGGGCAGTTAGGGCTGCCACCTTGGCTTCCTTCTTCAGCCGTGCATCCCTAATTTGGCTCCGACAACTTCAGGAGCGCCTCCCTCCTGAAGATTCACGCCTCTGCCAGGATGTCAACAAACTGGTGGCGGCTACTGAATACACGGCGGACGCTTCGCTTAATGCCGCGAAGTTTGCTTCGCGCGCCCTGGTATCATCCGTTACATCTCGCCGTTTATTGTGGCTTAAAAATTGGAGAGCTGATGCAAAGTCTAGATGGCGCCTCGCCTCAACTCCATACAAAGGTTCCCGTCTCTTTGGGGAAGCTTTGGACCCCATCCTTGTCGAGGACAAGGATAAACGGAAGGTAATGCCATCCTCTTACAAAAGAGCAGATCGAAAACCGTCGTCCTACTCCACCAGGCAGCCCTTTCAGAACGACGCCGGACCTTCGGGGTCCTTCTCTTCTAGATCCTACTCTCAAGGGTTCGACCGCTCCTTCGATAGACCTTCCTTCAGAGACCGTGGACAAAGGGTCCAGCACCCAAACGGCCTTTTCGAGGCACAGGCTCCCGTGCCTTTAGAAGAAGAAAATGACTACACCCACCTTCCCATTGGCGGCCGTCTGACTCATTTTCTGTCTCAGTGGGAGACTTCTACAATGGACGCATGGGTGCTCCAGACAATCCGACTGGGCCTTACCCTGGAATTTTGTTCCCATCCCCCCTCGCACTTTGTCCAATGCCCTCTTTCGCCCAACTTGGACAAGTGCCAACTAATGGAGGCAGAAATCCATCACCTGCTCCAAATTCAAGCCATAGAACCGGTCCCCCCCCCAACATCGCGGGACCGGCTTCTACTCAATTTTCTTCCTGGTCCCCAAAGCGTTGGGTCACAGAGGCATCTTAGACCTCAAGAGGCTGAATGAATTTATCATATACCATCAGTTCAAAATGGAGTCCCTCCGCTCGATTTTGGCTTCCATTCGACCATCGGACTGGATGACCTCTATCGATTTGAAAGAGGCGTACCTCCACGTACCAATACGACCATCCCATCGTCGTTACCTCCGCTTTGCCTACGACAACAGGCATTTCCAATACAGGGCTATGCCCTTCGGCCTCTCCTCCGCCCCCAGGACCTTTACAAAGCTCCTGGCAGCAGTGGCAGCCCACCTACGTCAACATCCGGTACGGCTCCACTGCTACTTGGACGATATCCTGGTGCTCTCCCCTTCCCCGGCCCGGGCCTCTCGGGACCTAGGAGTGGTGTGTCGCTGTCTTCGTCATCATGGCTTCTCCCTCAACATTCCGAAGAGCCAATTACAGCCCACTACTCGAATTCTTCACCTCGGGACAGTAATAGATTCAGTGAAGGGCCAGGTGTTCCTGTCACCAGACCGGTACTCCAGTCTCCAGTCATTAACATCCCAGGTCCTTTCCTCTCGGAGGGTGACATTGCTGCTCCTGTCCCGCCTTCTCGGCAAAATGATATCCTGCCTGTCCGTCGTCCCTTGGGCGAGGTTTCACTCCCGCCAGCTCCAATGGTTCCTCCTCCCCTTTCAGAGGGCCAGAAGAAGCAACTCTTCCGCACGAGTATCCCTCCCGCCAGAGGTCTCAAGGTCTCTCCTCTGGTGGTCTTCCCAAAGTCTACAGCAGGGCTGCTACTTCCAGAACCTACAGCGCCTGGTAGTGACAACGGATGCCAGCCTGACGGGATGGGGAGGTCATCTTCTCTCTCACGTTGCCCAGGGTACGTGGTCATCAGAGGATCGTCGCAAAGGGATCAACTGGCTGGAGCTCCGTGCGATTCGCCTCTCCCTCCAACGATTCCAGCAGATTGTGTCGGGGCACCATGTCCTGATACGCACGGACAATGTAACAGCAAAGGCGCACGTGAACCGCCAAGGGGGGACCCGCTCGGGACCACTCATGGAGGAAACGACCCTGCTTCTGATCTGGGCGGAGGCGCATGTCCTGTCCCTAGTAGCGGAGCACATTGCCGGGACCACAAACATCACAGCGGACTGGCTCAGCAGGCAACACCTGGACCACGCCGAGTGGCGCCTTCACCCGGATCTGTTCGCCGAGATCGTTCGCAGATTCGGCATGCCTCTGGTCGATCTATTTGCCAGCCGCGACAACACACACCTTCCCAGATTCTTCACCCGGTACCAGTGTCCTCAGGCGGAGGGAGTCGACGCCCTCGCCTCTCCCTGGCCCCGGGGTCTCCTCTATGCCTTTCCCCCTCTGCCGCTCCTTCCTCGTCTAATCCGCAGGATAATACAAGACAGGGCCGACGTCATTCTGGTTGTACCCCACTGGCCTCGGAGGTCCTGGTTTGCGGATTTGATGGACCTGTCGGTGGCACGGCCGTGGCGGATTCCAGGGGACAGGGTCGTCCTCAGCCAGGGGGTCATTCTGCACCCAGATCCGCAGTGGTTGCAGTTGACCGCCTGGCGCTTGAGAGGATCTTGCTAAGGAGAGTCAACGTACCTAGCAATGCGATTCCCACTATTCAGGCGTCCAGGCGGCCGTCAATGTGCCACATTTACAATGCAACTTGGACCTCCTTCTGTTCCTGGTGTGCTAAATCCCACCTGGACCCAACGTCTGCTTCCGTTCCTGAAGTGTTGGGATTCCTTCAGGAAGGTATGGACAAGCACCTTGCGCCTAACATTCTTCGTCGCCAGGTTGCTGCTCTTAAGTACTGTCCTTTCTGCTTCCGCAACGCTTCCTCTCTCTCAGGATCCTACGATTCGCGCCTTTCTTCGAGGGGCAACCAACCTGCGCCCACCTGTTATACATCGCTACCCGACCTGGGATTTGACTCTGGTCCTTCAGGCCCTCATGCATCCTCTCGCTTCCATCAGCCTCCGTTTTCTGACACTTAAGGTAGCATTCCTGGTCGCAGTTACTTCGGCTCGCCGTATATCTGAACTCGCGGCCCTATCCGTGAGAAGCGACCTCTGTGTCTTTCACACAAATCGTGTGGTACTGAGACTAGACCCCTCGTTTCTGCCTAAAGTAAATTCCTCATTCCATCGAGCCCAGGAATTAATCCTACCGGACTTCTGCCCCGAACCTCGACATCCTCGGGAAGCAAACTGGCACCTCTTAGATGTCCGATGGGCCCTGCACAGATATATTAAAAGAACGGAGCATTTCCGGAAATCTGAATCGCTCTTTATTTCTTTTCTGCCCGCTTCCATGGGCCGGAAGGTTTCTTCCACAACAATTGGGAGATGGATTAAATCCTGCATCTCCAGGGCTTATTCAGCTCGGAACAGACCGGTTCCGCAGAGAATCCTTCCACACTCCACCAGGAGCGCCGCCACCACGGCCGCCTGGGCCACTAATGCCTCCGTCTCCGACATCTGCAGAGCGGCTACCTGGTCATCCTTGAATCCCTTCATCAGGCACTACAAGGTGGACTCCTTTGCCTCGGCGGAGGCATCCTTTGGCCGCCGGGTGCTCCAAGCTGTATGCAACTCTTCAGACGACGTGCAGCAGCCAGTTTCCCTCCCTGTCTGAACTTGCTTGGGTAAATCCCGAAGCTTTGGATTCTCCAAGCTGCGCGTTGGAGAACGGACGTTGCTTACCTGAACGTCCCTTCTCAACGCGCAGCTGGAGAATCCAACCCACCCAGCTTGGCTGCTGAACATTTCTTCCTTACACTCTACTGCTCCTTACTTCGTGAACAAAACTGGGACTCTGTTGAGCAAGTGGGCGTGTCTGAAGAGAAATCTCTTAAAGGAACACACTCAGTGTAGGCTACCCAACTACTGAACTACCCGAAGCTTTGGATTCTCCAGCTGCGCGTCGAGAAGGGACGTTCAGGTAAGCAACGTCCATTTAATAGTAATTTAGTGTCAATTTTCATACTCACAATTAGATGCCCAAAGTTTCTCATATAAGTGAACTATTTGATTTTGTATGCCAAGATATAGTTAATATCACTTAATGGCCTATAGCCATGATGGCGAACCTATGGCACACATGCCAGAGGTGGCATGCAGCGCCCTCTCTGTGGGCATGCGAGCTATTGCCTCAGCTCTGCCGTGCATGTGTACGCGCCAGTCAGCTAGTCTTTGGGTCTCTGGTGTACATGTGCGGGGGGCAGGGTACACACGAGAGCATGCACGCATACGTGTGGAGTGGGGTGCATGTGGGGGGCTGTGTGCATGCGGGGGCGCATGCAGGGGGTGACACGCATTGCATTTTGGGGGTTCAGGCGCACATGTGTGTGCTTTGGGCACTCAGTCTGGAAAAGGCTAGCCATCACTGACCTATAGAATGTTTCTTCTGTGGGCCTTGCATACAAGAACACTTTTACAAGCAAATTTCAGAATCCCACATTAGTGGACAATTTTAGCCCAAACTATAGAAGTTCTTTCCACGCGCCAAAGGTACATAGGTTGAAGTAGTATGAAAATCAATTATTTTTGTACTTTTAAGACTTTAACAAATGTGAAAATTTTCTATGTCATGTTCTTTTTGTTGCTAGGAATCAGATTACTAATTTTAAGCACGTGAAATTGTCAGTACAGTTCATGTACCTACCAGTTGGTGGGATGCCTGCAAAGGATTTTCAAAATTAGATATCCTCGCTTGCATAAACATTCTTGGAATAAAACTGAGCTTCATTCTACTCAAGTCATACTGGCTATAATGTACTGTAATTGGTTGATTGTTTCCTTACTGTTAGTAGGCAATGCTTCGTTTAGCATGGATACAACTAAAGCTGATAACCTGATCTATTGTTTTCTTCTCTAAAATACGTTATGTGAAAGTCTCAAATAACCATGGAATGCAGGATGATGATGATGATGATGATGAAGAAGAAGAAGAAGAAGAAGAAGAAGAAGAAGAAGAAGAAGAAGAAGAAGAAGAAGAAGAAGAAGAAGAAGAAGAAGAAGAAGAAGAAGAAGAATAGACTTAACAACTGTCAATAAGAAAGACAAATAAGTCTGAATAGTGGACATGGCAGTACTGGAAGACAGCAGAAGAGAAGAAAAAGAACTGGAGAAGATAATAAAATGCGAAGACTTGCAAATAAAAATAGAATGACTAGTAAAAGAAAGCAAAGTAATAGGTGGGTGCAATCTCAAAACAACTGGAGCACAGCTGGACCACTTGAACACCACTGCCATTGATAAAATCACCATCAGTCAATTGCAGTTACTCAGAACAGGTTATATCCTGTGAAGATACCTTTAACACCATCAAACATCAACATTTTTCTATTTCAGGTCCTCAAGGACTCAGTAAGTGAATAAAAATGCCAAATCCAGTCTGAACATCTGGCTGATTATGTAACAAACCATAATTCATAATTCTAGCAGAGGTAGTGGGTTAATCACCAGTAACATGAGTTTAACCATGAGCTCTGGTGGTGCAGTGGTTAGAGTGCAGTACTGCAGGCTACTTCTACTGACTACTGGCTGCCTGCAATTCAGCAGTTCAAATCTCACCAGGCTCAAGATTGACTCGGCCTTCCATCCTTCCGAGGTCAGTAAAATGAGGACCCAGATTGTTGGGGGCAATATGCTGACTCTCTAAACCACTTAGATAGGGCTGAAAAGCACTGTGAAGCGGTATATAAGTAAATGCTATTGCTATTAAACATTCTTGAGATAAACATGTCCATCATCCAAGAAAAACTAAAAAATAATATAAAAATAAATAAAATATAAAAACAGTAATTAAAAATACTAAATCATTTTAAAAGAAAACAAAAACAAAACTCTCACAGCATCCCCCTGGTCATATGAATAAAATTCAGAGTCTTGGCAACTGGAATGTATTTACAATAGTTCCAGCATCTCAGGTAAAGTGATCGCCATTTTTAACCTTCCCAGCCATCTTCTGACAAGCAAAGTCAATGTGGGAAGCTGGCTTCCCTTAATGACCACCTTTTGTTACTTAACAGCTGCAGTGATTCACTTTACAATTGTGACAGAAAATTGGGTGTGATGCACATAACAACCGCCTTGCTTAACAGCAGAAATTCTAGTCCCAATTACGTTCATAAATCAAAGAGTACCTGAATATGAAAAAACTTTTGTTTTCCATTGCTCTCACATTTTATTTCTTGAATACTTGTTTGCTTGATTTTCACCCATTTAAAATATATATATTATAATAAATATAAATAAATTTAAAAAATTCTGTGCTGGGCTTTATTCAAAAGATTAGTCATAAGGAATTGATAATCAGATTAATTAATTAAATATTAACAACAAAATATAGCATTATTATCTCCCTCCCCCAATATTTGGGATTATTGAGTTGCAGTATTAATTATGTGTGTAAACATCTTAGATTTACAAATAATGGGTTTTTTTTTTCTGAAGGGCAAAAAATCTGGCAGGCTCTCAAAATGTTGGGATGGTATTATCTTAGGACATTTATGCAAGTTGCTAATAATTCTCTAGACATAAAATAAAAATAAATAAATAAAATAAATTACAATCCATTGTATGCTTATTTGTTCATGTTTAACTGCAACATTTCTCCCATATCAAGGAAATGAATTGCATCCTTTTAGTAAATGTTAATGATTTTTTTTTTTGCATGAAACAGAAAAAAAAAACTGCTATATATAGTGTTTCCATATGTGCTCCTATTTAAATAATTTTTGTGGGTGAAGATTATTTTTATTATTGTAAATATGTGCTTGAAACAAATTGATTTATTTGAGATCCTTGAAAACAAATATACAACATAGAGAACCAGTTTGGCCTAGTACTTAAGGCACCAAACTAGAAAGCAGGAAACCGTGAGTTCAAGTCCGGTTTTAGGCATGAAAACCAGCTGGATGACTTTGAGCCAGTCACTCACTCTCAGCCCAACCCAACACATAGAGTTGTTGCTGTGGGGAAAATAGAGGGAGGAAAATGCGTTGAATTAGTTCCCTGCCTTAGGTTGTTTATAAAAATAATAAGGGTGGAAATCAAATAAATAACTATTGCCCTGTAGTAACTACAGTACAGTAATATATGCTTCCTTATGTACAGAAACATGTTTGACTGCACATTGGCTTTCAAGAAATATACTGCAGAGTTTGTACCTGCTAGAATAGTAATAAAGGCCTTGGAAAAGATATTCAAATGCCATGACATGTGTGGCATTTCATGGAAGTAAAAAATGGATTTGAAGAAAGCAAGTTACAAAGGGGATTGATGCTTTGGAACATTGGGTGTTGAAAAAGACCTCCAAGAATACCACTGATAACTAAGAAAACAAGCAAATGGATTAGAAAATAAATCAACCTAAATCTCTCACTTAAAAAAAATAAGACTTGAATTACCATATTTTGGACACATTATGTGAAAACCTAGTGTGGGAAAGGGAAGAGAAAAAGTACTAGGTGAACGGATTCAACTGCAGTAGCAGTGGGTCCAATGTTGAAAGTCTGGAAGGGGCAGATTACCAGTAGATCATTTTGAAAAAGATTTGTCAGTATGCTAACTAAGAGTTGACACTGACTTGATAGCAGGTAATGAAGCAATCATAACACATTTATCTAATAGAAACGCTTATATTTCAGAGCACTAGTGGAGGAAAATGGAGCTTTATTTTTATTTATAAACTATTTGTAATAATGTTAATCCTTAAAATGGTGGGAAAATACAAATATAGGGAGTTTACTGAGGGGAAACGTATTTTAAAATTATTAAAATACATCCAAGACTTGCCAGAAACCTATAGTTTGATACATATGTTGGCCAAGATTAAATGCTTACTAAAAGATCTTGAATAAGCATTTTTCACCCAAAATACAAGACACAAGGCCAGGTGGAATGAAGGGGTTGTGAAGCCAAACATAAGGAATCATTGATTATAAAATATAGACTCTGTGTATGTGCTTGAGAAAGGTATTGATTTTGGTTACTATCATCTATACTGGTGAGATTACTTCATGGTTCTGAAATTAGAATCTCAGGTCTTATTTTGGAGGGGGGGGGACACTATACATAACCAGTGCATTGAAGCATATCTTTGATTGGAGTGATATTCAAACAGTAGCAGCGGGAGGTTTCAATTGATTCGTTCATCTTAATCATAGTCCTGTGGCTTTCATAATTCCACGAGAGTATTATTTAGCATCAGGAATTTGGTTTGCTATGTGCTTGCCCTGCTGGGATCTGTCTGCACCTGCTTCTCTTTTTTCATCTCTATGGGAAGATAATGTTATTAGAGTTTCATAGAACAGAGTTCTCAAGGTATTTTAAATATATTAAGGAGGAAAGCCTTCAACTTCTAAAATATACTTCTATAAATCTTAAAAATACTGCAGAGATGCAGTTATCTGATCCAGAATCTCTTGAAGTATCATGTAAAGAGGAGAGCAAATGCATAAAATTGTTACTCGCATATAATATATATCAATATTTGCACAATTATTGGTATGTAGGCATTTCCTAATCTCATTAACAAGTAATCTTGGAAAGTATTGGCTAACAACAACAATGAATTTTAACAATAGATTCATTGAACATCTTGTTAGGTAGGGTATACTGTATGTGTAAATAACACACCATTGTCCAATTATTTTTCCTTGTCCTACTAGAAAGAATTGTGCAATCCTCAAGTTTATTATAGTATACCCTTCCAAAATGGAATATGGCTTCATTAGCTAGATTAATTTTCAATTTAAGCAGTATATTACTGATACTATTACTGGAGTCACTCTGCTGACGATAATTTTATTCACTGATGAGAGAACAAAATTATTAGGCATTGCTCATCTAATCAAGTTAAGTGTTTTTTCTAGGAGGCTAAATCTACCGTAATGCTTCTACAGGTGCCAGTGATTTTTCTTATTATTTGATATTACTATATTTTTGTTATTGAAGTTTAAAATGTATTTTATTATTGCTATTTTAATACTTATAATCAATCCAGAGTCCATGAGAATTGAGGTGTCACATTAATAGCCATAAATAAAATTTCCAAATTGTTGACAAATAGATATAAAATTGTACCAAAATAACATTTACAAGAACTTTAAAGATTTCAGTTTAATATTATTCTTCATTGTAATTTAACATGAAATAAGAAAATATATACCCTGAGAAATCGTTTTGTGTATCATGTATTCTCAGAATTAAATAATACTGAATTTGCATATACATATTGCATAACTGATGTTTGAAATTTTATTATAGCATGAAAATACAGATAATCCTTGACTGATGACCAGTTGAGTGCAAAATTTCTGTTGCTAAGCAAGATATTTGTTAAGTGAATTTTTATGAACTTCCCTTTTATGAACTTCCTTGGCACAGTTGTTAAGTGAATCACTGCAGCTTCCCCATTGACTTTGCTTGTCAGAAGGTCACAAAAGGTGATCACATGACCCAGGGATCCTGCAACAATAAATATGAGTCAGTTACCAAGTGTCTGAATTTTGATCATGTGACCATGGGGCTGCTACAACAATCGTAAATGTGAAAAATGATCGTAAGTTACTATTTTTCAGTGCTTTTATAACTTCAAACGGTCACTAAATGAGCTATTGTAAGTCAAGAATTACCTGTATGGTAAAGCAAATTAACTCAGTTATAAAATAAAACAGTACCTATCTTTACTATTCCACATTGTGCATTCTGGTGTTTCAAATCCCCAGGTACTGAAGTTTGTAAAAATTTTCATATAGTATAGTTTATCGTATAAACCAGAGATGGATTTCAGCAGGTTCTGACCAGTTCTGGAGAACCAGTAGCGGAAATTTTGAGTAGTTCGGAGAACCGGTAGTAAAAATTCTGACTGGCCAGGCCCCCATCTATTCTCTGCCTCCCAAGTCCCAGCTGATTGGGAGGAAGTGGGGATTTTGCAGTAACCTTCCCCTGCCACACCCACCAAGCCATGCCATGCCACGCCCACCAAGCCACACCCAGAGAACCAGTAGTAAAAAAATTTGAAACTCACCACTGGTATAAACCAGTATATTTAACCTGCAAAATGTCTGCCTATCTATTTATGAATCACCATAGGTGGCTACATTTCCCTGCCTTTTCATCAAGTCAGGAGAGAAAGTTTGTAATTTTCTTGGAAATCAGTCTCTGATAGTCTTTCACTACTGATAGTCTGTCCACAGGTACCATTGAGAAATATTTTCTGTCTTTTCTTACCTTTTGCCAAATGGGTACATTTTAGTTTCCAGCAGCACACAAAACTGATATAGTAAATCAGGGGTGTCAAACTCAAGGTCTGCAGGCCAGATTCGGCCCATGGGGTACTTAAATCTGGACTGCAGAGCTAGCCTGGAAATAGCAAAGAACCAGCCTGCGGTGCCTCTGCCAGCCAAAACAAGGCGCAGGGGGCGCTTGGACTCCCCACTCCCCATTTTTCGCCTGGACGGCCTCCTATAGCAGTCTGCTGGCCAAAACGGGGCATGGGGAGCGCACATAGCCTCCCCTGTGCCCCATTTTGGCTGGCAGGGTGCTGCAGGAGGCTGTCCTTCCTCTCCCCCCCTACCCTGCCGTCCCGCCGAGAATTAAAATGCTTACCCGGCCCTCAAAGAAATCTAGTTTGACACACCTGCAGTAAATAGTTGTGAATGAAAGCCTTTTTCCAAAGTCTAAGCAGACTAAATACAGATAATAATGGAGTCTAGTGAAGATTTCATGGCCAAATATTCTGCATATATCTATCATTTGGAAAAGGTAGGATTTTGTTCAGTTTTGGATATTATTGTAAAGGTGTAAAACTGCTTTCACCTCCCCTACCACTTATATGCAAAAATCTATTTGTTTCTCAATGTATTTTACTTCAAAACTGATCAGTTGGAGGCCATTAATTCTAATTGGGAAACAGAAATTATACTATGTATGTGTGCTTGGCAACCCATGGTGAAGTATGATAACAGTGCAAAACTTATAAGGCAGTGTTTAAATATTATTCTTCAGTTTGTAAAATATTGGCACATACATATAAAAGTATCATTTTTTTCTACATTATAAGTGCTTTCTTCCCATTTTTCTTCTTCCCACTATAGCAAAGCCACCACTTCTTATATATAGAATACTTAAGTGCACTGTAAATTGAAATGTAAAAAACTGTAATCATTCATAATGTATTTTTATGCAGGAAAAAGTTGAACTTAGCATTCAGTGTAATCTCTCTGGTGAAAAATTCTATGTAACATTTCAAGAGATTCGGTTAGTTTCAATGTGGTGTGTGTGTGTATTTGTAAAAAAAACCCTTTATTATTTTTACAAATAACTCAAGGCAGTGAGCATATCCAACATACCTTCCTCCTTCTCTTTTCCCCACAACAACTGTGTGAGATTGAGTTGGGCTGAGAGTGTGTGACTGGCCCCAACTCATCCAGCTCGCTTTCATGGCTAAGGCTCACAATCTCCTGTTTTCTAGCCTTAAACACTAGACCAAACTAGAGTTAGGGACAGAGGGAGAGAGAGACAGACACAGAGAAACAGAACGGAATAGTATATAGCTGTCCAAACTAGCCCCTCAGTGAGATGGATGCCAATTATAATAAGTAAATAAAGACAAACATATGTTTGACAATTGAATTTGAATAAGGATAGCCTAGCTGGTTATTTTGTATAGTTGATAATTTATGCATCATTTTTTATCATTTTTCTTTTTAATTATGTATTTTCTGTAAACATGTAGATTTTTGTATTTCTTACATCTTTATATATTTTGAATGAAACATAGAAGGGCAGAGTTATATTTTCCATTGTCCCATATGCTGCAATGTTAATATATAAATTTATAAAACAATAATTCATACTTGCAATATTTTAGGATATATTATAGTAATAAAAGAACACTTTTATCGCAGTATTGCAAGCAGAAAATTATATGCATTTGGTTTCTGCTTTTGTATTTAATTTGAAATCAGATAATCTCTGCAGATTTGAGATGGAATGATTGGTAATCTAGACAAAAGCATTCAGGAGTTAAAATATTGTGAACATACAGTTGGTTGGACACAGCACAATGCTGAAATATAACAATTATAGAATATGGAATACTTCAGTAAGCCCGGAAGCTAAAATGGAGAATCTTGTAATTTTATAGCAGAATTTAGAAAGGTTGAAATTATAGTACAGAATATAAATGTATGTTTTCTTTAATGACACACACACACACACATCACACATATTTTTAAATCATGTTTTGTATTATATTTCACTATTGTCATAGTTTTTAAAAAATAAAATAAGAAAAAAATACGGTATACATAGTATATGACACAGTCATTTCTTTTGTAGTTGTGATTTCAACTACCTCAATTTTGAGGTGTTTTTTTAAAAGGCAAGATTAAATGTTTCACTTTTTTCTTTTGCCATTTCCTTTACACTTCCCTCACTACTAAAACAGTTCCAGGTTTGCAAGATTGAAATATTTATATATTTCAAAGAGAAAAACTTTCCAGTGTGTTTCCTTCCATCAAGAAATTAGTTTACTATTCATGATGTCCAGAGGATCCAGTCAAAATCATCAAAACTGTATTGAGCTATTGTGACACAAACTGTCCCTTTTATATATCCATGACATTACAGTGCATGTACAGGAGGAGCAGAGCTAATGTTCCATTGGTATGACACAAGATTCTTCATTGTGCCATTCATCATAATCTCTAACGTTATTCTATTATGCTGCTTTAAAGATGTTTGGAAAGATGGTTTAATGGTGGACCGGACCACATGGTTTGAGGTCCTGGGCAATCGAGCACATGAGAGAGAGATTTATACCCTCTCTTGGGCCCCACCTTGGAGCTTCCTGTTCCTGTGTAAGAAATGTATTCTCGTTGATCCTGGCTCCAGTGGTCAGGATTGGGTAGTGACACGTTCCAGTTATTGATTGAGTCTGCAAAGCTGAGAAGCTCCTCCCCTTTGCCTTGCCTCCCAGCTTTCTGACTCAATCCGGTTGTGAAAGGCACGTTTGAGCCTAGCTCTGGCAAAAGTTTCCCTTTTGCCACCAAATTTCATCTACAGCTCCCAAAATTTTTTGGTAGAGCTCCCAGCGCGAAGGGGTTCGTACCCGAGACCGCTGGAGGCCAATTTTTGGCTGGTGAGGACTGTAGGTTCCCAGCTGGTTGAGCCTGGTCCTCACCCTAGCGTGGAGGGCCTGTTCCCTCTACTGCTGCATACAAGGGGCTAGCCTCTTGCCTGCCAGGCAGAGGCTTTGGAGAGGCTATCGGGGATCCGATAGCCAGCAATTGCGGCGATTTTATCAACGGAGCCGCTTTGGAGGCTGACCACGAGGCCTGAGGCCCCTGTTAGCCGCAGCCCCTGCCGGGCGGCTTCTTGGCTCAGCGCAGCAGCGGAGACCCTCGTTCTGCAGCCCCAGCCCCTCGGGTGGATCGGCTCTGCTGATCATCTCCCAATCGCCGGATTCCAAATGTAAGTAAGAGGGGAGTTGGATTAAGAGTCCGGGCGGCCATTAGGGTTTCCTAGGCCATTCGTAATGTTCTGGTGGCCATTTTGAGTGTCCCGGCGGCCATTTTAAGTCCCGGTGGCCATTTTGAGTGTACCGGCGGCCATTTTAAGTGTACCGGTGGCCAATTCGGGAAGGCCCAGCGGCCATTTTAAGTGTACCGGCGGCCATTTTGGGAAGGCCCGGTGGCCATTTTAAGTGTACCGGCGGCCATTTTGGGAAGGCCTCGTTGCGACTAGAGGCCTTGTGAGGGCTAAAGGCCTCTTTAACTGTCGGCCTTGCCCTTTCTTTCAGCTTTCCCTCTGAATCCTGCCCTTCCCTCAGGGGAATTGAGGAGTTCTCATGGCTTCCCATCGGCCTTCCAGATCGGCCAAGAAACCCTTACAGCAGGAAGAACCTGGATCTTCTGACCCTGTTCCTGCTAAGAAAAGCAGAAAAACCCATCATACCACAAAGGGGTCTAAGCCTTCCCAATCTTCTGCTTTGTCCAGAGAAGAGCTAAAGCGCCATAAGGCTATTGAAAAGGCGATCCAGAAGGCCATCCAGGCAGCCTCCTTGCAGGAGAAAGCCTCCATTAGCCCCCATCCATCTCCTGGGGTGGCCCCTTCTGCAGGTTCAATACCTGCTCCTGCAGGTCCAGCAAATCCGGATCCCCAGGTTCAGCCTGAGAAAGGGGATAATCCGGGCCAAGTTCTATCTCCGGCCTTGTCCCCAGATAGGGACATCCCATCATCTGAAGGGCCTAAGGAGGTCAATGTAACATTATTTGGACCTCAACCTGAAGCTTCTCCTGTCCAGCCTCAACCCCAAGAAAGTCCTGCACAGGCCCCCGCCCCTATGGCCCCTCCTTCCTTGGCCTCAGGCAATCAGATCACCTCTGATCTGGCTTCTTTCATCAGGGAAGCCATCAAAATGGGGGTTAGGGAGGAGTTGCAGAAAACCTCCTCTTGGGGCTCCAGTCACTCTTGCTCACAGGTTGATATTGAAGGCTCCATTGTCTCGGCTGCTGAGGCAGCTCTTCATGGACCAGAGTCTCTAGCCCAGGCAGGGTCACCTGATCATTCGGACAGGGAATCCTTAGGAGCTCCTGATCCTCTGGACCAGGATTTGTCGGATGACGAAGGTCTGGCCCCAGACCAACCAGCATTTGTGGGTCTTTTTAGGCCCCAGCTTTTCCGTTCCCTGCTCTACAAGGCCAAGGCCGTCACAGGTTTGGGTTCCTCTCATACCTCATTGGTTAATGCGGGGGAAGGCCCTTCCTCTTCCATTCCCCTCTTTGAGGAACCTGCCATTGAATCTGAGGAGATCCCTGGCCCCAAGATATTTAAGGATGTTCTTCAAAGACAATGGGCGGCCCCTGCTTCTGGACCCAGCCCCAATGCTAATGACAGACGTCTCTATAATTTGGCACCTGAACTGTCCTCTTTTTTGCAGGTCCCTTCAGTAGACCAACCGGTAGCGGAATTGTCAGCCCCCTCTAATTTGACAGGGCCTCCTGATGAAGGTCTACGCCCGGAGGATAGACGGCTGGAGCATTCCCTAGTTGGATCACACCAGGCTACTGCCTGGTCGGTCAAGGCCTCCTTGGCCGCCTCCTTTTTTAACCGAGCCTCTATCTTATGGCTTCGCCAACTCCAGGCCAGACTCCCGGTCTCCGACCTGAGGACCCACCAAGATATAAGCAAGGTTATAGTTGCCCTAGACTTTTCAGCGGATGCTACCTTAAATTCTTCTCGCTTCGCTGCCAAGGCCATCGGTTCCTCTATAGCTGCTAGACGCTTGCTCTGGCTCCGACAGTGGCAAGCTGATGCTAAATCTAAATGGCGCCTCGCTTCTTCCCCATTTGAAGGGCCCAAGCTTTTCGGCGCTCCTCTGGAGCCCCTCTTGGTGGAGTCCAAGGACAAACGCCGCATCCTTCCTAGCTTGTCCCGGCGATCTGACTTCAGGTCCCAATCCTCCTTCCGCCCATTCCGGTCTCCTGAGGGTGGTTTCTCCCGCCTAGACGGTTTCCCCCGCCTAGACAGTTTCGACCTCAGGTCCGTCCAGGTCACCCTCCTAGAGGTCCTCCCAGACGGCCCTTTCGAGGGGGCAGGGGGCGGGGATTCCGTAAGTCTCGCTGACGGCCTGGTCCAGCTACCCATTGGAGGCCGCCTGGCGTCCTTCGCCAGCCAGTGGGCAGCTACCTCGTCGGACGCCTGGGTCAGGAGGACTATCAGTTCTGGCCTCTCTCTCAAATTCCTCTCCTCCCCCCCCGAGAGGTTTCTTCGCTGTCCTATCTCACAGAGCCGACCATCCAGGCTCTTGGTGGCCTCTGCCATCCGTCACCTACTAGAGATTCGGGCCATCGAACCTGTGCCCCAGGGGCAGCGTGGACAAGGCTTCTATTCACGCTTGTTCGTTATTCGAAAGTCCTCAGGGGGGTGGAGGGTGATTTTAGACCTCAAATCCCTGAACCGCCGGATCGTCTACCGGCGGTTCAAGATGCAGTCCCTCCAGACCATCTTGGAGGGCATCAGGGTCGGAGATTACCTCTCGTCAATCGACCTGACGGAGGCGTATCTCCACGTCCCCATCCTCCCGGCCCACTGCAGGTTCCTTCGATTCTGCTTCTCGAACCAACACTACCAGTACAGGGCTCTCCCATTCGGCCTCTCATCAGCCCCCAGGGTATTCACGAAATTGATGGCCGCCATAGCGGGCCATCTCAGGGCCATCCCCATCCGGATGCAGTTCTATCTGGACGATCTTCTGGTCCAGTCAGTCTCGGAGCCCCAGGCTCTTCGGGATCTCTTGACCACTATCCGGGTTCTGGAGGCCCATGGGTTCTCCATAAATCAGGCCAAAAGTCATCTGGTCCCGACCACTCGTCTCCAGCATCTAGGTGCCGTCATCGACACGGGTCAATGCAAGGTCTATCTTTCCCGGGATCGCCTGACCAGTCTGCGGTCTCTGGTCAGGGCAGTGAGGACAGCGAAGGGCTCTTCCCTGGCCTCCCTCTCCCAACTCCTGGGGAAGATGGTATCTTGCATTGGCATAGTTCCCTGGGCCCGTCTCCACTGCAGGCTCCTGCAGTGGTTCCTCCTCCCTTACCAGAAACAGGGGTTGGGGTCCTCCCATCGATTTGTCCACCTTCCCCCCAAAGTGCTCAGGTCCTTCGATTGGTGGAACTCGGGGGCCCTCCTCCAGGGGAGGGAGTTCAGGGATCATCAGTGTCTGATCCTGACTACGGACGCCAGCCTTCACGGCTGGGGGGCCCACCTTTCCTCTTCCCTCGCTCAGGGTCGATGGACTCGAGCGGACTTAGAGCACAACATAAACTGGTTGGAGCTCCGGGCCATCCACCTGGCCCTTCGGGTCTTTGCCCACAAGGTACAGGGCAAGCATGTCCTCGTCAGGACGGACAACGTGGCCACCAAGGCCCACGTAAACCGCCTAGGAGGGACCCGATCTTGACACCTCATGGAGGAGGCCGAGAGACTGGGCTCCTGGGCGGAGACACACCTCAAATCTTTGAAGGCAGCCCACATCTCCGGTCTCCAGAATTCTCAGGCGGATTGGCTGAGCAGGACCACGGTGGACCCCGGGGAGTGGTCTCTGGACCCTCCGCTCTTTGCGGAAGTCACATCCTTGATGGGGGTTCCAGTCCTGGACCTTTTCGCCACACAGTCCAATCGACAGACCCAGAGGTTCTTTTCACGGTTTCCAGAACCAGGAGCGGAGGCCGTGGACGCTCTCCACAGCGCATGGCCCCCAGGCCTTCTGTATGCCTTCCCTCCACTCCCGGTCATCGCCAAGGTCATCAGGAAGATGCTACAGGAGAAGGCGGAACTGCTGCTCATCGCCCCCCATTGGCCTCGCCGGCCTTGGTTCGCGGATCTGATGGCCCTCTCGGTTCGGCCTCCATGGCGTCTTCCTCCGGACAGAGTCGTCCTCCGTCAAGGGTCTCTTCTTCATCCGGACGCCGCATGGCTACAACTAACCGCCTGGCGATTGAGCGGTGTCTCCTGAGTTCCCGTCGTCTTCTGCCCAGAGTCGTCGCAACTATCCAGGCGGCTCGTAGGCCTTCAACCACTAGGATCTACGACTCCACCTGGAGAGCATTTTCGTCTTGGTGCGACAGACATTCCATCACCTCTACGGCAGCCTCCACGGAGCAGGTCCTCATCTATCTTCAGGATCGCCTTGACTCAGGTTTGGCTCCCAACACACTCCGCAGGCAAGTAGCGGCAATTTCCTCCATTCTTTGCTGTGGTTCACGGGGTTCCCTAGCCTCCCGCCCGCTTATTCGGCAATTTCTCAGGGGAGCCTCCAACCTTCGGCCTGCTCCTCTCCATAGATATCCCACCTGGGATCTTCCTCGGGTCCTGGATGCCCTGACCAGGGCCCCGTTTGAGCCCCTTAGGGAAGTAGGATTACGGTTCCTATCGTATAAGGTAGCCTTCCTTCTGGCCATCACATCGGCCAGGAGGGTGTCGGACTTGGCTGCCCTCTCAGCCCGAGAGGACCTATGTATCTTCCATCCCGACAGGGTTGTTCTCAGATTGGACCCCACCTTCCTTCCCAAGATTAATTCCCCTTACCATAGGGCCCTGGAATTAGTCCTTCCCGACTTCTGCCCTCATCCTACTCATCCACTCGAGAGGGCTTGGCACACACTAGACATCAGAAGGGCTCTCCGCATTTACCTCCGACGCACCTCTTCTCTGCGCCAGACTGAAGCCCTCCTGGTTTCATTTCAGCCATCCTCCTTAGGCAAGAAGGTATCGGCAGCCACTTTGGTGCGTTGGATCCGCGCCACCATCGCAAAGGCTTATGAGGTCCTCTCCATCCCGGTTCCTCGCCGTATCACGGCGTACTCTACCCGTAGTGCGGCCACTTCGGTCGCTTGGGCTACTCAGGCTTC
The DNA here is from genome assembly GCF_029215685.1 of Pituophis catenifer annectens. Taxonomy (NCBI): domain Eukaryota; kingdom Metazoa; phylum Chordata; class Lepidosauria; order Squamata; family Colubridae; genus Pituophis; species Pituophis catenifer. Next base: position 78,889,716 of record NW_027256881.1, on the reverse strand, counting down.
CCTGGAGGAAATCTGCAGGGCTGCCGCCTGGACGTCCCCCACTCCCTTTGTTAGACACTATCGTCTCGATCGGTTTGCCTCGGCCGAGGCTGCCTTCGGGCGCAGGGTCCTCCAACAGGTTCATCTGGGAACTTCCCCACCCCCTCGGGCGGGTCCCTCCCTACAGAGTTAGGCTTGGGCATGTCCCAATCCTGACCACTGGAGCCAGGATCAACGAGAATGGGCGTTGACTTACCTGAACGCTTCTTCTCGTTGCACTGGCTCCAGTGGTCAGCCCCTCCCTGTTGGTGCCCTCGTTGGTGGGGAAGATTCTGTGGATCTCTCTTTCGTTACCTTACAGCTCAAAGTGCCTGTCTGCGTTGCTGTCTTTCATCAGAAAGCTGGGAGGCAAGGCAAAGGGGAGGAGCTTCTCAGCTTTGCAGACTCAATCAATAACTGGAGCGTGTCACTACCCAATCCTGACCACTGGAGCCAGTGCAACGAGAAGAAGCGTTCAGGTAAGTCAACGCCCATTCTGATTGGTTGTCAGACTCCCATGGGGCCATGCAGGGGTAACTTTGTAGATTGCCTTGAGTCCCAGGCTTGGTTGAATCTTGCTGAGTGATGTAATCTCCCCAGGTGCCATGTGGTGAATTCTGTTAGTAGATGGGTAGAGGGCTAATCCTATTATGTCCTGAGGGCCATGTCTTAATCCCATCACCCTGGAGCTGAAGGGGGGGAGGGGCAGGGAGCTGCAGGGAGCTGCTTTGTCTTTAAAACATGTTTCTCCTTTTCTTATCCAGGGAAATATAATATTCTGCCTTTTTAATATTTCCTAAAATATTTCATTCTTCTAAGAGAGGGGGTGGGTGCTAACTTTCTTCAAGCTAAACTGTCATGGAATAAAAGGAGTAGATAAATGGTTAAGAACTGAGAACAGAAACAAAGAGTAGGGAATAATTCCTGTAATAAACCGAATAGGAATTTTCAATTTAACTTAAATGATCTGGAATTAGGAAGAGCAATGAGACAGCTAAGTTTACTACCATATTAACGTTACATTAGTTAACATGGATAAAACAAATTATAATTGTAAAAATCTACAAAAGAATATCTTCACACTGGATGAGTGTTCAGTAATTGACAAATGTAGTATGTGTAAACAAGCGTAAAATGATGGAAATGTGCAGTTATGCCCTTTTCTTTCATTACTTTGAATTAGAAAAAAATCAGCAAAGAAATCTTGGGGTTATAGTGGATTGCTCCATAAAAATATTAATTGCTATATGATATAAAAACAGTAAATTCCCTTTCAAGTCAGTAGAGAGAAATTTAATATTCACTGTATATACAAATTTAGAGTGAAACATTGTTTGTAAATTCAATTCAATAGTAACAGATCAAAAACGCTATATACTCAGAAAGGTGTGGGGAAAGGCCACAAAAATTATCAAGGAACTGACAAAAAGGCTGTGGTGTTTGGAGTTTTTTTAATAGAAGAGCAGGAGATACTACAAAATGTGTTAAATTATTGATACCATGGAGAATATAATTTTGCTAAAGCTATTAGAAGCAAGCATCATCTAACGAAATGAGTTGGAGACTGACAGATAAAAGTAAACACTTTTTCATACAGCAATATAAATTAATTAATTTATTAAATTTAATTTATATAACTGCCCATCTCAAATAATCTTCCCTTATTTTTGGAACTCACCAGTTAGGCACTTGGTGTAGGAATCAAAGCACTTTTAGCAGAGCTGAATACTATCTGCTTGTCTAACATTGGGAAGGCCATCACTGGTTTAATTGGTTTCATACTATTATTTTTTCCTAACTTTCTCCTACAATCTACCTTCCTATAATTTAGACCTATTCTTCTATTGCACAGTAGACAACAGATCATGACTATCTTACCTTCAAATGTTGATACAACCATATAAATTATTTCAAGGTAGTTATGAATTCACCTAGTTATCATACTACTCAACCATGTTTAAAGACCTTGGGAACTAGAATTGGGATAATTTATCAGATGCTTTGCTGAAATATGCAAGTCTAATAAAATTACTCAATAAAAGAAAAAAATCTATTGTTTTTAATAAATCCTTGTTAATGTATAATAACTAGTTTACAGATCAAAAGCTTAATTGGTCTAAATTTCTGAGTGACCATAATTTTTTATTATTCTTTTTCTTTTTTTAAAATATAGGAACAGTGTTTGCCCTCTTTCAGTAATTTAGAACCTCACTAAGATTTTTCCAAGATTACTTCTCTATCAACCTTATACTGCAATCTTCTACTTTCAAAGTGCTCTTCACAATTGCCAAATATTTTTGTACTTTGCCATTTTATTGCAAAATAGAGCTATTTTATGCAGCTACAATGCATTCAGAAAATATCCAGACCCTCTTCACTTTTGTCAATTTTGTTATGCTGCAGCCTAATTCTACAAGTTGTTGACTTGAGTGGTGGCTCAGCAGACTAATAGCATTGTGATTAACACCAGCTGTCTGCAATTACTGTAAGTTCGAATCTCACCAGGCTCAAGGTTGACTCAGCCTTCCATCCTTTCTAAGGTAGGTAAATTGAGGACCCAGTTTGTGGGGGCAATAAGCTGACTTTGTATAAATATACAAAAGTATGAAGGCTATTGCTTAACGCATTGTAAGCCGCCCTGAGTCTCCGGAGAAGGGTGGCATATAAATCATTTTTTAAAAAAAATATCATTTTTTTCTCATTAATCTACACTCAGTACTCCATCATGGCAAACTGAAAACAGAATTTTAAAAATTTCTGTAAATTTATTAAAAAGAAAAAACTGACATAACACATTTCCAGAAGTATTCAGACCAGGGATGAAATGCTACTGGTTTGCACTGGTTTGGACAAACCGGTAGTGATAAAAACTACCAGTTTGGGTGAACTGCAGGGGAAAAAAAGCTACCGGTTCGTCTGAACCGGTATTTCCGACGCAGCTGTGCCACTCTGTTTATATCACTAGAAAGCAGGAAATCTGCTTTGTAGCAAAGCTAAATCATGCGGCATAGCTATTCCCTCCCCCTCGCTGTTCTACTTACTTTCTCAAGCCTCCTTTTTTGTCACGAAGCATGCGTTTGGCACACCCTGCGCATGCGTGGGCAGCAAACCATGGAGGATTTCACCACTGATTCAGACCCTTTGCAACAACACTTGAAATTTAGCTCAGATTCTCTTCTATAGAAAGAACACACTTCACAGCTGACAATGCATACTGTAGCAGAGCAAAAGCCATGAGGTCAAAGGAATTGCCTGCAGAGCTCAGAGATAGGATTATTCCAAGGCCCAGGTCTGGGGAAGGCTACAATAAAGTCTCTGCTGCACTGAAGGTTTGCAAGAGCACAATGGCCTCCAAAATTCTCAACTAGAAGATATTTGGCACAATCAGGACTATTCCAAGAACTAGTCGCCTGGTCAAACTGAGCAATTGGGAGAAAGGGGCCTTAGTAAGGGAAGTGATCAAGAACCTGATGGTCACTCTGTTTAAGCTCCAGGGATCCTGTATGGAGATAGGACAGTTCCAAAAGGACAACCATCATTGCAGCCCTCCACCGATCTGGGCTTTATGGCAAAGTGGCTAGACAGAAGCCTCTCCTGGATGCAAAACATATGAAAGCCCACTTGGAGTGTGCAAAAAGCACATTAAGGACTGTCAGACTGTGCGGGACAACACTCTCTGGTCTGATGAAATCAAGATTGAACTGTTTGGCCTCAATTCTAAACATTATGTCTGGAGGAAACTAGGCACCACACATCACCTGCCCAATATCCTAGCACTGAAGCGTGGTGGTGGCAGCATCATGCTATGGAGGTGTTTTTCAGCTGCAGAGACTGGGAGACTGGTCAGGGTTGAGGGAAAGCTGAATGAAGCAAATACAGGGATATCCTCAATGAAAACCAGGACCTCAATCTGGGCCAAATGTTCACTTTTCAACATGACAATGATTCTAAGCACTCAGCCAACACAATACAGCAGTAGTTTAGGGACAACTCTGTGAATGTCCTAGAGTGGCCCAGCCAAAGCCCTGACTTGAACCTTATTGAACATCTCTAGGGAGATCTAAAAATTGCTGTCCACCAACGGTCGCCATCCAACCTGACTGAGAGGATTTGCAAGGAAGAATGGCAGAAAATCCCCCAATCCAGGTGTGCAAAGCTTGTCGCGTCATACCCAAAAAGACTTGAGGTTGTAATTGCTGCTAAGGGTCTTCTACAAAGTACTGAGTGAAGGATCTGAATACTTATGCCAATGTGATATTTCATTTTTTTTTCTTTTTAATAAATTTAGACATTTCTAAAATTCTGTTTTCACTTTGTCATTATGGCGTATTGAGTGTAGATTAATAAGGAAAAAAAGAATTTCAACAACTGTAGAATCAGGCTGCAGAATAACAAAATTGACAAAAGTGAAGGGGTCTGAATACTTACTGAATGCATTGTATTTCTTTATTTTGAACATATCTCTTCTTTTTGTTGTTCTCTTCTTTTGTGATACTCACACTGACTGTCCAATTTTTTGTTATCTGTGCATATTTTTCCTTGGTAACTAATTCTCTTTTTTACCTCCTCTAAGTGTCTTTTTTATTTTCTTCTCAGTATTTTTTAGGCAACAATATCTGCTTTCTCATTTTTTAAGCATTGGAATTATTTGCATTTGTGCTTTCAATTTACTTAGGAATTTACTTTTAACTTGAGTTTCATTTCCCATCTCCTGCCGTTGAATCTGTGTAAGTATTGCTCTGAATTCAGTAAAATCTACTTTCTTGAAGACCAAAGTACTATTTTTATTACATTTCATGTTAATATTTTTTATAATTGACTAGCCATTTTCTGTCTTTACTGTTACCTTCATTTCATTGATTAAGTATCTCTGTTGGTTTGCATCTGCTGAAGTATAGCCAATCCACTTGTGTCTTCCTTCTTTCTGAATGAGAGGATACGTCAGGAATTAACAGGAGGAACCATGCTTGGCTAAGCTGTTTCCCAGCAGATGGAGTAATTAAAATCCTGCATTACTGTTCTTCATGTCTCCTTGGAAGAGCTGCCAGTTGCTTTTAAAAAGCATTGTTCACATTTTATTTTGGTTGGGCATTCAGTAGAAGATAACCAGCTGCAGCATTATTTCAACTTTTTACTCCATTTATTTTAATCCAGGTGACTTAGTGGCCTGGTTCATTCTTTAGGATTTTTGAGGAATGGTTATCTCTTAAGATAAGGGGCAACTCCTTTTATATTACTGAGTTCCTGATGAATAAGCTAAGTTTCAGTTTTTATATTCTAAACATAGATGTTACCTCATATGTCTCAGTTTTACTATTATCTTCCTATGTTAAGAATTTTAGATTTGTTGCCTGTATTGTGTGTGTGTCTTCAATCCTGTGTCCACACAGTGATCTACCTTAAAGCAGAAGACCTGTAAGTGCAAAAAAAAATAGTTGCCTCCTAATCAGCGATTTCTGGCTTTGAATCCCTAGGTGCTGTTCAACTAAATCTCCCATTTCCACTGACCCTTAGCCCTGCTGGCCAGCAATGACGGAGCCTGTAATACAGGGTATTGGAAACCAAAACTAGGAAATACTACTAGATAAAGAAAACATCTGATATATGAGAGTTATCTACTTAGGCTACATTTCAATTCCAGCCAGATATCCAAATTTTTAGTTCATTACTTGAACTAAACTGTATTTGGGCAACTATTATATGATTACATTATTATAGTTAGCATAGTAATTTAGAGTTGTAACTAAAAATTGTTGAATGGCAGTTGAAAACTGTAATAGCTGTTGTTTTACTAGAACCTCCCTAAAAGGCCCCTTTCTTTTGCTCAGTTAAATGTGTCTGTGTTATTGTGTTGCTTTGGTCTGTTGCTTGCCCAAGCTCTTTTTTCCCTTCCCTCTCCATGTTGGCCCACATATCAGCAGAGTTAATCATTCATTAGCATGATAATTTAACTGTTTATATTGATGGCTAGGAACTGCTTTTGAAAGGGGAGTGTTTTTCAAATGTGGAAAAAAAAAATCTTTCTACTTGCAAGCATTTTTTTCCCTGGGAACAACTATTTTTATAAGAGGCTTGATTTTATTGTGAATTATAGATGACAAATATGTTCAAGTGGCTGACCCAAGTCAGAGCAATGTATCCCAAAGATTGTAGGAAGGGCCCATTGGAAGCAAAGCATTTAACTTTTATGAAATCGTGGGAAGAGCTATTATTGCTGTTTTTGTAGGAAATGTGAGGCCTCGGTTCAGTATACAAATCTATACTATAAAAAGATAGTTTATCTCAGAAGTTGGGCTAAATGTTAGGGATTGCAACACTAAAGAGCTCCGTGCAGAAAGCCAGCAGCCAAAAATTCCCAGCAATCTCTCCGGGCCTGTCCTTCCCCCGGCTGAGCCCTAGAGATTTTATGGCAGCGCTTTCTCTCCCGCTCTCCTCCTCCCTTTCCTGCCTTATCCTCCACCCCCGTGCTTTGGCTCTTGGAAAAAAGATCCTCCAGCCTGACTAGAAAATCAGCCTTGTTTCCTCAGAAACCGCAGCTGCTGCTAGAGGGGGAAAAAAAAACACGTCAGGCTGGCCCTCCAACAGGCACAGATGTGCCTTTGTAAATCTGTATAAATGCTGAGCAGGCTTGCGTGCTGAGGGCAGATATCCTCCCCTCCCGAGGACGGGGCCAATGCAAATGGCAGGCCGTTTCTCTTTTCATAAAGGCACCCCTCCCTATGAGCTCCACCTCCCTCCACCCGCGCCCTGTTTTCTCTTTAGTTGTCGTTTGCTGCATTAGGGTTAGAGCTACCTTTTAAAGTTTAAACCTCCATAAATCTAGGAGTCGCACACTCATAAAGGCTCTGGCAACTAATTTGCTCCCACGTCTCCTTTGCTTTGTTCTTATCTCACAGCCCTCAGCGAGTTGCGGACTTCTCTATTTTTTGCCGTCTTAAGTTGTTTTACACATTTTCAAAAAGAGTGTGCGTGCGTGCATATGCGCCACATTGCAGGGTGAATTCTGTCGTTCGCCGAGGGCGCGCACAAGGCAGGGAGGAATTTGGGTCGAAACTTTCTGCAGCCATAGGGAGGATGTGCTTAAAATAAAATTGTTGCCGGGATAATTTACGACGACGAGGGCTCTTTATCGTGCCATCTTTAAAGAGACAAATCCACCCCCTCTTGTTTTCTCCCTCGTCTCGCTTGTCCCTTTTGGAGCCTTTCCTTTTCTTCGCCTTCCCCTCCCCCCTTTTAATATAACTTCCAGGCGGATGAGTTGCAACTCGTTCTGCGTAATTAAAAAGAGTGGATGATGGTTGGAACAGGATGGAAAATAAGAGCGCGGGGGAGGGAGGGAGGCGGGCGGCGGGAGGAAGAAAGCTAGGAGAGCGCTAATGCTGAAGCAGACAAAAACAGGTCGGGCTGATCCGGAGTGGGGGCTGGGACGGTTCCCTGTCATTGGCTCTTGCCGAGGCTCCGGAGCAGCTGTGCGAGACGAGCGCACGAGGCCGGTTGGTGCCCAGGCGCTTCGCTTGTTCCATATCTCAGAACTGCTAGTTGGAGCCAAATACAGCCTCGTCAACCTTGACTGGCGGGAAAACCGACCCAGGGCATTTGTGGGTCCTGTAAAACAGAGCTTTGCCTATCCTGCAGATCTTTTAAATGTTAGGGATTTTGCATAGTCCGTTATTACATTTCCCTCCCTCTAACTTCCTAAATATATATGTGTGTGTGTGTGTGTGTGTATCCCTTGAATTATTTGGGTCTCTCCTTAAGACTTAACAAATGTTTGTTATCTTAATACTACTTACTTTGTATGAACCTACTATTAGTTACTCTTCCCTCCTTTTGAATTTGCTTGAATCTGACTCTTTCATTACCCTTTCACATTAAACTCAAATTGTGAATAATGAGGATGAGCATCTTTGAGCTGTGTGTCAGTTGAGTATTGATTTGGGTTTTGGAGTCTTTCAAATTTCAGCTGTTTTTTCTACATCTGTAAAAATAAGACTAATGAAGGTCAACCTGAAAAAGGTGTAAGAAGAAATAAGACAGAAAAATATTGTAAATCAAATGGATACATTTCACACACACACACTATATATATGTGTGTGTGTGTGTTTATGTATGTATGTATACACACACACACACATTTCTGATAGACTACTATAGAAACATGACGAGAACTTTAATCCCCCCCCATCCCAGTCTATAGAGCAGAGAAAGAACTGATGCACAGGACAAGGACTGAATGTAGAGTAATCTGTTTTATTGGATGCCCGGTTTTTTCATATAGATATACTGTATATACCGTATAAGTGTGACTCTATCTTCAGTGGTGTTATATAAATATGCGCAAGTCAGTTATTTTGAGTCTATAGTGCTTCCTAACTGTTGTGAATTTTAATTAAAGAGGCAAGCTCACACTTTTTTAAAAAATATGTTTCTCTGGTTTTATATATATAAGGATAGAATTAAATGTCATCAGAGAATGCAGTGATAATAGTGTAGAATAATTAAATACATTTGCCTTTCATCAACTGCACAGTCTGAAGATTTTGAGGACACTTAAAATTTGCTTATCCTCCTTAATGTAGATTATCTACTGTAGCCTGGTAGATAATCACTGGTAACATTTAGTCTGAAATAAATGTTTCGGGGTATGCCTCTTAAGAAATAATAGTTCAGTTCCATAGATTTAAAAAAGTAACATAATTGCGGAAATATTGCATTGAAAACATATTTATTTATATATATTAATTATATTATATTTAGCTTTTTTGGGAAAATATTTTATAAGTCATATTTTTAACTATAATATATTTCACCATATAAATTCTACTGTTATATAGCAGGAGATGTAGGACTAATTTTTGAATTACCATAGTAACATCTTTGTGAACAATTGCATTAAAATAAACTTTTTGTGCAGCATTTTATATTTGAAGTAATATAATTCATTTTATCAATATCCATGTAAATATTAAAGATATGGATTTCAAGATACATACAATATGGAAATAGGTTTTTCAGCTGTTTATTGACTTGTTCACTTATTTCCTTTGTTCATTTCTCTTGCTCTCAGCAAAAACAAGTATTCTACCTAAGTATAATCCTGTAGCCGAAGCAAAAAGTTTTCTACATGTTCCCTTGCTTAGGCTATAATTGTTTAGTATGCAGTCCCTTAAACTGCAGATATTTGTAAACTCCTTGAAAAGGCAATTATAATGAAGGTTATCAGTGACTAGTTTTTATTTGATCTGAAGCACAAGTTCTTTATTTGAAAGAACCACTTTTTTTGTTGTGTAGAATACATTTGTATGCATGAAATGAACTCTAAAAACATGAAAGTGTTGAAAAGATTTGCCAAGGCTAGATAGTTTAGAGATTAAAGCTCTAGCCTTTCACCTTTGAGGCTGCACTTTGAGTCTTTCCTCAAAGCCTGTGTAAAATGAGCTGCTTGGTCTGTGCTAAGTCTTGAGTACTTTCAACCCCAAAGTGGAGAACTGATATAGACTGTTATTGGAGAATATAAATTTAGTTATAGGTTTTGAAAGTATTGTATAAAGTGTTTACACTTCTATTATATTTATGGATTTTACCTATGTAGGCAAACAAAGTAATGAAAATAGTCTCTATAGAGAATATCAGAATTGCTGCCTTCACATAATCACATGTGCATGTCTGAATCTGTAGTCTAATGCTGTATGTTTATCTCTCTGCTTGCGTTTATTAGCTGCTAACTTGAATTACAAGTAGTCCTGTAATTCAATTTACGATGGAGTTTTAAAAAGCTATTTAATGATCTGTCCTTGAAATTAGAACTGCCACCCTGCCCCTGATGGACATGTGATGGTATTTTGGGCATTTGGTCACTCTACAACTGGTTGCCAAGCACCTCGTGATCGTCTGAATCTTCCCCAGAAAGTCAATGAAGAAGCCAGCAGGGAAGCTTGCAAACTCCTGTTCCCTGCCAGAGGATTTCCCATCCGCCCCATGCCTGGGCGCTGGGATAACATCTGCAGTAGGATCCAAGTTTCCTTTCTTTAGCCTGTCTCTGAAATTCCCTTCTGTACAAGGAAGGAAGCTGCTTTCCCTTCCTTAGCAGGCAGCTCTTTCACTCAGTCTGCTTAACAACCCAGGTTCTAGGAAATCCTGGATTGTGATTGTTGAGCACAATGGTCACATGGGTGTCTCACATAACAATCACTTCACTCAATGACTTAAATTCTGGTCCCAATTGTGGTTGTAAGTCAAGGACTATCTGTAGTTTTGGGTGGGGGAGAAATACATGTGTAAAAGTCACCCTGTATTGTAGACCTGATGTTACTTTATCATTGTGAAATATCTATATTTCATAGAACTTTTTTGTTTGCATTATTAGCCAATCACAATTTAAAATTAGGAAGGAATTTTTCCATATGAATTGGCTTATTTTTTGAAAATTGTTTCTTACTGAAGTATAATGAAATTTTTCACCCCTTAATGAATTTTTTAAGGGGTGGGAATAATGATTTTTTAAGGGGAACCGGGAGGAAGACCAAGAGGTTTGGGGGGACGAACCCACTAGGGTCAGAGCTGAGCCCGGCACGGGGACGGTTTGGAGGGTGCAGGTCGAGGGATTGGGGAGGGGCTGGAGGACTATCCGGAGGAGGAATTTTCCATCAGCACGGTGAATGGGAGGGGCAGATATGGCGGGAGCAGGGGACCATATCATGTGTCGGGGGCTCGCACTTGCTATCTGAGAGCAATTGCTTGCCCCGGTCCCCAAGGCTCCGCTCGGACACTAGGTGGCTTAGATACTCAGGAGCTGGGCCTTCGGCTGATGCTGTGCAACACCAGGTCCATGGTAAATAAGGACCCCCTCATTCACGATCTTATTCAAGAGGGAGGAGCGGACCTGGCGGGTATTATGGAGACCTGGTTGGGCCCGGAGGGCGGCGTCCCTCTGGTCGAAATGTGCCCACCAGGCTTCAGAGCATTCCATCAGCCGAGGGCCCAGGGGCGGGGCAGGGGGGGGTGGCGGTTATTATTAACGAGGATCTGGGTCCGAGGGAGACCACTGTGCCTCAGATAGCCGGATGTGAGTCCCTCCTTGTGAGGTGGGGTCATGGGGTTCAAATGGGCTTGTTGCTTACGTACCTGGCTCCCTGCCTCGTGGCAACAGCCCTACCTGAGCTACTCGATGTGATAGCCACGGTGGCAGTAGATACACCCAGGCTTTTAGTCATGGGTGATTTCAACTTGCCATCCGTTGGTGAAACATCTGAGGTGGCTCGGGAGTTCATGGCTTCCATGACGGCCATGGACCTGACCCAGTTAGTTCATGGCCCTACTCACAGGGGAGGTCACACTCTGGACCTGATTTTTGTCTCTGGCCAGTGGTTGAGTGGTCTTGTTATTGGGGATATAGACATGGAACCCTTGTCATGGACAGACCACTCACTCCTTGGCCTAGATCTTCGAACCGCTGCCCCCCCCCGCCGTAGGGAGGCGGATCCAATTAGATGGATCCGCCCCAGGCGCCTGATGGATCCTGAGAGGTTCCAGATGGAGCTTGGGCCATTTCCTGAGGTTCTAGCACATGACTCGGCCGAGGACCTGGTAGCCGCCTGGGATAGGGCGGCTGGTGGGGCCTTGGACCGAGTCGTGCCTTTGTGGCCTCTGACCCGGTGCCGATCCCGTGCGGCTCCTTGGTTCACCGAGGAGCTGAGGGAAATGAAGCGCCGGAAAAGACGCCTGGAGAGCGGTTGGAGGGCTAGTCTCGCTGAATCTGATCGAACACTGGTAAGGTCGCATATTAAGACCTACCTAGTGGCGATAAAGACGGCAAAGTTTAATTACTTTTCCGCCTCTATTGCGTCATCAGGGAATCGTCCGGCCGCCCTGTTTAGGGTGACCCGCTCCCTGCTCCATCCGGGAGTGCGGGAGGATCCCTTGGAAGGCAGGGCGGAGGATTTTGGACAATACCTGTATGACAAAATCGCTCAGATCCGGCGGGATTTGGACTCTGACTGGGTAGATCAGGGCAGAGTGACGAGGAATAGTCTTGAGAATGTTATCTGGGAGGAGTTTGACGCTGTGACTCCCGATGATGTGGACAGGATTTTGGGGAGACTTAGTGCGGCCACATGTTTACTGGACTCGTGTCCCTCCTGGTTGGTACTGGCTTCCCGGGAGGTTACACGAGGCTGGTTCCAGGGTGTTATCAATGCTTCGCTGAGTGAGGACCACTTCCCCGCTGCCTTGAAGGAGGCGGTGGTGAGGCCTCTCCTCAAGAAGCCGTCCCTGGATCCAGCAATATTGGCCAACTACCGTCCTGTCTCCAACCTTCGCTTCATGGCGAAGGTTGTGGAGAGTGTGGTCGCACGACAGTTCCCACAATTCCTGGAGGAAACATCTTATCTAGATCCGTTCCAGTCAGGTTTCAGGTCTGGGCACAGCACGGAAATGGCATTGGTCGCGTTGGTTGATGATCTCTGGAGGGCTCGGGACAGGGGTTGTTCCTCTGTTCTGGTCCTGTTAGATCTCTCAGCGGCTTTTTATACCATCGACCATGGTATCATGCTGCACCGGCTGGAAGAGTTGGGGGTGGGAGGCAAACAGATGACCACAAGCATTTAGTTTATAGGAATTAAGGATATATTGGTTGACAATAAGATGGGGAAGGGGAAAAAAAGTGATAGAATATCAAGAACAAGATGCATGCCAATTGATTGGGGCTTTTCACATGGTAAATTATGATAGGGTCAGAATTTCAGCCAAGTAATTCACCAATAACAGCCCTTAGAATGTGGTATCTTAAGGTTATAGGGGCAAACAGGACTAAACAGACTCATTCTAGATGCACTATGGTGGCACCAAGTTTAAGGACAGCATGATTTCTGGTTGGCCCTGGAATGGGACGGGGCAATGATAAAGCAGAATGTTTTCAAAGAACAAAATCAGAAATAAACATAACTGCTAATGTGATGTATATAACATACTGCTTGTTTGCTGCTAAATAAATGGCAATGTAACATCTGAACAGGAGCCATGAGTAAGCTATGAGTGTTTATTTATTACACTGATGGAGCCCTGAAAAATCACTAAGAAACACAAAAAACAATATGTAGTAAAATTTCATAAATAAAATGTGCACAAACAAGTGAAAACAGTACAATTAAGAAAATGTGAGACGGAAGCAACCAGATTCACACTTGTAGAGTTATATTTGTTGCCTGTGGAATCTCCTCATATTGCCTGCTCCTGGGAACATTCAGATAAGGTTTTATGGAGGAGGGAAGGAGATCAGTCCTGAAAGTCCCACAAAAAGTTCTTGTGGCTGAACTTCTTTTTCAATTTAAATAGTCAACTGTAGCAAAAATAATTGATCTAGAGCTCGGCTGTTTGAAGTATTGCATATTCCCAACATAGGGTTTATTATAATTTCTGAAAATATTAATATTTAATTTTACCTCCAAATAGTATGGACATGTATTTTGATCTCCATTATAAACTCTATTCTGCCCTTTAATTAATGCCTGTAAGATTGCCATTCTGATCTAGAAAAATCCCATTGAAATCCATGACTCTTACTTTTGAATAAAATGTATGTGGTATGCTATAGATTATTATGTACATGATTTGGTTAGTGTTACATAACATTATAAAAGTAGAATTGGGTATCTTTGTTTCAGCAATGTTTCCTCTATCACTTCCTAAACTTTGTAGCTTTGAAAATACATGCTTGTATGATCAGAAATGGGTGACAAACACCAATGCTTTAATTAGCAAGCAAACAATTAGTATGCATACTTATTCAGAAAATACATTAATTAGAAAATTGATTTTAATCAATTATTTAAATCAGGTCTTTTCTGGGGTGATTTAAATCATTTTGATTTAAATCAATTTGTCCTGCCCTGCTTTCCCTGCATCCCACACCTTCTTGTAAATTCTCCTCATTCTCCCTATTAGCATTTTCAGACAACACAGAAGCTCAAGGACACTTTGCTCATGCAGTGGTATTACAATAGAAATGACAGCGTTCCTTCCATTTGCTCATATCAGTATATCACTAACAAATATTTAAAAAATCAAAAATATGTATTTATTGAAAATTTATTGAGCATTAATGGGCCACCTGTCAGGATAATCTCCCAAAGTTGCTTCCAATTTGTAAACAAAAAAAGCAAAAACTACTATTTGAAAACAAAGCAAAGCACTTTCTTATCAATCATTCCACAGATCAGTACTTGTGTTTTCAATAAAAACATATCACAACTGATTTTTAAGTACAATAAAAGGCAATGCAATCACCCTCAGATTTTATTTTAACTAATTAGTTTTATTGCCTTGAATTAAAATTATTGACCTGTATGATTCTATCAAATACTATATCATTCCTTTGAACGGCCCTATTCTGAATACAGGCCCTATTACTATGCTAAAAAAGGCCAGCTTCTTGTGTTTACATGCTGTTAAAGTAGCATTAAACTAAGCTGTGGGGCTATTCTTAGTGATGTCAGAAATGACTCATTAATTATGACACTGATTGTGGAATTTCATCTCTACCTAGTTATGACTCTCTCCAAATGCTGTTAAGTGTTCAGCACAAGACAAAAAGCATATTTGCTTACCCAGACACTTGGCTGCCTTTTTGCAACTATGTTTTGTCATTATTACTTTTGTGATTTTTTTCTTAATTTGTTTTTAGATAGATCCATGTTTCTTTTCTTCTTCGTGTACTTTGCTTTGGGATTATTCTTAATGATAAAAAGTCACGCATTTAAAATCAATAAACAAGGAATAAAGACACTGCTCCAACTACATATTCAGCGAAAACTAATTGAAAAGTGATAAAATATTACTAGTTTCACATCGTAATACATTCTTATTTCTTTATTTAATTTCTGTAATAGCCCATCACAAAGGATGATTCTGGGCAGTTTACAATTCTAGAATGTTTAAACGTTTTTTAAATTATCTAACAAGTTTAAAACCAAAGATGGGGGCCTTCATACATTTGGAGCCCCAGGTATATAGCCAGGATTTAGAGCCCACAACAGGGTTGGAGCCATTACGCTTTCCAAAGGGAAAATATTCCATAGGCTATAGCAGAGAAGGCCCATCTTCTGGTCCCTGCCAGACAATACTCTGGCTGATGAGTTCCACAACTTGCCCAATCTGTTAAAACCAAATTGCATGGGTTCAATTGGAAAAAGTCCCTCAGGAAATCTGGTCCCAAATCATGCAGGTTTTTAAAGGTGACAACCAGCACCTTGAATCGCGTCTGAAAATATACCAATAGCCAATGCAGCTCACACGCCAGTGGTGCTTACATGTGCTATCTATCTAACATCACTTACTATCCAAGAAGCTGCATTCTACACCATTTGAAGCTGCCAAATGCTCTTCAAGGGTAGCCCTATGTAGAAAGTTGGATCTGAATGAGACATTACAAGAGCATGAGTTATGGTGACAGAGCTGCCTAGTCCAGGAAAGGGTAAAACTGGCACATCATCTGAAGCTGTGCAAAGACTGTTCTAGGTATGGCTGCCACCTAATCTTTGATCAGGAGCTGTAAAAACTAGGCGGATACCTTGATTGTATACTGGGCTTGTCTTGGCAGTGCTGCTCCATATAGAATCAAAGATGAAAAGACCTTGTCACCAGAGGGACCAAATATCCACAGCCACTCAGTCGTGTTGGGGTTAAGTCAGACCTTGATTTGCCCCAACCAGATCCCAAACAGCCTTCAGACACTAAGTTAGGACATTCATGGCATGACTCAGAGGGCTTGGAGTAAAAATATAAAGCTGGGTG
This sequence comes from Pituophis catenifer annectens, assembly GCF_029215685.1. NCBI lineage: Eukaryota > Metazoa > Chordata > Lepidosauria > Squamata > Colubridae > Pituophis > Pituophis catenifer. Next base: position 78,873,909 of record NW_027256881.1, on the reverse strand, counting down.
TCATTTGTATATTAGAGATATCTCGCCCCAAATTGGAAATTAGAATCAAGTCAGAATAGTCTCCAAGAATAATCTGTTACGGATTGACCATGAAGACCTACGGTTCCCAGCTGAAAGTACTCAAACGTATCAGTAATGTACAATTGATCTTGGACAATGATCTTTCTCTGATAAGGCCTCAGGTAGTAGAATTTTATGTTTATAGATAGCTAAAACACTGCTCACCAGCACAACAGACAAAAAGAACTCTGCTGCAGACCGAGATCTATGCTTTGTGCCTGCATCTATCCTGCATTCTATCCAGATGCAATTCATGCATGAAAATCAAGGAGGCCAGACTTAATGCAAAAGAATAAGTGGACACAAATCAGAGGTCAGAATGTTACTCTTCATAAACCATTAGAAATTCCTGAGAAAGGAAATTTAAAAACAAATATCATTATGAAACAAATGAATTTCCACCCTGTATCTTTAGCTTTGTCATGCTACATATGTTAATTGGTTCAGTACTTTTCATTTATAAGCAGATTTGCTCCATATATGTCACCTTCTTAGATCATTCTGGTGTCATGATAAAAGAGTTAAGGTGGGTGTGGGTGCGTGTTTGTTTTATTTATTTATTTATTTATTACATATATACACACCCTCTCACAGGTTGAGGCAGACTGTTTCCTAAATGTATGCATTAATTAAATTGAATGAAAAAGTACATGTTTACCTTGATGTGGCCCCCAAATCCCATTTTGCATATAAGGTATTTTATTTATGTAATTTATATGCCGCCCTTCTCCCGAAGGACTCAGGGCGACTTACAAAAAAAATGGAACAAAAATTACATAAACATTAAAAATCAAATTAAAAATTGATTAAAATTATTTAAAATCACCCTGCGGATCAGCCCATTTGATGAAAGAGCCACATCTTCAATTCGCGGCGGAAGGAGAGGAGATCAGGGGCTGTCCTAAGGCCAGTGGGCAGCCCATTCCAGAGGGTCGGCGCTCCCACAGAGAACGCTCTCCCCCTAGGGGCCACCAACCGACATTGTCTGGCACCTTGAGGCCCGCTCTATGGGAGCGCACAGGACGATGGGAGGATGGCAGGAAATGATCCTGCAAGTACTCCGGGCCTAAGCCATTTTAGCACACATGTGCACATCCACCAATCAACTTCCTTAATATTCACTTATTACAGTGATGTGTCCCCTCTCCTGTGGAAGTTTTAGGTGGTCACATGACAGGAAAGGGAAGCTCCCATTACATATAGCCAGCAGGAACCCATGTTAGGTAAATTGTGTAAAGAAATTTTGAGAAATCACAAATCACTTTGTGACTTGAATCTGTCTGTCTCAATTCAGGTTCAACATAAGGAATGGTATTTCAGGCCAGTATAAAATTTCTGCTCAGATGTAAATAAATGTGGAGAGCAAGTGATGAGACTTCAGTTGTTGGGAAATTACTTTGAGAAAGGAAACTGAGAAAAAGCAACTATCAACCATTGATGGTTGCTTTGCAGGAAGGTTGTATTGTTCTATTTATTAGACCCTCTGTACACCAGCTAAGATGGGGCTGCTGCATATGGCCTGCAAATTTTGGGACAACCACTGGTAGCCAACAAAGTTAGTTTTCTACATTTTCCTGCTGCTATGTAGCATCCATCTGGATTTTTGCAGTCCAGATCTTTAGGCCTAGTTAGCTTAAACTCCAGTGTAAGAATAGGGGAGGAACCTTGGTACAGACAACTGAAAGAAAGGGCCATTTGATATGAATTGTTTTGATTGTTTTGAAACCATAACTGAAATTTGAAAATATTTATACTAATTTGTCATACCAGCTACTGTAAATATTAACTATTATTATTGCTAATTGTTAACACTGGGTCATGTTTTGAGGCTAGTTTTGAGGCATATTTCTTACTAACAGACTCCCACTGAAATCTGGAGGAGTAAATTCAAATGAGAAAGCCAAGCTGAGATTTAAGAATTTATCACTATGCAAAATACTCATACGCATCATAATGTCCTGGCATCATGTTAAGTGTTTTCTTGCAAAATTATGTCTTGAAAACATTGTAACTGGTAAAATAGCTTTGAATACTGCTCCCCAGCCAATTTTTGTTTTTCTAGTATGAGTTATTTCTGCTTTTCAATACATCTGCAAGTGAAGCAGTTTTGGGGGGAAATGTAAGATAATCGCAATAATACACTATATGTTCTTCTTTACTAGCAGCAACCCTTTTCTATTATATACCATTGCCCTCAAATCTACTTTGGTTTGTAAAAGAGCAAATGAAGCAAAAATGTCAGTTATTAGGATTATAAATGTTAAGCAGCAGACCATTTATTTGCATGCATTAATGAGAAAATTTTGAGTAGTTATACTTTGCCAAACATAGTTCAAAGGCTTTCTTTCCATTCATGGATAAAGTGTTCTTTTCAGGACTCCCCCTCCCCTTTGTGCATGAGTGCATGGGAAGAGTCAGTATTCTGTAAGTTCACATGTACAAAACAACATGTAAACCCAATGGCTAGAATTGATTTTGGTAACTTTGCTTGGATAACTTCTTAATCTGTTGCTTTATTTGCATTATTGCTTTTGCTTGTTATTTAGGCATATTTTGACTGAATGGTGTAAATTCTTGCTAATTTATATGTTTAAAAATGAATGTATAGGTAGTCCTCGACTTAGAACCACAATTGAGCCCAAAATTTCCGTTGCTAAGCAGGACAGTCATTAGGTGACTTTTGCCCCATTTTATGACCTTTCTTGCCATAGTTGTTAAGTGAATCACTGCTGTTGTTAAATTAGTAACATGGTTGTTAAGTAACACGGTTGTCACAAAAAAGTGACCATGTGACTCTGGGACACTGCAACCGTCATAAATACATGCCAGTTGTCAAGCATCTGAAGTTTGATAATGTGACCACGAGGATGCTGTAAGGGTGAAAAATGGTCATAAGTCACTTTTGTCAGTGCCATTGTAACTTCAATCATCATTATATGAATGGATGTAAGACAAGGACTACCTGTATAGAGCTTTTGTAAATAGAGGTGGTAGTGCTCTTTTGTTCAAAATTTGTATCAATTAAAATGTTAACTGCTATTCAAAATCTACACTGAGCAAAATGTGGCAAATTAAAAAGTGCCGTATGTCCTGCTGCTTTCTTCATTGTGAAGTATTAATGAGAAATCCAGCACAGTCAACTGTCAGGAGACATCATAATAGCACGCAGGGAGGATTTGGGGAATTTTCCCCTGTGAACACCTAAGAAACTCAAAGGGGGGGGAGTGGTTTTAAGGCTTCCACTTTCTACTATGTTATTAATGGCTGGAAAAGTTTTCAATACAGTGGAATCCACTCAACTACAAATGGCCTTTGTTTAAGAGTAGGTTACTTGAATACGTAAGTGAACCTATTATTTACTTTGATCAATGAAAAACAGTTGAGTAATGCCAAGAGACGTTCTTGGGCTTTTTTCTTAGGCGTATGATAAGATCTTTGCCCAAACTGTTTGAAGTACTCCTCTGCTTCCACTAGAGGGGGATTCCTTCCAAACAAGGTTGTAATCTGTTAAAAGCAATTCCTGCAGTCCTTACATTTTGCAGGAGTGCCCAGCAGGGTTTATTTTACCACTTTGTGGTAAATGCATCTTTTTGTAAGGGTGATGGCATAAAACTAAAAAGTGTATGTGTATATTACGGAGGGCAAAATCCTTTCCTATTAACAAATAGAACTAGTTGATATTTTACAAGATTGCTCTTGACATGAGATGAAATATTGTATCAGAGAATTGAGGACAGATAGTCCTCAGGCTACAACCCTAATTGGGATTGGAATTCCCTTTGCTAAGCAAAAGATCATGTGCTTAGAGATGGCAGCCCAGATTGCAATCATCAGGTCAGAACTGCATGGTTGTTAGGTTAGGACCTCAAATTTCTCCTGCCCTGTGCAAACTGCCTCCACTTCAACCTCCCCACCTGCCTATTTTCTTCCATTTCTCCCTTTTTGGCTGCCCTGCACTCCTCTACCTGTTCCACCACCCCTCCCAGCTGACCTTCCTGTTTTCTCTCTCTGTTGCTGGCCTGAGATTCCAGCTCCGGGCAAAGAGGAAGCAGGACTGAAACAGTGGAGGAGATAGCATAGGCAGAGGAGCCTGAGTGGCGCAGCTGACTAATGCTACTGTTAAAAGATAGTATTTAGTTTCCAGCTGCCTGCAATTACTGCGAGTTCAATTCTCACCAGGCTCAAGGTTGACTCAGCCTTCCATCCTTTTTAAGGTAGGTAAAATGAGGACCCAGTTTGTGGGGGCAATAAGCTGACTTTGTATAAAATATCCAAAAGTATGAAGGCTATTGCTTAACGCATTGTAAGCCACCCTGAGTCTCCGGAGAAGGGCAGCATATAAATAAAAAAAAAAGCCACCCTATCTTCTCCTGCTAGTGCAATGATTGATAGCTGGCAGATTGTGGAGAGCGTAGCAGGACAGGCTGGAAAGACAAGGCAAAGCTGCTCTCATCACTAGGTAATGGCACGTTCCAGGCAAAGGTGGCAACTGTGGGAAGCACTATTTGGGGTGGCAGCAGAACTGGAGGAAGTGCAGGGATGCGGTTTATGTTGGAAATGTTCTTGGAGAACTGGCTTGCAGGCTCCAGCCAGGGGTGGAGATGAGCCCAGTGCCAACAGAGCCTACCTGCAGGCCCTCTATTCGTTTGACCCAGCCCTCCTTCTGCAAAGCCTAGCAAAGGGTCAGTGGCTTCCAATGCATGTCCAGGTCTTCCAGCGGCTTCCTGGTCTTGCAGGCCTGGCATGCTCCCATTGCCAGATGAGACTCCACTGCCCTGCTACACTTGCTGCGTGTGTCCCAGGTGTTGCTTGACAAGCCCCTGGTTCCCAGGCCAGTAGCAGGAGGAAGAAAAAGCCAAAGGTTAACTGGGATCGCAGCAGGGGTAGGCAGTGGACGACAACGGGAGAGATAAGTGGGTGGGGGGAGTTGAAGCAGAGGCTGTTCGTGAAGGTAGGAAAAATGTGACCCCAGGAGCTACCTACTGCTATGTGACTCTTTCAATTAATTCTTTTTAAAACATTAGGTTTTAAAATTTTCGTGTAAGAAACTTCAAAATTAAGATTAATTTTATTTTCAGGTATTTTCTTAGAGTTCTTCATATAGATAATCCTTAACTTATAATTGATAACTTATCTAGCATTCAAGTCATGATGGACCCATCCACCCCAATTTGTATTTATGACCTGGTTCGAGAGTTCTGATTGCCCCCTGTAGTCACAATACCAGATTTCAGGTACTTGGCAAACGATCCGCATTTATGGCTGTTTGCAGTGTCCCATGGTCACATGACCATAATTTATGACATTTTTCTCAAAAACTGGTATTTAGTTCCAATTTTTGGCAAAACACGTAGCAGACAATACCTTTGCTTAATGACCGAGGCAGTCACTTAATGACTAAACAATCACTTAACAACCATGGTGATTTTATTTTTTATTTATTTATTTATTTACATTTTGTGTTTCTAGACAGCCCATCTCCCTCAAGGAAGGACTTGCTTAATCACAATCAAGCAAAACAAGTTTGTAAAACTGGGTGATGACCTACTTTACGACTGTAGTGACTTACAACCACGCTCCATTATGGTCATAAGTCAAGGACTACCTGTAGTTTAAGTAAAAAGTACAGTTTTGAAGCCCCCGCCCCCTTTAATATAACCTCCCCCCTAATAAATGTGACTGATTTCTGATATTAATGCTAGTTCCATCCAAGACAAGAGTACAACTTGCCTTCTGGGGACAAACTATTACATAAATATTATATATTGTGCCACATTATATTTGGCTACTTTTTATGAGGCATAAAAAACTCGATTTGTTAAGTCTTCCTTACTTCCTCCAGCCCTAAAAAAGGGTTTTTATTATTTTGCTAAGTATAATTTCTGCTTAGATTAGCACTGCTGTTTTTATATATGGATTTACCTGACACAGTGTGTCTGTTCTATCTTGTATTTTTCTCACAAACTCTGTGACTCTGTTCACTTTTAAGTGACTACTTTTGAAATTTTATTTCTCCTTATAATTTCAGGTTGAAGTTTTAGCCTCGGAGGATGCTTCATTTGGACTCAAGGTCTGTAGATGATGAAATTTCTTTTCTTGGGTACTCTAAGTTTAAAACAGCTGCTTTAATTTTATATGAGAACATTTACTTTTTCCTGAAAATTATATCATTAATTCCTGTCCCGTAATATTTTGAGATTATTTCAATCAAGATGACATTTCATATTGTGTTTCACTTTTTTTCTAAATAAATTTTGTTTGCAAGAGAGATCAGGTTGGAATATGAGAACATGTTACAAAGTATTAATCACCTTTTAAATATATCATTTCATACAGGATGGATTTTGTTTTGTAGGTTTAGTAATGTGGCTCATGCCACTGAGACCTAGAAATTGATTTCTGAGCACTTTTGTAGTTTTCATATGCCTGGTATTAAATTCCTGACAAGAGAACTTTTTAAGGTTCTAGATTTACTTTTACAAATATTAACTTTATCTATCATTAATGAAATTAGGGGACTGATCTTTTTTTTTTTTAAATGGTGGTCCTTAATGGTAAATTTTACAGGCTACAAAATAGATGAGTGAGAAAAGAGATTGGATAATGGGAAAGGAGTAGAAATCTGAAAACTTAATCTTAAATCATGAATTTTCGGTTGTTAAATATCCATATGATATAATACATCAGAAAAGTATAGAAATTGAGTAATCACCAAAGTAAGAACAATTGGTAAGAAAAGAATAAAGCTCAACATTTATGATGAAAAACTATGCACATAGTTAACTCGGGGGAGGGGGGATCAAAATTACCACTTTATTAGTTAGTAAATATTTATGACACTATGATTTACTACTGTTTTATTGTGTTGTGATATCTGGGAAACTGATTTAAAATAAATTATTAAAAATAAATAGAGCTTTTCCAAAATTGTTTGAAGCGTTTAACATATGGTATGCCGTAGCATTTTCTAGTTTGTATTTAATACGCAGCAGGCATGCAGAACATTCACTGAATATTTAATAAACCTGGAGGGTCAGCTTTTGCAAACTCATCTCCATAATCCTTCATGCTAGCTGAGTAAACAGAAGTATTATTGAAGATTATTGTAGCCAATAGCTCTCATTGTCTGACCCATTTTGGGAAAGACTGTGTTATTGTTTTAAGGTTAAAATTGCACTTTGGGAAAGATATTAGGATCAATTTGTATGTGGCACAAGCCGGGTATTTGCCAAGTAAAATTTTCACTTTCATTTAAATGCACTTAGAACATGCTGCATCAAGCGATGTCTGTTTGGCATTAACAAATAAGTGGCTTCAAAGTCACATTCTGGGTTGACTACTACTACAGATGACTAAGCTAGAACATATAGTAAATATTTTCTAAAATGAAGTATGCATAGAATGCTTTCATGAATAAGCAATTCAACAGTCCTCATGATACAGCCACTTCAGGAATAATGTTGCTTCTGCTGTTCTGAATGCCTATACTTTATCAGAGGATTTCAGTGACAATAACATAAATCCTACTTTTTAGTCCTATGGAATGTTTTCTGGAACCTGCTTATTTCATTATGTTTCATGTGATTGTGACATCCCTGCTTCTATCAAACTATTGCTTCCTTATGATATACAAATTTGAATAATTCAATGCAATTTATCTTCCATAATCATTTGTGTAATTGACCTCCAAATCTGAGATTATAATCTTGTTGCATCAATAATTACCAAACAAGCATGAAGTATTTGTTGATTTTCTTTTTCAAAAAAAAAAAAACATTGCTTTTTAGTTTATGTTCTTTATTTTCTGGGCTGCCGCTGGGGGAGAGGAAGAATGTCAAACTCTTGAAACAGTTGTATCAAGTAACTTATTTCTTAATTTAAAACTTCACTGGATATTGCAATACTTTCTATATTATTGCATCCTGTGCTTTCTATTTTCATCTCTGAACAATCACATTTTATTAACAATTTTCTTTTTAATCTTTTACTGATTGGTGCTTCAAGACATTTTGCTACTGCAAACCTAACACCAAATTTTCATATAGCTAAAAAGCCTTTTTGTACCATTCAGAGCTCAACTGCTACCTTCATCATAGTTCCTATGTGCTGTTTCCTTAAGCAGCTTGCTTCATTTTGCTGCTTGGTAGAACTGGCCCAGCTCCCTACAGACAAAAGATTCATCCAGAATAAGCCAAGAAATTCTTAGCGAAATGGGGCCTAGTTGTGGGAAACAAATACACTTTAATATATTAAATAGGCAGTGTGTATTATGGGGGAAAAAAACCCACAATTGTTTCTAAACTGTGAAAACTAAATTTTACATAAATAGTCCTAAATCACAAAGTTAATAATTTTTAATTTGAAAGAAATAATATTACTGTATATTAGCTGAATTTCAAATATTTTCATATGAACTGTCTCATCTGCCTTTACATTTTTTTGGAGAACTAATGAAACAGTCTTTGGAACTAATTCCATCCAGGTTTTCTCAAAATGTTATTTTAAATAGATGACAAATTATTTTCATGGATGTATTCTTTGTAGTTAAGAATGGGGACTAACCCTTTTTTAATTTTAGTCAATGCTATTCTAGAGTTGTCTTCCTTTAGTTCTTAATTGGAAATTCTATCCTTTATTCCAAGGCAGCATGAGTGACAGATACTTGGTTTGTTGTATAACATGAACTGAGTTACCTATATATTACCTATAGTAATATATACCTATAGTAATATATAGATAACTATATTCAGTTAAATTGCTTTATTTTTATATATTTTAAGTAGTACTTTGGTATTTGTTAAGAGTTCTGATTAAAGAAGCCAAGCAACGAGGCAAATCCTAAATATTTCCATTTTTTTTGTCACCACACCATTTCCATGAGATACCACCACTATGTTTCACTAATTTCTAATTTCTGTAAAAATAATTGTAAGCAGTTGTCTCCATTTTTGACAAGTTGGTCTTTACTATGCAGGGCCAGATCAAGTGTCATCACAAGAAAATAGCAACATTATTATTTTCTAGAATGTTGCCATGATATTTTCTGGATTTTGTAATTGCAAACATATTCATATTGTTATTAAGAAAACTGAATGAACAAATCCATAGGCTCAAGCTATACCTTTTACCCTTTTTTCTTTTTCTGTTCAATCATGTCTGATTCTCAGCCACTGCCTGGGAAAAAATTATTGGCAAGCTTTTTCAGAAGTCGTTTGCCATTGCCTCCTTCCTAGGGCTGAGAGAAAATGATTGGATCACCCAACCGGGTTTGTAAGGTGGGGGGCTAGAACTCATGTCTCCCAGCTTTTGACTTGATATCTTGACCACTATTCCAAACTGACCTTCTCCTTATATCCTAGTGTGATTTTAAAAACCATAGGATAAAAATATATAGTTTCTGCACCAGAGTTTATATGTTATATTTATACAAAACTTCCATTGACATTATATAGTTATTTGAGAAGAATCTGACTAATTTTCTTTAAGGTCATGATACAAAATTCAAATAATATAGATGATCATTTTCTGTGCAGTATAACTTTCTACAGCAGATAATAGGACTTCACCCATTGAAGAGAAAAAAATAGATTGTAAATAAACAATTAAGTTGTGCGTACTGCAAACTAATTAAGATTAAAAATAAGCTTTCAGGACCAGTTTTTCATATATTCAATCAGTGCTCCATGCAAGCTTCAGATAGTAGAAATACAGTATCTGGTTATATGTTCTGCATCTATGTACTTTATATCATCTCTCATTCATATAACCACCTATTTTCAGTGTTGATTTCTCAAATAGCCATATGGGATATGACTTAAAATGACAGTTGCCGCAGAAATCTGTATGTTCATATTTCACATAAATATTTCATAGCATTTCCCATGTAGATTCAATAGGTATACAGCTATATTCTTCTGACTGATAAGAACCAACATTTCTTCAGCATCTATCTCCAAGTGTCTCTTGAATTTAAGATGATTTTGTGACGCATATCTTCAAAAGGAAGAGGTCCTTTTCTAGGAATCCATCTTCATACTTCACCAACCTAAAATTCAGACCCACACAGTGCAGCTAGTTTTCTTTTGGGGAAGCACAGTTTTACTAGATAAAACTACCCTGCCCTATAAACTTATTCAATTTTATATATGCATGCCTGCTGCCAGCTGCCTTCTGTGATCTACAAGTAAGCCTTGTCATATAGCTATGTTTTATCCACTCCTTGGAACATAAATAAATGCTTGCAAGATTTTACACTGGGCATTCTTAAACCTTTGGTATTAACTTGAATAAAGAAAATCAGGTATCAAGGTCAGACAGTTCCAGAAGTCACCTACTAGAGGAAAAATGCAACATAAAAACAGTAGAATGATACTTATGCATTCTGCTATTGGTATTTTTAAGTTAAACAAGATCTGAAAATTGCTCTTCTCTAAACTCAGTGTCCCATACTTGAAACAGCTACTTACCATTAGTAGTGTCAGTCTGAGATATAAATCTCAGCAATTCATTCCTTCAAGAAACTTCCAATAATAATTTATTATTCATCAGACCCTTTATCTGTGTGGGCAATACAGTACTATGACAGGGCCAAACCACATCAGCACTAATTACTTCTCTTGCCTTCATAATGTCTAACTTAAAATGTATTATCATATGCCAAGAGAGATGTTGTCCCTAAATAACAGAAGGACTGTGGTTGCAGAGGTGCATATTCCAAGTCTACCCTGAACATCCTCGGCATTGAGGATTTTAGGATGACTTTGGAGGGGGAATCACCTTCATTTGCATCACTGAACACCATCAGCATTGACAAAATCACCATCATCTTATTGCAAAAAGCAACTTTACTTAAAACAGTTTGCATCCTGTGATGATATCTAATATTATGAAACAACAGTATCTGCCAATCTAGGTCCTTGGGAAAGACTTGATAGGTAGACAAGGTATTGTTATGGTTTTGTTGTTGCTACGATTGTCGTCATTGAAACCTATTAAAAAGTATTAACATTAACAGGGTCATGTCAATGGGGCAGGCCACTGTTCTAGGCCACTCTGAGTTTCAAAATGAGAGTCTAGCATACATTTTTGAGTTAGCATTCAATAATAACGAGAGAAATAGTTTGGTTGAGGCATCACGAGACAAATTGGGAGACTGGTAGTTCTAGTCCTACCTTTGGCATGAAGCCAGCTGGGCGACCTTGGACCAGTCATTCTCTCTCAGTCCTAGCAACGAGGCAATGGCAAACCACTTCTGAAATCTTGCCAAGAAAACTGCAGGGAGCCAACACTGACTTGAAGGCACACAGGAACACATTCAGTAAAAAAAAAAAAATTGCAGAACAGAGACTTAAATGGATTGGAAGTGGCCAGCTCTATTTTCTTTATTTCAAGAAACAAATGTCTGAGAGTTTATTTTGAAGTATAACTAACATCTATTACTATGCAATATTTTCAAGCAAGTTAGCATTCTTTTCTGCAAGGAGCAGTTAAAATAGCCTCTGCTTCTGCCATCTGCTGGCTACAGACATAATGTACATCTTGAAAGGGCAGTGCCATTTTATTACATTTACCAGTAATTAACCTTTATCATATTGATGTTTTAGGTGTTACTTTCGTTGATTTGTTGATGAGTGTGTTTAATGTATACTTCATCTTAAATTATGCTTTGCAGTAACCTGGCATGCAACTTGTCGGACTTCAATAATATTACACAGGTGTGAAAACAGATTGCTGATTACTAATCATTTTATCTGAAAAAGGCAAGATTTGGAAACACAGTTTGTTACATATTGTTCCTTTAGACTTTAATAACATAAAGGAGTCTGTATTCCATTGATTGGATTTGGAGCAAAGATTGTTTTATAAATGTTAAAAATTTTTAAAATGTCATTAATACATTATCTTAATCTGACATTGTAAACCGCTCAGAGAATGCTGTTAAGTACTATAGAGCTGTATATAAGTGCTAATGCTAAAATCTTACACCCTGCATCAAAGAATTTTTGAAGATTTTACAATGTGTGTATTTTAGGAAGTACATAATTATATTGATGGTTGGAATACTTAGATGGAAAGGTGCCTGATTTCTGACCCTGATTTTGTGTTGGCCATTTCAATGTGAATCCTACATTTAATGATAATTTGGCACAAATATTATGCTTCTACTGTCGTTGAGCAAAGATTATCTGTTTTTGCTGAGTACGAAATTACTTCAGAATATACTCTAATATAGCAAAACAAAAGTGTATAGATTTTTTGTTTAATTTATTTTGCTACCATCAGATGCTGTTATTTTAAAGAAGAAAATGAACAAGAAGTTGGCCCTTTTTCTGTTTAGTACTGTGATTTTCAGTAGTCTTCTACTTTTTTAGCTACAGTGAATTAAAGGATGAGGGTGTTTAGTTTTTTTTATTATTTTGGGGGAAGGCAGGGAGAGCATATGTTCTATTAGAGTGGAAGCAGAAATTGCAATAACAGAATTTGGGAAGAAGAAGGATATTTAACTAGAAAAAATGTGGACATCGGTGATATAAAAATAATTCTAAACTGTGTTTCAGTGCAAATTAATTAATCTATCTCTCTTAAACTTTCATGCATCCATCAAAAATAAAAATAGAATAAAAACCACACCAAAATCAGTATAATTATAAAAATACATAATAATAAAGCTGTTTTTCAATCAATGGCATCTTGGAGGAATGAGGTCTTATAAATGTGGTAACATTTCCCTGGAAGTAGTTATACAATTTTGGAGCCGTTAATAAGAAATCTTATCATCTTGCCATTATTATCTGCATCAGATAAGCTTGAAATAGCCAACCAAATCTGGAGAATAGCTTCTATTTATCAAATGTGTCTTTACTGGGCAAATAAGTAAGGCTGTAAAATCTAAAAACAGTATCTTAGGCCCAAAAGCATAGGTGGCCCAAATTAAGGTTTATATGGTTATACCTGCCAAAATGAAATACTGTAATGTTAAAAACCTTGTGCCCCAACCCTTATGAGGAGTTTTCAGGATTATAATCTGTAATCATGAAGAATTCACACAATAATAAATTGGTCACGAAGGTGCTTCAAGACGTCTTGTTGATTTTGCTGCAAACTACTACTATCTGAAAACTTACTTTTGAGACCTCGATAAAATATTTTGCAGGGCTTTGGTTACTTTAAATTCTTCTTTAAGTATAAGTGCATTTAGATACAGTGCAGTTTTCTTGCAGCCGTGTTTCTTTTTTACTAATGAGCAAATCCCACTGAATTTAGCGAGTTTCACTTCTATGTAAGATAGGTACAGGATTCTTATCCTACCTTAGTTGAACACAGAATAAGAGCAAGGTTTTTTTTTTTATTAGCTAGCTCACTTTTGAATAATCTCATTTCCAGAGTTTAGGTCATTATAATACATCGTCCAAATTAAGAAAAATCATATCTATTTTAGTGCGGAATCTTTTGGGCCCACGAATCACATTCAACTAGATTAAAAAGCCTGACAGATTTCATGCTATTCAATATAATATATTTGAATTTGGAGGTTACATTATCTACACTTTAAGGAAATCTCTGTAAATGATCCCCCGGTATTATTCACCTAGGTTCCAGAAGAAGTTGAAATAGTTTGTTTGGAAAATGTACATGCCACCTATACTGTTAACGGTCATAAGGTTATATACTTTTTTTTATATCCTATAAAAATCCCTAGACACAATAAAAAGCGTAACAGATAAATATTAAAATAGTAACATTAGACAGCTTGTTTAAATAAATGTTTTAATTTTGAACCTGCTGTATCAAGAAAGAGCTTATTAGAGTATTTATTGCTGTATAATAATAACAAAATAGCCAAAATGTTAAAATTCTCAGCAATGTTTTATTTCAAAATGATTTCTTTTTCAGTCACCAATGCCCAATTTCATCTTTGAAAGGGTATTTATACCTTCATTATTTCAGAGAGAAATGCTGATATTTTTTTTAGTCTCTTCCCTTCTAACCTTGACTCTTACCGTGTATGATACTATGGATAGTAAAGAGATTGGTTGGTTGAAAATAACATTTTTAGAGCTTTAGCTATAAAGTGTTTTTCAGCTGTTACAGTAATAATAAAAAGAGCTTGTATGTTCCTGGGATGTGTTTGATTCTACCCTGCAGTGATTCATTGTGGATCTCTTTCCTAGATAAGTGCTTATTTCTTGTGATCAGGGAAAATGCTGTACACCTTTGGATTCATTTGTGCCTATTCAAACTTGTACTGTAGGCAGTTTTGTATAGCTCTCTTCGAATTAAAAAGCGCTTTAAGCTCAGAAGGTGACTGCAAATATAAAAAGGCCTTTGGCTCCCCTGTCGATCCATAGTAAATTTAAAAATATATTTTAGATCCTACATGCCACTTGTTCTAAGTTCACCTTGCACTTGGTATCCTGCCAAGAGTCATTAGAATGCGGTGGGATATAAATGAGGTCAATTGATAATTTTTCAATTCCTACTGCAAGGATTATTCGCTTTGGAACTTTGCAGGTTTTTTCCTAATAGAACTCCTGATGATGACACCTTATAAAAGGTGCTGCAACCAGTAAATTGCACATATGTTTTAAAATTCTATCTTGTAGACTTTGCTTCCAGGCCACTTTGGATATAACATTTTTTTCAAATATGCATACTAAGCCAAATATTCATTTTGCTTTACTTCTGAAGAAATATGTGCAGCTATTTGACCTAAATATTTTTTATTTATATTTTATTTTATTATCATAGTAATTTTTTTATTATATTCCTTTGTTTGTACTATTCTTAAATGGATCATGGGCAGTCTCCACATTCGTAAATGCAGGGAATCGGTTATGACTATCGGCCCCAGGCACCTGATGGATCTTGAAGGCTTTGTGAGGATGCTTGGGGATTTTCTCACCAATATGGCAGAATGTTAAAAAGTAGATGGGGCAAAATAAGCTCATATTAAATCCTAACAAAATATCCAGAAACATACCGTGTTTCCCCGAAAATAAGACTCAGTCTTATAATTTTTTTCCAACAAAAAAGACACCGGGTCTTATTTTGGGGGGAAGGGGTCTTACACTGACTCACCTTGCAGCAGCGACACCAAAAGCCCCGGCCAGCAGGAGCCTGCTGCTTGTCTACTTCTGAGGCCGCTTGCCGCCGCTCACACTCATCACCCCCGGCCTCTGTTTTTCTGTCAGAGGCCTTCCGGAAAGCCCTCTACAGCTGAGAAACGGGCTCCGGATTCACACACACCTTGCCCCCGGTCTCTGTTTGCTGTCAGAGGCCCTTCTGGAAAGTCCTCTGCAGCCAATTACAGAGCTCCGGATTAACCTTGTTTCTTGGCTGTAGAGGGCTTTCCGGAAGGGCCTCTGACAGTGAAACAGAGGCTGGGACGATATACGCAAGTGGCGGCAAGCAGTCGCAGAAGAAGTGGGCCAACAAAGTAAAGCAGGTATCGGGGTGTACAAGGCCTGGTAAGTAGATCATCTCCACCCACCTCCCCATCCTCACCTTAGCTTAATTTTTACCTGTGCACCTTTCCCCACCTCCTGCACCCGGAGTGGGCAGTGTCTTAATTAGGGCTTATTTTGGAGGTAGAGCTTATATTGGGTGCACATGTAAAAATCAAGCTAGGACTTACTTTCAGAGTAGGTCATATTTTCGGGAAAATGTGGTATTAGCTCCAGTTCTGTTCTGGTTATTGCTTTAGGGAGGGACATAAAGTATTTCCTCCTAAAGGGGTGATCTGTGGCTTTGAGGTTCTGCTGGATTCACACATCCTGCCCTGCAGCAACTCACAACAAAGAAAGTATGATTTGCAGAGGTTCAGAGAAGGCAAGTTTATTGCAATGGGAAAAGAAGTAGGTAACAAAATTTGGAAATTTAATATGTGTACATTGGCCCTGTTAGAAATTACACTTGGCAAAAGCTAGTAGATTTATGGATGCAATTCCAAGTGGCACGTGCAATCTATAAAGCCTTATGTGGTGAGGTTCCAGATTGTTTTAGGAACTTCCTTCTTCAAGAACCTGAGCCTGTCTGTGGGGTCATCAGGGAAAGGAATGCTTAGGTTCCTGACTTTGAGAGGTGAGAAGGTCAGACTCGAAGGCAAATCTTTTTTGTTGGTCCAATGCTCTGGAACAGTATTGATTAGTAGTGAATTAATTATGATAGGTGTTGTAATTAGTTTCTTGGATGTTTTATCAGATTTTATGATACTGATGTTGGAAAACACTTGAAGTTTTGGTATATGAGCAGTATATAAATATACTTATACTTATATATAAGTATATAAGGCTAGGAGCTCAATAGAAAGACTAAGTGAGCATATTCATATTTATTTCCATTTTGCTTTCTCAGTGTATTCTGTGTAATCTGAATCCAGTTGTAGCTTCTGGGGTCTTAATTTGGCAATCCACTTCTAATTCAGCAATAATTGGGGGGGGGGCGAGTTACGTTTAACACGCAGTAAATTTTCAGAACATATTCTGTAAAGGATGAATTCAAATGCATTCATCAGTATATCGTAATTTTTACACAGCTGCATTGTTTGTATACATTTTAATTTTTTAAAGCTGTCTTCTGGAGCAGCAACAACAGCCTTATATTCAGCGGTGTGCAAAATAATTGCTGAAACAAGGAATCATCAGCAGTCCTGTTCAGTGTCAGAAATTGCCAGGAGCCTTTCTGCTGGTATACTGCTGAGTCTCAGAATGGGAATTTAGAGTATCTTGCTAGCACTGAAATATTTTCAGAAGTGACCTTGCCCACCACATTTGGCCACTAAGCCCTTACAAAGCCATATAAAGCCTTTATTCGGCCTAGGGATCTTGCCTAAGCAATAAATTTCCCTAGTTTAATGTGTATTTCTGTGCCTCTATCTCTGATTCAGTAGCTTGGTGCCTAAGCATAAGTAAATTCCACCTTCTTCTCAATTTCTGGCTCACTTCTTACAGTTGCTTGTAGCTCATGAATGAAAGCAAACACTTCCTTTCAAAAGTAGACAGGCATTTTTTTTAAAAAAAATCATTAAAAGCGATCCCCGAATGAGAACACAGTAAGAGGAGTCTTTTTAAAATTAAAATAAGTTAAAAACAATAACACAACAACTTACTATCTCTGTAACAGAAGACAACTATAACAACACGTATTAGAAAGGCACAGCACTGCATACCCAAATTTGCATACATAATAAATCCTCAATTGGCTGGTCTGATGAGATTTTACCTGAGAAGCAGGTATGGGAGAAGGAGATTCAGTCCTAAACAAATAGAGGTTTTCATCTTGCTTCTCAAATTTCAATCTGAGACACTAGGAAAATGAGAAGCAATTTTACCATAGGAGATTATGGTTGGTACAGGTAGCCCCCTTCACCAGCAGTCTAGTTCAGTGATGAAATCCAAATTTTTTTACTACTGGTTCTGTGGGCGTGGTGTGGCTTGGTGGGCATGGCTTGGTGGGCGTGGCAGGAGAAGGATACTGCAAAATCTCCATTCCCTCCCCACTCCTGAAGGAAGATACTGCAAAATCTCCATTCCCACCCCACTTCAGGGGAAGGACTCTGCAAAATCCCCATTCCCACCCCACTCCTGGGGGAAGGATACTGCAAAACCTCCATTCCCACCCCACTCTGGGGCCAACCAGAGGTGGTATTTGCGGGTTCTCCAAACTACTCAAAATTTCCGCTACCGGTTCTCTGAACTGCTCAAAATTTCCGCTATCGGTTCTCCGAACTGCTCAAAATTTCCACTACTGGTTCTCCAGAACCTGTCAGAAACTGCTGGATTTCACCCCTGGTCTAATTGCAGTTTTTCACTAACCTTGTATGTACTATACTGGAATAATATAATTCCAAAGCCACCTGGATCTGGATCAGAGTAACATCCAGGAACCAGCTAAAGCCAGAAAAAGGCAGGGTGTGTCAGAAGATCCTCAACTAATAGCCTCAATTTTGGAGCACAAAGTCAACCTCCTTAATTTTGAAACTAGGGAATTGCCTACTTGCACTGCTTCTGTCTTATAAAGTTGCAATATGTCATTCACCCTCATTTAGTATATCACTATGTCCAGAAATAATTCCAGGGTATGCATAGCCTCTCAGTTGACACAAAGAAATAACAATTGAGTATCATCATCAGCATATAGGAAGAGTCATATATATTTAATCAGTTCATTCATACAACTCTCAATCCCATGGCTGTGGGCAACTAGCAGAGTATTTATTGTTTTTCCTCATATTTATCCAACTTGATTGCCAGGGTATACCTGTTTTTTACTGTCCTCCTTTAATTCATATAGTAAATCTACTGTTGCATAATGCAACAAGTCATCTTATTTTTTAGCCAGCTTATTACTGACTTTGATTTGGGTTGAGAGGCTGTGACTGAACCAAAGTTACATGGCTGGCTTCCCTCACTAAGGGAAAACTAGATCCAAGGTTCACATCTTATTTACTACACCATATTCATACTCTTTCTGAGTAGCTAACAATCTTGGCATAAAGTAATGTCCACAAGAAAGATGAAAGAACTCTAAATATATTTTTTTAGAATCAAAATTAAAGAAGGGAAAAACTGGAAAGTATAAATCATGCACTTCAGTGGTGGGTTTCAAAATTTTTTACTACTGGTTCTGTGGGTGTGGCAGGGGAAGGTGTTCTGCCCCAGCTACGGATCCCAAAGAACACAACACACACAAACCCTGAACAAAACTTAGTTCTCCATTGAGAGTGGAGACAGCAGCCAGGGTGGGTGTACCCGCCCAATCAGGTTAAAGGACTGAGTCTGTCAATCAAGGTAAGTCCCGCCCTTGTTGCCGGGTAGATCAGCTTTTGACTCAGTCCTTTCAGTTGGACAGGTGTGTGGGTCTTTAGCTCTTTCCTTGTTTCTTACAAATCTAGCTGTGCTTTTTGAATTTTGGTTTTGAACTCGGCTTGTCTTAACTATGGATTGTTCTTCTTCCCTTCTGATCATTTGACTGACTTTGGACTGGTTTGACTATGTTCATGAGTTTTTTTCTCTCGCTGCTGTGCTTATCCCACCTCATTGACTGATTGCTGGCTGGTGTGTTTCTGTCACCTGCCTCCCCTGGGGGGGGGTAGTCGGATTGGAGTCACAGGGGCTTTTTGGACTGTGCGCTAAGTCCCCCTTCCTTGGTTTGGGCTGTGTTAGTCCTTACTGCCCTCCATTCGGCTTTTTAAAGCGGTGAAGTTGCGGTGGCCATTTTGAATCATTAAAATCGCATTTTTGCCGCTAAATTTCTTGCTGTTTCTTCAGACGTGGATGCCTCTTCGATCACAAGTCCTTCTGTTTATGTTGACTGTAGCGACTTTGGATTACCTGGCTCCTGCCTTTCTGGACAGTTTATTGTGTTTGGCCCTAACTTGACTCTAGAGGGGAGCGTGGGCGGAATTGCTCACTACCTCAGGCCGCACTCTCAGCAGAGTTTTGCGCTCCCGTTTATTGCCAGGCACTTCGCTTTGAACTTGGATTCTGCAGCGGACTATTTCTGGGCTGCCTTGGGGTCCTGCATGACTCCTAACATTGCTATCATCACTGCCTTGGCCTCATTACGGTCCGCCATTTTGTTTCTTCTGTCAGACCTTCAGCGTGGCAGCCATTTTGTGGAGTTTTCGCGCTCCTGCTGATACCTTGGCCCCTCTCTTTGACCAGCAGCCATTGTGGAGCTTTTATGCCCCCATTAGTACCTGGGCCTTTCTCTCTGTCCAGCGGCCATTTGTGGAGTTTTTGTGCTCCCGTTTCCACGTTGGTCTACTTGTATCCACTGCAAAACACTTGTGGAGTTTCTGCGCTCCCATTCCTGCCTAGCCTATGATATTGGTTTGATTCGGCTCATTGACTTGGGTGCTCAACTCCTGCCTCAATGCCTAAAGCCCTGGCAAAGTCTTCTCACGGCTATAAGGCCCGTAAAGATGATGGTGGCCAATCAGACTCTGTGTCTGTTACCCATCCAATCATCGACCTCTTCGCAACGCACACGAATACCCAGCTTCCTTGCTTCTTCGGCAGGTATCCAGAACCTCAGGTGGAGGGCGTCGATGCGCTGCGGACCCCATGGCCTCCGGGCCTACTGTATGCTTTTCCTCCAACTTCTCTCCTTCCCAAGGTCATCCGCAAGATTCTGTCCGAGCGAGCGGAAGTCGTTCTTGTGGCTCCTCATTGGCCTTGGAGGCCCTGGTTTGCGGACCTCATCTCCCTCTCGACGGCTCCATCCTAGCGCATTCCGCTTGGGGATGACACTCTGACACAAGGCGCCCTCAGTCATCCGGATCTCTCCTGGCTCAGTCTGACCACTTGGAGATTGAGTGGAGCACTTTGAGGGCCGCAGACATTCCACTGAACGTTATTCAGACTGTACAAGCTTCACACCGTTCATCTACAAACCGCATTTACTCAGCCACCTGGCGAGCTTTTTGATCGTGGTGTGTCCAACACGGGGTCTCTGCTCTTCAACCTTCCATTGTGAACATTCTGGTGTTTCTGCAGGAGAGCCTGTATCATGCTGGTCTACCCGGCAACAAGGGCGGGACTTAGCTTGATTGACAGACTCAGTCCTTTAACCTGATTGGGCGGGTACACCCACCCTGGCTGCTGTCTCCACTCAACGAGAAAGGGCGTCTCAGGTAGGACCAACGCCCCTTTACTCAAATAACGCAGTTTTAGCAAATGTTGGCTGTTAATATGTGTTCTTAACAACCTGCCAGAATTCCACAGATAAGATAGTCAGAGTCTTACTGGAGTTGGCAGAATGCCCAGAGGCAAGGTTGCAGACATCCCAATGTGATGATTAGCGAACTAAAGTTGTTTCTTGCAGCTTGTTACAAGCTGCGTACTTTCTTAAATAGGCTAAGGGCGTGGCCAATTAGCCCCAAGCTTTACTCTCGAGGAGACCTCCTCCTGAGGAACCACTCCTGCCTTTTGGCAGCTCTGCGTGCCCGTGCATTGAGAAGAGGCTCCTCCTCTTCATCCTCTTCACTTAAAGGAGCCTCTGGAGGTTCTGAAGGCCCTGACTGAATCCCTGCCTCTAGCACCACATCTTCTTCAGCCTCCTCGCTGTCCGACTCGAGCGCCACACCAGCCTCCTTGTTGTTGGGATCAGCAGCAAATCCGCGCAGGCCGCTGGCGGGCCACAACAGAAGGTTACTGCAAAATCCCCATTTCCTCCCGATCAGCTTGGACTTGGGAGGCAGAGAATAGATGGGGGCGGGGCCAGTCAGAATTTTTACTACCAGTTCTCTGAACTACTCAAAGTTTCCGCTACCAGTTTTCCAGAACTGGTCAGAACCTGCTAAAACCCACCTCTGATGCACTTGCAGACTCTGCCTTCAATTATATCAAGCAGATAGATCTTTATATCTTTCCTAAAGTCTAAGAGAGATGAAGCCAATCAAATCTCAACATTTTCCCCAATCCCAGTTCCAAGGGGTGGGGAAGGCTATTGAGAAAGAAAAAAACATTTTAAGGCAGATGGCAGTCTCATAAAGGACCTAGAAGAAATTGTCTGTTTGATCTGCTTGGACAAGCAAATGAATAAGGGATATAACTAGGTCATAACTTCATTCCAAAACACTTAGTTATTAACTCCAGTCACTTCTAATAGTGTTTTAACATATTTAGGGGAGAATCTGAAACTACATGGAATCCAACATGTTGATTACCACGAGACCAGGGCATAGTTGTTGAAAGCTATATTCTGACATGGCTTCTGAATAACTACAAACCCACTATGGGACTACAACTCGATTTCCACACCCAGAAACAGGCCAGATTAACATGCTCAGTAATGCCAAAGATCGATAGGAGAACATGGAAAAGCAACAATATACAGTTTCCTTATTCCCTATCTCTATTAAGATACCCTTTTTGACAATCATATCCGTTTCAATCTTACAACTGGACATGAACCTAGACTGAAAGATAAAGCCAAATCATCCCTTTCTTCCCAAACCATCAGAAACTGTAGGGCCACCACTCTCTTTTGCACCTTCTGTTGAAAAGAAACATGCAACTGGACAGTTATCAGAATTATCCAGTTCTTAAATTTACCTAGTCTTCTATATTAATAACAAACTTTCCTCTGAGCAAAGAACTGAAGGAAAAATTACACCCATGCCATTTGCCCCTTTGGGAAAATAAATATGAGAACACCAGCTACAGTATTTGGGCAGCTGTGGGCTTGTGGGGAATTTTATCTGTGGGGGTTATGGCACATGGATATTCAATATTAAAAAGAAGAATTGGTTTGATATAAAATCTATGCTAGATTTCCATGTATTTTCACTGTAGGCTGTTCATATGACTAGTAATGTACTTTTAAAAACTAAAATAGCTAAATATATTTGTTACAGTCTATGGTTGTTTAAAAATAAGTACTATTGCTGTGCAGTATATATCATAGGAAAGATAAAAAGATATTATAATAGAAGAACACAGAGCAGAGTTTTCTCCCTGCCTCATCTCCTTCACTCCTTATTTCTTTGCTCTTTTTTCCTCCTTTGCTGTTCCACACATTCACTGTTGCTTTGTGTCAGCAGTTTATGTTCTGCATGCTTAATGAAGTCTATAGCTTGCCTCAGTTCAGCACAGTCTTTCCCCTTACTCTAACAAAATTTTGATCAATGAGGTTTCCTCAAGAGGAGATTTCAGAATGGTGTTGACTGGAAAAGCCTGGGCTAGCACAGAGGCATGCATATTGTTGATGTCTTATCAAAGAAAATAAATTGAAGCCATTCTTTACTATCTCACAAGTCAATTGCTATACTTTGATTATCTTTTTCTTTCTTGTTGTCTTTCTTTTGCAACAGGGCAGAGAAGATTGGTAGCAAAATGTTCTGGTTAGTTACAATGTTACGTGATAGAATTTTGTTAACAAATGGTTGGGATTCACCCAAAGTAGTTTGGCTTTCCTCACAGATATACAGAGGTTTCTTCCACATCTCACACTAATGGTGCTCCGGGAATGTGCTCACAGAACGCAATGAATTGTAAAATAGGAACTATCTTTTTGCCTACCGCATTATGTGAATGTGTATAGATCCATGCATTGTCCAAATCCAAAACACAGGTTGAATAAACTATGGTTGAACTAATTGTGTCTATAAGTATCATGCTTTTCAAAGATTCCTTATTTTAACAAAAGGAGGAAGTAAAGGATTGAGTGCAAGGAATCTTCAGGTTCATACCTTCAAGAAAAAGAGCTGAGCCAAGAAACACTGCAACACTTGTCTCTCCTGCAGAGAATGTAGAAGCTAATGAAGTGATTTCTAGAGTATCGCTTCCTTAGTATTAGAAACAGAAGCCATTTGAAAGTAGACATGCCTGCTGGAAACAAAGGCCTTGACTAATTTTCAGCCTCACAAATTACTTATACCTTACTCAAGCAATGCAAACAACCAAAGCTGAGTTGCTCAGCATTGTATTATCATGTGCTCTGATTTTAATTGTTGAATTGACCTTTTAGACTACTGCTGAATATTGGTTGTGGAACCCATTAGTCTTTTGCTTTCTCGCAGTTTCTGGATTGGAAAGTAGAATTTGAATTTTGGCAACTTTGCAAAGTTGGTTTTTGTAAATATTTTGGGCTATAAAACAGAATAACTTGGAGGTTTCGTATGCTTTCTCTTATGAACTCAAGCTACCTTTTTCTTCCATCCAGCCATTAGCAGCTATTTAATTGGATCTTAGCATGCTTATTTCATTTGTTCTTATGTTCACTAAATAACCAGCAAGAAACCATAAAGACTTACTTAAGGTAAATGTTAAGTATATTGTTAGTTATATTAACTACCAAGCAAAAATAAATTTCCTATAGTATCCATAAAAATTTGGCTATAAAAAGGTCAAGTATTTAGTTTGCTGAGTGTAGCAGAGTGACAGGCAAGCCATGGTGAGGAATCAAACGGAGACTCGAAGTAGAATCTGTACATGGGCACAACAGAGTAAAGTCCGACAGCCCCACCCTTGAATGCCGTTTTCTAGTCCCACCCAAGTGGAGACTATTAGCCCAAGAAGATATATGTGTTATAGGCTTGAGAAGTAAATCAACTAATAGAACTCTTCATGCATGAACTTGGTTGTTCACATCTGACACTGACATCAATAAGTATCTAAATCATAATGCGGAACAGTGGTGCTCCTTTTTGTCCTATTTCCTGAATTAACTTTTGAGGAAAGTTATATGAATATAACTATTTAGGTTGCTTTGATCTCCTGGGTTTTTTCTCTCTTTGTTTAAGCTTTTTTTTTTAATGAGCATAATTATGTGATCTCAAACTTAAAGGAACCATGTAAAGAGAGCAAGAGAATTAAAGAGCAAGAATTAATTGTGTTAAATTATATCTAGATTCTTCTGGGTGTTTGTATGAGCAGTTTTTCATCTCATTGACCATGCCTAGCTTCTGGAGTAGTCTACAATAACTTTTCAATTGTTCCATTAGTGATATTTCGTGATTTTTTTCCAGTTCTTTATTATTATTATCTCTTTTATTCATTAAACATGAAATTCAGTCAACTGAACATTTAAAAATGTGTCACAAGTACCATTGACTGGTGCTAATGGTGGATACGGTGGCTGCCATCGTCCTAGGTATCAACCAAGTATCTTCTTAAAATATAAGATGTTCCGAGTAGTGCAGTTTTTTGCAGTTCTGCTGCTGTTATTGCAGGAAGCTACAATTTCTTGATGTATTTTGTAAAATTCTTGGACATAGTACCAAGTATCCCAATGACAATAAGTATAATTATTGTTGTTGTTGTTATTGTTGTTGTTATTATTTTAACTGGACAAACACAAACACAGAATATATTTTCCATGTGGCCATTGTACAATTCCAAAATTTATTCTCAAAATTCCAAATGTGCCTATCATCAGCCACATCCACCCAAGTTTTAGGATCCTTGCTGAGATCAAATACAAGAATGTTTGCAAACCCGGAATTAATTCAGACAGGGCAGAAGTACTGCTGTCATGAAAAATCAACAATTAAGATGATTTCATTTGAACTGTCCTTGCTTTGGCTGCACTTCAGTTTCAGGATCTTTGAGTGCTTCAGGAGCCAAAATGTTTGTGTAAGTTTTGTAGTGTTAGCCAGAAGTTCATTTTATTCATTTAGGGATCAATTGCACACTTTTGCAAAGTAGTTATATTTTGCTTTAATTATCCACAATGTTTTAGTTTTTCCATCTACTCTATAACAATCCCCTTTCTGGATGGTCTTTGGAAGGTGGCCCACAAACCTTACTTTTGTATATTTTTGTACATAATTTACACATAAAAATCTAATCTACTGTCAACTCCAGGTGACTGACCATTTATTTATGGTCAAATGAAAATGCTGAGTAAGGGTCTTAAAGCTTTCATTAAAGTAGACCCTCTTTTCTTGTATTATCTGAGAAACTGAATATTTTCCAAGTTAGGAAATAATTTATCAACATAATCCTTTGGAGAAGGGCGGTATAGAAATTTAAACAAATAAATAATCATTGTTATTCAAATGCCAGGGTTATATTGGATATCTTCAGAAAGTAGGGGCTTTTTCCTACTAGGAAAATAATTTTTCATATGTTAATTCCGCAAATGGAACAATAGAATAGAGTAGGACTCTTGTTTTGCAGCACTTTATTATTAAATTAAGATCAAAGTAATTACATATTTTTCAAATTCTACTATTCAGTAATAAAATATTAAAAACATTTCAAAAACTTAATTGTTACAATGTGATTTTTTTCAGTCTTTGAAGAAGTTATAGAGTACTATGCTTGACACCAATTATCATTTGTTTTCTTTTAGAATTTTTTCTTAGATTCTTCGTTGATTTTTTTTTTTAGAAGTTTACCTCAAAGTGAAAGTTATTGAAGGCAGAAAGGAAACAGGGACTTGCCAAGCTTGTTGGCTAGAGTCATGGACAAGAGCAAGGCCTGTCTGAACTGCCACTCAGTTTTTATTCTGTGAGTTTGCAGGGTTGGTGATTAGAGTGGCTTTCGCCCAATTATGCTGTGATTATTCTACTGCACTGTAATTGACTGGGGAGATATGCTAATACCTGTCATTTGGGATGATAAAAGATGAGCAGAGGACGCAATGCATTATTTAGCTGGCTGTGTGATAGATGAGGGATGCGCAGAGTGCTTTAATTGCTGAGAAGAGAGGTTAAGCTGAACGAACGGATGAATTAGAAATGAGTTTTTTTATGGGTTGTGGAAAAGTGAAATAAAGGAAAATGTTCTTTAAAACCAAAGCACCCGACTCAAGCAAAACAAGGCTAAAGCTTTTAAGGCAGTTTACTCTATCAATCTAAACACGTAAGAAAAATCCATTTAACATACAGTAAATATGAACATAAAAGTTCAGTGAATTTGCAATCTTTACGAGAAAAAAAATATTACACAGAATATTGTCTCAGATAAGGTATTTTGATGTCTTGAAATCTTTTTTTCAGGTTGTGTGTGTGTGTGTTATAATACATTTTTGTTATTAGATCAATGTATATGAAATAAATAATTTGAATAATCTTGGAGATTTTAAATCTCCAGATATGAAGTATAGTTAATAAAATAAAAAATAAATGAGCAATTACAGTACTGTCAGCAATGGGTTGGTTTATGAATTTAATGCTATAAAATATATAATCTTCTTAATTGTCAAATTATTTATTTGACATCTTGAATAAACTACAAATCAACTGATGTTTCAAGAGTTGATATTCCTGGAATTCTTGTAGCTTTCTATAAATCAGAATTACATCTCAAAACATAAAAGCTGAATCAGTATAAGAACTTTTTTGGTATAAAAGTGAAAGTAATGTCTCTTCCAGCCAGTCCTAAGTAGTCCAAACTACTATAGAATTATAGCTATCAGTGTAGTGTTGTTTATTAACCAACTGCTCTGAAACACATTTTTAAATATTTAATGGCTCTCTGTTGG
This sequence comes from Pituophis catenifer annectens, assembly GCF_029215685.1. Classification (NCBI taxonomy): domain Eukaryota; kingdom Metazoa; phylum Chordata; class Lepidosauria; order Squamata; family Colubridae; genus Pituophis; species Pituophis catenifer. The sequence goes on along the minus strand of NW_027256881.1, from coordinate 78,846,915 downwards.
GAAAATCAGTGGTTAATATGTATGCAAAGTTTCAGTAAAGAAAGTACTCACTGGAATAGGTCCTGTTAATGTCAATTATGTGACCCATATGTAATTGACACTTATTTTAGAAATAAAATGTATTTATATCTGGCCTTTCATCCCCAAATGCAGTGATTGTTGTTCTTTTAAAACACTCAGTTCTTTTGTGAACTTGCTAACTTTGAAGTGGTTACTTTTCAAAAAAGCAATTTGTGCACCTTTTTTCCCTTGTACAGTGTGGTCTGTATTGGTGCCTATTGGTTAATTTGATATTTGTAAATTGCTAGTACTTCTACTTTGGCATATTTCCATGCTTTGACTTGATACAGATTAATATGCCAAGGGTACATAGAGATGTCTGACAATTTCTAAAAGAACTATAATGAAATTGTAGTTGTATTTTTACATAATTTATAGTAAGGAAGTACATATCCCAGTCTAATAAGATTTTGAGAGCTATAAAATAATAGTGTTGCATATAAACTACATGAAATATTTCTCTGCAAAGGTCCCCAACAGTTTACCATTGTGGATACGTTAAATGGAATAACATTTGGGTTAAAAGGCAATCACTAGTTTTAGGGAATAGGGAGTAGCAAAAAAATAAGGCCAAAGGTCACTTTTTTGTCAAGCTGTTTCTATTTGTGCCATTAAACCAAGCCCACTCCATCTGGACTCCATGTCAACGTCAGCGCTTCAATTAATGATGAGGCATCTCTTAATTTCAGAACACATTTTGGGCAAATAAAATGTTAAAGCCATAAAGAAAAAAGAGAAAAGAATTCATTGCTTCTAACTTCACTTCCTCAATTCATTTCATTTGGATTTTGGAAACCTGAGTAGGTGCCCTAAGCCTTCAAGAGGATCATCTGTGTCCTGCCTTCTCTTGACTTGCCATTTACATTGGCTGGCAGTAGCAGCTTGTGTCTGATGAGAAGCCTTGGGGTTTGTTTCCAGGGTGCCTGACAGACGTCACTATTGGAGAAACTGGTGTCAGGAAGGAAGAACATATACAGTGGTTCATAACTATATAATGGGGAAAAAGTTTTCATATTATTAAACTGTTTTTGGATTACAACATAGGCATATTTATCTTCGGAAGCCAATAATGATACCTTTCAGTGAAATTAAACCTTTTTGTTTATCGCTCTGAATTTAGTCCATTTCCATTTGCCACTAGAAAATAAATGTCAGTGACAAGCTCCTTGGAAACTGGTGGCTCAGCAGACTAATAGCATTGTGATTAACACCAGCTGTCTGCAATTACTGTAAGTTCGAATCTCACCAGGCTCAAGGTTGACTCAGCCTTCCATCCTTTCTAAGGTAGGTAAATTGAGGACCCAGTTTGTGGGGGCAATAAGCTGACTTTGTATAAATATACAAAAAGTATGAAGGCTATTGCTTAATGCATTGTAAGCCGCCCTGAGTCTCCGGAGAAGGGCGGCATATAAACCAAATTAAAAAAAAAAAACTGTTGTATATCTTGCTTGTGTTAAAAGAAACACCTGTGAAACATCTATGAGGGGACAGTATGTTTTTGGAATTTAGGTGTTCACTTTACAGTAGGTTAAATTTTTTAAAAATGTTGCAGTTGATCTGTTTAGCTTACAGAATGTACTGTTTTTCAATTTTAATGTCTTACTCAAAATTGTTGAACATTTAAACTATAGGTGCTATAGTTCATTTTCAGTTCTAAGAAAAGGAGATGAAGTACTGGAGCAAATGTATATAAATATTGCTATCTGGTCTATTAAAACCCCTCCATTTTCTAGACTGATCCTTTTCCTCCACTCTGCCACTTCTCTACTTGTTCCTATTTTTCTTGATCATATCCATTCTTTGACCACATTCCTCAGCATAACAGGAAATGATTCTTCCCCCACCCCCAATTCTACCCAATCTTGGGCTTATTCCATTTCACCATGGGCACAGTTCTGCAACTGCCATTAGTACAAAATGCAACTCCTGGATTTTTGCCTGGAACCAAGCAATTAAGCTGCATTTCACAGTTCATAATATAAAAAATTATGTTGACTACGTTAGATACATTTTTAAGGCTCAGTTTACAATGCTGATGTTAATCTTTGAAATTTTCAACACTTAATAGCAAGTTGCCTCAAGACTGCTTTTGACCATCAACCTTGTCTGTGGCCCAAGGTTGTATTTGGAGCTCTGCTGTGCCTCAGCAGCTCTGGAAATCCGATTAGGTCTGATGATGTTACAGAAAGATGAGCACAGCGATGAGTACAGTTTTTACTGTAGAAAAATGTCATATAAATGAAGTGAATAAAATTATCCCCCTCTCATGAGAAGGCTTTAATGAGAAGTGGGGAGCCTGCATCAGTGTCTTGAATGAATAAGATCTTGCCTTCCTTAGCAGAGCATAGTGAGAGGCTCTGGAAGAGGATTCAAGGTGAATTTACACCTTCCTTTTTTTTTTTTTTGGTAATTAAGGGGGCACTTACATAGTGATATGCCTTGTGATTGTGAACAAAGACTGCAGTCTTTGCAAGACCACAAATCAAAAAAGAATTCGTATGTTTTCTGCCTTATCTTTTCCCTGTTCATTGAATCTTATATTTGAGCCTAGATCAGTTAGAGTTCTATAAGATCATGTTACAGATTTTCTTGTTCAAAAGAAATGTGAGGAAATTATTCTTAAACTAAAACAAATCTATGTTATAAGATACTTTCCCTTGGAATAAATGAAACATATTTGACTGATACTGTTGGAAATAAGTGATAAGAATTGTTAACAGATCTATCAATCATAACAGTGGCTTTATTTCTTGTATTATTAACTCCTGAGGTTTTGCTGGAACTTGTGAGATGTAATTTTGTATTGTAGACTTTTCGTACTGTGCTCTTGATGTACTTCTGGGGTAGGCCATGAAAACTGTGCTTTTTATTTTTGTTTTGAGTGATTCAGTCATAAGGTTTTGATGATCTCAGCTTGTTCCTTCACTAGTTGTATCTGGCTATGATCTGAGGAATCCTTGTAGCCCGCTGGGGTAATAAGAAAGAGGCTCTGTGGTAGAGCGTGTAAATTTTCTGAGCCTGAAAAGTGTGTGTGTGTGTGCGCGCGCGCGCACGCGCACTCACAAAGAGAAACTGACATAGACACTAAAAAATGCTACTGCATTTTATATATCCTGCAAACATGATAGTCTGAAAGCATTACATTTTTTATAGAATCTGGCTCGTAATATAAATACGTACCAAAGGTGAGATAATTTTATTAATTTATTTCTGAAAAGTGTGTATCAGTCTCGACAAATTTATAAATGTTATATTGTACTTTTCATGAATATCAGAAAATGACTATAATCTTACATTATTAGATACTTGTTTCCAACAGTGTTTCTCTCCTGATAGAAGATACTATCAACAGAATGGGAAGAGAGAAAATTCTGTATTTCCTTTGCAATCCCCCTGAGGATGGGCTTCAACAGAAGCCTGAAAGCTTGGAAGACTAAACCTCTGGTCCAGTGACCAGCCCAGATTGAATCCTGCAACATTATCCTGGGACACATATATTCATCATTCGTGAATCTTAACACAGTTAATATTTTTTTCCAGTCTAGTATGTATGAATATAGAATAACCAATTTGATGTAGTGATTAAAGGCATTGGCTAGAAATTGGGACATTCTGAATTCTAGTTGTTCCTTAAGCATTGAAAGAATTGAGTGACTTGGGCCAGTCACTTTTTTCTCAGCACTAGAAAAACCACAGTGGCAAGTTACTTCTGAAAAATGTGAGAAACCTGCACAGGGTCATCCATATATTGTTGTAATTTAGTGAAGGCTGACTCAAAGGATCTTTCTCCTAGGAGCTTGAGATAGTATGACACTATTTACCTTTCTCTTATCATAACATTCCTGTAAAATAGGCTTGGTTGAGAGATAGGCTAGCAAAACTCATCCGGTAAACTTTATAGTCAAGTGGGATTTGAATTTGGGTTAGATGGCAAAATAATTGCTTTTGGTGTCAAGTGGAATTTGTACTGAAGAAAATAAATGACTGGGATATTTTGAAACCTAGTTTTAACATAACAGATTTTGGTGTATAAGATGCTCTATGGCATCTCTTTTTATTTCATACAATATATTTAACAAGGAAAAAAGAATTTGCACTTTGGATGGAATGCTATTTTATACACTTTTTATATGACAGTTGTAAAATTTGTTTTTCCAGATATTCTAAAAGAAAAATATATTTAGTTTGATTATACATGAAGTTACTTAATCCTCTTTTTAAATTGGCAAAGTTAATGACCAAACATCCAATGGCTGATAATTAATTCATACATTGGTATGAATGTATGAATGATATCAAGGTATCTTGAATACTATATTCTTTCCTATTTACAACATAATGTGATTTCAGACTTTTAATTTGAAATACAAATTAAACTGGGCAGAAGTAGTTTATAAACTAATAACTGATTTATGTACATAGTTTAATAGAAGTCCCTAGTGCACATAATAGGTGTGCTTATAATCTTCTGTAGGTATGAGCACTTGTTGTATGACTTTATAATAGAGACAACTAATTGGGACTAATTTAATTGATAAGTGTGTTTTAATGGAAGTTAAGTGCAACTATGGCTTCAAACTTAATCCAATTTAAATATTATAAACCAGGTTGAACTAAGTGGGATTTATTCCTGAACAGAGATGTAAATTGCTATGTATCAACCTGAGGATGCATCTTATTATTTTAAAAATCTGTACTTAGAGATAACATAAAGATGAATACATTCACCATTTAATATCCAAACAGAGATAATATTTAAAACTATAAATTTAACTAAAGTAAGGTAACTTAGCAATGCCCATTTGTACTGTTAATTCTTGAATAATTTAATAATTTTACCGTGTTAGCTACAGCCTTTGTTGTATATTTTATCTGTAATTGTCTTGAATCAAAGATTTATTAAAATAGATTTTAAGGGATTTACTTAGTACTATGTAGCAATAGTGCATGATGAATCATTGATGTGAAATTCTGAATTTTGAACATAAAAATAAAAAAGGAATAATAATGGCTTTACTGGAAAAAAAAATACACTTTCTAGTGCTGTTTGGAGAGTGGTGAAAGAGGAAATTTATTTCTGCGGTTGTTGCCTAATAAACATCTACTCTGCCACTTCACATCAGCTTCTGTCCTTTCCAAGTAAATTAGTTCTTTGGGCAGCATGTCAAGAGGAAGTGTATTGTTCTTGGCAGGGCACTTGAATTTCTAATTACCAGATTCCTGCCTTAATTGCAATTACCTGGACACCCAAGCAGGGTGAACTTTTGGAAAAGAATGTAATTAGTGCAAAAGAAATGTTGCTGCCAATTGCTTGTCTAAATACTTGCAATAAGTAGACCAATGATAAGTTCAGATCTTAAAAGTCCTTCAATCTGTACAAACCTGCTGAAAGTTACTGTATGCTGTTATGTAAACACATTAGTCTTGCGTTTGCACAAGTAAGGGAGTTCTCTCACTTTTTCATTTTCCCCCAGGCTGCTTCCCCAGGTTCTTTAAAAAATTGTAATATAACCTGGAAGACCTCAGAAAATAATGTTCCTTAAACTTTACAAGCTCCATAGCATTCTAAAAAATAGACACCAGAAGCTGCTATCATTTATTTCACCTGAAAAAATCACAACTTTGTCCCAATACAGAAGCTGGAGATAATATATAAAGCATAACTTAAAAATAGTCACACTTTGTCACTTTAGGCACTTAACAGAGGGTTACTATCTATTTCATTTTTCCAATGCACATACTAGAGGGAAATCAACATTCTCGTGGTCATATTATACTGGACTGCAAAATTCTAGAGATAAAATCTTCTATATCTCTTTGATGCCATATAGTTGCTGCCATGTGGTAGCTATCCATATTTTTTGCAACACAGATATGGTAGCCTTAGCCAGGTATATTTAAATTTCATGAACTTTTATAGTATAAAAAACTAGGAATTAATTTCTAGTACTAGAAATTAAAGAAAAATGGGGTTTTTAAAGAAAAATGGGGTTTGTTCAGACATACAGTCACTGACAGTTCCAAGCCTTTCAAATGGAGGAGCATAGATTATCTAGTCTTGAAATCACTGTAGCACGAACATTTTCTCAAAACTGACAAGAGTATATTTACACAAGATCAGCTGGGTACATTCAAGAAGATGTTCTCATAAAAGGGCTTGTTTGGTTATAAAATGGCTACCATTAGAGACTTATCGTGTTCACAAAATGGCTGCTTTTACAGACATGATCAGTCACAAAATATTTGCTTACCTGAGGGTAAAAGGGCAAGGCTGTTCTCCACTAAGTATTCTGACCTCTCTCTATGCTCTGTCTCCTAGCTTACCATGAATGCAAGACATGATGGAAAATAATACCTTTTCAAACAAAGTCCTGGGCTGTATCCACCCACCACTTTCATTTTTTAAGAATGGCTATAGGATCCAGAGATACTCACAGAAATAAAAATAATGCTAACAAAATGGTGTTTTGCAGTGCTGCAGGCCATTTACTTATTTGCAACATGTCTTTCAAAGTATTTAAATTCTGGTGGGAAAAGGATCCTGGCAAGTGCCAAGGAAAATGTCTGGGTAGCATTTATACTGTGCAGATAATGACACTTTCCCTGGACTAGCTTAAATGAAATAATCAACATACTACTGATTTTCATCTAGACAAGCCAAAAAAAATCAGTATTGATTCTTCATGTATGTATAGTTAAAACATACAGCTCATATTTCTGATTGTTAGTACATAGATTTGAGATTTACATTTTTTATATATAGATGATCAAAATATAGAGTTCCTAGTCCTTATGCCTTTTGGGGGAAAATATTGTAAGATGCAATTGGTACATAATCCATCAGACTCTTCAGTAGAACCACTTCTTTTCATTTAATTGTAGGGAATCTGTTAACAAGAATGGCAGCTCCACAGCAGTTGTGCTTGGTCGATTGCTCGTTTTCTGTTCATAGTGACAGTAAACTGTAGAATATTTGTGCCTCTTAGTGATGGGCTGAAAATAAGAAAAGCTATCAGATGAAAGTGCTTTGTATTTTATAGACAAATGTATAAAACTCCTTTGTTCTTTAGAAAATCCAGTTAAGAGCACTTCAAACAAAACTTCCCAAGTGATAGGCTCCCCAGGCTCATGTAATGGCAAAATGGAAGTGTTGTGATGTGAAGGGCATTGTAATAAATTGTTCCCTCTGCTTGTAAATAGTGAGGAGTAAGAATAAAAACAAACAAACAAAGCTGATGTAGCAAAATGCAACTATAACTAGAAGTCTCTAGTTTTTGAATTAAATTATGTTGCCTTCCATGTATTAATTAGTATGGGGTTTTTTTTAATCATACAACTTGTCTTATCAAGTATATAAAAGTGCACAGATTTTCTGACTCACTCAGACTTCCTAACATACTTCTGCATAACTAAAGACTCTGATCAGCTCAGTATCGACTCAGGTAGCATTGATTTTGTGTTCAGTGTTGCTCATTAGATCTGCTTGATTGTGTGAGACTTAGGTCCTGAAACTTTTGGGTTTTTTTTAGATGTAAATCCATCAAAATGATTTTGGGGGAACCTGTATCAGCCCTATTCCATTAAGCCATAGATGCCGAGAATTACTTCATTCACAGCATTTGGATAATGACATATGACAACATTTATCCCCCTCCCTTGGACAGTCATGATCGCAACTTTCCTTATTCATTAGACTTCCCAGACGCAATAGATTGTCATGGGGGGATCAACCATACTGATTTCAACCCTATATTTTTATTGTAGACATCAAGTAACTTTATCAGCTCTTTCTCTCATGTGCTGTGATAGTTGTATAATACTCATTTTTAGGGGGAATAGTCTGTTACTTTAAAAAATAGTAGGTTTGGTATCATAGTCTATGTATTAATCTGAAGTCCTTATGATGAATTTAAAGTATTCAGTAATGGCACAAAAATGTTATTCCTTTTTATAACAAACATGATGACCTTAAAATGTCATTTGGTATTGTGGGAATAGGGAATAGGAAGGCAAGATTTGGAGATATCGCAAACTTATGGGAGAGATGTTGATATCAAAAGATACTTCAGAAAAATTTAGGAAAGTGGATTAGTTTTAACCCTTTGATTCAGAGTGCATAATCTTGTTTTGGGCCATACTTGATACACCAGAGTTTGCATTTCAAAAACTGTCAGAGCTGGGGAAAACAAACAGATAAGAATTTGATCAAACAAAATTGATTTAATGTAATTTGGTGTAGTTAAAATTAAATACATTAATTAAATGCTCTTGGTATGGTTAATTCAGTCATATTTTTAATAATTTCCTCTTCTGTCACATAGAAAATTACAATTTGCCTTCATGTCTCAGGGGAGCTCTGGGAACCATACTCAAGATTGAAGATGGGCAATTTCTAGCATCAGCTAAATTATTTGCTGTAAAAAAAAAGATTATTTACTGCTGAATTCATTAAAGTAGTTTGTCTACTTTAGCAAACTACTAACTACTAAGGAGTTAGCTAAAAAAAGTTGAGAAATAAAAAAAATCAAAGATTATAATTTTAATATTTACAGATAAAAGTTGTATTAAATATTTATAACTACTTTGTAATAAGTATTTGGAATTTGTTTGGCCTACTTTAAATAGATCTTTTTATATATAGACAGAAAATTCTGTCTCAGTACTGACAGCACCTAGCTGGCCTTGTCTGGAATTAAAAGCGATACAAGGTTGGACATGATTACTATTTAAATGGAAAATTTCTAGGAAAACTATACTAGAAAATTAAAAACATCCCAAAAGAGGATTATTACAAGCCACTTTTGTACTGTTGCCAATAAAACTTCATGGTCAGGTTTATGAAGTCACTACAATTTGAGTTTAAAATCAAAGGAAACTTCACGTTCAAATTAGAGAGAATGGGAAGGCATCTATTCCAATTGATAATCCACTTGTCTGTGTTTATGGGATTGTTATGCTTTTTAATTTTTTTTCTTTCAGGAAAATGCTCCAAATATGAAACTGATTTAATGCTTTTCTGTAACCTTTGAAGTTGTGCCTGCAGACCCTTGGCATCTTGTATTTATTCATTCATTTAATAGATTTAGATTAGATCCATCATGAAATTGAACTGAATTTATACAAAGCTCTTTTTCTGCTCCTATTCCATAAGAACACTAATGGGATATAGTGACTGAGATGTTGAGAGTCAATAAAGTTAATAATCTAAAGCTAATAAGAGAATTTTCATGATTGATAAAGACCTAAACTTGTGATTCCCAAGTTCTTCCTCCAGCACTAAATCATTATACCACACTGGTGGGAATTTTCCTCTAAGTTCCAAGGAGCCTGGTAAAACAATGTTTAATTATGAAAAGGCTAATATCCATTTTTCATAGGCTTACTGCATATGCATGAAATCAAGAGAAATAATCTTTAAATTAAAAGATTTAAATCCTTTAGGACTTACACTATTGCCTCTGAATGCAATATGACTTTATCCTCATTGTGTACTGATTTCATTTTTGCAATTCTGCATGTTTTCTTGATTAATACTGAGTACTATAAGTTAATTTTATAGGAAAACATAAGAAAACTTCAAGGCTTATGGTAGGTGGTTGAAAAGTCATTGCATGAGTCTTCACCCTTAAAATGAGTTTGCTGCTTCTGTAAAAGTGGATAAAATATAAGGGAGAATTAATGCAAGATAGTAGAAATCCCTAGGTAAATTAATCAAATGGATTTGTTTTTGTCGATAACATTTTTGAAAACCAATTTACCTAAGCTCAGTTTATCCTGTCCTCGAAAAATAAATAATTGTTTGAAACCTACAAGCATAAATGATTTTAACAGTTAGGTCTTGAACCAAACCATACTTAGTTGAAAATAATTTCCATTTCCTTTAAGACTGAACCTCCAAGTAAGTGTGTTCTATTCAGAGGTTATAGCTTGCTGCATAAAATCAATAACTTCACATTTTCATCTGTTCAATCTTTTTGCAAATCTTAGCTCACTTATCCTTCTTCCATTTGAAAATAGAAACAAAATACTTTGTTTTGTTTAGAAACAAAATATAAACAAAATGTTAATAGATTTTTAATGTGAAAGAAACAACCTCAAAACTTTATGTCAGAATTTAATATCAGTCTATGATAGATGACATCCAATTTGATGTTGCGGTTAAGCTATAAACTGGGAGATTATGAGTTCTAGTTTCGCCAGAGACATGAAGGCAGCTGGATGGCCTTGGGCCAGACAATGGCAAACCCTGACTCAGAGACACATGCAAGCACACATAGACAAACACACACACACACACACACATTTTGCAGAGTATAAGAAAGGATTTTTTTAATATACTTTAATGTTCAAATTATAGTAGGCAATTGATAAATTATAGTGTAGACTAACCTCCACTAGCATTTTTATGTGCGAATAAATCCTGTCACATATAAGTATCATTTTACTAAGTGCTTCATTCAGAATTTTAAAAGTTGGGAGGTTTTTTTTATTGTCAAAAAAATCCCTCAGATATACTTCAGGTTATTTAATTTGTATACATCTCTATATACATCTCTGTATATATTGCTATAATTGAATACATTTGCTTTGTAATGGAAAAATCCTTACTAATTTATTGTCAGTTTCATTTTCGAATCTCTTGATTTCTGAGACTCAAATGACCCCTGAAAATACAGAGTTTGGCTATCCAAATCTATGAAAAAAGATGCTATTTGTATATAACTACACTTTCTAAAACTTTCAAGAGGAGCCAAACCTGTGCAATGTTTGGTTCCCTTTTATTGTACTGTTTTTACTCCTTATACATAAGCAGTAAATAGACTGTAAAAATAAAAATACAGATCTTAGAAACCTAAAAGCTGAGCCTTTGACTTAGTTTCCACTTTTATGGTTAGACTGTTATAGAATTTTCTATTCTTAATAGTGTAGTACCTATAATGTAATGGTCGTAGTATTGGGCTTTGACTGGGGAAAATGAATTCATTTCTCTACTCGCTTACCGTATGGAGCTTACAGAGTGGAGTTGGACCAGCCACATTCACAAGATTATTGCTTGGGTGATGAAATTAAGAGAGGCCCCATACACATCTTCGGCATTTCGATCTCTACCTGAGAATTCTGCACCAGCTAAAAAGCTGCTCCGGTTCTCTGTTCCTATGATGGCGACTGAGTTTGGCAGTTAGCTGATTTATCCCTTGCATGGCTAGAGCATTACACAAAAGCAGCTTTTATTTCTCAGTAGTAAAAATGTGGGCAGTTCATTTTCTTATTGGAGGAACCCTTATCTCGTCTCCCCTTCTTGTTCCCGAACTTTTAACTGCATCAAGAGATCTTTTAAGTGCAGCGTTTGCCTGACTTAGCAGAAGAGAAATTGTAAGAGCTGTCTGTTGGAACATCAAAATGAGCAATCATGATAGTAAAAGGGAAGAATGGTATTGTTAACAGAATTCCATATATACTTCTTCTCTTAATTGGTATCATATAATTTTTTTAAAAAAAATTCTTCCCCTTTTCCACAAGAAATGAGCAGGCATGAAAAATGCAGGAACCTTTTTTAATTACTTTTTTCGTTTTGTATCGAGTAAGGGATACAGGGTTTTTATTTACTCTAATGGAATGGAAATAGTGCCTTGTACAAGTAGTCTCAGAAAAATTGCAGGATATAAATGAAAAAAAATAAGAAATGAATACCAGTAGCAGTTGGCTTTCTGTCTAAACTCAGTAGTGGTATTAACACTGAGTCAGAAAAAACAGTAGACAATACAATTGACAATGCACAAATTGAGATCAGGAGAATGTGTCTATAATCATTGTGGTAAGATCATTTGTAATATCGTAGTCCAACCTCTATACTTAAAAGCCAATACTGAATAGTGAATACAGGCAAAAATGAAAGCAAGTCTCTTACCATTCTTATCTCTTCTCATGCAGTTTCTCGGCTCTTATTGCATTTATGAGGTCACTGTTTTTCTTTGCTCCCCCAAATGCTGAGAACACAAGAATATCAAGTACAGATATCAAGCAATTATCATCTAGATCGTTACTTGGAATTTTTTCAAATGTGCTTATGTTGATTTAGGAGGGTAGGCAACTCCAAGTCATTTTCAATTTTGAAGACTATTATTTGGTCATCTGGTTACATCAGTCATCTTCCATTTGGATTACAGGTAGCCTTCAATCTACAACTATTGGTTTAGTGACAGTTAAAAATTACAGTGATGCTTGATGAAGGGACTTTCAACCTATACCAAAGCTTCAGCCATTGCAGCACCCCTGGTATCATATGAAGAAAATTGGGTGCTTGCCAAATTGCCTACCCCTACAACAAACCACACTGCAGTAGCCCCCACTTGCCTATATCCCCCATCTCATCCTGCTGGATTCCTGGAGCCTATCCCTCACTCAACTGAGCCCCATTGGCCTTGGGCCATCTTATCCTTGGACCTCATCCCACCCCTCCTCACCTCCATGCTTTGTTTCATTTACCTTTACTGAAGATTGCCTTCAGGAAAGAGAATCAGCTGATCCACTGTGCAGCCTTCTGTGTGGAGACTGCTTGGTACCTGGAAGTGAGTGCCATTTTGGAAGTAACTGCAATTCCCGAATAGTATAAAGTACTATAATTAAAAAACTAAGTTCTCTTACAAAAAAAACCCTCGTAATATTTACTGAATTCTTGGCCTGCACATGGATTGTGTAGAAATTTAACACAAAGGAAATGTATGGTTTTCAGTCACTCCAATAGTTTACCGAGAAGTATACAGCTTTTACTGCTACTACATAAATGAATGTTATTATAAAAACTTAATCTGCTTGTTTTTATAGTAATGTTATTAAATATTACAATTACCAAAGTAATTATAAAAAGTAAAAATTAATAAAAAAGAAACTAAGAGAAAAAATAAAAGGTAAAGGAAAGAAAAAGAAATAGAAAAGAAAAAATATAGTAAAGAATACATATATGTGTGTGTGTGTATATATATCTATGTTTGTATGTATGTATGAAATCCAAAAAGCTTCATCATTTCAGACATAATGTCAGTAAAAGTTCATTAACGGTTACCAGAGATAACACCATATTTATTTGAACTTTGAACAAATAAGCCAACTTTATATTCCTTTTCCTTTTGCTTGTGAATTGTATTGACTCTCAAATAGACAATAGATGCTGCCAATATTGTAGCCCAACCTCTGTACTTAAATGTTAATAGCTATACTATTAGAATAAATTCCTTGAGTAGAAGATAAGCAACATAAGTTTCCAGGAAGATGAATTGATTTTAGCTTGGTTCTATGTTCAAAATATTTGCTACTTTCTTTTCTTTTCTGTCAATGTTTTCAAAACTTGAACATGGAAAAAGATTAGCCTTATTAATAGTGTTAATAATAACATAATAAATCATTCCAATTTTTGAAGTTATCACATTAGAAAATTGATTTTTTTTTATTGGGTATAAGGCATAAAACATGATCAAATAACTATTGCTTCTGCCTGAGGACAGAAATAGAGTCAGTAGTTGTTAAATATCCAGTATGCATCCATTGTGCTTTCATACCGCCCACACACTACAGATAGTTCTTGCTAAATGTCTGTTTGTTCAGCAACCATTAGAAATTATGATAGCTTTGAAAAATAGACCCAATATATTGGGTCTTCAAAGTCCCAGCTGTTGTGGTGCCCTCACAGTCATTTGAACAAAGTTTGGGCCTGTCCACATTTACAGCCATTCCCTGCTGCTGCTACTTCCCAACCCCCATAATCATCTTCATCTACCTTCACTTTGCTAGGCTCAGCAACCCAGCCACTCACAGTAGAGTCATAGAGGCACCATAGAAACATCCTGCAGGCTGGCAGGTGGAAGTTTTGACCAGGGTCGCCAGGTGCCATGGGTGGGCTCTAGGGAGTGCTGCTGTGTGATGCACTGTACATCACATGCTACTACCATCCATGGCCTGGATCCAGTGGGTTCTTGCCCCACAAGAGGATTTGCACAATGATAGCAACTGGAATTACCAGCCATTGATAAGTGACATGGTCACATGATGTTGTTAAATCAAACCTTAAAATTTAAATTAAATTCCAAATAAATTGAAATTAAATTTTAAGTTAAATTCTTCAATTAAATATAAATTAAATTATTAAGTCGCATCTAAAGGATGGTCATTCTACATAAAGACTATCTTGCAAGCTAATACACTTTTGTTTGCTGGTATACACAGGGTTCTTAACTCAGAGTCTGATTAAAACTTAATCAATTTTGAAATCAGTACAATATTTTTATGCAGAGATCAGTGAAATGTGCCAACTTTATACTAGTTCTTCTATATGCAGTTCCTAGATTTTCTTTTATGATAGTGATGCTAAGTAAAATATTATTTATGCATATAAACATTGAAGATGCCCACATTAGAAATACAAAGAAAAATAAAACATTTTTTTAAAGACAGCTAATGCAAGATTAGAACAAATATTGTGGCAAATTTCTGCTTCATTTTTAAACTTGTCGCTGAACTTGTTCCTTTTGAATTATTTAGTCTTTCCTCAAGGTGTTCTTCTATGTTTTTTTCTTACATGGTAATATTGTTACAAAGAGTTTAAAAAGTGTGTATTTATTTGGATTTGTCTGTCATCCCTCAAAACCAGACTTTCTAGATTAGTTTAGACCACACAAAATTATCAGACAAAACCCTACATAAATGAAATACAAAATAAAACAAAAATTAAAAAGAGGTGTTAAAACAATAAAAGCAACAGCTGGAATGGTTTTGGGGTTTTTGAACAGCACATACATTTTATGCTAATACATTAATTAAAAATTAATATTTTAAAAAGGAAAGTTAAACATGATATCTTTATAAAGTGCACTTAATTTGATTAACTGCATAGCCTTGCCTAATTATTTAAAATACAAGATTTTTTTAAAGCTACATAATAATCACACAACCAGTGTTGCAGTGTTGCAGAACAAAACTCTACCCTAATTGCAGTACTTATATATAGCTTAAATTTGGCTGAATTTTTAAATATTTACCATGTACAGTCAATTATGAAATTCAGTTCAAATCTTAAAGATTTTTCTTAAATCATGGTGTTATAATATTATCCTCAGTTTTTTCTACTTATGTTCCAGCATCATACCCAAATGCCTAAATCCTATCACAACATGAAACCTATACTTATCTTTTGCCATCAATGCAAGGGCAGCTCTCAAAACATTTGCCAATTTTGCAGATGAGGAAATATTTACCTTGTTATGGTAATTATTTTTATTTGATAAAATCTGAAAGCCCTAACCAATTCCTTGTAACTGGTTTAACTTTTGATCAATTTAGGGTGCCTCTTTCCCATTATGCAACAATTAGATTGATAGCCAGAACAATTTCAGCTGAATTTACATAACAGATTTTTATAAGACAACAGCATAATGCAGACAGTTTTTTTGTCAAAGCTCTGACTTATTTTTTAAACTATTCCTCGGTGTGGAACTCCTTTCCCTTTGGTAGCTTTTTCTTAAGAACCCACACACGTTATGCCATCTCCATATCCTTTTTCCTGATCATGGGTTGTTATTTAGAACAGCAGTCCCAATCTTTTGGGTACCAGAGACCGATTCCGTGGAAGGCGGTTTTTCTGCAGACTGGGGGGTGTGGGCGTGATTTCATGCACTGCATGGATCCCACACATACATGAATGGGGCTTCACTCATTTGCATTGTCCAGTTCCTGGCCGGCCATGGACCAATATCGATTTTCAGCCTGGGAATTGGGGACCCCTGATCTGGAACTTTGTAACAGTATATGTGAAATTCAGGTTGCCTCTTCAATAGGCAAGATTTGAAGCATTTTAGGCACTGAGTCTGGAGTTTTGCATTGTTTTAAACATCATGAAATAATCTCCTCCTTCCATGTATTACCTGTTGGTTCTTCCTCTGCAACAACAGTAAGTTAACATTAAATGTCATTTTGTAATTGAAGTAATGGTCACACAGCTGGGCTTTTCTGGTAATATAAGCGATGTCAGGATCAGTTTAGGAGCTCAGCTTCATTTTCGGCTCAGATGCCAATTCTGATGGCCATTATTATAGTATGAAAGTACAACTTTTTGTTAATTAGGGCTGAGGTCTGTCAGAAGCTGGTGAGTTGTACTGAAGGCTACAGGGACCAAACGTTAACATTCGTTCTTCGTCATTGCCTAAAAATTCAGTTTCATCTGCAATATGTAAATATGTGTTTTGTTTGCAAAGCTGAGTTCACACCCTCTTTCACACATGGCACACACTTTCATTTCCCAGCTGAAGGAATGATTTCTATATTTTGTATGCATGTGAGATTCTGAGGAGGAGCCCTTACACTTAAATGAACCTGCAAGCATAGAAAAGCAAGTGCCTGCAGCGCTAATAATGAGATCTGACAAGGCAATCCTGCTGTGTTTATTTATGACTTCTGCCTCTGTTAGTTCTTGTGAGAGGTTCTTCTCTAATGGTTACAATATTGCCAGAGTTTGACACAATGCTGAGAAATCCTATGGAGCCCTAAGGCCCACTAAACTGGCAGTGGTTCAGCTTCTAGCAGACAGGTGTGATTGCTTTTGATTTTATATAGCTTTTGATATTTGTGTTCATTGTTTAATTGGTTGTTTTTCCAAAATACTTTCTAAGTTTAAAAACACTTAAGTTAGTTGGTCAGAATTCATCAAATCCACTTTGTACTTATTTTGCTATCTGCAATATATGAGTCTGTGTATGTAGGGCTGTGTTTAGCCCGAATTTATAAAGCCACAGGGAATATTATATCAAGAAAGAGGAAGACTAGTGTAGTAATAACATCTTATTTTATTGTGATTGCTGGCAAGAGCCATCAAAGGGTCGAGGAAAATGTAGGAACAGTTCTACAGTATTGTGGACAAGACCTGCCAGGCAAATGAATGTGTTATTCAGCTTTTCAAAGGCCCAGTAGGTGGCAGCACCAAGCTGACTTTGGCTGATCTCAAAAAAGATAGAATAGAATAGAATGAATGAGCTGGAAGGGACCTTGGAGGTCTTCTAGTCCAGCCCCCTGCTAGATAAGTTGGATCAGGCTTGCTTAGTATTCGGATGAGAAACCTATAGAAAATACTGGAGTAGTAGGGTCAATTGGGAAGTTAAAATTACTTTCAAAGAAAACAACAGGCAAACTAATTTATTCCTGTTTCCAGGAAAACTATATGCACATCAGAAATAGGAGACAGGATAAAAATTGGATTTTTCACTTTTCTGCAGATACTTGTTAATATTTTATTTTTAATAATATGTTCAACTCCATTTTAAGTGCCTCCATTTTTTTAATCTTTATTGATACATAACATTATAATTTTATTTTCCTTTTTGGTTGAAGTATAGCGGATATTGTATTCGTTTTGATATATAATTCTGCCTGTAATGTTAGCATTAGTGTTATAAAAATAAACTGCTGTATATTTGGATTCTTTATTATCTGTTGAAATGAATTGGTGCGAGAAATAATGCTGCTTTCATTTGCCTTTCTTGTTCTATAATGTTGTCCTTCCTTGTGCTGTGAATTGATCCCTATTCAAACCACCATATTCCTAAAGAGAGAGAAAGAGAAACATTTTCTATTTATTACTGTTATCTGTCTGATGATTTTTTTGATATATCACAGAGCCATTTGGGTTGTATTCAGGGAGAATCCATTTGCTGACCAAGTAATGTCAGTCACCTTTTCCTTTCACCCATTCCTTGCCCCCGCCTATCTACTTTAGAAGATTGGTAGGCCTTTTGTCACAGATTTGGGGGTCAGAGATAGTGGGATGAATTTATTGTGGGAATTGTTAGCTCTTTGTCAGCCCTTTGCATTCTCCCAGCCTTTCTAAAACTTCCATTTATATATGCATAGCATTGTTTGCTATATAAACAACTGCAATGTCATAGTTGGAACTAGAAGGAATTGTAATCCACATTAAGGTCTCTGGCCTTTTTAACAATGGTATCAAGATTTTTTTTCTTAGCTTGGAAAAGAAAATCTGCTTTAATCTCTCAAGAAATTAGGGAATCTCTCTAGAGAGTTGTTTCATTCATTCACTCCTTTGCATGTAAAAATGACTTGATTATGTCAGGCAAGATGAGAAAATTGCCATAAAAGCATAACATTGATTCCAGTTACTGATTAGGAATTAAACAAACCAAAGAAAGTGTGTGATTTGAGGTCCAGAAAAAGCATGGAAGTGATACTTCCATTTCTTCTTACTTGAAAGATGAAAACTTTCACCTCCTTATTTCTGAGATTTTAATAATATTACAGAGTTCCTATATTTGGAGCATTTTATTCAAAATGCATATATCTTGAGATTCCGTTTCCATTAATATAATGGGCTTCTGTAGATACCATAATAGGCTCTGCATAGGCTTATCTTACAAGTGCATTGAGGTATTAGGTTGAATATAGTCATGCTTAAAACATACTGGTGCAAATAAGTGAGAATCAAGTCCTCGGCCCTCTGTAGTTTGGATGTGTCAGCTTACACCAAGGGAAACCATATCATCTTTAAAAGCAGATTGTTCTGTTGTTTGCTTGTTTATACTCTGATTATATTTTCTTCAAGTAGATTTAAACAACTTACAAATAAGACAGGTAAGAAATATAAATGATATACGTAAATTCATCAAAGTTCAATCTTCCACAAACTATTACTTGCTTAATAGTCACATTTTCAACAGTTGTTGAACTCTTACCATTGGTATTACTATTACTTGAAATGTAGTCACTATTCCTATCTCCTGCAGCAGCAAAGTATATTGTCCCCTTTTACCATGTATTATTTTTAAAAACTCTAAGCAGTACAAAGTTTGTAAATTTACATTACCAGATGGCATAACAGATCCAATTTATAGCACCTGTAGGTAACAGTATGCTTTAAAGATGGAGTTGTTCCCAACATACTGCCAGAAAGCATGTGGACAAGTGTTAAAAAAAAATAACTAAAACAACTACTGTCCCAGAATATAATCTTTGTAAAGATGAAACAAACAAAATGATTTAATGATATTTTTTTCTTTATGTTCTGTAGGTTATTTACAACTATGGTATAGCTGATCAGTTATATATCATACAATTTCCACAGGTCAATAAATTTTTCAAGCCCTGGGTATCATGACACATAATGGCTCATATAAACTCATTGCCACTGCCACTGCCATCACCACAACACAGTTGCCAACAGAATCACACAAGATTTTGTGAACTTATCTTTAAGATCTTACATAAAAATAATGAGAACTTGGCCAAAATGTTTAAAATCTATGAGGGTTTGGTGATTATAAATGCCCAGGCATTTTTTTTTTTCTACTTCAAAAGAGAAATTTAGTATAAATGAAAGAAAACGTCAGATATCATTTTATGAACCTTTGGTTTATTCCTTCTTCAGAATCTGAAGCTTTCAGTGTTTGCTCAAGACCAATATCTAATAAAAATGATTAACAAAAGAATTGGATGGATAATTTAAATCAGATTGATGTCACTCTTTTCCAACTTCTAATCTTTAACTCATGATAATGAGTAATGCTGAGGTTACCAAGGTGTCTTGAGGTGAAAAATATTTAACAAAAGAATGGTGCAAAAGAACCATATATAAAGAATGCTTCTGACACAAGAAAGATTCTGTGGTACCTCTCTATATTTATAGTTTTGGTTCAAATCCATTACGTTATAATTGCAAAGTACAGCGTGACCAGTGGTGGGTTGCTCCTGGTTCTGTCCGGTTCTTTAGAACCAGTAGTAAAAGTGTCGGGATGCTCCGCCCACCCGCCCACGTCATAATTGACGATCTGCGCAGAAGTGCAAGCGAAGTGAACATGCGTGCCCGCTCCCATTGCGAACCAGTAGTAAAGGTAATAGAACCCACCCCTGAGCATGACATATTTCCTTTCTAAAATCTTGCCTGTTTTAGAATATATGATTAAAGTCCTCTCTCTATAGAAGCATATTTTAGAAAATTAGCAGAATTAGGGCTGTTAAAAAAAAGAAACATTAGCTAGGTACAGTTAAGACAGCTTTCCTTAAGTGTCTGTTTAGATTATAGATCATGAATCAGGATTTAGATATCTATAAAATTGGAAAGAAAATAGCTGTTCATTCGAATTGGTCTCTGATTCCTGTGCCTTTGTATATTTTCCCAATTATGTAGGAGCTTAAACTTTAATTCATTTGTTGGGTAGACAGCAAGACCAACAGGATTCCTGAAGATTTCTTGACATACAGTGTCATACATTGTTAGTTGCTGGCTTGCAGGAAAAATCGAACTTAGTACATTTAGAAACAATGAGGAATCTACTGTAAATTGATCCCTTATAGTTTTTTCACTATGCAACCTAACCTGCCACAATTAAATAAATCTCGCTTACTAAAATGAGTGTTTCAGTCTCTTTAACATTTTCCCAAGTATATTGGAATATGCCATCCATGTTCTAGGCATATATAAATTGTATAGATATTGTGGGTAATCTTATTTTTATTTACTTGTAGTTTTATGTTTTTTTTTTAATCAGGACCTCTTATCATAAGGTCAGCTCTCTTTTTAGTCACTAATAAAAGAAATGCAGTCTCTGGTGATCACATATTATATGACAGATTAACATGGAAAGAGGCATCCAGAGTCATATAAATACCTTGTATTGGACTTAATAGCAAAGAGATTGTCAGTGTGGAATGTTGAAAATGGATGTAATAAGGCTCAACCTAGCAAACCAAACAATTCTTGTAACATAATGTGTTAATGTATTATAATAATTCAACCAATAAGTTACCAGGAAATGGATTTTTGTAATCTTTATTCAGGAAGACTGCAGCCAAGAACATAAGCAGTTATACTCACTTAGACCTCAAGATTTCAAAAGTTTATACCTAAAATATCCCAAAATCTGTCGTGAGTAGTGCTTCTCCTTTTAATAAAAGTTGAAAATCAATTTAGTAGACTCCATTACTTTCATATTATCCAGTACCTCTGTTGACTCATCCAGCCCATTACTATGGGTAATTCAGTACAAGAAGAGTAATTCAGCATATCCAGACAGCATGGGAATTTGATAACAAAAAGAAATGAGCCTAAACCTGTCTTAATTCATCTGATTTTGGAGTGGGGAGGTGTCCTCACATGACAATAAATTAAACACCAAGTCCCAAAGTTGTTCCATCAAACACCATAACTGAATTTCTGTTTGCAATAGCTATAAATAACCATTTTTATCCAGTAATGCTTGAAAATGGGTCAGTAGCATTTTCTTGAGCATCTATGTGTGAGAGATTAGAAGTCTAAGCTTCTGGTCCAGCAAAGATTTCGTAAAAAACAATCTTACAACCACTTCATTTGAGATAACAGGGATAACTTTCTCACTGAAATATTAATAAATCTGTCTGTCCATTGATTCATCTATCTATCTATCTGGCTCAGTAGGCTACTGATCATTGGGATCTCTGCAGTTTGCAATAAAAACAAATTTAAAACTGAAGACATTAAGACATTAAAGCTTCCCAATACTTTAGTATCATGGGGGAGATAGAAGGGCCAAAATCAAAAGCAGTTGAACAAACCTCCCCAGTGTTCTTGTCCATAAAGCAACTGATTTAAGGTACATATCAAGTGAAGGAACTATATAAGAAATGATGTCTGTCAGAGTAGGCATAAGTAGGTTTATATTCTAAGCATCTAATAAAATTGTAACTTCAGGTTTAAGAATCTAAAATAATTTTCGCAAGTTAATGCTTTGGGGATTTCCATGGACATGTATGTGTTTTTATTGTTTAGCTGTGCACCGCCCTGAGTCCTTCGGGAGTAGGGCGGTATAGAAATCTAATAAAATGAAAAATGACCCGAAGCTCCTGCTGGCAGGGCAGAAAGAGGGTCTGTCCAGAAGAGCCTTTTCTCAATAGATATGGCCATTCTTGGAGCATAGTGCCCTAAGGACAGTCACTGAGGCCCTTATCACTTTGCACCTGATTTTGCCGCACATTCTACAAGGAGCTTCATATGAAGGCAATTCAGAAACTGCAGAATGTAGCAAGCCATTTGCTGATAGGTAAAAGATTTGGTAAAGTTATATATCTCTTTTATACCTAAAGCGTGAACTAGAACACTGAGTCTCTAGCCTGTGGCCTTAACCACCAGACCAAATTGGCTCATTATTACCTATGAAACTTTTTTATGCTGAGATCCTGATCCACCTTCAGGAATATTTTCTCCAAATAGAATCTGCCAATCTTATACGTTCAAGTTGCAGACAGCATGCTACGGATTGCCACACCCAATATGGCTAAGAGACAAAAACCCAGCAAACTTACTTGCTCCATGGCTGCACTATTTTTAGGAAACAGCTTGCTCCATCTCAAAGTCTTACAATTGGGACAGCACACAAATCAAAATATTTCAAATAAAATATTTCAAAATAAATCAAATATTTCCTTGACCATGTGAAAAACTACTGTTCTAAAGATGTAATGTGGTGAAGTTGTTGTTCTCTCTTTACTACAATGTGTACTCCTATGTTTAGTTATATTCTGTGGCTCAGTCTGTTGATTTTGGACACCAGCTTCACTTCATCTTGGATGATTTGTTCTGCCAACAACCATCATTTTACTTCATCCATAAGCTTGTCATTTCCTATCCCAATTTTTTTTGTTTACACCTCATTCTAGATGTTTAAAAGTGCAAACAGGTACAAAATGAAAGCAAAGAATAAGGTATCCTATTTATGATCTCTGTGTCAGTGCAGAAGTGGGAGAACTTTACAAAGAATGCCTTAAGGAGGTCAAATCCTTTCTATGATTTCAACTGGATTACACACATGAACTAGTCCACATAATATAGTAGAGTTGATTTATCTTCAGAAATTCTTATTTGGGGCTCAATTTAACTGTTTATGGGAATATTACCCAGTTCAATTAACTCAGTTTTAGAACTTGCATAACTCTCCCCACCCCACCCCATGCCCAAGTTATATGTGCTGTGTGACCATGTGATTGGTGCTTTATGCATTTACATCATAATCTTTCTTTTGTTTCCTTTTATTCTCTGATGAGAATACAATGCTCAAAAGGACATTTGAGAGCCATTTCACCGTTCCATAGAGAGACTAGGGCTTGGTAGAAGTGCCAGCCATGTCAACTGGAAAAAATAATGAAGTTTATTTAATCACTCTGTTTTTCATTATCTTCCAAACCATTCAACTAATAATTTGAAGTAATTACTTCCTGTCTAAGTGACCCAGCACAGAGGTAGAAAAGAATTGACTGATCAATGTGCATTAAATACTAGCTGTTTTGTATATTTACATGGAGAGAATACACAAATGGAAGGTCCATAATATGGATAATTGCCACCAAATGTTGAAGACTATGAATTTAACACAGAACTTCCATTGTTTGGAAGCTTTTTTATCAGGATTATGTAGATAGGCAAAGTTTTGATGTAAGATTGTGCTCCAAAGCAGGAACAATATAAGGTGATATTATTCAGTCATATTGTCATTTTGTCTATATTCTCCTGCATTTTTAGCAATTGATTAGAGAACACTTGACTACTTAACTGCAAAGTTAAGGGAACACTTCCTAGGGAACACTACCTGAAATTTTTCAGTCACCAGAATGTATGCCTTTTTTGAATTGACTAGATAGATGATAGACAGATAGACAGACAGATAGGTAGATATAATGGAAAAACCAACAGACAGAAATCATACTCCAGGATAGAGTATGAATTCTGAATGGCTTTAGTAATAAGTTTGGAACACAGCATGTTATTTTTAAATTTAATAAACCCACTTTGATTTATTGCCTAGCTGTGGTATTTTTATACTGTGAAGCTAATAACTATTATGAATGTCTGAATACAAATTGATATTCAACAACTAGTGACCAAATGCTACCTACCTAATTATAGCTACAGTCTTATCTCTCATGTCTGGTGGGTGTTATGTTTTCCTTTCAATGATGTACAGTGGAATGTTTTCTTAAACAAAACTACGGCATTTAGCATTGAAGTGCTTCCTGTATGCTTAATGTGAACTGATTTATTGTCTGTGTGTGTGTGTGTATTTTCTTAAAGTACTATATAATATAATAATATACAGTATACAATATAATAATGCTGTATTTACCTAGCTTCATTAAAAATAAGTTATCACCAGTGAAATATACTCAAGGAGTATTTTAGCAATGTTCTTTGAGCATTCTGATTTATCTACCGCTGTATCCCTTCCCTTCTCCAATTCATTGGTGAGTTGCTTTGGATTTCCTACTTCTTTGTAGGTAGTTTACTGCCATCCTGTTTCTTTGTTGACTGTGCTACAATTGTGAATTATTTCAGGAGTGATCCCCTGTTGGAAGTCTGATAAAATGTGTTACCAAGAAAGCATGCCATTAAAAAATTAAGCTCAACATGATCTTCTTTTTACCCTTGTCACATGAATACAAGAAATGCTATGTATAGATGGAAGCATTGGAGAGGAGGTAACCATAAATATCACTCTAGGAAATGTAAATCCTGAGCAAAGATGGCTTCCTTGCAGTCAAGCTTTAATCTGTAAACAGTGTAAGAACTGACCAAGATGTAGTAGCTAATATAATCCATTGGTTGACTTAATATTGGAATAAATCTGTTAACTGGAAAGTATTGCAGCAAAATACTTTTTTCCTTTTTTGCGAACAAAATTCTTACCATCATAATAAGAAAATAACGTACCATATGTATGAAACAAATCTAAGTGGGGAGAAGCATTGATGTTATTGTTACCTATTTTTATTTCCAGGGATATGACAACCCCAGCTTTTGAGATTAATGAAATGCCTGCTCCAGCAGGCCTTCGGAATCTGCGTGGGGACTTCCTTTCTATACAGTGACCAAACTTGCCAACCTTCCAAAAATAAACAGTTAAAAAGATAAATGAGAACTTTGTTAGGATGAAAAGATGTCTTTTAAGATGCAGTACATTTTTTTCTTCTTTACAAGTGTTGTAGATCTGACTGTCATTCTGAAAGGACAAAGTTGGTGCCCTGCTGACTAAATTATTCTCTAGAGAAGTATCAGTTACAGGGCTTTTCTTTCTTTCTTTTTCTTAACAAGATCTCTGTGTAATCTATTATGGAACTCTTATTTTATTAACATCTATCTGAGCAGTAACTTTACAACTGGGTATATTCAAATATGTTTATGGCAAATAACTATATCATTGGTTTAGAAAATTGTGCTTATAAAGATGCATATGCTTGTACATGCATAAATTACGTACCCTCTCTTTCTGTGTTTTTTAAATTCAAATGGTACAGAGCCTTAAGCAAAATTGTTCTTTTCAATGTTGTGGGTCACATATGTGAGATAGGCAAGTATATGAATTGAATAAATAAATAAACAAGAGCATGGCAGGATTGCTAAGGTTAAAAAAGCTTTTTAAAAGTGCTGATTGTTACATGTTTTTTTCTGTTATTTCCAGAATTCTGCATTCAACTACTTAGTACATTTTTACCCAGGATGAAATTTCCAACACAGAAATATCTTTCTAGGATGATTATGGAAATCCTCCATATAGGTCATGTGTGATGCAGGTGTGCCTAATAATTAACTTCTGCTTCTGTGATAGACAGTCATATTTCTAATGGTTTCTTGCCATGTAGCTGGATGGCTGTATATATCATATTAACAGACATATACGATTCTCCCAGAAATACCTTCTATATCTGTTTGAGGTAGCAAACCACAGTTGTATTGACCACTGTATATTTGATTGGAATAACTAGCATGTTAAATCTTGGTAATTTGGTAGATAATTTAGAAAAATGTAATTGTCTGCTAAAATGTTTATGGAATGGGTCTATTTAGAAATTCCATGGGACTGATGCTTAGATTTGCATGTGTAGAATTTGAGGATGGAGAAGCTAAATAATCTTTCAAGATATCCTTGTAGTTCTATGCAGCATGACAAAGAAATACTACTTAGTTTTGTTTTGTTTAAGGAAATCAAGAAAGGTGAATTGGGGGTAAGGGAAAGATTCTGTAGGAGTAATGCAAAAAATACACACAAAGCATTTGAAAGCTCTACTTATGTTTCTTCTTCCTCCCTCTCCTCCCCCCATTTGTTTTTTTTTTCTTTGAGGGGGAGGGACAAAATGTAATTCCTTAAACAGAATTACATCATGTGGAGCCCTTTTGATTTTATGAATGAGCTTTGTCAGATTTGTGAGGAAATCCCTTGAAGGCACACACTTGAGGGAATGCCTGAGATTTGTCACACACTTCACTTCCGAGGGGATTAGTAAAATGAAAAGTCGTAATTTGATCTGATTTGCAGGGAGGGGTAAGTAAACCCCTCTTTCACTTTTACTCTCCACTCCTCTTTCATTCACATAGTTCACGGAGTGAGCCAAAGATAAATTGTTGCATTACAGCAGACTCTTGGGTATTTTCTTGATCCCCGAACTGCAGATCATTTTATCCTTCACTATGATGCATATGTAATAACATTTTGAAGCATTACTTGGCCTTACAAAACGGGTTACCTGCAGTTCAAAAAATGTTATCAGTGACTTGGCTGTTCTCTGAAGGGAATGACTTCCCTGAATGTATCCCTTGGGGGGTGCATGATTTCTTTTCTTTCATCTCTTCTTTTCTTTCTTTTCTTTTCTTTTCTTTTCTGTATTCATTTTAAACAAGCGAACCTATCTTGAAGGGGGTGTTTTCATATTCCATTGTATTCTATGTTGTCAGTGTTTATTTTAGCTATGCTGCCACATTTAATAGACATTTGACTTCATTCAAGGCTCTACTTCAATATCTAAATGTCATATAGTCTGTTGCATAAAAATATCTCCTAATGAATTTACTTCGATTAAGTTCTTCCATCTTGATTTTATGGTTAGAAAATAGAGCTTTAAAAAAAAATAGGGACAAAACAGATATCTCTGCCTGTATATAGTTTACCAGATGTTATTTTTATGATGAAAATAATTCAGTCTCTTTTTTTTAACAAAATAGAAGTGATCCTAGCGTATTTTACTTTTCATAATACAGAATTGTAACATAATATGAAAAGAACTATTCTTTTTTTAAAGAAAAGAAATGTGACTAAAAGAGTATATTATTGTTAAACAAAACTTTATCTAAATGCATAAAAGATAATGTTTATGTACATATCATAAACATGGCAAAGCATTTCTTTTATTTTCTGAAATATTATGCCTCATTTCTAGTAAGGCATAGTAATAATGGAAGGGATCCAGAATCAATCATTGTTAGATCAGTTGGGTGGAATACGTGGAACCTAAGTCAGTCATGATAAAACAACTGTGTAACTGTGTTTTCAAAGCAGAGAACTCCCTGGTCAGCATTAGAATAGCTATTGGTATGGTCATTCAGAGTTAAAGGAGGCTATTATTAAATGAAGTTTTACTTGACCTAAAGGATTTGGGAAATTAATAACCAGTCTCAAATGTGCCTTTTCTGACTTAGGTGATTAAAAATGTGGCGGCCGAGCAAAACCAGACATATTAGGAAAATAATGTTTATCAGGACCTATGTGACTCTGTCTGTTAAACAACATATTGTAACTGAGAACAATTTAGTTGTTTTAGTGAATTATCTGCAATAGAAACTGGATGCAGGCATTTAGCCCTACTAAATTTTTTAGGCTTCTTGGTGGTTTTCAGTACTATTGGTATTCTTCTTGAACCATGAATTTAGCCTTTGGGAGCACAGTTTTGTCATGGATCTGGTGCTGTCCATCAAACCATGCCAAGAAAGTAGCAGTGAGAGACAAATGTTATTTGGCTATTTCTTGTCCCCTATGTTATTTAACATCTATATGAAAACAATGGAAAGTTATGCAGAGCACTGAAGTAAGTGCCATCAATATGTCATCCAATCTTTTGCTGCTTATCAACTAAGTCCAGGAAGCAGTTGATTTCTCTTAATAATCACATATATTTTAATAATAGTCTAAATGCACAAGAAATTAAATTTAAATAAGATGTTGTGGGGTACAGTTATATCATGGTTATCTGTACGGGGAAGGTGAGGGAAGCATAGAGGGTTCAAGGGATGAAAAGTATATACTGATATCATGATATAGTGCTGTAACTTGCAGAATCGCCTCAGTACTTGAGATATAAGTACTAGAGGCAGCATTTAGGTGATATCACTGCACAAATGTCACTGTAGTGTCATAGTGATTTGGTATGCATGCTGTCATGGTTAGTCTATTGTGTGTGGGATTGCACTCCATTAGAAAGAGTGACTTTGAATGTGATGCTTAATTTTCTATTGTTTCTGGATTTCCAGGGGGCAGCAATGGCAAGGAATCCATTTGTAGAACACTTAAAAAGTTTTTTTTTTGATGAAAATTCTATTAGCCATTGTTTTTACTGTGTTACTCAATGATTAGATGGCCTAGACATTGGTATTTGAATATAGACCTTTTTAACACTCATGTTTTATTAAGTTTTATTAATCTAGGTGAAATGTTAATATATTTTGCAAATCCATGTGTCATATGCCATACCCTAAGTAAATAAATTTAGTGTGTTCTAACAGTAAGAAATTTCGTTCAATTTTGATTAACTTACAGTTCTGTGAGTAAAAAATAATAATTCACAGAAACAGTAATTAATAAACAAATGTGTTTTAGCTTTGAAAGAAAAAATATTTCAACAGTATCATTATAAAGGAAATGGGTTACTCGGTTTTCTTTAGTAATTATTATTGTTTTCCAGTGATTGATGAGAATATAGCTTGGATAACTCAGTTGGGATCCATAATTACTGTTGTGCATAGTTGGTAAGGAGAGAGAGATTTGGTAAATGTGGCTGTATTATGCAGGGAAAGGAAAATCTCTAGACACTGTAGCACTGAGAGGACTAACGGTGTCAGTTGCATAAAATGTGCCCTGATTAGCTCCTGTGCTGTCTGCTATGCATTTAAAAGAGAAGAGAAGTTAGCTTTGTGTGGTACAAATAGATTGCCCAGTTCAAGAGATTCCAAGATTAACAGAATAACAAAATAAGAGTTGGAAGGGACCTTGGAGGTTTTCTAGTCCAATCTCCTGCTCAAGCAAGTGATCCTCTACCATTTCAGCAAATAGTCATCCACTCTCTTCTTAAAAACCTCCAGTGATAGAACACCTATCAGGGGGATCCTTACATGAGAGAAAAAGGAGTTTCACCGGATGTTATCTTACCCATTGATATTACAATATGGGCTGTTCCCAGGCAAGGCTCTATCCAATTTTTGGGATATAGATGAACCCTATATCCCATAAATTCAAGTCAAGATTTTTTTTACATGTTATGCAGACGTATATAACTCCATTATGTGCTTATAATCTTTATTTACAAAAATGATCTAACATGCAGATTTTGGGCTGGAGAAATACATAACAGTATTGATTTTATTCATCCCAGAATCGACCTTTTTCTCCTCCTGATAGGGATTTATGTTGACTGGGGCAGACTCGATGGACTACTAACTCTTTCTCTGCCATCAGTTTTCCATGTTTCTATGTTTCTACATATATTATCTCTAACCACTTTTCAAATGTTGGTGTCAATTAACTAAAATTAATTGTCAATAGACAATTCTACATTAATCTACAAATATGCCACCAAATTATTATTTTGAATTTAACAGATTGGAAAAAAATATTAAACAAGGGAATTTTTTGGAATTCTGACCTGTGCCCAATTGAAGATTTCCATTATGTTACTTGTTTTTTCATATCTCCCATAAAACATCAGATATTTCACAATTTTTATTTTTTGGTTAAGCCTTCGCCTTCCTTATGTGTGTTATTTCTTGTGTTATTTCTTAAGGGTTTTTTTTATGATAAAGTAGAGGCACTTTTAATGATAAAGTAGAGGCACATCCCCAGCTCTCTTTCTCATTATACTTTGCATCACGTAAGGTTGCAATGAGAAAATAGTAATAGTTCTGAATAAGTAGTTACAGGAAGATATTAGAGATTTGTACTGCATTTATTCCAAAATTGAAAATTTCTCTTTCTTCCCTTTTTCCAGAATCTTGTGGATTCTGTAATCTTGGATATTGTGAGAGGTAGATGATGTTGAGTTCATTTTTAGAAAGGTTTGCCTGCTGCTTTTTAGTTAGGCAGCATTTGCAATATGTTTGCTGTTGGAAGACCTTGGCACCACTGTGATACCTGCTCACATAGCCAGGAATTCACAATTCACAGCATTCAATTGTGGGCAGCTCATTAAAAAAAGAAAAAAGAAAATAAATTATCCATTTTATCAGAATAGTGATCAGATAAATACTGTTAAGAAAAAAAATCAAAATAAATTGTTGAATTCTCTCACTATATAGAAATACTAAGGGAAATAAATATGTTCTTGGACTTAAATTCAGGAAGCAATTAATTAAGAGACTTGTAAAGAGGTAGAAGTATGATTGCTTTACAATGCATTCACATAAAGAAAAAGAATTGCTATGATTTTCTGCCAAGGACAACAGTAAAAGGAAAAATTCTTTATGGAAAAGTGATTCCATTTCAATGCAAAAAAAGAAAGATATTTCTAACAGGAGGTATTCACTTCCTCAGACTTAAACATTTTTTGTCTACATCATCAAAGCAACTGTATTGCAGAATCATTCTAGAAAATCATAATAGGTCTGTAAGAGGATCTGGGATCTGAAATAATCAGAATTCTGGCACTTCATCTGATTGATGTGTTTTTCTTTATGCTACCTGTTTGTTGAAGTTAAGACAAATTTCTACAGCTGCTTAAGATTCTTACTGGCTTCTGCTGTAGCCTCACCATGTCCGGGTCTGTCCATTCATATCCTTTGTGTTAGCAGTGGCTTATTGGCATTGTGGTTGCATATATCTAGTGCAACTATAATACTATCTGTAAGAGCCTAAATGAAATTTAATTGTATTATATTATTTGTAACAGTTTGAAATCTCCTTGAGTAAGTTAAATTGTGCTTGGGAAAATAATTAAATAAAAACATAACCGTTGGAGCCCAAGAGCCACTTTAAGTGGTTGAGTGTTTTCTACACTGGTGTGTAAGCAGTGCATCAGAACAAACTTTGCATTAATGTGTTTCTGCCTTGAATAGGCATTAGGGCAGAACATTCCAAACTTTTTCCAATTTTGGTGCCTCTAGGGATTCACAGGGCATCCTAAATGCATTTATATATAGGATATTTTTTTAAAAAAAAAAACCAGGAAGTAAACAGGAAGTAGTTTGGCAGTATATTTTAAATTCTTTAAAATTTATGCTTAATAGATTTTATATATGTATTTATTTGTTTACAATATTTATAGAGTTG
The DNA here is from genome assembly GCF_029215685.1 of Pituophis catenifer annectens. Taxonomy (NCBI): domain Eukaryota; kingdom Metazoa; phylum Chordata; class Lepidosauria; order Squamata; family Colubridae; genus Pituophis; species Pituophis catenifer. The sequence continues at coordinate 78,815,533 of NW_027256881.1, read as the reverse complement.
CCCAGCGTATATCGAACTCTGCAGAGCTCCCAAATATCAGTAAATGATATTCATCTAATAAGGCCACAGAATTAAATACTGAGATCATAAATAATACTCTTGAATGAAGTCCTGTACAATGTCAACATAATTTGGGAAAATACATAGACCAAAACATGAATGAGTTGTGGAAGAGATCCCTCCCTAATCCAGTTTCTATATTGTCCCTTTAATTGCACTAATGCTTGGGAAAAGTTTGATATATGTACAAGTTGTATACTTTGTGCATCTTTATATAAGAAAGAGGGAATTCATTTCCATTTTTATTGCTTGTTATTAGTCCCAAATTGGAATTTGTTCAACTATGTTCCAATATTCCATATACCTTTTGGTGGGTGTTGGTGGCTACTACTCTTTTATCGATTTCCCCCATTCTTTCTTCTCAGGATTTATCAGGCTCCATTGATGACCTGCCTACTGGAACCGAAGCAACATTGAGTTCAGCCGTTAGTGCATCAGGTTCTACCAGCAGTCAAGGGGAGCAGAGCAACCCAGCACAGTCACCTTTCTCCCCTCATGCCTCTCCACATCTCTCCAGCATTCCTGGGGGCCCGTCCCCTTCCCCCGTGGGCTCACCAGCTGGAAGCAATCAGTCAAGGTCTGGTCCCATTTCTCCTGCAAGTATTCCAGGTAAATGGTGGGCTTTAAATATATACCTAAATACATTCAGCAATCTGTGGTGCTCTGTTTTGTTTCTTACCAATATTTTATATGCTCTTCTCACTTCTCCATCCCAGGCGTATGTCACATTTTTCAGTCATTTGGATAGAATGGAACACTTAAACTTGTTCAGGAGGGAAACACACAACCTCAATTCATATCTCCCCCCCCCTTTTTTTTTTTTCCAAAAGTATTGATCACCAACGTTTGTTTTGCAAGTGTTCAAAAATAAAACTACAATATTTTGCACATTTACTGTAAGAAGTAAGTTTCATTTTATTCAGAATGGATCCTACTTCTGAATACACATGCATGAGGGCTAATCTTGATTGTCACTTTCTGCCTCTCTGCCAGTTTCTCTCTTCTGATCTCAGTCAACTTCTGATCTCCTATTTAGTCTTGCCATAAGTTTCTCTGTATGACATAGATTGACTTTCCCAATCGTTTTTTTCCCTCTGGCAAGTCATTATAAAGCAAGGAACGGTGGTATTGCTGATACTCTGTCAGCAATGCAAAGATTTAGGAGGGGGTATTTTTTCATGAAAGGTTGTTAAAATTAAGGTGTTCTGTTTCCATGGCTTACTGGTATAAAAGCATTCTTTATCTCATACCTTTGTCAACCAAGAAGAAATTGACACCTAAAGAAGTATTAAAAGAACATAGTCACCTTACAGAGGAGATGGGCGGCATACACATTTAACAACTAATTAAAACAAAATAAAGAATAACCCTAACTGAATTTCTAAATGCTATGTTTACCCATATATGTTGTTTAACCACTTTCCTTCTTCATTGTATTATTATTTATTTATTTTTTGCTTTGATCATGTTTGTGAGAATGAAATTGCATTACATTAATCACATTATATACATTATCATTATTTATTTAGTTATTTCCCCATTAAAAAATTATAAAATAAGGAAATTATTTAAAGTAGCTTTAGAACTTTATACAATACAGTTTTCTCCATGTTTATCACTCCATTTTTTTCCAATATATTGTTAATTAATATTAGCAAAAGGAAATGCTTGTCATTTAGAAGGATTTTCTCTCTCTCTCTCTTTAATAAAATGATAACTGAGGAGTGAAAGCTGACATGGCATTACATCAAAATGCAATGCTGATGCCAGAACATTTAGTGAGTGCTAGCTTGGCTTGCTTCCTGAGCCCAAAGTCTCAGTTTACTAACAAAGCAAAAATGTTAAAAAGCAGGAAGCTGGGATCACAACGTTCTGTGGCAAGCTCTCAGTTTCTAATGGACTAGTATTATGTTTTACCAGATGCTCCAAAAGCTCAGAAATGCTCTTTTCCAAAATCTAATTATGACATGTACAAATTGCCTAAAATAACCTTCCCCCCTGTTTCAAGTACAGTGTAAGGCAGCTAAGCAGTCTGTATTAAAGAATCTATTTTTAAAAATGTATAAATAAAACTTTAAAAAAAGAGAATCTATTGAAGTCTTTACCTGTCGTTTATATGTTCCTCTCTTTTCCTTAAAAAGAAAGGGAATTATATGTGTTCCTTTTTATTATTATTTTTTCTTACATAACAAAAAAATGTGTGCCTTGATAAAGTTGTTCTTCTGAGTTTCCTGGTGTCCCGCTTGTTTTAGTCATTAGTTCCCTGAGGTTCTTTCTGGATTCTCCAGTCTTCCAGTAGCTTTTGAAAGGAAATGCATACTGTATACTATCAAATTGTGTAAAAATGTCATGTATATAATGCGGTTTTCTTCTCTGATATTGTATACAGTAATTACTTAGCAATTGTGTATATGTCAAATCATTGTCTCTTGCATGAGACATATTCATGTTCCTTTCTTTATATAGAAGCCCTATGATTATGAAAAAAATATTTTTATATGATAGAAGTTCACGTTATATGCTTACTGTGAACAATAATTTATAATATTTAAGAAGTTTTTAATAGTAGAGACAAGGCCAACAACTAGAGCGCTACAGTACAACAAACAAATGCCCAGAAAGTAGCAGAAAATGGGACTGCAGAAAATAGATGCAGCAATCTTTTTCTGACTTTAGGGTAAAAGAAGGGAATTTTAAACTAGTAGTTCTATGGGAATATCTGGGGATGATGGAACAATTTCTAAGTGCTTGTTTGTGATTTGAGGTTGTAATTATGGACTGCCTCTGATACTTGTGTAAAACAACGTTGTTTTTGTGGAAGTAAGGATGTTATTTGAAACTGGGAGGAAAGGGTATTTGATTCAAACACTTTAAGAATCACTGAGTTAAGTGCTATATAAGTAGTCCTCAATTTACAACTGCAATTGGGACAGGGTTGTAAGTCAAGGCATCCGTAAGACCAGACTCAAATTTATGACCATATGAGTTTGTTAAATGAATCACATGATGATAAGTTTGAATCCACTCACAAATGGATATTTTTGTCGGAAACCAGCAAAAAATCACCAGAAACTGGTGGTGACCCTTTGAGAGCTGTATGCAATGAAAAAATCATTTTAATATATACCGATTAGTGTACATTCAAAGATTCTATTCTATTCTATTCTATTCTATTCTATTCTATTCTATTCTCATTCCATTCCATTCCATTCCATTCCATTCTGCAACCAGTTATAAATGTGAGCTGGTTCCCATATACCCAAAATGTCATGTGGCTGTGTGTGTGTGTGTGTGTGTGTGTGTGTGTGTGTGTGTGTGTATGCACACACAACATTTTACAATGTCTGCTAATGCTTTACAGGTGATAAAGCATCCTTTCCAAAGCCATTATATCTCTGAATGGTAATTAAACAACCAGTTTTAAGGACTATCTGTATAGTTAAAAAGTAACTTATTTTTTAAAAAATACTTTAAATATATGTACTATCTTTAGGGTGAAGGAAAAACAGCAGTGTGTTTATTTCAGGTTAAGAGTACTCTAGCATGAAGGCAAGCAAATACCAGCACATTTTGTTCCTATATCATGAAGGTGTTAGAATTTGAGTTTAAAATGGAAACCTTTTAGTCTTTTGGGTATAGTTTGTTGGAACGTTCAAGATAAATTATGTAAAGGGAGCCAAGACACCATCTGTCTATTCTTGATGGTGATAAATCTCTGAAAATTTAACAAAATACACCCAAATTTGCTGAGAGAGCAAAAGAAAAGGGACGTTGGTCTTACCGTGATACGTTCCTTCTTGTAGTGTAAAATGGGAGGTGCCAGGCTGGGATATTCTATGCTCTAGCTCTATGTCCTGAGTTGAAAACTTCTGAAGATCCGCCTCCCTGATGATGTCTCTTCACTTTTGCCAACGAAGCCAAGGCGAATGGTACACACCCTGAAAGACAGAAAACAGATACGCCCCATCAACGGGAGCCAGTCCAGGCAGACCCAGACAGGGAGGGGCTGGCACCTCCCATTTTACACTACGAGAAGGAACGTATCACGGTAAGACCAATGTCCCTTCTCCATAGTGTAGAAATGGGAGGTGCCAGGCTGGGATATACCAAAGACCGGCCAGCACTACGGGTGGGAACTGTCCTGGGCCGATGACCCAGGATCTCCATGAACCCTCTGCAACACCCTTCTCCCAAATGCCACCTCCGCCGAAGCGTAGGAATTGAGTCTATAGTGGCGGATGAAGGGAGAGGGAGAAGTCCATGTGGCCGCCCTACAGATGTCCTCAACTGACGCCTGAGTAGCCCAGGCCACAGTTGTGGCAGCACTGCGGGTGGAGTGAGCCGTTATCCCTTGAGGCACCAGGAGAGCCTGAAGCTCATATGCAGACGAGATACACGTCCGCAGCCACCATCCCACCGTGGAAGAGGTCACCTTGTGGCCAAGAGTCAACGGCTGAAAGGAGACAAAGAGTGCCTCCGTCTTCCGGAAAGAAAAGGTCCGAGATATGTAAATACGGAGGGCCCTCCTTACATCCAAGGTATGCCAGGTCTGCTCCAAGGCGTGCCGAGGCCTAGGGCAGAGGTCTGGCAGGACCAACTCCTGCGCTCGGTGAAACAAGGAGTTGACCTTAGGAAGAAAGGTAGGGTCCAGCCGTAGGACCATCCTGTTAGAATGAAAAATACACAGGTCTTTCCGCACCAATAAAGCTGCCAGCTCCGAGATCCGTTGGGCAGACGTGACTGCCACAAGGAAAGCTACCTTACATGAGAGGAGACAAATACTAGCCTCCCTCAATGCTTCAAAAGGTGCCTTAATCAAAGCCTGTAAAACCTTAGAAAAGTCCCACGTGGGATAACAATGAAGTGGAGGGGGTCTTAAATTAGCCTCTCCACGCAGAAAGGTCTTAACTCTCGGATGGTTAGCGAGAGAACCCCACTCCCCAAGGGTCAAGACAGATCCCAGCGCAGCCACCTGTCGTCGTAAAGTGTTGGTGGAAAGTCCCATGTCCAATTCCTCCTGTAAAAATTCAGCACCTCCACCACCAATGCTGAAGTTGGACTCAGATGTCTGGAGGCACGCCATACTGCAAACCTGTTCCATGTGGCTTCATAAATGCGCGTGGTGGAGGGCCGTCTAGCCGTCTGCATAGTCCGGATGACCCTGGCCGGAAAGTTCTTCCTCAAGAGCCCCCGCTCAACCTCCAAATGGCTAACTGCAGACTCTGCGGGTCCGGGTGCTGCACCGGCCCCTGACTGAGGGAGACTCTGTCCAGGGGGAATCCGCCAGGGCCTGGCAACTGACAGGTCGACCAGGTCGGCGAACCACGGCCGTCTGGGCCAGTGTGGGGCCATCAACACTATCCCTGCCCCCTCCAACAACACCTTCCGGATGACAGCTAGGATAAGAGGTAGGGGAGGGAAGGCATATAAGAGGCCCCTGGGCCACGGGGTCCACAGAGCATGTCCACCCCCGCTGCTCCCGGGGCAGGGAAATGGGAGAGGAAATGGGGAAGCTGGGTGTTCATTGGAGAGGCAAAGAGGTCCATCACCGGGCGACTGAACCGGTCGACTATGTCCGCAAACAGGCTGGGATGGAGTCTCCACTCCGATGGGTCCGCAGTGGCCCGACTCAGCCAGTCGGCCTCGAGGTTGTCCATCCCGGTGATGTGGTCCGCTGTCAGGGACAAAAGGTGAGTCTCTGCCCAGTGGCAAAGGGTCTCTGCCTCTCGCATTAGAGGCCGGGAACGAGTCCCCCCTTGCCTGTTTATATAAGCCTTCGTTGTTGTGTTGTCTGTAAGAAGGAGTACATGCTGCCCCCTCACCTGTGGAAGAAAGGCCTGTAGAGACAGACGAGCTGCTCGCAGCTCCAACCAGTTGATCTGCTGGGAGAGTTCTAGATGGGACCAGTGTCCCTGAGCCACCTGAGACCCACAATGGCCTCCCCAGCCCGACAAACTGGCATCCGATGTTACTACCACCCTGCAAGGTTCCCTGAAGTGACACCCTTTCTGGATGGCCTCTGATGTCCACCAAGCCAGGGAGCGCAACACCCGAGGCGGTACCCGAACCCTGATCTTGGAAGAGCTCATGCCCACCTGCTGAAACGAGAGCAAGAACCACTGTAGTAGCCTCGCATGGAACCTGGCCCAGGGAACTACATTCAGACAAGAAATCATTTTCCCCAACAGTTGGGACAACTGGTCTACTTGCACCGTCTCTTTCCCTAATAGTTGCTGAATTAGTGACTTTATACTGTCCTGCCTGTCTTGGGACAAGAAGACCTGCCCCACCTGAGTGTCTATCAGAGCCCCCAAGTGAACTAGCCTCGTTGAAGGCACAAGATGGCACTTGGCCAGATTTACCGAGAAACCATGGTCCCTCAGTGCCCCAATTGTCATGGCCAAGTCCTGTTCCGCCTGTAGAAGACGCCTGTAGGAGCAGATCGTCGAGATAGCACTGGATCCTGATGGGGAAAGACCTGAGGTATGCCGCCAAGACCGAGAGAATCTTGGTAAAAGTCCGGGGGGGGCGGAGGCCAGCCCAAATGGCAGGGCAAGGTATTGGTAGTGGTGACCTGAATAACAAAACCTCAGGTACTGACGATACTCCAACCGAATAGGGATGTGGAGGTATGCTTCGGTCAAATCTATGGAGGCTAAGAAATCTCCCTCCCTGATCCCAGCTAAGATCGAATGCAGGGAGTGCATTTTGAACCTCCTGTACACGATGTATTGGTTGAGTCCCTTTAAATTTAGAATTGCCCTCCACCCCCCCACCCTCTGAGGCCTTTGGGATGACAAATAGGACGGAGTAGAATCCGTGCCCCCTTTGCCCCGGTGGAACCGGCTGAGTGGCCCGAATATCCAGCAAATGCTGGATAGCCGACTCCATGAGCCCCCGCCTGTACGGGTCTCCAGAAATGGGGCAACGGAGGAAACGCCTTAGGGGGGTGAAAGGAATTCGAGGGAGAGCCCTGCTCTTACTGTCTCCCTCACCCAATTGTCTGATGTCAGGTCATCCCAGCGGTCCGCGAACAGGGCGAGCCTGCCCCCAATAGGAGCCTGAGATGGACAGTCACTTCGTTCTCCTAGCCCCTCTGCCGCCAGAGCCTCTGAAGGACTTGTTGGGCTGCTGCTGATGACCATGGGAGAAGGTCGATCTATTGGCTTGAAAGCCAGGCCTAGAGTACTGGAAAGGCCGCTGCTGACGGGGAAAGCTTGGCCCAGCTCCCCCCTGATGGAAGGAGGGCTGCCTGTAATAAGGGGAAGGGAGGAAATCAGTCCGTCTGCCTTGGGACGGGAGAACCTTTCTCTTGTCCCTAGTCTCTATAAGCAAATGGTCTAGGGCCCATCCAAACAGATAACCTCCCTCAAATGGGGCTGAAGCCAGCTTCCACTTGTATTTCCCAGCCATGCGCCAATGATGCAGCCAAAGCATACGCCTAGCAGTCACGGATGAGGCTATGGCCCAGGCAGAGAACTTGGCGGCCGCCAAGGTAACATCTGCCGAATACTCAGCGGCAGCTAGAAGTTTAGAGTACCCAAAGCCCAGGGATCTACAGCTGGGGCCGCCCATTGTCTACGTATCATGTCCAAAAACATTCCCGGAATGGGAATTGTGTCTGCCTCCACCGCCTGTTCTGTGAATAGGAAATCGTCCTGCTCTCCACTACCCAAGTTGGCATCTGAGAGCACTGGGTCTGGACCCAAACGCGCTGTAGCTCTAGCCTTGGTCAGCAGGGGCTTCAACAGGGCAGGATTAAATAATCCTTTAAATGAGGGCCTAGGGGGCTGGTCCTGATCCACATCAGAGAAATCTCCCTCCCTTGATAATCCTCAGCATAATCTGCCAATTCAGATGGAGAAGGGGAATCCTGGTCTCAGTATTCCTCAGGAGCCTCGATAAACCTCTGAGGCTGTATCTCTGAACGGAAGGCATACAGCTGGGCAAACGCCTGTGATTGTAACTGCATACCCTCTGCAATGCCCCATCGAATTGCTTGTTCCACCCAGTATTTCATAAAGTTGGGGACATCCTGCTCCTCCCTCACTCTGGCGGAGGCCCACTGCTGTGGGGGTAATGGTCGCCTCTGGCAGTCCACTCGGTGCCCCAGCAGGACCTGGGAGAGGCTGAGAGTCAGCACGCACATCTGGAGACCGCGGCGTAGAAGACCCCGCCAAGTCAGGCGTGGGCAAAATCTGTGGAGCCACTATTTCTGCACTCTGAGCAGGCAGGTGGTGGGCAGATACAACTGGAATGGATCCTTGAGTCAGAGTAGTGGCAGAAGCTTTTGCAAATTCTCTGTCCAGGGCCCGTTGTCTGACTTGAGCTGTCTTCTCATCAGCCTTGGAAAGGCCAGAACGAGCCTTAGCCTTGGCCTTAATCTTATTGGCTGCCGCAATGCTGGCAGTTCGTGGCCTGGAAGGAGCCCTGACTCTGTCGTGCTGAGGAGACCAAGAGCCCTCAGCTGAAAAGGATGGCTGCCTGTCAGCATCCCCCATGTCTCCAATTAACCATCCAGGCCAATTTAACCACAAGTTCCCTTAAAGGGGCAGAAAGTCACAAGAGAAGGCTGTAAAATAAGAAGGGCAGGTATACTGGCCTGAAATGGAGACAAAATGGCCGCTGTGATCTTCAAAATGGCCGCTCGTAACTGTCACAGTTCAAAGAAAGTCACAAGCTGAGGGCCCAAATAAAGTCAGGTCAGGCCACCCAGCAAGCCCGCAGACACAACTAATGCTGGTCAGAAGTCCAGGTCCCATACACTCCAGCGGAGAGCCCACCAGCCCATGCCACAGAAAATGCCAGGGAATCAAAGCCGCCTGGACTTAATAGCCGCCCAAAATTGCGTGGGAACAATGGCCGCCGCGACTTACAAGAATAACCAAGGGCCCACGCTGCACAAAAATGTCCAATCTTCTGGCGTGACCCTGGCGGCTGGCACAGCCCTCTCCGGCTCTAACAGGCTCCTCTGTCAACTTTAAAGGAAACAGCCAGCGCCCAGGCTGCTCAAGGCTGGCACAGCAGCAGAAGCTCACAAAAGCGGCGAAAATATCTAAAAAAGCCACTCTGCCAAATAGCTGATGTTCGGGGATGAAAGGGACGCCGTGGCAAGGCGAATAACAGCCTGCGCAGCTCCCGCGGCTGCCACGAAGCTCCAGACGTTTTCAAATGTGAAATTGGGGAAACCGGGGCAAAAGCCCGCCGGCTGGCACCCCACAGCCGCTGTGCAAACTGGGAAGGTTGGGGGAAGCGTTCAAACCAGCCCCCCCCCCAAGCTCAATCCGCGAGCGGAGAGCCCTCCCCAGCAAGTACCTGTTAGTAGTCAGCAAAATAAACGCAGGAACGGAGAAGAAAACTAAAAGCAAGGAGTAATTTTGAAAAATAAATTAAATTAAAAGGAAAAAAGTCCAGGGAAATATCCTAAGCACAACTCACAGCTCAGGAGCTGAAAAGGTTACAACCATGAGCTAGGCTGAGTTGAAAAAAACTTGAAGAGACATCACCAGGGAGGCGGATCTTTAGAAGTTTTCAATTCAGGACATAGAGCTAGAGTATAGAATATCCCAGCCTGGCACCTCCCATTTCTACACTATGGAGAATATATTTGAAAATGGGTTGCGTTAGGGTTTGCATGGATAAAATTTTGCAGTACTTCCTTTTGGAGAAGTGTTTGGGCAGCAGCTCAGATTGTTGCCAGAAGTACCAATCTAAGCCCTTCATGGCCAATAGTATTGAAGGCCACCATGAGATCAAGGAGAGCAAATACAGATCCACATTCTTTTTAATTCCTGCTGCTAGTGTGAATGAACAGTTGAATAGTGTGGGTGAAAAAAGATCTTTTGGCTTCTCAGATGTGAATGCTGGACTGGGACTTGACTAGCTATAACTACAACTTTTTCTCCTATTCCAGCAGGCCGGCCTGGCCTAATTTTCTCCCCTTCTTTTAAATTTTTAAATTGAAATTTTAATTTGTTTTAAATTATTGGGAATTTTAATTGTCTCGGGCAAAAATTATTTAATTTGGTTTTAATTATGTTTTTTAACTTTTGTATTTATGTGTTTTATTTTGTGCCTGTTCACTGCCCTGAGTCCTTCGGGAGTAGGGCAGTATACAAATTTAATAAAATGAAATGAAATGAATGAAAATGAAAATGAAAGATTAAGAACTATTCTGTTGTTATACACTAAATAAATAGTATCTGTTCTAGATAAATATCATATAAACTATCAGTCTGGTTTACAAGATCACTGTAAATATTTGAATGTATGTTTAACTCTCATCCATTTTCTCTCCCACCCCATAATTTTGAATGAACAAGCAACATTTTTGGAAATGAATGCTAAACCATAATCATTTTTCATTTTTAGTTATACTTATATATAACTAAGAAGTAATTTCAAAAAAAATCCTTTAGTGGTCACTAGTAATCTTATTTAAAAGGGTATGTTCTAACAATAATAACAGAAAACTCTCCAGTGGGTTTGTTCCTTTCTTATCCCTAGATAGTGCTGGATCCAAATTATTGTGATGTGTTGATTTATTACAGCTGTTAACTTTCTTAGTAATCAGTTTCATTGCTCATTCTAAATTCACACATGTACCTTTGATTTCTCTTCCAGAACAGAGCAATGTGAGTTGTCGTTGACTAATGCAAAACAGAATTAGTTTCAGCATGAGACAAACGGAATGCCGACACCAATCCAGAAATGCATTAATCTTTAATAATCCACATCTCCATGTTTATAAATGATATAACCAGGAGTTGTTAATGCTGTTATTCTCCCTTGCAAACAAAAACTGACATAACAGTTGAGAAATTCCAAACCACACTATAGAAATATAGATAAACATTTATGTGACCTTGCAAAGAAATGTAAACTATTGATCCAAACTTCATAAGGAATTCCTCTTTATGATTGTAGCTATACTACTCTAGTTCTGGAGTTCTTGGGGCTCTCTAAACTTGGTTGTTTGCTTGCACACCCGGTTAGATATCATAAGTAATTAGTGAATATGAGTTTTGCTCCCTGTTTATATATAATAGCTTGCCCTGCCAGTATTGTGGGGGTATGGGTTTCTCATTTATAGTTCCTTGATTAGAGTATTGTTTTCTGCTTGGGAGTTAATCCTTGTTTATCTAAGTGTAGGCTGCTTCAGAGGATGTATTCTGGTCTTCTTGTTTCCTTTGTAGCTTATTATTATTATTATTATTATTATTATTATTATTATTATTATTATTATTATTATTATTATAATGGTGTGCAATTGTAGTTTACCTGTGTGTGCCTACTGATGGCTGACTTGTCTGAATGCCAAGCTTCCTAAATACATACAGTAGCTTGTTGGTATTCAACTTGGTCTAGGGTACTCACAGTTTCTCAATTGAAATGGTGGTTGAATCTATCCAAGTGTTTAGGACTTTTCCAAGTGATTAAGGATTCTTCATTCTGTCTCTTGATTGCTAGTTGGTGTTCATGGATGGACTCTGCCTGTTTATCCTACATAGTGGCTGTTACAGTTTCACTACATGTGGTAAACGATCCCTGGTTTTTTCTTCTTGGATTACTGAGTCTTTTGGTTTACTTCAGCTATTTTCAAGGATTCCACAGTTCAACCCTGAGCTACACATATTGCTTTAATTGGAATACTCTAGTTTTAGGATATAATGTGCTGTTCTTTTACATATATTTGTGAGGTTACCTCCCATTTATTTATTTATTTATCATTTTTCTTCATTTTATTATTGTAAGCTGCCCAGAGTAGCCCCATAGCAAAATGGGCAACAAATAAATTTAACAAGCAAATAAATAAATAAATAAATAAATAAACAAACAAACAAAATCTGAATGTTTCTATCTAATGATTCTGGACACTGCACCCATGAATTTCAATCTACCTTCCAGTATACATAGGAAATCAATAATGGATAAATATAGGAAATCGATAATGGATAAATATAGGAAATCAATAATGGATAAATAATGGATAAATAATAATAGATAGGAAATCAATAATGGATAAATAATTTATTTATCCATAAACAATGGATAAATAATAGTAAGTCAATTGGTATCAAATGTTTATTATTATGTTTGTATGCCGTTGAACTCAGCAATGTACATCTTAAAAGACACTAAAAACAAACAAACAAAAAAAGCACAAACCTACCAAAATACATTAGGCCCAATGATAACCCTTCATTTCCCAAGGGCCCTCCAAAACATCTGTGTCTGTAATAATTTCTGGAAAGACAACAGTAATCAAGGATTCTTTTAAAAAAGGTTTTTAAAAGCAGGAGCAAGAGGGCCAAGTGCATCTCCCAGGGCAATACATTTCTATAGCATTGAGGCCACTAAAGATAAGACTGTTTTCTGGTCCATGTTCATCCCAAAGTTTCTATTTGGGATCAGAAGAAGGTCCTTACTTTTGAGTAAGACATCCTGTTGCTGTACCATAATCATAAGTCAGGGGTGTCAAACTCACGTCGTCACATTGTCATCACATGATGTATTGCAACTTCCCCCCTTTGTTAAAATGGGAGTGGGCGTGGCCAGTGTGTGACGTATCTGGCCCGCCGGCCACAAGTTTGACCCCCTGTGCTGAGTTATGACTTAGCATTATTTAAGAGAGCCCAAGGTTCATGTTTTGACCCCTCCCTTCTCCTCTCTCTCATGCTTAGGTTGTGATTTGAGTCCAAGCACCGTATGTCATGCATTCAGAATGTACTTATTTATATCTGTATCTATGCCAAAAATAATTTATCACACTAAGAGAAATAGCTAGACTTTAAATTTTAAGACAGTATTAATTTACAAGCAACATTAAGGAAGGCAGCACAACATGTCTTTGTGTAGGAAACACAAGACATAGAAGACACAGAAAATCAATTAGTTAGAAAGTTGGTTTGAAAATCACCATAAAGGTCCCAAGATGGGGGTTCCACTTCTCTACATTCAAAGACCGAGTGGTGGAGTTAGCTAACCCTCCAGTAGTACTGAATTCTACAAAATGGGAACAGTTGCTGGAAGGGGCGGCAGGAGTATCTATCTATATCAATTATATATAGAGATATATAGATATAGATTTAAATACTCCTGCCACCTCCTCCAGTGACTGTTCCCATTAGGGAGAATTCAGTACTACCATGGGTTCAACTAACTCCTGTATACATAAAGATAAGCCTAATTGCAACAAAAGATAGATTCAGAAAGAAGCCTCTCTAGCTTTCCTATATGTCAAGCAGATTCAAAAAGAGGGGTTGGATTTTAAATACTTTGGTCTCAATCCAATTTGGGTTATAACCATTACTTTGAATTGAAGTAAAGTAATACATTATGTTGTGATCTTTTAGGACCATTTAAGAGCCTAGCCGCTGTATTTTGGGCCAGGGAATTTCTCATGGCCATTTCATACTTGATACCATGGTCAAATCATGTCTGCTTGTACATGTAAATTGTATAGAACTGTAAAAATAGAGTGCAATGCTGCAGGAACTGAAGGTAGCCTTTGTGTATAAGCTCATATTCCTCTATTTATCTCTCGTTCACACGATATTATAGATTGGAAGCAATATAGTACAGGTAGTCCTCCATTTACAAATATAATTGGGTTCAGAATCTCACTCACTGAATGAAGAGGTTGTTAAGCAAGATGCCACATGACTGCTTTACTCAACAACTGCAATCCCGGGTCTCCAAATTACAGTTAATTGACTGCATGGGTTATTAAAGGGAACTCTGGGGTGAAAGTTCATGCCCAGCCTGGTGTGGTGGGATGGGATGGGGAGAGAGCACAGACCTCCCATCACACCTGCGAGTCCAACTCCCCTTCCCAGCCCCACAATTGCAAGAATAACAGTGTTCTCCAGTGTAATAGTGGGAGGGTCCAAGAATAGTTTCTATGATGTCCTTTCTGCCCAGAGACTGAATGAAACTTTGAAGCCATGCCCAGGTGCCTCTATCTCTGGCTCCAGTTTCAACTCAGTCTTACCCTACAGAGACGTCTTTGGGCAGTTGGGACATCTGGAATTCCATTCTTGGACAGGATCAGGTTCTATCCTACGTTTTGGCTTCTTTAACTGTTGCAGCATTGTGGAAGCAGCAGGAGCTCTTGTCCTGCACTCCCGCCACTGGAACTGAGCTCCATGCACTAGATCATGCTGGCCAATCCAGTTTTTCTGACAATGCCGCTGACCTGAATCCCTTTGGACTGGGACCAGTGGGAATGTGCTGGCTAGCCCAGTTCGTCTGGTAAGGCCGCCGACCCACAAGAGCGCTGGGATTGCGCTGTTCTTGCCGCTGTGGCTTTTGGAGCCATGTGAGCCGGTTTTAAAAAACTGTCAAGCCGCTTCGTGTTGCTGAGCGGGGTTTTGGAAAACGCTGCTGAGGACCTTTACTTACTGTGCTTTGTGCGCTGGCTTATCAGGTGTTGTCAGAGCCGCCACCACCTTTCCTGTCAGGATAGAGCAGCCTGTCATCTTGCAAAGCCCTTAATTGTTTCTCAGGCTTCCCTGTCAGAGAAGAGCTGTAAAAATGGCCGACAGTTCCCCCAAAGACAGGAATGGAGCTAACAGTCATTCTCCTGCTTCTATAGAGCATGGCAGCAAGGGCTCTGGCAAAGCCAGGTCAGCTTCTAAAAGGGCAGCTGCTAGGATTAAATATAAGGCTCTCAGGTCTTCTAGAAACTCAAGCGCAGAGGAGAAGAATGCTAAGAGGTGCTTAAAAGCCCTAGAAAAACCATTTTCAAGGGCTGCAAAGAAACATGGCAAACTGCCAGCTTCTCCCTTGACAGCTCCAAGCACTTCCTGCTCTTTTCTGTCAGAGCTGGTAGCTCTACCACAAGATGCAGTTCTGCTGGCGGAACCATTAGAGGGAGCAGGAGGGTTTTCTCCTGGTTCCTATTCATCTTGACAGCAGAAAAAAAAATTGGATCCCTTTGCTTGCATAGCAACTGGAAGGCAGGAAAATTCTGACAGATCGGTTCCTGTTACTACATTTACTCCTACTTCAGCGGGGTTCTGCCCAGTGGGCAGTCAGAGGCCTGATATATCTCAGGATATGAGACTTATAATTGCTCAAGCCATATCCCAAGGTATGCCCTGACTCCTTTGCACAGGAGAGCATGTTGTGTGTTCCTCCTTCTTTGTATTCAGCCAGCAGACCTGACTATTAGGAACTTCGTTCCCACAGCTCTTCAGGGGGAAGTCAGGACTCCCTGTGAGGTGATGATGGACACAGAAATCTAGAGCTCTCGGAGGATGAGGATATGACACCGGATCCTCCGATCTTTACTGGGCTCTTCCCTCCAGCCCTTTTCAAGCCCTTACTTCACAAGGCTAAGTCCACTACCAAACTGGGAATGCTGGCAACATCTTCAGAGGCTTCTTTTACGAGCCTAAGTCAGCACAGGAAGAGATCCCTACCCCAAAACTATTTTTGGACGTTATCAAAAAAACAATGGGATTACCCTGGAGCCTTTCCCACCCCAACAGGCAATGACAGCATGGGCAGTGAAGGCGGCCACAGCCACATCCTTTTTTAACCATACTTCCTTGCTCTGGCTCAGCCAGTTGCAAGTGAAGTTGCCAGCACAGGATGTGCGCCTCCACCAACATCTAAACAAATTGGTGGCCGCCACCCAATTTTCCGTGGATACAACCTTAAATGCAGCAAAATTGCCTCCCGCACTCCTTCCTCCTTTGTCACTTCGAGGAAATTGTTGTGGCTCTACAATTGGCAAGCGGATGCCAGATCAAAGTGAAGACTGGGGTCTGCTCCTTACAAGGGAACTAGGCTGTTTGGGGAGGCCCTTGATCCAACACTTGTTGGATATTCAGGCCATAGAGCCGGTCTCGCAGGACCAAAGGAGACACAGGTTTTATTTCATCCTATTCACCATGCCAAAGCCTTCGTGGGGAGGTGGGGGTGGAGAGCAATTCTGGATCTAAAACTTCTGAACACCCACTTGGTCTACAGAAATTCAAGATGTGCTCCCTGCAGTCCATCTTGGAGGTCATAGGGATGGGCAACTTCCTAGCCTCAATAGATCTCACGGAGGCCTACCTCCATGTCCCGATTCTGCCAGCACATCATCGGTTCCTGAGATTTCACGATGGAACAAGTTACTATCAGTACCGGGCCTTGCCCTTCAGGCTGGCTTCAGGTCCCCGGTGTTTTACCAAGATTCGGGCGGCACTGGCAGCTCACCTGAGATCAATCCTGGCCGTCTCCAGTGCTACCTCGACGACATTCTTGTCCAGGCCTCGTCTCCATCAAAGCGGCAGAGGATGTTCGTACGACAGTTCAAGTATTACAAGTCCATTGCTTCTCCATAAATTTCAAAAAGAGCCATCTGGTGCCAACAACACAAATTCCGCATCTCAGGGCAATGATCGACACTTCCCTGTGAGAAGTGTATCTTTCTCAAGAGCGCAGGGACAGCTTGACGGCTCTGATGAATAGGTGGGAGAGGCGCACGGTGCCCATGGCCCCGCTATGTCAGCTGCTGAGGAAGATGGCTTCATGCGTTTCCATTGTTCCCTGGTCACGGCTGCATACCCACCCACTGCATTGACTTCTGCTTCCCTTCCAGTGGTCCGGGAGAAGCAATGCATGGGTCAGTTCTTCGTTTGCTTCGATGGTGGACATTGCCGGCTCTGGCCAAGGGCCATCTCTTCCAGGAGCCTGACAGATTGGTGATTACATCAGATGCCAGCCTGGTCTGGGGCGCCCACTTACTGACCCATATGGTGCAGGGGCGTTGGACACCGGCGGAGCTCGCCAACAACATAAATTGGCTAGAGCTCCAGGCAGCACATCTGGCCCTTCGTCACTTTCAGAGTCTAGTCAGGGGGCATCATGTCCTGACTATGACTGACAATGTGGCAGCAAAAGCCCACATAAATCGACAAGGGGGCACCCACTCAAGGGCGCTCATGGATGAGGCAAATCACCCGGGGGCTTGGGCAGAGGCTCATCTCCTCTCCCTGAAGGTGGAGCACATTGCCAGAGCCACAAACCTGCAGGTGGACTCCTTGAGCAGGCACATGATTGACCATTCTGAATGGAGACTTCACCCAGACATCTTCCAGGAGATATCCCAGAGATTCAGTCAGCCGATCGTGGACCTGTTTCCCTCCCCAGCAAATGCCCAAGTACCACACTCCTTCACCAGATTCGCAACCCCAGGATCAGAAGGGACCAACATCCTGCGCTGCCCTTGGCCAAGCAGCCTTCTGTATGCCCTTCCACCCCTTCCACTCATTCCTGCTATCATCAGGAAGGTCCTAATGGAAAGGGCAGAGGTCCTGCTGGTGGCCCCTCACTGGCCCAGATGTCCATGGTACACAGACTTGGTGAGTATCTCGGTGTCACTGCCCTGGAGGATCCCTTGGGAGAAGGTTTCCCTCAGCCAGGGGGTCCTGGTCCACTCGGAGTGACTTCAGTTGACCGTCTAGCACTTGAGGGGAATCTCTTGAGGAAGGACAAATATTCCTCCAGAGTCATACAGACTATTCAGGCCTCTAGGAGGTTATCAACTATCCAAATTTACAATGCCACCTAGAAGGCGTTCGCTACATGACGCTTGACAAAAACCATTGACCCTATTGCAGTTTCTGTGCCACAGGTCCTAGACTTCCTCCAGGATGGGCTGTATAGGGGTCTCTCACACAAAACCATCCACAGGCAAGTGGTGGCCCTCTCCACGGTGTTGACTGGCAGGGAGTGGGACCCCCTATCTCATCATCCAAAGATTCAACAATTTATCAGAGGGGCGGATAACTTGGGTCCACCTATGTCCATTGATATCCCACTTGGGATTTGACTCTGGTGCTGCAGGTGCTTACATTGGCACCTTTTGAGCCACTAAGGACTACTACTCTCCGTTATATGATGCTTGAAGTCGTATTCCTAGTGGCCATAACATCGGCCAGACATATTTCGGAGCTAGCGGCCCTGTCAGTCAGAGATGACCTCTGCATATTCCATTCAGACAGTGGTTCTCAGTTTAGACCCCTCTTTCATTCTGAAAATTAATACCTGGTTCCATCGGGCCCTGGATGGACTTTTGTCCAGGGCCTTCCCAATGCCTTGGAAAGACAATGGCATACATTAGATGTTTGGAGGGCTCTACATATCTACATCAGGAGGATGGCCAAAGATAGGAAAACAGAGTCCCTCTTTGTATCCTTTCAGCCTTCCTCCGTAGGCTCTAGAGTCACCCATCGACAGATGATTAAGAGCCTGCATAGCCACAGCCTAACAGTCTAAAGCTCTCCCTTTACCCGGACGGGTAACGGCACACTCAACTAGGAGTGCAGCCATTACAGCGCCTTGGGCTATCCAAGCCTCTATTGAGGAAATTTGCAGGGCGGCTACCTGGGCTTCCCCTTCGCCATTTATTAGGCACTATAAGTTAGACTCCTTTGCGTCAGCCGACGCAGCCTTCGGGAGAAGGGTCTTACAGAAGGTGCATTCCATGGGGGGGACTCCGGCCCAGACTTCATCTCACCCTTGAGACAGTAGGCTTTGGTAAAACCTATTCTTGGACCCTCCCACTATCACACTGGAGAAGGGACGTTGGTCTTGCCTGAGACGTTCCTTCTCTGTGGGATAGTGGGAGGGTCCAAACCCACCCTTACCGACTGACTGGGCTGGGTTCAAGGGCGATTAATCCCATGTAGAGACTCTTTTCACAGCTGCACCATCGTTAAAACTGGAGCCAGAGAGAGAAGCACCTGGGCGTGGCTTCAAAGTTTCACTCAGTCTCTGGGCAGAAAGGACATCATAGAACCCATTCTTGGACCCTCTCACTATCCCACAGAGAAGGAATGTCTCAGGTAAGACCAACGTCCCTTCCCTAGAGTTTTCTCCTCCAGGGAGCAAAAATGCTAGTATTCTGAAAGCTCAGAATGCTGGTGTTAGCTAGCATTTTCACCAGATTTGACATCCATTTCTCCAGTGTATGGAGGATCTTTATAATTTCCTCAACCCTTTAGCTAATCTACTTTTAAATAAGATCTGAATCCGCAAACACTCTCTGTGTGTTTTGTCTGTGTGTAAATGGAAGAGATAATTTCCCCCTCTCCTACAAGCATCTCCATTAAGTAAATAGGGTCAAGTTCTTGTGAAAATAGTGTGAGTAAACACATCAGGATTTAAGTTCTCCTTTTCAGTTGTACGTATTTTTTCCACTTATCACATTTTGATGCTGGCTATATCTTCATGGCTGTCTTCACATATTAGACAGGATTCAACAAACCACTGATTGATTGATTGATTGATTGATTGATTGGTTGGTTGGTTGGTTCGATTTATATGCCGCCCTCTTCCGGAGACTCAGGACAGCTTACGTTAAGCAATACGTTAAGCAATACGTTAAACAATAGTCTTCATACTTTTGTATATACCTCCTTAGTAGGGCTTTCGGGGGGGGGCTAAGCGGTGTTCTTTTTTATACAAAGTCAGCTTATTGCCCCCACAAACCGGGTCCTCATTTTAACTACCTCGAAAGGATGGAAGGCTGAGTCAACCTTGAGCCTGGTAAGATTTGAATGTGCAGTAATTGCAGGCAGCTGGTGTTACTTAACAGTGCTTTAGTCTGCTGCGCCACCAAGGCTCTACTTAAGAAAGGAATACACGAAGTTTTTGTCTCATTGAATGATTCCTCAGTAAACCATCTGCTGCTTTTGAAATTTTGATTGATTATGTTTTATCAAGTTATTTTTGATTCTTCGCAACTATATAGATTGGACTTGGGCATTTTATGGCTGTGAGCCACATCCAGCCAATGGGTGGTCCCAGTTCAGCCTGTGGCAGGGGTGGAGAATTGAGAGAAGGGGGCAAGGCATTGATGCATGGCTGCAGAGGGATTGGAGTAGTGGTGATGGAGGGCAACATGGCACTGGCGGTGGCAGCCCTCCACAGTAGTCATGGGAAAATTAAGAGCCCACCCCTGATATAGATAAATGTTGTCCGTGATGATTTATTCCTAACTGGGTCTTTCAGGTCTTCCAGCATTATACCCTTTGCCACTGAAACTGATCCATCCACCTTGAACAATTTTAAAAAATTGAAACTTGGCTTAGGAAGCAAGACAGTCTCTTTGGATCAAAAAGAAAACTAACAGAAAGCACACTCAATTGACCATTGAATAATAAAAGACAGCACTTTTACTTTTATTGTATAAATGTGATGAAAAATACTGGACATAGAGGGGATTTTTTTTTTTTGGCTCATTTGAAATAGTATACACCTCTATAAGTTGCTCTCAGGTATATAAATAGAAGGGAAGCTTTTTGAGGTGGTCAAATTAGACCTTTAAAAAAGCAGTACCTCAGCTCAGAAAATGCCTAAGTATAGACGAGAGATGATGTCAGTAATAAAAGAGCAAGCTTTCATCTAATCTTTCTCCTAGAGGCCCAGGTGGACAAATTGGCAACTGTGTTCGCAGCTACCCCCTCCTTTTTGTACCATAAGAACTACTAATCGGATCCATGCTGCTCTAACTGTGGTTAGTTATTAGCAGAATAAAAGCAGTTTCTTCGAAAGAACGGGATGGGGTGTGGTGGAGGGAAATGGCTTTACAAAATTGCAGGGTTGTTAGAATCTTAAATGCACAGCAGTTGATTTGTTCCCCCATTCCACCCCATATTCTGAATTAGATGATGAATAAAATCTTTTATCTGTCAAATATGCCTGTTTCCTTCAGAGGGCAGCCAAATATTAAGCTTTTCAGACAAAAAAAGTAAATGCTAAAGGAATAAATAATGGGGAAGAAGAAGAATAGGCAAGCAGTTATGAGAAAGCCAGCGTTGTTTTTATTAATATGCCTGTATAGAGAAATACAGAACCATAAAATTTACAACACACCTTAGTTCTCCTCCATGGGCCGGGGGGGTGCGGGATGGATGCCTCCTACAGCACCCTGCCAGTCAAAACAGGACGCGGAGGGTCCGCACATGGTCCACCTGCGCCTCATTTTCACCCTCCATGGTCTCCTGCAGCACTCTTTCAGCCGGTTTTCAGCCCCATTTTTCAGCCGGTTTTTCAGCTACCAGAGTGCTGCAGGAGGCAATGGAGGTGAAAATGAGAAGTGGGGGCCTCACACACAGCCCTTTAGCTGCCAGAGGCACCGCAAGCCGGTTTTTTGATATTTCCAGACCAGCCCCACGGGCCGGATTTAAGTACCCCACAGCTGGATGCAGCCCACAGGCCTTGAGTTTGACACCTCTGGTCTAGAGGGTAGCACTATCTTCTTTTCTTCTTTTTATTACGGTATCTTTAATTTTCAAATGTGGAACTTGTTACATTCCTCTAATCCTTTTTGTTAGTCAACTATCTGGAAAACTACATTGACACTGAAGTTGGCATCTGGTTAGAATTCTGAAATGAGCAATGTTTGGCAGAAGACACTTGCTTTAACATCTTAGAAGATTGGTTCTTTTTCTGCCTTTTAAGTTAAGTGCAACACTTTACAACATATCCCCTGGCATGACAGCATTCTGCTCTCCACGTCTGTATCAGCAGAGGATGTTGCTAGTATGCATGGCAGCCAGAGGGGAAGAACAAGGAGATATCTGATTACCACACCATTGTACTTGATACCTTGATGTAGGTGACCAATAAGCAGAGGGTGAAATTAATATATTTAATAAATTTCTGCAGACATTTTTCTAAGGACCGTTTTACTCTTTCTGACCATCTTTACTTTGATCCCATATGAGACTAAAATTCTGGTCCTTCCTTCTGCAGCCATATGTTGTCTTCCAAAGAGGAAGTGATGAAGAGGCCAAAAATGTAGCAGAAAGCACCTGAGAAGCAAAGGATATGTTTGATATCCTTTGTAGAGGTCCCAAAGAAGAGGCGGGTTAGAAATTGTTCTGCCTTCTGAAAATGCCAAAGCTGTCTTGGTCTTCTTATCTTCCCCTCCTGTTCATTTTCCTTCTCTCTCCAAAGTAGATTCCGAATTCTTTTTTAAATTCCTTTTTCTTGCACTTTCTTTGAACTCTATTACTTTACTTTTAATACTGCTTGATGGTTACTTACTTTGAAATTCCCCATTTAATTTTAGTGTTACCATGTTGGTAGTGTGATAGAAAGCCACATATGAGTTTTTAATTTTGTTCAGTTTCAAAGTTCTATGCATACCTAAATGGAGGCGACTCCCCTGAAATCAAATCAGGTTAACCTATCAGTCAACATGGGTAACATTGTGGCTTAAAGTTGGTGTTTTTATTGAAGCATATTCAAGAGGTACTTGAAAAAATGTACTGAAACATTCAAAGCAGTTGGGTTACTTGGGGTTAAGAATTATTAAACAAGGTGGAACTTGTTTCTAAGTAAATGCATCCACAAAATAAGCTGCACAAAAATGCTTCCAGTTTTGTCTTGGAATTGTTGAGTTGAGTTTAGGCTTCAGTGGCTGTGGCAATAAATAACTGTTGGGACATTGCAATGTTGGTCACTAGAAATTCATGCAATGCCAGAACATTATTCTGACATACTGTAACTGTGTGAACAGCATAAATGCAGGACACACTACTGTAAAAATTAGATGAACCACTTTAACAATGGCTTCACGAAAATAAATAAATATAAATTATGTCCAGACAGTGGAGCTCTCTTGTATGGTACCTTCTCTCTGGAGAAGTATGAAATGTAACCTATAACAGCGGCCCTCCACCTTTTCGGCACCAGGGACCAGTTCTATGGAGAGATGTTTTTCTGCAGACTGGAGGGGGCATGGTTTCATATGCTGCCTGTTTGGCTTATTTGTGCAGCCTGGTTCCTGGCATGCTGCAGCCCGGTGCCGGTCAATGGACCAGGGGTTGGGGACCTCTGACCTATAAGACTAGATAGGGATGGGGAAACTCTGAGGATATTATCCAAACTTCTAGATCAAGTTTTTTTGTCACTGAATTATTATGGTATTTTCTCATTACTTCGCTTTTCTTCGTATTGTTAGTTTTAGCCTACACAAGAAACTAAAATTTATTATTTCATATAATGAAAATAAGTATACAGGTATAAAGCTACTCTAGAAGACATTGCATACTGTATGGAAATTAAAATGTCTACTTCTCATTCCTTCTGTGAGAGAAACTCTAGTTTTGATATGAAATGGATTAATATTTTACTTTGGAAAAATCACTTAACGTGGTATATTTTGTTAATAACCAGGAATTTAAAATGAAAAATCAGGTCAGGTTGTGCTAGATCTTTACAAACAGTGAGAGAAAACTTGCTTGAGGCATCTTTTTATATATAGCAATTGTTTTTACACAGAGAATGGCACTTCTATTCTAGATTTATCAGCACACAAAGCAACCATAAACACAGCTTAAATGGCCAATTTCACAGAGTTTATGACTGCATTGTATTGTCGCTATGACACCAATCAGCCAAGGTGTAATCTGGCCTTTAGAAGGCTGTTTAGTCTGTGTGTAATGCATTGCAATTATCAGGGTCCCAGGCTTGGTTC
Organism: Pituophis catenifer annectens; assembly: GCF_029215685.1. NCBI lineage: Eukaryota > Metazoa > Chordata > Lepidosauria > Squamata > Colubridae > Pituophis > Pituophis catenifer. The sequence continues at coordinate 78,791,988 of NW_027256881.1, read as the reverse complement.
CAGGTGAGCACCAAAATACTGTCAAGGGAAAATCTATCCATTTAGCTCTGCAGACAAATTAAAGGAAGGGTAAAAGACAGAGCTTTCAAGCAGTAAGGTCTGCAACACAGTTCAGTATGCAAATTTGTATGTTCAAACCGGCATTCATTCATTCATATATTTTCTCTCTCCTTACTCTTCTCCTCCTTTTACTAATTTTCTATTTTTTAGTACTTTCTTGATATACATACTCCAAGCCTTAAATTCTCTAAAATAATGTTCAGCTTTTATAGGAAACATATTAATTTTCTTAGCTAGGAAGGCAAAAGTCAAAACAAAAGATATGAGTATTTATGATTTAATCAAGAAATAGTTACTTTAGATCAGGGGTGTCAAATTTGACAAACTCAACTTCATTGAGGGCTGCATCAGGGTTGTTTAACCTTGGGGGACGGGGTAGGCATGGCTGGGGGGGCGGGGCCAGCTCAATGTCACTCATGTCGGGGGCCTTGTGACCTGAGCGCTCTTCCAGTGAAAACGGGCTCCTGAGCTCCGTTTCAGCTGCGACGGCCTCCTGCAACCCTCTGGCAGTGGAAACAGAGCTTGGGAGTGCTACCTGCAGCCTTTGCGAGCTGCACTTTTGGCTGTGATGGCCTCCTGCAACCCTCTGCCACAAAAAATGGAGTTCAGGAGGGTTTCACGCAGCCCTCCCGAGCTCTGTTTTTGCTGGCAGAGGCACCACAGGCTGGTTCTTCGCTGTTTTCAGGGTGGCCCCCTGGGCCAAATCTAGGATCCCTGCAGGCTGGATCTGGCCCCCGAGCCTTGAGTTTGATACCCCTGCTTTAGATCTTACTAAAATCACTTACCAGAAGAAAAAAGAAAACTAAGACTTAGATTGTATGAAAAATTATCGGCTAAGAGCTGAAGTGGCGCAGTGGTTAGTGTGCAGCGCTGCAGGCTACTTCAGCTGACTGCTAGCTGCAGTTTGGCAGTTCAAATCTCACCAGCTCAAGGTTGACTCAGCCTTCCATCCTTCCGAGGTCAGTAAAATTAGGACCGAGATTGTTGGGGGCAATATGCTGACTCTGCAAACCACTTAGAGAGGGCTGTAAAAGCACTATGAAGCAGTATATAAGTCTAAGTGCTATTGCTATTACTATTACTAAACAGACTAAGCAGACCTCCATTCTTGACATCTCAGGATCCAACTGAATAATATGTTGAAGAGCCCTCACTTCAACTCACCTGTTTTGAACAAAAATTATCCTATCTACAATGTTCAACTTTTGGGGGAAAGTTGATAAGGAGATGGTAAGATGCTCTTGGGGAAACAGATTCTTTAATTCTTGATTCATACTTAGGCTCCCTAAGGTCAGGCTCCCTATTTTATGGAATATCTTTCCCCTTGAGCCCAGGTTAGGATATGCCCTGGTGACATTTTGCAAATTGATGAAATTGAGCTCTACCAGAGACCATTTGGAGGAGATTATATTCAGGGCTTGTTCATAACTATTCCTTTTAACTCTATCATGGTAAATTTTCAATGGCTAATATATAGCAAGCAAAATAATCTTAGATATCATGGATGCAATGGCTGGTCAAAAGAGAAAAAAAACTCAAAAGTTCTTTTATATCTTTCTCTCATTCAAAATTACAAAATATATGCCAGTTTATCTATTTGTTCAAATTTTCTATATTATCAATCGAAAGATAATGCCATTATATTTTATGTCTTCTTTTGGTGGAAATGCTATTTTCAGTTCACTTCATGCAAAGCCAAGCTTCAAATCAGTTCTCAGTGAATCATCACCTAACGCTGCCAATCTGTTCGGTGCACACTGAAATCCAATGGGTTAATGCAGCAAAAATAATGTATTGATTTCTTTCAGTTTTGCCAGAAATCAAAGCTTTCATTGACTCAAGGAACAGAGGTACTATCCAATTATCAAACAGCATGTCTGCTTGATTTGGCATTTTTAACAGATGTGATAGTGAAATTAGACACCTTGCTTGTGAATTGCAGGGAAAAAAGACAATTGCTATCATGATTAGAGCATTGAAAGCTTGCAGATCAAAACTTAACTTTTTGGTACAGAAATTGTTGGAAATTTCTTTAGCACTCCAACAACAGACAGAAAATAAAAACTGTTGCTGGACTCCTGGACATTAATGAACAAAGTATTTTGAGGCCATTTTCAGTTTAAATTGATCATTGTATTTTATTCAGAAGCCAAAAAAAAAAAGTTCATCAAAGTAAAAGAATTTTCCCAATTGTAAATTAACGATTAAAATCCTCCTTCTCTCAGCACAACAGTTCTTTCCAGGCAAGAGGCTGCCAGGGAAACAAAACTTTCTGTAACTTTCCCTTTCTCCACCCCTCCCTTTCAGGTTTCAATCGCCATTTTGATGCAAATTGCTAACTTGTTACTTCCGAAGGAGGCTATAAACTTTGGAGTTAAGTGTAAATACTTGCAGTCTGACTTCTCCTGGCTTGTTCTGCCTGCAGCAATTAAAGGTGTTAAAAATCCCTCATTTGTTGTCAGCAGAGATGGTTGCGGCTTCTAGGCCCGCTAAATAGCGGAGTCTTCCCAGGTCCGGAGCAGATTGGCAGACTTCTAGGGAGCCCTCGCCCTTCGCACCCCAAGATTTCTCCTAGGGCACTTGGGGGGCTCTACCTCCGCCTGCCGGCTCTTCTCTCTCCCCTTTGCCCGGGGAGAGGGTTTTCAAGCCCCAGACAGCTGTTTTTCGGCTGTTCTGGGGCTTTTACGGAACCGGGGATCGGGCGCCCACAAAGGAGCGTCAGTGAAGTCCTGCAGAGCCAACCGGAAGCCGCAGATTCCATGTTTTTGAACAGCTAAAACTCTACGTGGTATTTATTTGAAATCTCATGGAAATATCACATTTCCGAACAAGCATACATTCTCATTCTGTAAAATAATACTACATTGAAATAAAGGCAATCCTGCACTAATTTCTTTACTATTGTGGATATTAAAAAGTACAGTAGCATTTTCACAAAAATGATAACAATTTCCACCTTTGGATCTATTTATTTATTTATGAATATGTTTTCCCCAAAATAAGACATCCCCTGATAATAAGCCCAATCAGGCTTTTGATCGCATGGCAATAAGGCCAAGCACTTATTTAAGGGTTCAAAAAAATATAGGACAGGGTCTTATTTTCGGGAAAACATGGTATTTTGATGCAAATTTTGAAAATGTCTGAGAAATTGAAATACCTCAGGCAGTTGCCTTTTTGTAAAACGAACCGGATTATATTAGCATGGACAAATACCAAACAGCGTTGTTTCACATGATAATAAAGATAAATAACACTTTCCTTTAGCATTTTTTATTTCTAATGTGTCTGTTGACGGCAATCACATTGTGCCAAAATTGGTGATCTTCTGATTAAATGTACTACTGGAAATGCTTGACTCGACTATGAAGATGCATCTATTTCATTTATATTTGCCCTATTTTTGTGGGTATTCTTCAGTAATCAAAAGTAACTGTTCTTAAAAAAAGAGATAAAAGTTCCCTGACATCAAGAAATGTCTATCTGAATATATATGTTAATCTTTTATAGTACACTGAGGGTGTAGTGTAATGAAGGAAATAATACTTTTCTTGTTATTGCTATTACTGCTGTTATTGTCTTACTTCCTACTTAGAGTGCTTTAAGTTGCTATACAAAAATTAGAAATAATGTTTTTTGATCTCTGACTTACGGTCAAAAGCAAGGGGGAAATGCTCCCGGTTCGGACCGGATTGCCTGATCCAGTAGTGATGGTGGCAGGTGGTTCGGAGAACTGGTAGCAAAAATCCCTGGGCACCCCATGCCCAGCTGAGCTGCGCGATCATCAGATCAACCTCTTTCAGCCGAAGAGGTTGTAGAAAAAATGCTTTTAAAAGTTGGAAAAAAAAAGTTGGCCATGCCCATCTAGTCACATTACCTCCCACCAAGCCATGGCCACAGCACCAGTAATAACAAATTTTACATTTCACCACTGGACAAAAGTGATATATTTGGAAAGAAAATCCAAGTGAGAGAAAATCAGTTTCAGGAAACTACTGTTTTTTTATCTGATTTTTTTCTGTCTCATACAGGATAGCTTGCTGTTGACAAAAGCAAAGAAGCCAGTGACCAACAATAGTTTCAGTCAAATGGAAGTTTTTAATCAAAACACAGTCTGATTTAAAAACTAAAAATAATACATCCATACTCATTTCTTCTAATTCTGAGTTTTAGATTTAGGTAATTCTTTTTTGCTTATATTCATGTTTTAAGTTATAATAGTAATTTGATCCACAAATAAAATTAAGAATGAGTAGGGAATATCCCAATTATTTAAAAAAAAAAAACTTTTAAAATGGTATAACCATTAAATACTGTATTTGATGTTTTTAATTTCTTTGATCAGCTGTTAGTGCATGAATCAATAAAGTAAAATGAAACCTTTAAAGTATATTCAGTAAAAAAAGCATCTATAGCTTGCTACAATTAACAGCTATTTGTTCACATATAATAGCCCACGTAATTTGTACTATGTTCTTTGGATGTTTTCTGGTTCCATTATATTAGTGGCAAGAGCACCAATAAATATAAATGCCAATAGACTGCAATCCTTGCCTAGAACCACTAATGTATAAGAACAGTGCTGCTGAATTAAGACAAAGGCTAACAAATAAACCAAAGTAATTTGTTGGCTGCCAACATTAATTTAGTTGTAATGGGTTTTTCAGCTTCTAGATCAAAGGTGTTTTCTTCTGTAAGGTGAAATTGCTTTAGTGGAAATAAAAACAAATGCTGGTATTTCAAAGCTACATAGCCATCATTATATCATTTGATGATGACCTAAAGTAAGTTAAAACAGGGTCTATTCATTACAGTTACTACTGGGTGCAAGTCCTTCATGAAATGCCAGGATTGTAGAAGGTTCTGAAAGTTAAAGTTACCAACTTTAACTACAAAACCAACCAACCAACCAAAAAAAAGGATTGAAGCAAAGTGATACAGAAAATGCTTCATTTTTGCTGATATCTAATGGTCATCTGGATTTTTCCAGTCCATATCTGACATTCTTATGGAAAGTGATCAAGTATAATTTTTGATACGGCTTCAGAAAACATATAAGAATTGATGACATAAATTTGATTTTGTACAATCTCATCATTATGGGTATACTTGGTTATACTGTAATATTAAATAATATTATAATAACAAATTTCCTATTTCCTCTTCTACGGTGTCGTGGCCAGACAATCTATGTTGTTTTATTGAATTTATACTCTTTATTTTCTGTTCATTGTGGTTAACAATAATAAAAATAAAATGATAATGATAAGTAATCAGAAATATAATTACAAGCAGGAAAACTATAGATTGTATAAAACAGCTTAATATTATAGTTTATGGTTCTGGCTTGTTCAATTATACCATAATGAAATTTAAATGAAACTTTCAGGTTAGATGAAACATGTGCATGTGAATGTGTGTGAAAATGAGTGTGAATGTGAGTGTGTGATGAACAGCGAATGGCAAATGGATGTTGAACTAAATGTTGAAACATGGATTTTCCCCTAACAATGAAAGAATTAAAAAATGTACTTCTTTACACGTTTATGCTTGAAAATAACTAGGTGGCTACATTGTTTAAAAGGGTAAAACATTTTTCTCTCAATTCCTTATAAATAAGCATAACATTCAGTTCTTATAAATGTGTTGGCATAGTGCTGTAGACCTTTTTTTCCCCATTGTATAGAAATCACATAAACCCATGTGTACAATTTTAAAGACGTGAGTAATCTGCCTTACCCTGCTTTGTCCCCTTAACAAAATTTTGTTAACAATTTGTAATTATATAAATTTTGCAAGTCTTAGGCAAACTGGTGTGCTTAGGTTTAAGTCAACATAAGTCTCATGCATGTTAGTGGCACTAAATAACATAAATTAAGATACTCCAATACAGATACCCTGTTTCCCCCAAAATAAGACATCCCCTGATAATAAGCCCAATCAGGCTTTTGAGTTCATGGCAATAAGGCCAAGCGCTTATTTCAGGGTTCAAAAAAATATAAGACAGGGTCTTATTTTTGGGGAAACGCGGTATTTACAGTTTTGCATTGAAGTAGTGTATGATATGATAGATCATTGAAACATTTTTCAAATTTCCTTGAATATCTATCTAATAGCAATATTAGGCATATTTGGAGTGAAATTTTTGTATTGCCGCTTACCAGAAATTACTGTTTGCTTACAGCTGGGAATCATTGGATTTGTCTTGTGTTCATTCTAATGCCGAAATATATCATCTCATTGAAAAATAAAGTTAGTGTTTTGTTTTGATGATACTTACTTATTCTTAAGTGAGCTTTGGAGAAAAAAATAGTGAGTATTAAAGATTTTATAATAGTACTTACTGTCTGGTTATGTTCTCTTCCTCACCTCAAGAGCTTGCCAGAATATAGAGGTATTTTATTACAATTTATTGTTATATTACAATCTCTGTACCAAAATATCCCTATAAGAAGCTGAAAATCCCAGAGAGTAACAATTAGATTAATGTAACAGTGTAAGCAAGCATCTACTTCATTGCAGTTGCTTAAATGGCAGTCCTACTCAGGAATCAGGCCTATTTAGTGCAAAACATAATTCCCTTCTTTCCATAATCTACCATTTCTAATCATCAAACCTATAAATCACAAGTTCATTTTTTCTTGTTACAGCAGAATAGTCCATGAAGGATTTTTGCGTCACTAATAAATGTAGTTATTGTCTTTTCTCTAATAAAACAAGTCAATTTTGCCTTCTCTGCTGACTTCTTTACCAGCTGATTCCTCCTTTGTGGGTATTTCAGAGTCTTTCCATTTTTGTGCATATAATAATTATGCAGCAGTTGTCATATATAAAAACAATGGCCCTTCATGTTTTCCGCATTTCCAACATAAATCTGAAGTACCTTTATACATTCTAGCTTGTATATATTGTAAGCACATAGCTTAGTTTTAAAAAAGTAATTGAATACTTTGGCCGTACCTATTTTCAGTAAAACTCGGGTAAGTTCCAAAGAGGTAGCTTTGTAAATCTGATTGATTGATACCTTTTTTTTATTGAAAAGTTTTATAAGAAATACAAACATTTTCTCCCCCCACACACACACCCTTCCCCCCTCCCCCCCACCCCCCTCCCTAGACTTCGCAGAACAAGCACAGGGTATAGACATTCACAAACGTAAAACTAAAATATGCTAACAAATTATTGCGTTCATATTTTCCCTAGATCTTTAACTCCTTATAATTCAAAAAACTATAAACATAAACTACTTAAAAATATTTCATTCATAAGCTATATGAATCTTCTTATTCGGATACTTCTTTTGTATATAGTCAATCCATCTTCTCCATTCCGATATGTATCTTTCATTTGAATGGTCTTTAAGATATGATGAAATTTTTGCCATTGGACAACTTTTAGTGTCCATTCCTCAATGGTGGGTGGATCTTCCTTCTTCCAGTACTGTGCCACCAGTAACCTGGCAGCTGTTATTAAATTCAAAACCAATTTCATCTCTATTACAGTACAATCCGTAACTATTCCCAGCAGAAAGAACTGTGGTGTAAATTTAATTTTTTTCCTTAAAATATTTTGAATAATCCACCATATTTTTATCCAAAAAGCCTTAATTTTTTTACATGTCCACCATATATGAAAATATTTAGCATCTTCACACTCACATCGCCAGCACTTAGGTTGTAAATTTGGATACATACAGGCTAGTTTTTTTGGGTCTAAATGCCATCTATAAAACATTTTATAAAAGTTCTCTCTTAAATTTTGAGCTTGTATAAATCTTACATTTCTAACCCATATCTTTTCCCATGTTTCCATCATTATTGGTTCACCTATATTCTGTGCCCATTTTATCATACAATCCTTAACTAGCTCTGTTTCTGAATCTATTTCCACTAATACATTATACAACCTTTTTATATGCATTTGACCTTTATCTCTTATTTGCTTTATCAAATTCTCATCCTGTTGCAAAATACCAGTTTTTTGATCTTCTCTTCATCTGGCCTGTAACAGTGTAAGCAAGCATCTACTTGATTGCAGTTGCTTAAATGGCAGTCCTACTCAGGAATGAGGCCTATTTAGTGCAAAACATAATTCCCTTCTTTCCATAATCTACCATTTCTAATCATCAAACCTATAAATCACAAGTTCATTTTTTCTTGTTACAGCAGAATAGTCCATGAAGGATTTTTGCGTCACTAATAAATGTAGTTATTGTCCTTTCTCTAATAAAACACGTCAATATTGCCTTCTCTGCTGACTTCTTTACCAGCCGATTCCTCCTTTGTGGGTATTTCAGAGTCTTTCCATTTTTGTGCATATAATAATTGTGCAGCAGTTGTCATATATAAAAACAATGGCCCTTCATGTTTTCTGCATTTCCAACATAAATCTGAAGTACCTTTATACATTCTAGCTTGTATATATTGTAAGCACATAGCTCAATTTTAAAAAAGTAATTGAATACTTTTGCCGTACCTATTTTCAGTAAAACTCGGGTAGGTTCCAAAGAGGTAGCTTTGTAAATCTGATTGATTGATACCTTAAAGACCAACAAGTGACTTATCCCATTCATCTATAATATATTCAAAACTATCTCATAGTTTTGGGCTATATAATTCATCAGAATTCTTGACACATCTTGTTCACTAAGGTTTTTGGATCGAATAGTTTCTGTCCAAATTGCCAATAATTGTCAAAAATACTTTTCAGCAATTTTCTAGTTATAGATCTCTTCTTCTATATCGTTCTAACAACTCTCCTTGAAATTCAATTGTGTAAACAATTGGTTGATTGTTATTTTATGGGGCTACCCTTGAAAAGTGTTTGGAGACTACAATTGGCTCAGAATGTAGCCGCGCGAGCTATCGTGGGTGTGCCTAGATACACCCACATTACACCAATTCTCCACGAGCTGCACTGGCTCCCTATTGGTCTCCGGGCACAATTCAAGGTGTTGGTTATTACCTTTAAAGCCCTACATGGCTCAGGGCCAGGTTATCTTTGAGACCGCCTTCTACCACATAGCTCCCAGCGACCGGTAAGATCCCACAGAGTTGGTCTCCTCCTGGTCCTGTCAGCTAAACAATGTTGGCTGGCGGGCCCGCAGGGAGGGCCTTCTCTGCGGCTGCCCCAGCTCTCTGGAACCAGTTACCTCCTGAGGTCCGGACCACCCCCACCCTATTGGCCTTCCGAAAAGCGGTGAAGACCTGGCTATTCCGGCAGGCCTGGGGCCGTTGATCTCGCTGTTGCGATCGTGTGAGATCCGGCCATGAATGGTGTGAATGGGTTTTAAAGTTTTAATTTTTAAATGTTTTTATAATGTTTTTTTTAAAAATGCATTGTAAGCTGCCCTGCGTCTTCGGAGAAAGGCGGCATATAAATTGAATAAATTAATTTAAATTAAATTAATTTTTTTTGTAAATGATGCATCATGCAACGTATGGAAAAAGGCCCTTGCAACTATTTATCTTTGGTCCCGATCTCACAATATCAATTGAGAACATCTGATTATCATGTTTTGGGCTAGGAGAAACTTCACATGAGATTTGCAGAAAGAAATATTTAGTATTCTTTGCTTATGGAGGGGAAAGATAGGAAAATATTGCAATTGACTTTATGACTTGTCTTTGAAAATGTTTTGAGTGATTAGCTTTATCTGCCATTTGAACTATGTTGTTCACAGTCATGGTGTAATGATAGTTTCACAGCCTGAGAGGGTTCCCTTCCCTGGTCCGCTGAACATTGTACTCTTAACGGTTAAGAAAATAATCTCCTCTCAGTTCATATAGAAGCCCTTAGGAAAAGATTGGAAAAATCTGTCTTAAGTAGCTAAGGAATATATCAGGTTGTGAAAGTGAAAATTACCCAGTTGCTGAGATTTCTGTAACTTGAATCTATTCTTGTTTTAACAAAGCCAGGGAGAATATTGCTTTCTGTTGTGGGCTGCCAAGAGTTTGACACTAGTTTCCAAAAAACCTCATATCTTGATTTAATGTAGCACTCAGGCTGATGGAGTATCTATTAAATTCAAATTATGTCTTTTGCATCAATTTATTGGGGTATTTACATAAATGAGGTAAATATTATTTAACAGATAAATAAAAAAATGTTTTCAATGTATCTGAAGTCCACTTTACAAAGGTCCGTTAAATGGTATTTTTATTTTATTTATATTTGCCTAACTAATGTAGCCTGTGATGAGATAACAGTATTTTCCCATGCTACTACAGTATTATTTTAATAGCTGTTTAGACTATATACAGATGTGTATAATGAGATGTTACTAGTTTGTTCATTCCTAGTATCCCAGAAAGATTTCCTAAAACTCCATTTACCCAAATCGAACAAAATATATAATACAGATTATATTATTTGGCCATCTTGTTTAGCTACCATTCACAGTTACGACAGTAATAAAAAATAACTTTACAATTAATCTTCATATTTACAACCTTCACAGTGTTGTAAAGCAAAAGAAAGCTGAAGTAAGATCATAAGCACATCCATGGTTTCACTTAGTGACTGTTTCATTTAATGATCGAGTTGCTAATTCAAATTGTGGTCGCTAAATGAAGACTACCTTTATACAGGAAAACTCTCAATAAATACAGAAATTTCTTAGTTTCAATTAAGTGAAATTACATCTCATACCCTTGTGTCATTTGGCTTCTAGAGGTCAGTAATTCAGCCAAAATAAGAAACACTAAAAAGAGTTCAAGAAGAAACATAGAATTCAGAATGTTAAGAGCAAAATGTTATATTACTGGTGGTATGGTATTTAGATTCAAGTCTTTCTCAGCATTTTACAGAACCAGCAGGCTTTCACTCTTCAGAGAAATATATTTTCATGTTAAAATAAACCTGCAAAAACCTAGTTGTTTGGTCACCATCAGGAGGTGTTATATTGAAATATTTGTTACATTCCTAAGAACCTCAGTTTTCAAATCAATACTTCTATTTTTAAAGGAATATATTCCATAGTGAATTGATAATCAGACTGTGACACAATAAATTTGCATCTAAGCTGCTTCTTAACATGAACTGTCCAGATTACAATGCCTGTTTATTGAATCATTTAAATGTGTTGTAACATTAATATAGATGGCCTGCTGTTAAGCCCATACTTCCTCTTCACAACCTGGAAAAGAAATTCTCAGAATCATATCAAATAGATTTACTGAAAGGAAAAAGTTAGCTTGCAGAAACCTCTGCAAAATCTTTTGCAACTGGTCCCACAAAATAATAAGAAATTTGGAAAATAAAGGAAGTTTGCTATTTATGTATATTAACTATATTATACATATTTATATGAGGTCCAAGACAATTCCTCTTCACTCAGTTTGGCCCAGGCAAGCTAAAAGGTTGCTCAGTCATGATTTAGGTCATTAGAAAAGATCGTTTAAAAATCCCTCTGCTGCCTATATAGGAAAGGGATTTCTCTTGTGCCCCGGCTCTCAAAATTTAGGGAAATAAGGACTCCTTTTTTTCACCAAACATTTGTTAGTTGGATTTATTTTTATTTTAATGGTGCTGGTTTTTATTTTACCTTGATTGTAATTGTATTATTTTTACTTGTATGTCTATCATTTATATTTTTGGTTGCTATAAATCACCTTGCTGTATAAAGTGAAATATAGGATTTAAAATCAATAATAAATAAATAAATGTTCTCCTTTGCTGTGGGCCCTGACTGCAAATGTATTTGGGATGACTGGCAAGTGATTGCCTTTTAATAGAAATAGGACCTTTACTAGAGGGATTTTCTTTAGGATCTAGCAGTGGCGGATGTGATTAAATTTTCTCTTCATGCTTGCTTTGATTTTGATTATTATCAGCCACTTGAAACAAACGGTATTTGTATTTTTGAAACCTGCATATCAATTTAAAGACATATTAACAATATGTACAGTGGGGTAGTACAGTATAGTTGCTTTGGAATATCTTATTAAAGCAGTCACTTCTCTTGCCAGCAGTTTTTGGCTGGCTTTGTTAATAATTATGTAACAAGTCATATTCTGATCACATCTGCGGGGCAGTACAGTTGGGTGAGCTGTTTTCCTTATTGTGTTAAATAATTCTTCACTGTTCTAGGAAGCATCAATAATATAGCAGTCTTCTAATTGGCAAGGTATTACTTTCCAACCCCCTACCTCCACATGATCCCTAAACCTACTTTCAGAGAATTCCCAGAGTTTTCCAGAACAGATTTTGAAGTCAAGCAAGGAGCTATAGGTAGATGCAGGCTTCATCCCAGCAAAAGGGTCCATTACATTGGTGGTAGGAGCCAACCCACAGGAACAAAGCAGTTCAGGAGTGATTTTCAGTAGGAAAACAGTACAGCAAAAATATAAAAACAAAACCCTGATCTGGATTCTCCATCCCTCCCTAGGTGACTATTGTAAGAGGGGGAAACAAAAGAGGAGAAAAGAAGGCAAACCCAAATCGCCTCATAGATACAACGATGCTGAACCAAGCTTTCTGTCTGCACTTTGCCCACAGCTATGCAGATATTCAGGTCAAGATGTAAATCTGCTTGTGTTGCTATTTATGAAGTCATGTTCCCTTTGGTTAAACACTGACTTGGATTCCGTCCTATTCCAATTTGCATGCTAGTTTTGTTTTTTTTACCAGATGTAAATTATGAACTAAGCTCTTATTTGGATAACAAAGTGCACACCACAGGCTGTAGATATGTATTGGTTTATTACTGTGTTATATCTTGGCACCAGCATTAAATCCATTGATTCAGTGGATTTTCTTTCCTCAAACAGTATAGATAGAATTTATCTTTGGTTCTAAGGTTGGCAGCTGTCCATGTTTTCCTGGCTGTAAGCCAGTGCAAGCTAATAGGATGAATCCCACTGTTCAGCCGCCTTGGATTTTGTAAATTCTTTCCTAAAATATATATTTCAAGAGCTATAAATTGAATTATGTCAATAAATTTGAAAACAGATTCGGTACAAAATAAAGCATTTCAGGATGCTTTTTGATTAAATATGTTATGCATGTTTCCATGGATTATATAAAAGAAAAATGTCTATTTGAAATAGATACAGTACCATATTTTTCACTGTATCTAGCACAGTCGCGTGTACCACTTTTTAGAATACCTGTATGATTTTTATTACCTCTTTTGCATTGTTAGGAACAAGTCATTTATTTTTTGTCTCCATGTATGTTGCAGGTAGCCAGATGCCATCACAGACTCCTGGTACCCAATCAGAATCTAGCTCCCATCCTGCCTTGAGCCAATCCCCAATGCCACAGGATCGAGGTTTGTGTTGAAAAATAATAACTGTGGAGCATAACAAAATAAAGATGAGAAGAGCAAAAATTGTTGATCTGCCTATTAGAACCAGGAAATTCTATGTAAACTTTTCTCAGCAAGAACAATTTCTCAAGGGAAGAGTAAATTAAAAAAGATTATCTATAAGGTTTTTAAAAAGACCTTAATGTTCTAAAAACATTCTGTATCAGAAGATCTTGGTAAATAGTTTATGGCACTTTAAAATCTGGATTATAGGAAACATTATTTATAAATAATCTGATTTAGAATATAGTCTCTATGGGATAAAAATGTTAGCTCATTTTCATACAAGAGTTCCCATAGTTTTCAAAGTATGGAAGTATTGTTATGATTTTGAACATAGATCATTAAATATATTTTCTTTTAAAAAGTAGGAATGGAGCTAACAGGCTGGAAATGAAAATTCTTGCTTTTCTCTTCTCAAAAAATGCCAGCATTGTACTTTGTCAAATTTCAAATATACCAGGGATAATCTTTTCTGAATAAGGGTTTTTAATACCATAGTAAATTATCATGGTCTTGCTGTACTGTCTCATTGTGGAGTGGAGTGTGTGGGAAGGATGAGTGATGAAACCTGCAAGTGTATGACAAAAATACAGAATCTCAACAGGGTTACTCAGGGTTATCCAAGAAGCCCAGGCAGAGCAAGCAGGTACCTATATTGGACAGCAGCAATATAGGAAGATGCTAGAAGCAAAAGATCACTTTAGTGACAGAAGCAAAGGCAGTGTGTGGGTGAAGGCAGAGGTAAACCACTACTTTATTTTACCAAGAAAATCATATCGATAGGAAATATCAAATCACTGACAATGCAGTGCTGCTCATGTCAGATAACACTCAAGATGCTACCGGGGAAGAGCTGAGACTCTTTTAGAGTCTTGAGGATTGGATATTTTCAATCAGAAGATTGCATTGTTTACTACTCAAGTCTTGAAAAACAAAGAAGGGACAGTGTTGCTTTTATAGTTAAAAAGAGTACAGCGAGAACAATACTTGGCTACATTGCAATCAGTGATCAAATAATATTGATTAGATTTCATGGACAAGTGTATGCTTCAACTACTGATGCAAATGAAAAGGAGGCTTATGAGTTTTATGATCGAGTTCAATTTCAAATCAGCAGAAAATGGAAGGAAGATGTGATGCTTGTGATTAGAGATTGGAATGCCAAAGTTGGAAACATTCAGAAAGAACATGTAGTTTAACTGTATTATCTAGGAAGTAGAAATAAAGAAGAACAACAGTTTCTGCCAATCTAATGATTTCTTTTGTCATTGCCAGCACAGTTTTACAACAACAAAAATGAATATTATATACTGTATATGAATAACACCAGAAGGAGTATACAGAAGTCAAATTGGCTACATTATTGATAGGAGGAGGTGAAAGAACTGTGACAGGGCTGACTGTAAAAGAGATAATGAATTGATTTTTTTTGATGTGCAAGTTCTAAATTAAGCTAAAAAAGAAGGTCAACCAGTTTCCATGATATCATCTTGAACATACATCCACCATTGATGTTTCCAATAAACATCAGTTAATTAATTAATTAATTAATTATTATTGCTGTCTATTCCCCCATAGTGACTCAAGGCAGAATATAAAACCTCATTTAAAACAAAAAACTAATAAAAAGAATCACGGACAAGGCCCTTCTGGGTCCCACCAGGTGTATCTCACTCGGGGATGGGACCCTCAGCATTCCCCGCCTCCTTCATATTTGCTTTGAAGTCCTGAACCTTATTGACACACAGCCAGAGGAACTGTGAAATGAATTTTAGGATGATGTTATGAATGAATGAGAAAGGAGACTGACAAAAATCAAGAAACAGAAAATGGCAAACAGAATGTTAGAACAAACCATGAAAGAGAATAGAAGCCAAAGCCAAGAATGACAAAGATCTCAGGAAGTTAATAAAGAATTTGAAATAAGAAGCAGAATGATTCTTTATCATTCCCCAAAAATCTCCAAATTCAGAAGGAAGTTCCAACTTTGAATTGGTATTCTAAAGGATGTTAATGGATAGGAGTGATTGATTCTAAGAAAAACAAAGATGGAAGGATAATAGTGAAATTCTATATAGTAGATACATTAGTATTGAAAACAATTCAGCAGATATTCTTGACAAGTACCTCTAGTATTACAAGGTGAAATTAGGTCAGCACTTTCATCAATGCCAAGTTGAAAGGCTACAGATATTTATGGAATATCTGCAGAAAGCAACCAAAGAAGAACCTGCAATTTTTTTTAACCAACTATACCAGCAAATCAGAAAAATAAAACAGTGACTGACAGATTGGAAAAAGTCAGCATACATATTTGTTGGGAAGCAACCAACCTGTGATGGAAGGGGGATCAAGCACAGACTAGCCTGGAGTCACTGCGCAACCACAAAAAAGGCTAGGTCTGACTCCCTCCCAAGTTCCTTTCTGTCTATCTAATTGTTCCCAGGAATAGGCTGCCAGACTGGGAAGATTCCTTTATTTTAGGCAGAACCTAATAAGATAGTTAGCTTGAAGTCTGCACATGTGGGTCTAGTTGTTTACACATACCAATATCAAAGAAAGAAGATGTAACTGAGTGTGCAAACTATTGTAAAATATCTTTGAATAATCCTTAAACTGAGGTGCAAATGGTTCCTATAGTCTGCAGTTTTTCTGGAAATCCGTTCATAGTCCCATTTGAATGGTATGGGAGTATGAAGGGATTTCCAGAAAAATTGCAGATAACAGGAACTATTTACACCTCAATTTGAGATGCAGACAACACAGACTCATTCCTAACAGCCTTCCAAGAAGCTTTTTGGATGAGAGAAGCAAAACATCTTCATAAACGTCTTTGTTTTTTGTCAAAAAAACAAAGTCCATTTGCCTGCTGAAAAAGCACCTTTGGGACAACTATGACCTGGATGACTGAGAATCTCCATAGGCCAAGTAATATGATTACATTATTTCTGATGCCCACCAAATAATTGAGGAAGCCAAAGAATGCAAAAAAAAAAATCAATATGTGCTTCATTGATTACAGAGGGACTGTTGATTATGTCAATCATGTCAAGCTGTACTTAGGAAAATCAGAATCCCAAAATATCTCATTGCCCTTGTGCAAAAATATACACAGGTCAGGAAACCGTAATCCAGAAGAACACGATGAACCAAAATGGTTCCAGGTTGGCAAACGAGTGACACAAGGTTGTTTATTTATGCAAGTTATATGCGGAATATATATTGAGGAAAGCTGAGTTGGAAGAAGATAAGCATGGTTTTAAGGCAGAAAAAACCAACCCATCAATAAACCTCTGCTATTCGGATGACATTACTCTGATAGCTGAAAATGCAATTGATCTGGTGTGTGTGTCCATGATGTTGTATTGTTTCATTGTATATGAATGAAGTCTTTGCCATCCTCATGATTCACTGGAGAGAACCAAACAGTTTTGAGCCCATGTTTGTGCCCTTAAACTAGGGCAGAGAACTATATAAGTCTTAATGCAGGGATGGAATGGTGGAGATTTGCACAGAGTGGTATGTCCTGTGCTCCATGATCCCTCACACTGTGCTTTTCTCTATTTTGGGGAATGCTTCCAGCTGAAATTATTGATTGAACATCAACATCTTCACTGACTGACAGCCTGATGAACTGCAGCAGAGAATAGCATCCAACTCTTGAGTTGCAGGGCCAAACAGAAATGCTGTTTTTATGAATAATTTATCATAACCTGCACTTTGAAAATTTAAACCTTAATCTTCAAATTGCTCTTCTGGCACAAGTTTACTGCGATTTTGTTTCCAATGCATTATCCTGATGTTTATCTTCAAGAGAGCTGGCTTTTTTATTCAGAATATTTATTGAATCCCTTTCCATGCTATGACTGATCTTTTGTGACCTAACTTGTTTAAAATGCCCATTTGTTTCATGCCACAAAAACAACATTTGTAACCAGTGAAGTTACATTGATTTTGCCAACGCATTTCTCCAAAGCTTTTGTTTGTTCTGAGCATTGCGCACATAAACATGTCTGGGCTCCCTTTTGTGCCCTACCATTGATTAGAGACCTCTTTGAAATGGAAAACTTGCTTGAACCATTTTCTACTGAACTTAGAAGATGGAGGGAAAGTACCAGTATGGTATTCAAAGGAAAGGTGTTTATCATTCACTGATAAAACTCAAGTAGAAAATCTTTCCTGTTGAAAATACCTAAACTGCAGGCATCTGTGGCAGTTGTTTAAACACTTCACTTACTGATCCAAACATTTCCAACTGAAAATACTAAAGGACCCTCCAATTTCTGGCAGTGTTTGTGTTCCTTCTAGCAAAAGTGCCATATTTTCTTTCCATATTGAAAGAATGAATAAAAGAGCACTAATGCATTTATTTAAAATATCAGTGCTCTGCAGTACACTGTTAGTTGAGCAGTTTATGGGATTTGCTTTGCTGCTGTAAGATTGTCAGCATTCTTGGCGTAGCCAATATATGACTAACCCCAAATCTTCTCACTTTTAAGAAAGCCATTAAGACCCGACTCTGACACAGACATTAGGGATCAATTGAATAAAAGTCCCCTTTGATTGTTCTGTCATGTACTAATCACCATATTATATTTTGTATTTATGTATTGTGTTTATTGGTATATAATGGTATGTTCCCTTTTTATTTATTGTTTTTATGCTGTACACCATTCAGAATTACGTCATTTGATCTAGGAAGTCCTATAAACCTTGAAAATAAATAGAAGATAAATCAGAAACATTAGCAAACAGTTAAATCACAATTATTTTTAACCCAAGGAATCTAATTTTATGTTGTTATTTTCAGTTGAATAGTTCGTGTTTCTAAACTTAAAAATAACTATGTATCACATTCTAACAGAGTGCATCGCCACAAATATTGTACTGTTTATATGTGTATGTGTGTGTGATACAGATGCTCCCTGCACTTCATCAGTAAGAAATTTGATTAGACCGGTTACTTCAAAATTTCCTTTGCTGTTCATCACCATTGCAATGTTTATAGAAATTCATCTCTGGGAAGCAAAGATCGAGCAGCATTATCAAAGTAGATCGGTCTTGGGGCTATCAAATGAGAGTAGCAAAAATGTGGGCAGACATTAGGTTTTTGCAAAGACTTTTTGCAAAGACTGTAGCTCTTTGCTGACATCTGATGTTTATCCTAATTAGTACAGTGAGGGTGGGGGGTGAGTTTCTGCCATGCTTCCCTGCATCCTGTTTCTGCCTACCAGCCTGATTTCACTCATTCTGCAACTTAGGCAATTCTTGGCTTAGTCTTCGAGCTCAGGCCAGTCCTCTGATGGACCACAAAAGCTTTCTTTGCTTTTTAAGATTGAAGGCCCAGCTGGGCCACCCGAAGCCTGCAGTTCTAAGATAGCTGCTATTCTCTATCCCTGATAGAATTTAGAGGAAGTTAGATACAGCACAGCAAAAACACATGTGTCTTTTCTCCCATTTACACCTTCTCAGGCTGTCACCCTGCTGAAGCTGAGGAGCTGTGGTCCATTAAAAATGAGTCTGGTTTCCCCCAATAGGAATCATCATTAGACCTCAGCAGAAATAGAGGATATATCAGCCTTAAACACAAAAGGGAGGGCAAAGCAAGAAAGGAGAGTAAAATGAATTGCTAATTGCTCTATTGCTAGCTCAGAGTTTAAAGGTTACTTCAAAATATTTGTAGAGAGAGAAAATTGGGGGGGAGTGACTTGTGACTTGAACCACAGGAGAATTGGAAAAAATCATATTTTCTTATATCTATATTAAAGTTAGTATATATAATTTAAAAGTCATAATGACAGTGTCATGAAATACGTGTTTAAAATAACATAATAAGTATTCCTTGATTTACAACCTGATCATTTAACTTTTTAAAAAGCTACTTATGTTCTGTCCTCAAAGTGGTGCTTCCCCTGCAGTGATTGCATTTTGGACAACTGGCTCACATTTATGACTAATTTTAATATCCCATGATCACATGACCATGATTTGCAATGTTTTGGGCTGGTTTATGTCAAACAGCAACCCATTCAGAAGAACCAATTCACTTAATATAAGAAGAAGCTACATCTGGTTCAAAATGCAGTGGCACAAGTAATAGGCACCTGTCTGCCCATATGTTACCATTGCTGTGTGAGCTGCATTGGTTACCAATTGGCTTCTAAGTGTAATTCAAGATGCTGGTTATTACCTATAAAGTCCTGTATTTTTCCCCACCTAGTACATTATGGCAGAGTGGTGGATGTGCTTCATGTTCCTTTCTTCTATTAAACATCATTTTGTGGGACCAAGTAAGTATGCCTTATTTGTCACAACACCCACCCTCCGGAATAGCAGCCTAGAGATAAGGACAGTGCTCCCTCCCCTAGGCTTGGGGATAATGTATTTTTATTTGGTTGTTTGGGAGCAAAGGGTTTTGCTATTTTGTTTTATCTTTGTTGTTTCTATATTGTTTTAATCTGGGTTGTCTATGTGGAGTTAAGTTTTATCTGTTTTATGGATTTTTTTGATTTTGTACTATGCTCATAATCCATTGGAATTAAAGCAGATATAATTTTAAACAATAAACTAAATAAAAAAAGGGAAAACACACACACACACACACACACACACACACACACACACACACACACCCCAGACATATGCAAGGACACAAATTAGGGCTTAATTATGAATCTTTTGTTTTGGATTCTAGATATTACCAGAACATAAAATAGTTAAATATTCTTTCAATTTTTTGTACAGGTTAAAAGAGGTAATTTCTCAATACGAATAAAATATAAAACTGATGTTTTATTAAAGGATTAATGAAAAGTGATTAACTATATCCCTATATTGTTAGAGAACTCCCGCAAAACCCATTTGTTTGGCACCCTTGGTGCTCTTCTTGGTTTGAAATAAGTATGCCCTGTTTCATCATGCTTGGATTAAAATAGTACATAGGGAACAGCTAAAAATACAGACTCTAATGCAAACATTAAATGGTCTCATGCTGTTACTCTGGCATACATTTTCATGAAGAGGGTGCTTTATAAGCCTTTATTTATTAAGGAAAATATATATGGGTCAGGATTAATTAAAAAAACTTTTAATTGTTTTCTCTTTATAATTTTCACAGCAGTACATAGTTAAATATTCATGATAATGTTGATGATACGCTAAAGGTCTGGAGTTTCAAAATCAACACAGGTTATTTAACCCTTTTCATCTGATGCATCATCAGAGATTTCCTCAGAAAATCCCAAAGCTCTGGAATAATTAGAAGAAAGTAATGAGGATTTAATTAGTCCTTGAGATACACTAAAATAGGACTACTGAGAACTTCCCCCCCTCCCTTTGTTTGGACATGGAATGCAAGGAGATCTGATGCCATTTCAGATGCTGTGATACGCTGGAAAATGTATTCCATAGCTGGAGGCAGTTTCATGGCACCATTCTGTGCCTGACAGATCTGCACCGAAGATACCCATCATGACAGTTTCTGACAAAAACTCACATTCACCATCCTTTGCCAAGAGCCCGTTTTACATTCTTCTTCCTTTGGGGTCTTTCTTTCTTTTTTCCTTCCCCTCATTTATATGCTCTATGTTAGCGTTAGTGTTTCATCTTGCTTTTTCCCCCCATGGTTTTTGCATGGGGGAAGGGCAGGAAGGAAAGGGGTCCATAAGCATGTTTGAAAAGGAAAAAAAAGCGGATTGCAAAGAATCGCAGTGGGTAACAAATTGGAACCTTATAGAATCCAGGTGTTGCCAAAGGAAACCTTTGACACACCTGCATGTAAGCATTATCTCAAAATCAAGCTCTTATTTAATTTTAGATCTTCAAAGACATGGTATTTATTAAGAGCTTCAATGTAGTAAATTTCAGTGGAGTGGAGATTGTTATCCAGGAGGAAGCAAAAACAGAAAGGATGCACTCTGGCATTTTATGGTTGGGTTTTTATTTTTTGGATGCACAATAACAAAATGAATTTCTGTTGCTTCATGTTCTTGATTTACTTACTCCTTTTCATATTCTTCTAATAGCTATATCCTGTCACTTCATCATCCATTTATTTTCATTTAATGCAACATTAATAAATTTCTCCATATGGAAGTCATGTGTACAATTTAAGGAATTTTTCCCCTTACATTCCCCACTCAGACTCCATCATCATTTAGCACTGACATTTGATAAAAAGTCTCTTTTTCCTAACATCTGTTTGCCATCTCTAAGTCAGATGCAAAGGAATAAAAATCCTAATCAAACTGCAATTCAAAAAGCACTTTCTAGTAGGGCTGTTTTTGATCATAAAAGGATATTCTATCCCATTTTTCTTCTGAAGAGGATTTACAACTGATCTGCTGCATAATAAAAACCTATTCACACTGTTATTTTGTATTTTTATACAGTTACTTTCTGGTTTTATGTTCTTTCAGGGTTTTTTTTTTTTTTTTTTAAATCCAAAGCAGAAGTACAGTAACATTTTAAACTTTGCTTTTAAATCTGGTTTGTTTGAAAGGTCTCCAGCAAGGTTCCCAATTTGCTGACACTATGCAAAATGCACTTTGCTGGTTTCTTTTTCTGGTTTATTTGAACAGGGAAAGGAGCAAAGTAATTATATGCAAATGTATGCAATGAATCTTTGCTTACCACTAATCCGCTATGAGACAGAAGCAATTTCCACTATATAGATGTTACCCAAATGCTAGATGCGTATAATCATTTGTGCAGTGATCATGTAGCAGTCAATGGAGTGGATCAATTGTAGTTTCTAAAGATTATTAATTCAGCAGCTTTGGGGCAACTAGGAAAAAGGCCCTGTTTTTTAATCAGACATTTTCCTCCGAGAAGCAAAGAGGGTTTTTAAGTAGATTGATAAATCAGAAAGACAATCTATATAAATATGATATTTTCTCTACAACTGTTCTCAGACTATACAAAGTACCTCTAGTAATGGGGTTTTATAGGGTATGGGAGAATTTATTTGAAATTCTTTATAAAGCTTAAATAACTCTCAAGGACAAGCTCACATGTAGTAAATTAGAAAATTTGGAGAACAGTAGAACAAATGCTTCACTCACAAAATTAAGGGAGATGAGGGCAGTCATTGTGATCAACATTGTAAAGCAGTTGTATTCTGGTAGTAACTTCCATTTTAATTTTGGTTCTTAACCTCTCAAGGATTTAGAGACATGTGGTATTGGGAATTAATTCACTTGTTTAGGGTGTCGCCATGCCAGTGGTGGGGTGCCCCCAGTTCGCACCAGTTCTATAGGACCGGTATAAAACCGGTGGGAGGCTCCGCCCTTTGCTCGCTCGCACGTGCGGCCCCATTGCAAACCGGTAGTAAAGGTAAGTAGAACCCACCCCTGGTTATACCCAATGTTTGTCAAGGACAAAAGTTTTCTTTTGCTGCTGCCATTTTTAAAAGAGATGTCAGAGTACCAAACTAACTTTATTCTTGGAGAATCTCAGTGCCAGTTTCAGCACCTGATAGATGTTAGCCTCAAGTCCTCAACCAACTTCATCTGGAAATCCAGTTGATTTAGTTGCTAAATGTATAGCCAAAAAAAAAAAAAAAGCTTATATGCAGAAAGAAATGAATGGACAGAGTGTATGCAAAGATAAAAGGCAGCATTTTCATCAACTGCTTGGAAGAAGAAGACAAGTTTGAACTAAATAATCATATCGATACAATAAGTCATCTCAATTGAAAATTTCTTATATTTTTATTAAATAGCCTCAGCCCCAGACTTTAATGAGAAACAAATTAGAATCATTCTCTGTTGAAAAATGTGTGTGTGTGTGTTTCTTATCAGTCTGTTGGTCTTGTTGAGCCTTTTGTACTCAGGATAATTATTTCAGAAAGTGCCAATGTGAAACTGTCACTTAATATTATAGCGCACAATTTGTTTTCAAAGGTTTCCCAATCTTTTCTAAAGTAGAGTTTGGGAAAAATCTCTGGCAAAAATTCTGAAGAGCTGTTGTTAGTTAATGTAAATAATTCTAAGGTGATCTGAGTTGGCATAAGGCAGATAACTGTCTTATATGTTCCAAAAAACATGGCTTCTTTCGATACTTTGCTCATTTCCTTAAATTTGATGACTTCATCTTCATTGTTCCTATTAACAATGGACATATTTGAAGATTCTTAGGTGATGTCCCTCACACTGAAATGTCTTAGCACTTTTTTTGCATTCTAAGGACAACTACATTCCAGAGTGTAGTAGATCCTATGCTTTTCTCAGTGCAAGATTAGCTTTTTTGGGGTGGGGTGGAGAGGGAGAGTTCCAAGCTGTTACTCTAGGAAATGACCCCTTTTGTATACATTTCAATGCTGCCTAGGTAGATTTAATAATTATTCATGGAACACAAAATGTTATTTTTCCTTTTTCTTGTCAGCCACTTCAAAATTACTATTCAGAATTCTTATCACACACTCCCAACTGAGTTCATTGGCAATGCAAGTGGAAGCCCTCATTTTTCACATGATTTTTCTCCCCTGGGTTTCTCAGTATGTTCAAAGGATACTCAGAGCTGATATTTATTTAAATCTGTTTGTGACATAGCTAGATTTTATCATTTAACATATTCTTCCTCTCCTCCAGAAACTTTTACATTCCTTCCTTTCTTCTTCCTTCCTTGAATTCTTACCCTTTTCTGTCTTCATGATGAACCCTTGCATTTTGCTTTTACTCTCTGGTTCCCAAGATTAGTTGTGCATTCAAATTACTGCCAGCAGCCTGCTAATTCAATTGCTTTGAACCTGTCTTGTCCATTAATCTATC
Source organism: Pituophis catenifer annectens (assembly GCF_029215685.1). Classification (NCBI taxonomy): domain Eukaryota; kingdom Metazoa; phylum Chordata; class Lepidosauria; order Squamata; family Colubridae; genus Pituophis; species Pituophis catenifer. Next base: position 78,767,847 of record NW_027256881.1, on the reverse strand, counting down.
TTCATTTTGAATTCAGAATAAATATCTCTCTCACTCAACTTACTGTCTTTCTTGATAGGCAGAAACAAATGTGGCACAGTTAATGATTATTTAGAGGAGCCAAGAATCTCTCAGCCATCTTAGCTAGCAGGCACTGAGGAAACAGAGAAGTACAGTCAAATTCATGACTGTCAAAAGTCAGCAAAAATTTCTTTACTCAGAATGAGCTTTGGTTTAGGAGGGAACCAGACTCCATTCTTTCTATTCCATATGCATTGTTTATTTGTTTGCTTGTTTGTTCAATTTATAAGCCACTTCAATTTTCCAAACAATTCTGCACAACTCTTTGGCAAATTATTAAGCAGTTTACTATGTATTTTAGTTTTGATTGACTGTTTTCAATTACCTTTATTTGTAGATTCACTATTCTTTGTAGTTTAGGGAAATCCTAGCAAAGAAGCATCCATTCATCCTTCTCTAGCATAGTTGCTAGGAAGTTGGAAGATACTCAAACTGATTTCTTGGCCTTTTGGTTTTCTAGAAATAATATTTCAGTTTGTCTTGTTGGTCATGACAATGTACCTAGACCAAGTAGACAGCACTTTAATAAAGCTGATACAACCTAAAAATCTGAAACATGGGCATTGACATCACAACAGTCAGCACATAGTTCAGCTAGGTATTATCATGTGTATAATGAAATGTCATATGTCTTTGGAGTAGGCTCTAAATGGAGAAAGTTGCCAATTTGGAAAGATGTATTCTCTTCTATTTCTAATTATAAATAATTAGAGAAGCAATCATAATTGGAAACAGAAAGAAGACATTATTTCTTGAATTTCATGAAGGGAAGCATGCAGTGGGGCACCCCAAAGCTCTGTCTTGGGCCCAGTACACTTCAAAATCTTCATAAATGATTTAGGCGAGGGGCTAGAAGGGGAGGTCATCAAATTTGCAGACAGCATCAAGCTGGGCAGAATTGCCAACACCTTAGAAGACCGACTCAGGATTCAGAAGAACCTTGACAGACTTGAGCATTGGACACCATCCAACGAGATGCAGTTCACTGGTGAGAAAAATGAAGTCCTGCACCTAGGCAAGAGAAATCAAATGCATAGGTATAGAATAGGTCAGTGATGGCTAACCTTTTTGCCGGTCCGTGCCAAAAATGGGGGTTGCACACATGCGTGCCCACACCCATAATTCAATGCAGCCCGCACCCCCTACAATGTGTGCACAATCCCTCCACACTCCCCCTGCTTTTGGCACATGATGGCATGGTAGGCCCGTTTTTCGCCCTCCCCAGGTTCCAGAAGCTTTCTTGGAGCCTGGGAGGGTGAAAACATCTTCCCCGGAGCTGAGCTAGGGCAACGCTCGTGTGCCCACCGATATGGCTCTGCGTGCCACCTGTGGCACGCATGCCATAGGTTCGCCATCACGGGAATAGGTGATGCCTGGCTCCACAGTAGTAATTTGGAAAGGGATCTAGGCATCTTGGTGGACGCCTAGCAATGTGCTACAACTGCCAACAAAGCCAAGTCCTAGGATGCATCAACTGAGGGATAGTATCAAGATCAAAAGAAGTGATAGTACCACTCTATACTGCATTAGTGAGGCACGCTTGGAATACTGCATCCAGTTCTGGTCACCATGATGCAAAAAAGATGCTGAGGTCTTACAAAGAAAAGCAATAAAAATAATAATATGATAGCTGTCTTCCAGTACTTGAGGGATTGCCATAAAGAAGAGGAGGTCGACCATTCTCCAAAACAGCTGAGGGCAGGAGAAGAAGTAACAAGTGGAGGATCAACCTAGAACTAAAGAGAAATTTCAATCAATGAAATTGCTCGTCTCCAAAAGTTGTGGGTGCTCCATCACTGGAGGTTTTCAAGAAGAGATTGGATAACCATTTCCTCGAGTAGGGGGTTGAACTAGAAGACCTCCCAACCACATTATGCTATATTTTATGTTCTAAAAATCCTAGAAAAGTAGCTAGTAGGCATCCTAGAAAACCAGTGGCCTTTGGAATTGATAAAGTACACTGATTTTAGGTCTGATTTAGATCAGAAACTCTTCAGCAGTACAACTTTCTAACATTTTGCTAGAAATCAGAAGAAGCTGAAGAAATACATTCCATGGGAAGATATTCTGATATTCCATGTTTTCTAACCAAATTCTAAAGTATCACTATGCAGTAAATTGTTGGAGAAAAGGAAGTTGGCATTTTTGTTATTAGAAACGGTTTACTTTTGGATCAGTTTGACAATCAGGAAATAGTAGATTAAGGATCTGCATTTTAACTATATGCTACTTGTGGGTTAATTTTAATATAAATTCCTTTGTGCAGTGTTTACAGTTTACTCAAGATCATTAAGCAAGATTTGTATAAGGAAATTTTGGATTTTTCTTCCCAAACTTCCATCTGGGGGAATCTGTCTAATCCTTCCCCCAATTCCAATTTATCAATGATAGATGATATTAATTTTAAGGATTAGGCAGGAAGAAAATAAAAAAGGAGGGGATATACGTAAATATCATTGCTGCTGTATGTAGATGAGGTTTTTGTCCTATCAGAAGGAGAATTGGTTGAGAGATTTAGCCACTTAACTTAATAGCACAGCTGGTGGAACTCCAGGGGGCCTTGGGTAAAGCTTTAGTTGGGTCATTATTTTCTGCCTTCACCAAAGCAATTCAGTTTGTGAAGAGGAATGAATAAACAAATAAAGACCAAAGACCGAATACAGAATTAAAATAGAGGATTTTAAAATATATAAGTGTAGAACAAACATCTCTAGTCTCAACAAATTTGGCATCCTTAGCAGTCTTTTCAGTAGAAGACAAATGTGCAAAGATGACAAGTTGTGTGAGAGTTATTTCACCAAAGAAGCATTTTTAAAGCATCTTTAGTTGAATTTATGCAAAAAGCTGTGTCAGCAAGATGCAAATCTTAGCAATCGTTATTTAAATGTTCAGGGTGCCGAACAAAAAGTTTGTTATTGTAGCCCAGTGAATTTTTATTGGCTTACTACTACCCAAAAATGCCCACTAGAACAGCTTGAAGTTTATGTTAGCTAATAAAATTGCTTGCCAAAAATCCTTAATTTCTGTGGCTGTTGTACCAGCAAAAATAAAATAACTGGAAAGCAAAGGTGGAGTGGGGCAGGGGGATGTGTCGGTAAGATTGAAAGTGATGTGTCAGGATTTGCATTGACCTGGTTTTTCTTCCCATAGTCATTTATAGTCTCATCTTCCCTGGTTTTAACATTCAGAATTTGACATTTTGTGAAGTGGTTGATGGTGTACTATTAGGGTCTTAGTTAAGAGAGCACCTGCCTTCGTTTTCCACTGCTTCTTGGATTCTTTTCCAATTGATTTTATAATATACCTTCTACGGTATCTTATCCAGTGAGGGAAGTGCTCTATTAATGCAGATGTTTAAAAGATAGTGTTTTGCTAATGATCTAATCTGTCGCCCATAAGTATCATTTAAGGTACCTTATATTCTGAGGAGATAAATTCTTTTGCAAGTTTGTAGCTACAGTATTTCACAACCAGCCAATCATCTAAATTTGGTTTTAGAATTGCTTTTGTCCTGTGATAGTTAAGCTTTCAACATTTAAGCCTAATAGACCTTTTGCATCAAAATTCATTGCTGTTGAAGCACCCTGTGTTTGTTATCAGTATCTTCTCATTCACCAGATTGTTCAGATTTGATTACTGTTAATGTACATTTAATAATAGTGTGCATGCTAGAATATATTTATCAGCCTCATGTTTGATTTTGTTAGTCCAAGAAGGACTATAATTATGTGCCAAGAGATTCAGTAGTAAATTAAAAATTTGTCACTGAAACATGTAAAATATTATATTTGTAAGGGACTGTAACTGTAGTTGGCAAATCAAAATAGCTTTTTATGTTCAAGTACTTTCTTGCAAATAGTGTTGCTTAGCAAGGAATGTTTATGTGAAATATTAGGAGTCTTAATTATTCAGAATGTTTTCACTTCCATTTTCCATGTCTTTCTCATATAGTTTTTTCCCCGTTGTTTTATAAATGTATAAATTCTGAGCTCTGGGAACTCTGCTTTATTAGCAGAGCTCTGGGAGAAGTTATATATGAACAACTGATTTATACAGAGAGAGTGACAAATCTGTGAAATATAACTTTTTATTAGGATTAAAACACAATATTACTGAAACATTAATTAAGATAATCTTGCTTTTGGACACAATAGTTCTAGTGACTTCTATGACTTTCTTTTCGTAGCTTGATTCTCCAAGGGCTCATGATTTGTTTAAGGCATTTATGAAAAATAGCTTTCTCAAAGCAGGATTAGGATTAAAATTTCTGTACTAATGATCTGATAGTGGAGGAGCTTTGTCATAGACAGATCACGTTCTGTCTATGCTGTTTAGATTAGCATACACCCTTGTATAGGAGCTAGCAGTTCTGTTGAAGATCAGGCCAATTTGTGGAACCCAGAGATGGCCCTAACAGTTGGCATTAGTGCTTCTAAGTACAACTAGTTGTAACAGAACTCAAGAGACATCTTGATGTATTAGCAAACTGAGTGTAATGAAATTAGTAAGGAAAGGGCTATAGTGGAGGAATGTAACATAATCCATAATGTAGATGGAAATGCAAATGAAGGAATTTTCAGGAAGGATTAAATCAAAGATGGAGTTTGGGTACTTTAAGTGGCTTAGCCGAAAAAGAAAACAGTACTAGTGACAGCAATTAAACAGGACAAATTTATTGACCTCGGTTGAGTTTGCAATGAACAGAGTAGTGATGTTTTTTACACTGTTTGGCATCTCCATCAAGATATTGGGGGATAGAATCCAGAAATGTTGGAACAATTTTCAACATGCTTTTCAAATGAAATTGATCAGATTTGCAGCAGTTTCTTTTCCAGTGTTGAGGTAGGTCATAGGGTACCTTGACAGATAACCTTGATAATTGCTTATATATTATCCTATTCATATGGAATGCTTTTCAGCTTTTATTTCTTGACGACATCAACAGAATACATGGAGAGCTAAAGGCCATCTTCTGGTTGCTCAGACTTTGCCTTTAAATTGGCCAGATTTTAACTTGACCCCATGGCCATTGAAGGAATTGTTCGGTGTCTGCTTGGTTTTTTTTAAAAATGTCCTGCCTTACTTAAAAGAAAATAATTATTTACTTAGATATGATGATTGAGAAAGTGGTGGCCAATACTGAGACAGCTTTGTCTCAGTTCTGATATAGATTTTGTTAGTATGACCCTGCTAGCTTTCCAGGATCTCTCAGCAATTATAATGTCATCAAGTAGGATATCTTTCTGAGACACCAGTGAGTTTGGATCTAAAGACATTACTCCCATGGTTCCTACTTTAAAAAAGGTGCTGGGACACTATAGGCATGTGATGTCTCAAGAGGATTCTCTTTTATCTTCTGTGGTGCTTAACATCTAAATGAAATAGCTAAAGGTGTTCATTTGAAGCTTTGGAATGCAATTGCATCAATATCCTGATGGCAACCAGTGTCACAATTCACCAGCCCCAAGAAAGTAATCAGTCTTCTTGAATGTTGCCTAATCTTACGATGATTTAGAAGATCAAGGAGCTGAAATTAACTCCAGAGAAGACAATATAATATTGGTAATGCTTGAAATGGAATCAGTTTGGTATGTGGGATTGCACTTTTCAATAATCAGCAGTTTGGGAGCACTTTGGGATAGTGCCTGTCCTCTAGAACACTTCATGGCCAAAGGTTCATCTGTCATGTACATGGAATATTGGCTTCACCTATAATGCTTCTAGGCTGTGGAATAGACTCCCCAAGTTTGACTCCTTCTTTCCCTGTATTTAGAAAAGTCACAACAGCATGACATTTTTCTTAAGCTTTTAATTGATATTTATCTCAGTGCCATTGTACTTGTGCTGGTTTTAAATTTTGATTTCGGTTATATTGCCTTTACAGTTACATTTTGTATGTGGTGCTTTTTAAAATTTGCGTAAGTAACATTGAGGATACAGATAGACTGAAAAGAGAAGTATAAATTCAGTAATAAATAAAACCAATAGTGAGATGGAGACAGCAGACCAAATGCAAAAAAGTTTCCCTAGTGACAGTGCATTAACTCAGTCATAAGTGATATAAAAATATCACCAAAATATATCTTATTTAATCTGTCAGACCAGAGTGCTTGTGTGCATTGCATTTGATGGGTGATGGATTGAATGAAATCAAATGGCCAAAAGTATTTTCAGAATTGAGAATTCTCTCTATAATTTTTCTGGAGTAAATTACAGTATTTGACTAAAATGTAAAATTAATATTCATATATCTTAACATTAACCAAAAAACTTTGGTTTTTTGTTTCTAGCACTACATTTAAAGCACAGATAAGCATCATTTTTTGAACTGGGGTATTCACTGGTCTTATATTATGGTAGGAGGACAAAAGCAGGCAAAACTAGTAGTTGTGACATGATGCAAAGGTCTACTCAAATTCATATTAATAATTCATATGGAGGTAGCAAAACCATGATCTTCTCCATATGAATTGTTAATATATGGTTGAGATTTTCCCTTTAATCATTCCCTAAGCATTCCTAAAGCAAACAAATGTTTTTTTGGTTATAACAGTGGACCCAACTCCCAAAATAGAGAATAGGGCAATAATAACAGCCTTTTGGTAACAGAGGCAGAAGATGAACAATGGAAGCCAGAAGAATTTTAGGAATGTCTATTGTGTCATATTCTGAAAGACTGTGATATTTCTCATATAGGTTAGAAGGGATTTGCAAAAAGTATGTTTGAGAAATTGTTATTAAGTATAACTAGAATTTCCTGTCTTCTCATCTAATTTTATTTTAAGATTTATTAATCATCTTTGTATAACATTGTCTTATTTGTATAGATGTGATAAAGTCCAAACCACAGCATTACTACTGTAGTTATAATATCATGTTTAACTACTTGGGATTCCAAGATTTAAATACTTCTATAACTCATGCTGCAACTCAAATGTCATGAGATTCAAAAGAAAGTACTAACAACATTCAATATTTACCTTAATTTAAGTTAATGATAGGGAGGTCCCTAATTTTTCTCTCTATCATGTCTATTTAACTTCAGGTTTTATGACAGGCATTCAAAGAAACCCTCAGCTGTCGCAATATGCATCTCAGCAGACTGGACCTTCTATGTCACCCCATCCTTCACCTGGAGGTCAAATGCATTCTGGAATCGGGAGCTTTCCACAAAGTAATTCAAGTGGTACTTATGGAACTCAGATGAGCCAGTATGGGCCACAAGGTAAAATAATTAACATTAATCAGTTTTCTATGACTTATTCTATAGAAAAATGTGCTACAGGTACTCCTTGACTGATAACAGTTCATTTAATGACCGTTCAAAGTTACAACAGTGCTGAAAAAAGTGACTTATGACTGTTTTTCACACTTACGACCATGGCAACATCCCCATGGTTAAGTGACCAAAATTCAAATGCTTGGAAACTGATTCTTATTTATGATGGCTGCAATGACTCTGAGTCATGTGAACACCTTTTGTGACCTTCTGACAAGCAAAGTCAGTGGGGAAGCCAGATTCACTTAACAGCTATGTTACTAACTTAACAATTGCAGTGATTCACTTAACAACGGTGGCAACAAAGGTCATAAAATGGGGCAAAATTCACTTAACTGACTCACTTAGCAACAAAAAATTTAGACTTAATTGTGGTCATAAGTTGAGGAATACCTGTATATGCCAAAGATCGTGGTCATATCTTTTCTTTTTATATATGTTCTAACTTTTTATTTTTGACCATGTTGGAAAATATTTAAAACATGCTTAGCTTTTCCATTTTTCCCTTTAAAATCCTAGCAAAATGAATAAAATCTATTTTTGAGAATGTCCTTTCATTTTTTTTCCCTGCAATATCATTATTAAAAGTGCTAGCACAAAAGAATACTAATATGTACTTGCTACTCCAACTTTTGTTTATTAAAAGCTGATTGGAAATACATCAGAATTTGCATATTCTGAGTTGGGGCAAAATGTTTTCCTCTCTCTTTTTTTGGAAAAGTGATCATAGTTGCAATTGCTTATCTTAATAAAGTCACCTAACATAAATATCTCTCACATGAGAATCTTGGAGCATGGGTAAAGAACAAGTTCATAAGTCTTTCCCCTTTCCTTATTCTTAACTAATGTTTATGGCTTGATGTAAGATGTAAAAATAATTTGGTGCAGGTACTTGGCATCTATCACAGATGTTTTCAGGATCTCAGCATCTCCAGTTTGATACTGACTCCCTTACAATCTGCCCTCAGAAGTTAGTTTCATGCTGTTTGACATTGCTCTGGAGTTCCACCATGGTTATTATGTATAATTGCAACACAGATAGCTTGCAGGTGCTCCAACCAGTAGAGCCACCAGAGTGACAGGACTGTAACCCCAACAACAGGTTGTGGTCCAGAAACAAAATGCTTCTTTGACAGACATAGAAACGAAATCAGGTAGAACTAAAACTGCTATTTCAATCTCTATACAGTACCATTTTTCTTCAAAAGATTTTTTTTGTAAAAACCATTCCTGTTGGAAAAAGTTCATTGGTTACTGTATACACATAAAGCTAAAGGTTCCCCTCACACATATGTGCTAGTCGTTCCCGACTCTAGGGGGCAGTGCTCATCTCCGTTTCAAAGCCGAAGAGCCAGCGCTGTCTGAAGACGTCTCTGTGGTCATGTGGCCGGCATGACTAAATGCCAAAGGTGCATGGAACGCTGTTACCTTCCCACCAAAGGTGGTCCCTATTTTTCTACTTACATTTTTTACGTGCTTTCGAACTACTAGGTTGGCAGAAGCTGAGACAGTAACAAGAGCTCACCCCATTATGCGGCACTAGGGATTCGAACCACTGAACTGCCGACCTTTTGATCGACAAGCTCAGTGTCTTGGCTACTGAGCCAGCACATCCCTTATATACATAGAAGATGCAAAGTAGTTTTGTAATAAATTCTTATTATTAATCTTCCACACTCAACAGTAGTTTTCACATTTTGCATCAGACTTTTTTTATTCTGGAGAAGATACGTATACATCTTGTGTTGGACCTGTCCCCAGTAGGTAAGAAATTAGGGGGGAAATGTTTGCATTGTATTATTGTGCATTTCGCAGTTATATGTGTAAGATACCAATTCAGACTCATCAAGTTAAGGAAGTTAATATTTTTGGATAGATTGTATCAAGGATATATTTGAGACTTATTGGTTGATCAGTGTTAGTTTAGCTCTTAATATATAAATACAAAAATTGGCAATGATACAACTCAACCTTCCAAAATATGCCTAATTTTTCTAACAGAGCAACAGCCACTAATGCAAAGAGATAGGCCTGGCTTAGATCCATGTGACAGTAACAACCAGCAAACTGAATGAGGACCCTTCTTTTGAAACAATTTTTTAAAATTTATTTCTGGCACAGATGGTTCAATTTATTCAGTTCATTGGCAATTGAAAAAAATATTGTGCTTTGGCTTCTCAGCCAAGCAATAGTTCCTGACTGACTTAGGCTTGGAACTAAGCAAGATTGGATCCAATTAGTATTTGGAAGACAGATCTCTTGGGAATATCAAAGCTGTAGGCTAGACTGGGAAGCTGAAAAAGAATCCCAGAAGGTAGTGACAAACCCTTCTATATTGTTATTAAGGGAAAATATATGACTATCTCCACAAAGTCACTATGAATCAAGCTCAGTTTGAAGAAGACTTGCAGTGATTCTGCAGCTTTCATTTATCTTGCCATCATAAATTAGATCATTCTTCGTGTGTGGATCAGGGTGATACCAGTTTATTTTTACCATAGCAGATGATGGAATATTCTGAAAAATAACTATAACATAATCTCATAAAGCTAAGAGTGTGGGCTGCCTGAAATTGTAAGTAGTCTGTTACACAATGAAGCAGCCATGTACTCCGCTCACAATTTTTCAGTTCCATTGTTGAATTTTACATTCTGCAGCTTTGTGTTGCTATCTGCCCAACTTTAAATGTGTTTTCTATCCCTTCATTTTCATCATAGCAACTTTACTAGAATAAAGCAGCTCTCTGTTGTTAGAATATATAATATGAAAGAGATTGACATATTTTAGTGATACGGTATGATATGCATGATTGCGTTGGAGATCAAGAACATTAAACATTAGAAAATCAATTATTATTTATTAAACAATTTAAACTTGTGTGTCATCCAACTTTCAACTATGGGTGGCTCACAAAAATCAAAGTACTTTGCAATAAAAGAAATAATGTATAATCTAAACTACTGAAACAGTTATCCTAAAATAACAAAAAGATCATTGGATTCCTTCTGAAAACATTAGTGCTCTTCTATAGAAGTACAGTTAGACTACGATGATCTTTACTGATAAATTTCATAAACTTCATTACCTTTGATATGATGAATGTAGACATTGATAAAATTAGCAGCATAATAGCTTCAGTCACAACAGACTAATATACTCTTGCAAGTTGCAGCTGTTTACAAGAATCACAAGAACATTGCAGTCTTCACTTTAAAAGGATTCAGAAGACTTGGAGCTGTCTTTAGGGTGGAATGTTATTTTATCTACCTAGATACAGAATACAGATTTACAGAGTTGGAAGGGACCTTGTAAATCATCTAGTAGTGCTAAATATTAAGGGTGGACATGCTCCAAATTATTGGCAGAAATGCACACTGCTTTATAGCAGTCAGAGCTGATTTTTAGCTTCATATGAGGATGTTTGTAAATAAATATCAAAAATACTTCAACTGACAAGAGTTACAGATATCTGAACTTTTAAAGATCCTTTGCCTGCCATATTGTCCAAAGCTTTTTTAAAATTGTTTTTAAAGCAAGTGTTCTTTAAAAGTTCTGATATATTGTCTACTGATTCAAGGAGATAGCGTGCACTAGCTCAGCCAAGTATATGGAGAAAGATTTGCTGGATTTGCTGAAAAAATAAATAATTAAATATTAAGCCTGAAATATTGAATGCTCCAAAAGGGAAGCCCTTTTTAATAGCCTCTGAATGAAGATTGCAGTGTATACACTGGCCCTTAGATGAATTGAGAAGAGCTATACAGATAGTCCTCAATTTATAACTGTTCGTTTAACAACCATTACAATGACCTCAGAAAAAGTGACCTCCAACCCAACCTTGAAGGCTGTCACACCACCTGACTGGTATTTACAACAGTTGCAACATCTTGCAGTCATGTTATCATGATTTGTAATCTGCTCAGCAGCCTTCCAAAATAAAAATTAATTGTGAAAGCCAGATTCACTTAACAACCATATCATATACTTAACAACCATAGTAAAAATAAAATTGGTCTGGTCATGTGATCACTTGCTTAACAATTGCATCACTTAGCGACCAAAATACCAAATATCAGTTGTGGCTATAAGTCAAAGACTACCTTTATCTGATGATATGAAGTCTTCATTTTTGTGGTGTTTCAAATTGGATTTTTATTTATTTTAATTCCTCTTTCACATATTTGGTGATGAGATAAAATTATATATTTCTGGATATAACAATTATAAGTCTGTGTCGGTCAAAGTATTTTGTTGTGCTAGTTTGCATTTGTAAATGCCCAGACTCACTTAGGTGAAATGTGGAAATTTGATAAATAAAATAAAAATAAATACATTTCCAAGTTCTTTTGCCTAAAAAGATGTTGCAATAGTGTATACTTTTTAAAAATGTTAATTGCAATTATGGATGATTCATAAGTAGAGATTCAGTTCCAGATAAATCAAAGTTATTGATAGGAAAAGACAGTAGTAATACTGTTGTCATTTTAAAATCTACTGGGATTCTTAAAATTCCTCAATATACACCCTCAGTTTCCCTGTCATGGCCTGCCTTTTGTTCAGTGCCCTTATTTTATGTTTTTGTTTGTAATAGAAGATGTTGATAGGCAAAATGTAGTTTCCAGTTTTAGATCCCCAAATATTGTTGGACTTTAATTCTTAAGAGTCTTGGTGGCTCAGTGGACTAAAACTGCTGTTAAAGTAGCACTTAGCTGCCAGCTGCCTGCAATTACTGCGAGTTCAATTCTCACCAGGCTCAAGGTTGACTCAGCCTTCCATCTTTTCGAGGTAGGTAAAATGAGGACCCGGTTTGTGGGGGCAATAAGCTGACTTTGTATAAAATAGAACACCGCTTGGGGGGGGGAGCCCTACTAAGCAGGTATATTGAAAAGTATGAAGGCTATTGCTTAAAGCATTGTAAGCCACCCTGAGTCTCCGGAGAAGGGCGGCATATAAATCAAGCAAGCAAACAAACAAACAAATAAATAAATAAATAAATAAAATTCTTAACCAGATCTCATGTAGATGGGGGAGAACGAAACTTGTAATACAGCAGCATTTCAAAATAGACATTAGTCTTTGAAACAGGTTTGGATGATGGCTTGAACTGGCTTCCAGGAAGCAAATCATCTAACAACCAAGGGGAAAAAACAGTTCATCAGCAAAGGCTCAGTCTTATTGCCAGGATGGTATTTGTACTAAACCAATGTTTATTTCCTATCCCAAAGAAATATATGGAATAAAAATGAATTAAAATTACACAAGTGGATTGTAAATAACCTTCAAACCAAATAAAGAAATATTTCTTGCAGTAAACAGTTTTGTTGGCTGTCAAGTAGTTGAAACTATTGTATGTTGTGAATATAAAGAGCTGGAGCAGTTTGCATTATTCAGCAACTCACCATGGAGCTATCTTAACTATTGAATTTGTGTGTGAAAAGCAGTACGTGCCACAGTAAACACGCATTGTTTGTAGCTTACATTTTGGGGAGAAAGAATTCCTCTAGTGGTGTTATTCCCATTGCTCAGGTTCCAGGCACCAGGATAAGATGATCATGATATCACTTAATTTTCCAGGGTGGATATATATAATTGGGTATCACCAGCATACGGATGATACGTCACCCCATGGTGATAGATGAGCTCATCCAGAGGCCTCATGTAGGTGTTAAAAGAAAAAGTATCAAACCCTGCGGCACCCCACATTGTAGTGGCCAATGGCAAGAGCTCTCCTTCCCTATCACCACTGACTGAAATCATGCCTGAAGGAAGGAGATGAACAGCACAAGCTGATCAGGAAGGATGTACCATGGTTGATAGTATAAAAGGCCACCTTTTATGTTGAAAAAAAAAGTCAATAAATAAAAGTAGATCATTGTCATAACAAAACACACAAGCAACCCTCTACATTCTGCAGTTTGTATTTTTAAAAAGTTCTGCACTATAAATCTGTGGTATTTAGTTCCCATAATTGATTTCGAATCAGCCAAAAATTATTACTTTCTGATTAAAATCCTGCCATGTAATATCTGTGCTGTGATGTTTCAGAATTATGAAATGGGTCTCCTGCTGAATGACAGCAATTGTGCAACTCAAATTTCTGTTTTGATTTGTAGAATTCAGCTCAGATTTAAAATCCTAAATAATACAAATGGTTGATTACTTAGTTTTAGATTAGATGCTAGCGTTGAAGAAAACAACCCACTGCAATTAATCATTTATCCCTGAGCTTCTGTTTTCTTATTGAATTCTGAAAGCATCATCTTTCACCATTCCACTCACATCAGCACAGGCTCGCTTTATGCTGTATGTGCCACTCCAATAAATATCTGGGCTTCAGGCAAGAATGAGAAACATAAAAAACAGTAATTTCCATGGTTTTAATTCATAACTTTTGAAGCACCGGTAACTTTAAAAGAGCGAATAAGAAGTGAAATACCACTTTCAGGAACATTGTTATTGTTGCATAGTAAACCCAGTATTTGAATAATAGCCTCTTCATCGGTTCACATACAATGTTCTGGCTGCCAGAAGTTATGAGCAGGTGGCAGAGAAGAAATCCTTTGCAACTTTTATTAAGCTAAATTTTAAAAACTGCATGCCTCATTTCTAAGTTCATATGTGTATGAATGTACTGTTTCTTTTATTTTAACTTATAAGGTGAAAGTTCATTGGCAAATGAATGAATTGTATGGTATATAACAAGTAAATTTCCTAGAATCTGTGTAGAAGAACATTTACAGAAATAAAGTCAGTTTTCTAACTTGTTTCTTTGTTTGATACTGGGAATAATTTTTACTATTTTAGCACCTAAAATTGAGCATGTGCTACACAGATAAGAAAACAGATTTTGCCCAAAGGGACTTGCAAATAGATTTAGCTAACCCACACTATTGGTGTACATTTAATATATCTGCCAGATATAATCATGTAAAAGGCAATGAAAGGTTTTAAAAGGCTGGGATGCTGAAACCGCTTGAAATCAAACTGGAGTAACAACATGTTTCTTAATTTGTCCCTTAATGCAAAATTCTGCAAAGCCAATTTAAACTGAACACATAGGAATAAACCTACCAAGCAAAAACAAAGTTTTAAACTCCCTTTTTTTTTCCTTTCAATTTTTTTTTATAAGAGAATGTTAATGTTTTTCCTCTCTATATTTTGGCTTCCTTATACATGTAAGCTCCAGTGCAAAGCAACTTAGTTTCTTCTTCCATATGAGGCTCTGATGCCTCTGGATTTCATTCTAATTAGCTGAAATGAGCTCCATTGGTTGAAGAAAGAATAGGCTACTTATTAACGTTCCAAGGCTGCTGCGCCAAAGAATACTCACTTAAAAAGTGTGGTCTTTTTTGCACTTGGCTGCCTGATATCCCAGCTGATGGGGACTAGCTCAGCATCTGCTCCATTCATTGAATCTAATGGTGCATCCATCTGCTTGCTGTCAAAGCCACTGCCAGCAAATTATGAATCTATTAGAAAAACATGGAAATTTGTACTTTTCTTTCTTGGCTTTCTCTCTCGTTTATTGTTGGTATTTATTTAGGTGTTAAAAGAAGTCTACCTTTTTTTTTCTCCTGAAATATTATCACATTATTGATACCTTTGCTTTTATTTAACAGAAGCTTTCTACTTAAAAAACATACTTGCAGCCACCAAATTTGCTGTCATATCAGATATCTGTTTTAATTATGTCATTCTGAATGCAGTATTTGGTTAAAAGTTATGTAAAGAAGGATTAAGGAATGAAAGGTTTATGAGATCTGTTAGTCTGTAGTCTTCTTCCCAAGTTTCCTCATAGTTGCTATATGGTGATTTTGCAGTTATATAGGAAATTCTTAAGGTGGAATGCCAAATCAGGAACAGCCAAGACAAAAGTTAGAGATAGTTTTCTGTTTGATCTCTGATACACATAGGAATGTTTTTGTTGTTTTCAGCAAACACTGTTGTGCAGAATGAAACCTGATTCTTAATAGATAGTTGTAAGCATGGTGCAAATAGCAAAGTGTAGACTAATTCTGTTAATTATGATTTCACTTGTATCAAACAGTACCAGATGGGAGCAAAATAACAGTACAAGTAATCCTCAACTAACAACCAAATTGGGACTGGAAAATTTGTGATTTAGTGGTACATTTGTTAAGCGAGACATTACCGAACTGCAACTTGTGACCTAGCTTCCTCATTGACTTTGATTTTCAAAAGAATGGCTGGGAAAGTTACAAATGGCAATCACATGACTGAAGGACACTGTAGTTGTCATAAGTGCAAGCCAATTGACAAGTGACCAGATTGCAAGGGCTGCAATGGTCAAAGTGTGAGGATTAGTCACTGTTTTCAGTTCCATTGCAATTTTGAACGGTGGCCAAACAATGGCTGTAAATGGATGATTACTTGTAACTATCCATCATACTTGAGTGACCACCTAAGGCTTTGTAGTAATGTCAGTAGGGTGGGAGGTTTAGATTAAGTAGATTGCTGAATCCAATTAAGACTTGGTTGGGGGAGCCACCAGGAAATCCTAAAACTGAGCACTACACTGGGAAATCAGATATCTAGAGAAAAGCTTCTTGCCAAGAACAGCATGGACAAATACTTGTAGTCACCAGGAGTTAAACATTTAAGAGAAATTTTATCTTACATTTCAAAAACAAACAAAATCTGGAGATTTCTGGACAGGCACTAGAGCTTGTTTGTTATTTATTGTTCTTTTAATGTTGTAAAGCAACCCATACTCAGTTGGGATGGGGCAGGTGGTCTATACTGTAGATTAAATAAATGTTTCCCTTGTGAGAACTCAACGTGCCAATCACATGTATATCCTTGCCTTAAGAAACTAAATGTATAATGTTGTTCGATTTCTTTTTAAAGGATAGAAGGGAGCTGTAATGTTTAAGCATGGGGCATTCTGGTCCCATTATCAGTAAGTGTAGGAAACAACCCAACAGCCTAGATGTCATATTAAAAAGGAAAACTAAATTGTATAATAAGATGAGATACCACACTTGTTCTGCTTTCTATTTCTTACACTAAGTAGAATGTGTATGAAGGGGTATAATCATTGAGGGATATTTCCTCAGTGGAATCTTTTTTTAAAAAAAGAAAAAGAACAAGAAGGAGAAGGAGCTAGAACATTGTGAATTCTCCCTTTATGTCATTCTGTTGCTACTTCTGCATTTTCCACTCTGTGGCTCTGGCTACTGCAAGATGATTAACAAGGCAGCCACTGTTTCCTCCACAGCCTACTTTCTCACCGGCTGAAGGTTGCCTCAGCCTTCCATTTTTCCCGAGGTCAGTAAAATGAGGACCTAGATGGTTGAGGGCAATATGCTGACTCTGTAAACTAAGAGAGAGGGCTGTAATGCACTATGAAGCAGTATATAAGTCTAAGTGCTATTGCTATTGCCTTTGTTCATATTCGCCTACCAGGCTTTCCATATGTTTGCTATATATCCCTATTGACGCAGGCACATAATTTTCAGAAATATAGATCCAGCAATGCTAATGCCTGAAAGATACTGTATACTAGCTAAGAATACTTAGGCATATTTTGCCCTGCTTAAATAATTTTAATGCACACAGATTTTTCCAGCGGGCTCTTTCCATAGTTTCAGAACCGGTAACTTTATTTTCCTCTTCTATATTGTTTTGTTTAGGGAACTACTCCAGACAGCCAACATACTCTGGAGTGACCAACGCAAGTTACAGTGGACCAGGACCTGGTATGGGTATAAACGCCAGCAACCAGATGCACGGACAGGGTCCAGGCCAGCCTTGTGGTACCATTCCCTTGGGACGAATGCCATCAACTGGGATGCAAAGCAGACCGTTTCCTGGAAATATGAGCAGTATGACACCCAGTTCTCCGGGCATGGCTCAGCAAGGAGGCCCCGGGATGGGACCACCCATGCCAACTGTGAACCGTAAGGCCCAGGAGGCAGCTGCAGCAGTGATGCAAGCTGCTGCCAACTCCGCCCAGAGCAGGTACGCTTCCAAGAGGAAGGATCTGAAAGCCCTGACAATGTCCATGCTATGTAAAACACATTTATGTGTAAAACAAAGAAAACAGTAGAGTGGGCTGAACCAAACCAAAATGACAAGGATGAGTGTTGGAGGTTTTACAGCATGTTTTCTCTCAGAAAACAAACAATACATAGAGGCGGAAATCCCACCATTTAAAACATAAACTACCTACTTTTAGCCTCTGAAAGAATACATTTAAGTCTATGCAAGTGGTACAATAAATTGTTAGGAAAGGTGATAAGATAAATTGTGGAAAAAGGGCAGCATTACTGGAAAGATAAGCAAGATATCTTAGGCTTTCAGAACATTTATCTGCAGCCATTGGCAAAGGAACTCACTGGCGACCAATTTTTGTAAACCAATTAGAATATCTGATTGGCATCAGCCATCCTGAGTAACAAAGTGGGTCCAGCATCTAGATTTCTATACTCCGGTTCTCCAGTCATTTTAGAATAAGGAAACTCAGACAAGTCATCTATTCGATTTCTAGATCCAATATTCGCAGCCTCCTTTCTCTGGAATAATATTTCCAGACCCTTAAACTATTGATTGAATTGAAGTTTGTTAAGATCTACAAAAATGCAAAGATTGTGTTTGCACATGCTGTCCTTCCCCCATAGGCACCTATTGCAAACACATGAATTCATGTTCTTGGTTGTATCTTTTGGTTTCACTGTGTTAAAATAAGTGGAAATATCATTAAGAGAAAAATGAATTTCATGATTACTTTGCAAAACAGTGTTACTATTATATGCATCTGTATATTTAATGCATGCATATAAAACAGCATGCATATTTATAATACTTGAAAAAGTATAAACATTAGATATTCATTTTTTTTTAAAAAAAGCATTCATTGCATTACATATACATTACCAGTAAGTGCTCAAAATGCAGATAATCCCATTAGTACCAGAAAGGGTAAGAATATTTTATTAGATTGCTTGACCTTTATTTTATTACTTTAAGAATGTATATCTTGTTTGAACTGTGAGGAATATAATTTATAAAACAGCAATTTAGTTTCTGTTAATGTGTGCTCTTAATATGTAAAACCAACAGTTTCATAAAAATAACTGAAAGCCTGTGCAATTTAGCAGGCCAGTGGGTTTAGTGTTTTCTTTCTTTCTTTCTTTTTTTGCTTTGAACAATCCATATTTTTCAGAAGTGAAAACTGGGTGTAAAAACAAAAATAACTTGATTTTAAAAGAAGGCCATTTGCAGTAAAATCAAGTGTTGTATTTCACAGCATCAATTGTGATATAAATAATTATAATTAATGTAAGATATATGTAGCATTTAGGTTCATAAATGAGGCATCTTGCAACTCCATTTTTTTAGAATTTGCTTTTCAGTTTCTATTTTCTATGATACAGTGCTTTATATTTTTTTCATCTCCTAGAAAACCCTCTTTTACTCTTTACCTATGGAAAGGCTAAGTCATTATTATACTTCTATTGCAAAAAGGAAACACCTGTAGGGAGTCCCAAGGGGCTTGTTCAGGAGGCAAGTAGACTTTCTTGTTTTTTCTTTGAAGACGTTTCACTTCTCATCCAGGAAGCTTCTTCAGCTCTGACATGAATGGAAGTGGGGAATGGAAGGATTTATATTCCTTGCAGAAAAATCCTTCCATTCCCCACTATGCTGTCAGAGCTGAAGAAGCTTCTTGGATGAGAAGCTAAATGTCTTCAAAGAAAAAACAAGAAAGTCCACTTGCCTCCTGAAAAAGCACCTTTGGAACAACCATAACCTGGATGACTGAGAATCTCTACAGACATCTGTAGGGAATATGAAATGAACCCCACCATTTAAGGTTAGGGAAGAACCACATTTTTCTCCTTATTGCCAGAGAATAAGAGAAAGTTTTCCAAACAAGAAGAATCCTGCCATCAGGTCCAAGCTTGTGGTCCAATACAAATCCAAAGAAGTTGTTCTTTTGTTCTGCTTTAGGCCACCATACATTCGGTCGCCTGCTTATCCCAGCCAGTCTGGGGCTGGCGGACGCTCCATGTTTTCTTCACAGCATCCCAACTATGGCAACGCTCAGGGTCCCATGATGCATCAGCCTGACCAGTACGGGTAGGTAGCCGTATCAACTGGACTTGCTGTGGAATCTTGACAGATTTTTTTTTTTCTGTACTGCCATTTAGCTGCCATTTGGCTACCAAAAGCACCCAAGAGCAAATACAGAACTCGCATCGGAAAAGCAGTTTGGTTTTTGTTTTACTAACTGTGTCAGATATGATTTAAAAAATCTGCATGTCACCTGTACTGCATGGCTTGTGGCATGGCTTTTTCCCTTCATGCTTGAAAGGGAAGGCAAGATTCTCATCGGCTGAAAATGAATTAAATTTTGCATTTTTCTGCACCATTACCTGTCCTCCATATTTTTTTGCATCGATGTCTAGGAGCAATACCACAAAACTCTGATATTTCCATGACTGTATTGTTGATAATCATCACATTTCATTTCTTCCCTGGAGTAAAACATTCTACTTTTTGACAGGAAAAGAATATTGCAGAAGCTAAGTTAATAAAAGGCTTACGCAAAGTGCCATGATATCAACATTTAGACAGTTTATGTCAAGCAGGTGGGGATAATTTACTAATTCCTCCACCAAACAGAGTAACTTGAATTTGCTAGCATGTATCTAACTGAGATAGAGAGAATTATTTTTTAATTATTATCTTCTTATCCCATAACTTTCCTATTATAAGATTTGTGGGTTTATCTTTGCAACACTTAACTAACCTAACAATCCTATAACTTAGTTTCAAAACATAAGTGTTTTACTTCATAATTAAAGGGTTGGCCACCTGGAAAACTCAATATTTTTTAAAACCTGATTCTGCCTACAACTCACTACTACCATCACCAAGGAAATCAAGGCAAATGATTACAACATTTTGATCTGGGAGAAGTTTATTTGCATCTGTGTCTGTGTATACAGACAAACAGGCAAGATTCCTCCTTGGAGAACTTTTGAAGCTTACTCAAAGTGGAATGTGTATGTGTTTACATATTCTACAAGCTGTGAAATCATTTTATAAATAAAATAGGTAAATTCCATATGGGATGACCCACTTGAAAATCAGTGTTGCTGAGAAGTATCCTGTTTCCCTGAAAATAAGACATCCCCTGATAAGACCAATCGGGCTTTTGAGTGCATGGCAATAAGGCCAAGCGCTTATTTCAGGGTTCAAAAAAAATATAAGACAGGGTCTTATTTTCGGGGAAACATGGTACAATATTCAAATGATATTTGCACTAAAACTGGGGGCATTTAAATTTCTCTAAAGGATTAAAAGAAGATGCAATGTAATCCAGGCTCTTTCAAAATCAGGAGATCCATTTAGTCTCAGAAAGCAAGTTTGACTTTTTTTTTTTTCTTGGCAAGTCACCTTAAATAAATTTGTTAACTTACTTTAAATGGCATGCATCAGAGAAAACTCACTTCTACTGAGGCAGAAAATCAGTGGTAGCTAACCAGAACTTGGAGGATCAAGATTTGAGATTCAGATAGTTATATTTTTACCTTGATATAGAATTTTCTTTATTAACATCAAATATTTAACATACAGCATTTTTATATATAATCATCAGTTTCATTCTATTCAGTGAAATTTACTCAGAGGCAAGTGACTAGAAAATTGCACTTTAAAAAAACACAGTTCAGACATTTCTATGTGTTAGTAATATATTCAACATTGTTGTGTTATTTCTGGGATAAGATTTAAAGGAATTTAAATGAAAATATTTATAGCTCAGGGTTGAAATGAATGGTCCTTGGTGCTCTCTGAGCTTATTTTCTTGCAGACGTTTCATTACCCTAATCAGGTAACATCATCAGTTCTAGTAAGGAGTGATGTTTGCTGTCAGTTTATTTTCTGGTGTCTTGCTTGTCTATGTGGGTGGGGGGTGGTCTTAGAGATTTGGGCTGTTTACTAAATGCTCTTTTTTCTTAATTGGGGTTTCTTAATTGGGGTATTGCTTACTTGATTGTTGGTCTGAAGTTAACCTTGAAGTTAATCTATGCTGCTCTAAATGCAGATTACTGGTGGAGAGGTGCTGGAGTCTTTTTGTTCTCTTTTGGGCTCCTTACTAGCACTGATGATGTTATCTAGTTAGGGTAATGAAACATCTGCAAGAAAATAAGCTCAGAGAGCACCAAGGACCTCATAACAAGATTTTTCGTTCCTGAAAAATGTTGGCTTCTAGTTTATTGAGTGCTATTTTATACCTATAGGATGTCATTTTGGACACCTGTGTAACTTCCAACCATAACCTTCATGGTTGGACAATTTTCCCCCTTCCCTCTGAAAACAGATATTTCTAACACAAGATTTAAGAACTATAATTTGCAAATGTTTAATGTAGTCTTCCAACTCCACTTATATATAAATTCAACATAATCCATTCAGAATTGCTGTTTGCAGTTTATTTTCTTCCATGGAATTTAAATTTTTTGTTTGGATTTGGTTTGAATACTGTGGATTTTATGTAATCAAAGCACTACTTTAACTACAATATAGCCTAGCTATATTAAAGAGTTTCTTCTCTGTACAGGTAGTTTGAAACATTATTCCAAATAATAAGTTTGCTCTTAAGGAGCAGGAAACAACCTTGAAAAAGCAAGGTATCATAAAGAATTACATTGATTTCCTTTTTTCTTCCCTCCCCGCCTCCACCCCTACAAAGACATTTAGAAGCTGTATATAATGGATAAGGAGAGTATGCTCAGATGTGACAAATCTCTGCAATTACCATGGAAGGATACAGTGAGTGCACTATAAAAATGAAGGATGTCAGCAAGAAGTGAGCTTAGATTTTCTCAACTGTTTAGATATAAAGAAGTAATAAAGGCAACAAATAAAGTTGAAATTAAATTTTAAGGGTTTACCAATTTTGAATGTCTCTGGAAGAGCATCCAAGTTGAGACACACTGGCTCAGATAGACATTGTTGAGTCCACACATTGTAGCTTTTAGCATTTCTAAAAGAAACGTTTTTAGTTTTGTGAAGTTAATAAACTCCTTTAAACAGTGGAAGACATATCCTTGTTTTCCCCCTCCCTCCTACCACACGACTGTTTACTGAATAGAAAGTACGGATAGCATTTATTAGTATAGATTGGCATATTACCATCGCAAATAAATGAACACTATCTTAGAAAGGAAATATGCAATAAAACTATGAAATTATGCATAGTGGAGTACATGGATAAGGTTTACTTTCTTATAAATGCATTGTAATTTCTGATGAAGCACAGTGGAAAATTCAGGACAAATAAAAGAAAATAACTTTTAATACAGCCCATAATCGAATTAAAATATAGTTGACCAATTAGGATGTTTCCAAAGTTGAGACTATGAATGTTATTAAACATGAACATAGAATATTATTTGCAGGATCCAAGCGCCTGGTTCATGTACCACAGTCTGTATGAATTCATTCCAAGAATATTTTTTTTTGGGTGGCTTCATTTACAATTCCAGCCACAAATCAGCAAACCATAATGTGTATTAAGAGATTGTTTTTAACCAGGTTGCTGTATATCAGCTACCAGGAAATATGAACAAGATCTTTCTTGTGAATTTCACCTTTGGCATCCAGTTAGTAGCTATTCATGATGGAGGGGAAAGGATGTGGGACTACAAAGGCCTTGAGACAGCATTAGCAAAATTCTGAAAAAATGGCATTTTTATTTTCAAATGAACCTCTCAGGTGCCCTGCATTGGCTACTAAGCAGTTTCAATGTCAGAAAGGGACAGTCTTTTTCTGGTGCCATTAATGCTTCATCTAGGTTTCAGTTAAAGTCTGATTTAGGTGTCTCCTAAAGTCATGGTAACAGATGGTTGTTGTGTGATTGTAAACATATCCTTGTATTGCTGTTAAAAAAAATAAGTACTGAAGTCCTTAGGAAGTTAAGCTAAGACATGTTCCTCTCCTTGCAAGACATTTCTAGGGGCCTTGTTGGAGTTGGGCTGGTTTTGCTGCTGGCTGCAGCTGCTTGTCCCACAAAGTGCTTCTAGGAGGATTCCTATTTAGAAATTGACAGGGCTCCCTTGGGGAAAGAAGACATGAAAATCTGTGCTCAAGCAAGGGAACTAGGCATTTCTCTGTTGCCTGAGCATCAAATTTCATTGTTACCTGAACATGTATCATGCTCATCACCCATGATTCTTCCTTGTACGTCACATGTCACTGTCACACATATGCCTGCTGCATTCTCAGGCTTCTGTTCTACGCATGCCAACTTGGGGTTGAGATTTGATGAGATGTTACATCAGGCAATGAAAACGTGCAAGGCATTTTGAGGAAATAATAATTTATTTTATCATGCCAATAGCCAGTGTCTGAGACAAGGAGAAACAGGAATGTAATCACTTTTGTTCAGCCTGATGGCCTTAGTGGTAGTGAGGTGGCAATATAGCAAATTTGTGTTTTGCAATGTGATGCTGAAATTCAAATAATATATTTGAATATATTATATAATATAGCTCTTTTTTTCTGTAAATGCAAATAAATGCATACAATCGTTTTTAGTATGGATGAGTTCAGAATACAAATTATCTCTGTATAAACTTAAATCACAGACCTTCTGTGTGTGTGGGGGTGTTAGAGAGAGGAGCGTGCATGCTTGCACACACATGCTATACATGTGCGCGTGAGCACATACACACACACACACACACACACACACACACACACACAAATATTTCTTTACAAACAACAGTCCTCTATCAGCATTATCTGGTGCTGTGTTTCTGTTTGTAATTCCTATTTCATATTGCTGTTGCTAGCAAAGCACTTTTTCACATTTCTCCAGAGTCCTGAGCATGTAAGACTGCTGATGGACCAACAGCCATTGGCAAGGAAATATTGTTAATAGACATAATACATTTATGTGTCAAAGCGAAGAAATAGGGCAGAAAGTTTTAGAAGGCAATATGCATGTGTTGAATTTGATAAGGCTGTGTTTTTTCCTCTACTGAAGGTATTTGTTGTTGTTGTTAGTTGTGAAGTTGTGTCTGACCCATCGCGACCCCATGGACAACGTTCCTTCAGGCCTTCCTGTCCTCTCCCATCCTCTGGAAACCATTTAAGCTCACGCCTACTGCTTCCGTGATTCCATCCAGCCACCTCGTTCTCTGTCATCCCCTTCTTCTTTTGCCCTCAATCTTTCGCAGCATTAGGCTCTTCTCCAGTGAGTCCTTCCTTCTCATTAGGTGGCCAAAGTATTTCAGTTTCATCTTCAGGATCTGGCCTTCTAAAGAGCAATCAGGGTTGATCTCTTCTAGGACTGACCAGTTTGATAGCCTTGCAGTCCAAGGGATTCACAGGAGTCTACTCCAGCACCATAGTTCAAAGGCCTCAATTCTTTGGCGCTCAGCCTTCCTTATTATCCAATTTTCACAGCCATATATTGCAACTGGGAAAACCATAGCCTTGACTATACACACTTTTGTTAGCAGGGTGATGTCTCTGCTTTTTAGAATGCTGTCTAGATTTGCCATAGCTTTCCTCCCCATGAGCAAGCATCTTTTAATTTCTTGGCTGCAGTCCCCATCTGCAGTGATCTTGGAGCCCAGGAAAATAAAATCTGTCACTACCTCCATTTCTTCCCCATCTATTTGCCAGGAATTGAGAGGGCCGGATGCCATGATCTTAGTTTTCTTAATATTGAATTTCAACCCAACTTTTGCACTCTCCTTCTTCACCAGGATCAAGAGGCTCTTTAGTTCATCTTCGCTTTCTGCCATTAGAGTGGTATCATCTACATATCTGAGGTTGTTGATATTTCTCCTGGCAATCTTAATTCCAACATTTGATCCATCTAGCTGCGCCTTTCTCATGATATGTTCTGCATATAAGTTAAATAGGCAGAGTGACAGTGTACAGCCTTGCTGGACTCCTTTCCCAATTTTGAACCAATCAGTGGTTCCATGTCCAGTTCTCACTGTTGCTTCTTGACCCGCATATAGGTTTCTCAAGAGACAAATAAGATGGTCTGGTATGCCCATCTCTTTAAGAACTTACCACAATTTGTTGTGATCCACACAATCAAAGGCTTTAGCATAGTCAGTGAAGCAGAAGTAGATGTTTTTCTGGAACTCCCTAGCTTTCTCCATGATCCAGCGTATGTTGGCAATTTGATCTCTAGTTCCTCTGCCTCTTCGAAATCCTGCCTGTACTTCTGGTAGTTCTCGATCTACATACTGCTGGAGCCTAGCTTGTAGAATTTTAAGCATAACTTTACTAGCATATGAAATGAGTGCAATGGTGCAATAGTTTGAACATTCTTTGGCATTGCCTTTCTTTGGAATTGGAATGTAAACTGACCTTTTCCAATCCTGTGGCCACTGTTGAGTTTTCCAAATTTGCTGGCAAATTTACTGCATCATCTTTTAAGATTTTGAATAGCTCAGCTGGAATACTGTCACCTCCACCAGCTTTGTTGTTGCTCACATTTCCTAAGGCCCATTTGACTTCACATTCTAGGATGTATGGCTCGAGGTCAGTGACCATCCCATCGTGGTTATCAGGGATGTTAAGCTCGTTCTTGTATAGTTCTTCTGTGTAATTTTGCCACCTCTTCTTAATCTCTTCTGCCTCTGTTAGGTCCCATTTTAGTCCTTTATCATGCCCATCTTTTCATGAAACGTTCCCTTCATGTCTCCAATTTTCTTGAAGAGATCTCTGGTCCTCCCTATTCTATTGTTTTCTTCTATTTCTCTGCACTATTTCATTTAAGAAGGTGTTCTTATCTCTTCTAGCTATTCTCTGGAATTCTGCATTCAATTGGGTGTATCTTTCTCTTTCTCCCTTGCCTTTCACTTCCCTTCTTTCCTCAGCCTTTTGCAAAGCTTCCTCTGACAGCCATTTTGCTTTCTTGCGTTTCTTTTTCTTTGGGATGGTTTTAGTTGCTACCTCTTGCACAATGTTGCGAACCTCCATCTATAGTTCTTCAGGCACTCTGTCTATCAGATCTAATTCCTTAAACCTATTTGTCACTTCTACTGTATATTCATTAAGGATATGATTTAGTTCATACCTGAGTGGCCTAGTACTTTTCCCTACTTTCTTCAATTTAAGCCTCAATTTTGCAATGAGAAGCTCATGATCTGAGCCACAGTCAGCTCCTGGTCTTGTTTTTACTGACAGTATAGAGCTTCTCCATCTTTGGCTGCAGAGCACATAGTCAATCTGATTTCTGTGTTGACCGTCTGGTGATGTCCATGTGTAGAGTCATCTCTTGGATTGTTGGAAAAGAGTGTTTGCTATGACCATCGTATTCTCTTGACAAAATTCTATCAGCCTGTGCCCTGCTTCATTTTGTTCTGGCATTATTGGTAAGTTTTTTTCCCATTTTGTGTCCAGTTCTATAGATTTTATTTTAAGAAGGATTGAGGTAAACTAGAACAGATTCAAAGAAGAACAGGGGAAAAAATAGACTTCTAGAAGCCATGTTCCTTGATAAGGAATTGGGAATATTTAACTTTGAGAAGACTGGAATGACATACATTAGTACTTTACAGGTCCCTGAAAATATTCAGAAGAAAACCAGGACCTGATCTTTATTAAGTTATCATGTGCACAGCATATTATGGAATAATGAATGTAAGTTATTTGGAGGCAGAGTTTAATTAAATATTAGTATGGATTTCCTAAATCTGAAAGCAATTTAAAATAGAATTAATACCTCAGAGAATATTATGCTCAAGTAGAATCTGGACAGCAGTCCATTATGGATGTTTTTAACTGCTTAAAAAGTGGCTGGACTAGTAAGCTAAATGGTGGTTTCCAACTAGTCTTTGTATCCTAATTTCTATAATACTATATTAAGTTTTTCTATGCACAGAAACCTGTTCCTGCAGTTCGCTCAAGTTGAGGTTTCTAATGGACCTCAGTATATAAAATTATAATTCTTGTCATTGGTATTACTTGATTGTCTAAGCAATAACTTGCAGTAAAAGCAGCTGTATTTTGGCTTCCAAAAATAATCCTCTTGAAAACTCAGTTGGATAACATAGAGTTTACTTCTTGGCCTAAATTACTGTATGGCATTAGTATGAGCTGTTAAACAGCTGCTGCTCTCTGCCTCAGTGCTGGCTTCACTTCATTAATGGAAGAATTGATTCCTGCTGTTGAGTGGCTCTCAAAATATGTACATGCTTGTTCCTATTTGGGTTTTTAACCAAATGTACAAGTGACTTTTTTTTAACCAAAAAGAGAGAGAAAGAGAGAGGGAGGATGGCCCAGCATTTCCTTTCACTTTTTCCTTTCATTTTTAATAGGAGTATCTGCATTATTTTATAATATACATTATATATGTTATAAATTACACACACTGCTGTTATCTTTTATTTGGGTGTTTTAGGAAATAGTTAAATCTCCTAGGCAAATTTTAAATGTGTAGGTCAAACATATGACTTTTACATATTATCATAATTTTATTTATGATTTGAGACCACCCAACTTCTGAACAGCTCTGGGCAGCCCCAGGCCAGGCGAGAAGGCTAACTCAGTATTACACAAGAGAGACACAACCAATGGCGTCTCCACAGCCATCCTATCCCAAAGTCTGGATGAACCACGTTTTTAATAGTTTCAGAATATCATTAAGGTAAGAGCAATATAGCTCTCTGGTGGGATGTCACACCAGAAGGCAGATGCCATAACCAATTAAATGACATCCCTGTAAAAAAAAAATGGTTATCAAGAAAATACAAAAAGATTCTTTGCTCACAGGTATAGTAAGAAAGGACCTTATTCCAATGATACTGTTTTTTGTTCTCTGTGTAACTGTTGTACTATATCAAAAGTGACATAATTTCATAAAAGTGGTTGAGAATTGAAAAAAAATGACAGTAATGGATTACAGAAGCAACATGGATTAAATGATGATCTTTCCAGGAATGCTTTTACCAAAATAATTGATATGTTTTTGCTTTCTATGTTGATATGTTGATATAGAAACTCAATTCCCTGTTGTGTTCATAAAGTGAGAATTGTGGGTTTGGATAAAATTTGGATAAAATTGAGGCCACCTGTTTGCCAGTTATGCATTTGTATACCTCATAAACAAATGTTGTTTTGGTTTAGATTGCTTTCTCAGAATTATTTTGTAAAACATTTTGCTTATAACTTGCTTCAGAAATACACACGCACACATGAATGATTCTGATGTTTTCACAGAAAATATTCAGATGCTTTCCTTTTTGACATATGTGAATTTTACAATTTACTTAGTATAAATTTATTAAGAAAATGACATATTATTCATGTAATGTATAGTAATATCCATGTGACATCAAATTAACCTATTAGTTTGACTTTAAGAAACCCAATTTTGCAGGGAATGGAGGGAATCTCCATTTATCCATAAAGCTATTATTTATAATTCACAGGGTTGATTGACAAGTCAATGTACTTTTATACCAACCAGTAACTAGTGTTCAGTCAGTGAAACATTTTCTTGGTGGCGCAGCAGACTAAAGTGCTGTTAAGTAACACCAGCTGCCTGCAATTACTTCAAGTTCAAATCTCACCAGGCTCAAGGTTGACTCAGCCTTCCATCCTTTCGAGGTAGGTAAAATGAGGATTCAGATTGTGGGGGCAATAAGCTGACTTTGTATAAAAAAGAACACTGCTTAGGGGGAGCCGAAAGCCCTACTAAGCAAGTATATACAAAAGTATGAAGGCTATTGCTTAACGCATTGTAAGCCGCCCTGAGTCTCCAGGAGAAGGGCGGCATATAAATCGAACTAATAAATAAATAAATAAATAAATAAATAAATAAATAAATAAATAAATAAATAACGTTTATAAATAATGTGTGCGCAGCGTATGTTTGGTGCGCACTGTGCATGCACATGCGTGCAACATTTGGTGCACACTGCATGTGCACGCAGCGTGCGTTTGGCATGCACTGTGCAAGCACAGGCAGCGAACCGGTGGCAACCAGTTATCAGTAAAATATTAATATTTTAAAATGTGAAAAAAAGTTCTTTATATCTCTGGGAAGAAGTATAATAATGTCTTAATCTGGTGCAGAAAATACTGCAATGTAAGCATTAAAGCAGCTCTTTGAGGAGAGCATTCTACAGATAGGACATGACTATAGGTAGTCCTCAATTTATGATCATAATGGGGATAGGATCATTTTTCATTAAGCAGTGTGGTCATTAAGTGAGACTTCACATGACCACACATTAATTTACTTTTTTTTTTTTTTTTTTGCTGCCGTTGGTAAGCAAGATATCATGTGATTGCAATTTGCAGCCTTCCTTACTAGCTTCCCCCTTGTCATGGCCTCAGGGCCATGCTTTTGAGATGTGGATGAAATCAGGTTCCACTGGGTTCTGCACCCTAGAGATTCGATAGGTCTTTCCTCAGCCAACACTGATCCTTCTTTAGTTAACGTAGATGCCAAGAAGCAGGGCAAACTTTCCCAGCCTGAGAAAATAAGTGTCTCGCAAGCAGCAGAAAGATGCTGACTCTGCAAGCAATACCTCATTATTGGCAACCATTGAACAGGGAATGCTTCAGCTGCGTATGCTCGCCAGGAAAGGATTTAATCCGCACAGAGTACCTTCCATTCCTGGAAGCATCTTCAGCATCTGACTTTGTGATTCATGAATTCCTATTCTTGGTGCTTTCATTTTGACATTGGTTTATTACTGACCAAGTTTCTGATTCATCCTTTACTACTTTTCAAGCTATATTGTGATATTAGATTACTAGATCTACTGGATTACATCTTCTCCTCATCCTCTAGTAAGGTATTGGGCACACGTATACTCTTTCTCAACTTTTTTTTTTTTTTTGTCTAACCTATTTCTATTTGCTGATGCCTCTCCAAACAAACCTTCCTGGTATTTTTACCAGTGTCACTGCAAATGTATTACTCCTAAACACAGTGTATATATGTGTATTCCTACCCAGCACCTCTGCAGGTCTCAAACCCCACCCCACCCCCATCCCAAGAGCTCACATCCTATATGGACTTCACTTGCTTATTGCCTGAGCATTTTCTCCCTTCACTGAAACCAGGACATAAAACCCATTGACTGCTTGTTGAAATCCATCTGGGAAGCCCAGAAATTGCAATTGTATGTCTGCAGGAGGCTGCAAGTGTTGTAAATGTTGCCAAGTGCCCAAATTGCAATTATGTGACTATGGGGGTGATGCATTGGTTGTCACATTGAGAAGAAGTCATCAGTAATTTTTTTCAGTCCTTTCATAACTTTGAACTGCCATTAAATGAATGGTCAGTTATAAGTTGAGGACTGTCAGTTGTAAAAATTCCCCTTCCCACTTGGCCTCATTGTGTGGGGATATCTTAAGCATTTCAAGTAAAACTGAAGGTGTTCCATCAGAGAGCCTGTCCCAGCCCTTTGGGGCTTTGTAAGCTAATACAGTCTCTTTGAATTAAGCTCAGAAATCGACTAGCAGCCAGTGCAGTTGTCAGTGTTCTCATTTAATATGATTGCATCTGCCAATTCCAGTTAATAATGTAGTCGCTATATTTTTGACTTGTTGAAGAAAGGCAGTCCCTGTTATATTTATCTGGGTGGTTATAATTGTTGGATGTAGTCTAAATTGATAAAAGTCACACAATATTCCAAGGCTTTAGCAACCGTGCTAGATTCAGAAGTACTCCAAATTATGTGCCTGTTCCCTACAATGGGATAGATACTGCTCAGCCAGGTAAGAAGCCATGACAAAGAGTACTTTTGTCTAGCTGCAGCTGATGCACCAGTACATGGAGTAGAAGGATTTCTCAACAAATCATGCTCCTATTACAAACTAGTGGGACTATGCAGTGTAATCTACCTGGAACTGCTCTGAAAGTCCATTCAGAAACTGCAGTTGGTGCAAAATTTAACAGTACTTGTATTAATGCCAATAGAGCAAATTGGCTACTAGTACATTTATGGGTACAATTAGTGCTGATTTTGACCTATGAAGCTATATTTGGCTTAGTGCTGAGATCCCTGTAGAACCATCTTCTCCAGCAGAGTGCTGGTACATGTGTTCTGCAAAATTGCTATCTTTCTGTGCTTCCATGAGGTTAGGAAGACTAAGGCCAGAAGGTGGTGTTTTTTCATCATTGCCCTATATCAAGGAACAGCCTCTCCTTAGGGAGAAGACTTGCTCCAATAGTGATTGCTTTGCAAAACCTGGTTAAGACAGTTTTATCACAGCACATTTTAGCTTTGTTTAAGGGATTGATACCATTCTGTGACTGAATCTGTATGTCACTCCAGTTAACTTAATGCTGTATATGTTCTCCATTTCTATTTATTATTTTTCTATGTCAGTCATTTTATATTTTTGAATTGTATGCCACTGAATATTTTGATTTGTGATGTATAATTATTATACAAGTATTACTAAAATATAATACTGGTAATCTCCCAGTAGAAATTAAGCTGACCCTCCTTTTTCTTAATGTTTCAGAAGACTTAAAAGATAGAATTATATGAGAGAGGATTCCCTTGAATTTATCATGTCATGATTACTTTCTATTTTATTGAACATATGGTAGTATCATATCTGGCTGGTTTACTGTTCATATGGATGTTGTACTGTGAATGCTTGGTTTGGTTTTTATATTTTATGTAAGCCACCAAGAGTTTTTGGATTGGAGGATATAAAGATGAAAGATAAAATGGAGCAGGAGAATACAGTAGCACAATGCAACATAGAATAAAGTGAAGGTGGGGTAGAGAGTGAAGGACATCTCCCACTTTTAAGGAAAATTCATGAAGAACCTGTCATTAGACAATAATCACTAAGAAGGGACCCTAATTCTAGTTAATAAGACTTAGTTGGGTAATTATGAAGGCCTGTTGGCTAGACTAAAAAGTGAGAAGAAAATTCTCAGAGGAAAGCAAACCACTTCTGTAATGCTGCCAAGAAAATATTTGGCAGGCATCAACCTTGATTTGAGGAATTTTGTACTTTTTAGTGGCCATAGTAGTAAAGGAATTTGGATCTAACTGTTCTCTCTGCAGTGTAATTTATTTTATTACGTTTAATATCATCTGAGTTGGCTGACTGTAGTATATTTATTATCTGCTCTGGGATTTTTAAAAATGTAGTCCAGGATACAAATAGAATTAAATTTAGAAAATACGGAGTTAAAGCCTTGTTATGATAATTGCTTATCTTTTAAGAGATTTTCCTCCGTGTATTGATGCATCATTTTAATTGTGTTTTTACTATCTTGGCATCCAGCAGCCAACCTGAAGTTATTCTAAAAACCTCAGTACTTAAAATGCCAGCATGGACAAATCATGCTGGCATCAGGGCCAAGTCTTTAGAACTTGGCCCTGATTCTGAGCCCAGTTACTAAACAGGTTAATCATCTGATAGAATGGTTGGTATAATACTAGAACTATCTAAACAATTTAGGACATCTAAAATGATCTAAACAAATTTAATCTCACAAATACAGAAATACAGTTCCCCTCCTGTCCCTTAGGAGCCAACAAGGAGATCATATTGAGACTTGCAGGTGGCGAAGAAAAATTACAATCCATTGGCAGAGGAACAGAAATTGATGCAAGGTAGCATTAGATCCAAAACAGAGAAGAAATAAAGTTGTGTCTTGCTTCTGACAAAACAAAATGGTTTGGAAAATCCCTTGAGTTTTAAGCAGAACTATGAATAACTTAGAAACTGAAGTCAGCCTTAACTGAGATGCATTTCTCTTTATGCTAAACTGGAGCCTTTTAAACAAAACAATTCTGTTCATGCTGTTTGATTATAAATTGTGAATGAATTCCTCCAGAATGGGCTGTAATTCTCAGAATAATTTCCTAGAAATAAGCTTCAGTGAACACAATGGGATGAGTTTGAAATAAGCAAATATTGATTTCAATTGCATAGACCATTAATATCAATATGGAACATGTCCCATAAGTTTCAGTCATAACGTTAACCAAATTGAAATTTCTTTTTTTAAAGTTCTGAGGGGAGGAAAATGTTAAATGTTTATGCAAACACTATTGACCAATATCTGTTCCATTAAAATTAATGCCACTAATTAAAACAACTAAAATTGTTATCCCCCCTTATTTTCTTGTCTCCATGTCTAGATGATTTGGAATCAAGCCAACTATCCTATACAAATGCAGTGTCATTCTCTGAATAGCGAGTATATTTTCAGAGTGTATTACTATTGATTCTGGATAGCACATTCCCTTTTCCCTTATATGCACATAGAGCACGCGCACACACACACACACCACACACACAAACACTCACACCATATCCCCATTGCTCACTTCTTGCTGTAGAAGCTAATAGCTAGTACATTTTGGCTACTCGGCAGTAGGTTAAGAGAAGCTGCTGTGCACTAGTTTCTTATTATGATAAAAGCATTTTACTGAGTCCTTCATGCACAGTCACTAAGCAACCTGCTTCAGGTTAATTCTGTTTACAGTGCTATCAAAAATAACTCTGACTTAAATGTGGCAGTCATTAGTATTTCACATCACAGCACAATAGTTATCTATACTTCACACCCACTGTCAGGCAAACAAGGGATATTTACAGTAATATAGCTATGATCACTTGAAAGTCTAGCGGGATCCAAAGTGCACAAACAGTTTTGTGTTGTCAGGATGTGTACATTGTGGAATTCTATATATGCCACAGAATATACAGAGGAATGTAGAGGGCTATTGATTTCATATTCATATAAGGCTCCAAGTGTTCATTTAGCCACAAACTTTCTCTTTCTCTAATTAAAGGAATTAATAAGCAAAAAAACAACCTTGGCTTTTGCCTCAAAAGCTGAAGCCAAGCCACAGAGTATTATTGAAAAAGGTATTCCAGTTTTTGACTGAGTTAGCTAACTAGTTTCCAAAAATCTGGACACCTCTAGAGAATGCCATCTGGTGGCAATCCAGATTTTTGTAGTCCAGATCTGGCAACTCTCATTTTAACTTACATAGTCAAAAGATACCTTTTCCTGTATTTCATAATACAGGAATTTCAGTTTGTATTTGCTTCAATTCAGTTTGTATTTCAGTTTGTTTGTATCATGTATTTGCTCTATTATTTATCTAAGTGGTATTTTAACCTTGGAAATTTCATTAAATGGTTGCTTTCTGAGACAATAACATTAACAAAACGACATAAAAATTAAGCATATTCTTTCCATTCTCCATCTTTTCCTTCGTTCCTTCCTCTCTCACACACACACAAGTTTGCAACCTCTTGTACTCTACTAGTTGGTAACAGTCTGGTTTTAGAAAATTCATACTGTGTCAGGAAAGAAAAGCTGCAACAAAATTATATGTATGAGAGACTGTAAGAAAATCCCAGCAGGAAAATATGTTTTCAGATCTCACCTCTGAATTACTCTCATTATAATAACCCATTTGATGTCAGGGTATGACAGATTAGAAGCTTTTTATTGCTAGACCTCACTCAACACAGATTTAAATGAAGTACATCTGGTTATTGTACAGGTCACTGTGTTTAAATAACAACCTTCAAATAATTCTTTGACATTTAAAAGGAAAGAGAAATATTGTCATGTGGCAGATACACCATAGATAAAGCATAGGGCAGTTTGGTCAGTATGCTTATTTGTGTGTGTCTCCAGCAGGCATTTTCATGGTTGGTAATCAAGTAGCTAGGCTTATTGATTGTCAGTATTTTACAAAATATCCCTGCTTTAAAACCTTTAACTCCAATTGTCATTTTAAAATATTGCAGTCACGGGAGTCAAACTTGGTAACTTCCAAGAAGTTTGAAGATCAGTTATATGAACATTGCTCATACTAAATAAGCAAGAGAAAATAAGCAATGTTGGTCTCTTGCATTTTAATTTTGACCTTCTGAAATTTCCTTAGATTTGTCTGCACCTTGTTTCATACAGTTACTCCCCAAAAATGGCTATTTTCAGCACCTAGATAGCGTTTCTCCACGTGAACGTGAATTTTTGTTTTGCAGGAATGAAATTCATTTACTAAAATAGGAGACAGGAAATGAAATAGAAGTAAATATTAATGATTAGATACCGTATAAAAATGTTCTGGGCATAATATTAAAAGTTTTTTTTCTCCTTTAGTTTTACTAATCTTGAAAAGTTCTGTTATAGTAAGAGATTTCATATCATAATGTGACAGTGATATCTTATTGTCAAGATTAGAACATACTTTTCAGTTTACAGAGATTGGTTTAAATAAACATGAATTAAAACAATACAATTCAGGCATAGTTCCAAAGGTGTCCCTGACACAATTATTTCAAATACCCTCAGCATTTGAAGTAGAAAGTAGTCCACGATTTATTTACAGGGCTAGTTTTGACGCTATTTGAGCTAAACTTTTGATTTAGCTGCTAAAAATACTATAACTACCTTAAATGTAACCAGGGTATTATTTTACACCTTTCCCAATATTGCCTGTGGTACATTGAATTTGTTCCACTGTTGACGTTTTTCATCCATAAATGCCACAACAGTTTTGGAAATTGGTTTTAAACACTTCAACAACTAATATTAACTTTGCCTCATTCCTTAATGGAGTTTAGGTTGCAGGGGAAAAGCTAAAAACGTGTTAGAGCAAGTCAAATAGTCCTTCAGTGAAAATAGTACTGACAGAAGCATATTTTCTTTCTTTCTTTCTTCCTTCATTTCTTTCTTTAGTAACCACAAATGATTCTATGACTTTAAGGATATATAAATATATTTAACAAATGCTGTGCAAGCTATTAGTGTTTAGTGCCCAAAGGTTAATCAGAATAAATCTTACAATTTCAGTTTAGTTCTTAATGGACTCTACTTGAGAATGTAAATTAATGAATGTAGAACTATTTGTCACATTCAGTTATCATTCTACTTAAAGACCAAATGCCATGGAATCAGAATAAAAAGATAAAATTTCTCTGAATTATTAGTTCTGGAAGCTGTCTTCTAAAACTTTATCCCCCATGATGTGTTCACATAGGTTTGTTTGTTTGTTTGTTTGTTTGTTTGTTTGTTTATTTATTTATTTATTTAATTTATATCCCGCCCTTCTCCCCGAAGGGACTCAGGGCGGTGAACAGCCGAGAATTAAAATAACATGCAATATAAAAGTTAAAATAATTAAGAATAAATTAAATTAAACGGCCACCCCAATTTAAAACCCCTAGCAATACAATTAAAAACCCTTAAAACCTATTCAGGCCAGGCTGGCTTGCTGAAATAAAAACGTCTTCAGGGCCTTACGGAAAGTGCGGAGATCCGGAATCAGCCGTATTCCGGGAGGTAGCTCGTTCCAGAGGGCAGGTGCTCCCACAGAGAAGGCCCTCCCCCTGGGGGCCGCCAGCCGACATTGCTTGACCGACGGCACCCTGAGAAGGCCCTCTCTGTGAGAGCGTATTGGCCGGTGGGAGGTTATCGGTAGCAGCAGGCGGTCTCGTAAATACCCTGGCCCTAAGCCATGGAGCGCTTTAAAGGTGAGAACCAACACCTTGAAGCGCACTCGGAAGACCACCGGGAGCCAGTGCAGCTCGCGCAGGAGAGGTGTTATATGGGAGTGCCATGTCGCTCCCGTAATCATTCGCGCGGCCGCATTCTGGACCTTTTTATATATAAAGATACACTGACTATATGAGAAAGATAGGCATAATTTTATATACAAGGTGCACAAATACTGCATAAGTTATATTTAATGTATCTGACTAATTGGAAATCATCGAATAAAAAAATTATTTGAAAAAGGAGTATAGGTCATTTAGTCAATTAGTTAATTAAAACAGTACAAACCACTACTGCTTAATAGTGATAAAGATACTCCTTGAAACCTTTCAGTCATAGGGAATCAGCCATTGTTATAGTCAGATTGTCCAGTAATTTTTAAATCAAGATTTCCCCCTAATTCTCAGATTTTTATGTAATAACCTAGTAATGGTCTTGACTTCAACAGATGTTTGATGCATCTTACATATGATAGCTTAAGATATTTGTAGACCACTAATGTATTTCCTTTGTGTCTTTTCTTTTGTCATATGGAAATACAGTGTCATTTTAACTAGATATGTTAAGATTACTCCATTTACTTACTAATGCTCTAAAATATTTATTGTGGCATTGCAATCCCATATTAGATTCATGGTCTTTTCTTTTCTTTGTAATAATGATTCAGGCTTCTGTTCCTCCTTTGCCTCTACATTTATGAATACCAGGAGATCATGCATGAGGATAATAATGAAAATAAAATATGTTAGATTTATATCCTGACACTTAAACACACACACACACTTACCCTGTCCCCTTATAATCCAAGGCAGATCGCATAATGTTGTCTCTCCCCCCCCCACTCAAACCTGTGGAGTAGGTAATACTGGGAGAGAATGACTTAAGTTCAATTTATCCAGTGAGCTCCAGTAAACAAATTTCTCTGAAAAGCAGGAACAATTTCCATTGGCACCCATCCCCCCCAAAATCCTTTTTCTAATTGTTAGCATCTTAATTTGTATGAGAAGCTGCTGCTTCCCAAATCTGGATCTTAAGACAGTCACATCTGTATAAGCACATATTAGTATTTTCTCCCAATAATTCTGCATATAGATTTGCCATTGTAACTCTGTTTAAGAAATTTAAAACTGAGATTTATGTTGCTTTATAGATGTTCAAGAGCATTATTTCCTTGATTTTATTGTATCGGTGAATAAATAATTGTTTGTTTCAGGATAGTAAGTAATAATAAATATACTTATGGTTAGCATATTGATTAAAACCAAATTTTGACAATGCATTAAAATGGACAACTGGTTTTGTTTGTTACTTGGATTGTTTTTGAATCTACCAAAGTTGCTCATGTTCAGTTATGTAACATTTTGGTGGTGGTGCTTCTCCTCTTTTTTTCTTTTTTAATTTGGTCTCAGATACTATAAGGGGTATGTTGGGAATGTTATAATTATCTAGAAGAGACAAGACTATTTTTTTCAACAAGTTATTTTTACTTAACATAGTTATGCTTGGAGGTTAGTTTCTTTCACACCCAAAAAGTAACTAACCACAAAGCATTAGTATACACTACACAGATAGTGTATTTTAATAAATAAATGTTTAACAGAGTATTTTGGTATAGTTTGATTTGATTGTTCAGGCCTGATAGAAGACTCAAAATTGGATTGTCTTAAAGCCTAAAAATAATTTCAAAATTTATTTAAACATTGTAATATTTTCACTTGTCAATTTCTTTTAATGTTTTATGTATATTGTAGAAATATCTAAATTTTCTGATTGTTCATCTCTTTATCTAATAATGATAATTATTAGTAATAGTAATATTATTAACAAATTAATTCATTAAAATACAAATGTGTCAGCTTCCTTGTCTATTAATTTAATTGCATTAATATATATGCTCCTCTAAAAGATGCAATCTAATTTCTTTTAGAAACCTACATACATATTAGTCATGCAAAGCACTGTGATCTGTGCTTTGCATGATATAGTGTGTTATTTTGTTTAATTGATAGATCAATGGCTTACTCTGGCCCAGCCATGATAACAGTCATCTGAATGTAAAGGAGAAACAGGCAATAAATGTTAATGAGATGCTGCTAGTTTAGAATACACATGTGTCTGTTTCCCGTTTTCCATACTTTCTATTACTAATACGTAAGGATTATTTTTGCAAGGAAAAGTAGAGATTGTAATATCCTATGTAATAGCTTCAATCATATTTTCATAATATTTTTAAAAGTTGTTGACAATATGTACACAAAGAATATTTTATTTCAGAGAAATCTTCCAAAGTTTTTGCAAATGCTTCTGCTCCAATTTTTTTTTTTTTTTTTTTGGTGGGGAGGGGAAGAGAAATGTGTGGCTGTGCATTTTAAGTATTTTTCTCTATAACATCAAAACTTGCATCAGGGGAATAACATTGTATGTCAGTTGTCTCCTTCATATCAAAAGAAATCCTTTTCTTCTTTACAGAAATAGAGGACAAAGCCAACTTGGAAAAAACATTAATTATACCAAATGTTCCATACTTGTTTCAGTAAAATGATTTTAAAATCTAGTATTGACTAGATTTTAGTCAATACTTAGTCATACTTTATATTAAAGTGATTAAACTAATAAGATATTAGTTAATAAATAAAAGTATTCTTTTCTATATTCCTTCAGCTTCCTTGATCCTTATTTTCTTTGATCCTTCAGTTGCAACAAAAATCCAAATAGAGCTGCTGGATTTCATAAAAGCATTTGAAGGTTAAACACAGCACCCGTCAATAATACTAGGTTACTAGCTAATGAACTGTCTAACACATCAAATTCACCTAAGAGAAACTTTCCTTGATTTAGAAAATATACAGAATATAGAAACATATAGAAAACATATAAATTCACACTTTGCATTACACCAGTATTTTTTTAATAAACCATAATTGGCTAAGTCATAATTTACGCTTATTAACCCCAATGATTTGTTTTAAAAATCCCTCTAAACTATAATCAGGCAAACCATACTGTGGCTTTTTTCAATTTGTATTTTCAATCCCAGTGAAAAAATGGCATTTGTCTTAAGCATTTATATTTTTTTTAAATGGTGAATTTAAGCTTTCTTATAGACAAAAATAACTTGAAAAGGACTCGTATAAACTGGATAATTGTATATTGGTGTGAAGAACCAGAGGACTGGTATTTCTGTGATTGTTGCTGTGTCTGGTGAATATTTCTGATAAGCAAATGGATACTGACTATATAATTATATTTGAGATTTCATTCATTAACACATATGTGAGCATATACTTGTATTTATACACCCATAAAAGATAGCTCTGTTAAGATGTACTATACTCAGTTTAAAATATATATATATATATTTTTTTTAAATTTTACTCGAAAGTTCTTCTGATTCTTTATAAACTATTTTACCACAGAGATATCAGCAATCTATTAATACAGCTATATAGTATTCATGATTACAATAGTTACAGTTATCATAAACGCTTTAAAACAAATAAGATGAATGTCCATTTCTTAATTGCGTATCTAAGTAGTACCGTTTCAATCCATTTATGTATTTTTGTTTTGCTTTGGGAGAGTTGCTTTATTTTTTTATTTTTTTTAGTATGGTAGGCAAAATACAATCAAAAGCTCTTAGCTAATTTATCTTGAGTTCTTTTTTTACTTCAATAGTGAGCATTCTATTCTCTCTTAAGTGCTTTCATCACTATGTGTTGGCCATGTCCAATCTCAACTTCTTTACATAGTATTAGGATTTATCCATTTTAAATTAACATATATTACATCTAGTTTGCTTAGGGATCTGCATGATATATGACTTTAGAATGGGCTTTAGAATAAGTTCATTACTAATCCAATAGTGAGCTCCTGACCCAGGCAAAAACTAACTGGCTGCATCTTCTGTAGGTGTCTGTGAATACTGAAGTATGAATTTTGTAACTAACTGAGGTGTACTGTGCAGTAAGAAATTTAATAAGAGCTTGTGCATGTGTGTGTCATTTCTCTTCCTTCAGGCAAGGCAGTTTTCCTGTCATCAATCAGAGTGGCATTATGGGATCCAGCTCTCCATACACCCAACCAATGAACAGCAATTCAAGTCTGATGAACCCTCAAACTTCTCCTTACAGCATGGCACCTAATATGGTGAACAGTTCCACAGGTAATGACTGGTAAAATTTCAAGGAGTAGCAGGCTGCTTTTTCAAAGGTAGAAACCTTTAAAGTGTTTCTCTTTGACAGCGGTACAATTGCATATGCATCACTCAGAAACCTGCTGTAATAATTTGAAAATTCCCAATCACTTTGTCAACTCCTAGATATATCTCCGCCATATCTCTACTTTCTCTTCTTTGTTTCTTGAAAACATGGGCTTTGCCCATTTGACAGCTGGCAGATCTAGAAGAAGACTTTTGTTTAAAATGTAGCTGGGATCTTGAAACCAGGATTCCTATGGATAATATTTTTGCCCAAAATAACTGAATGTCTCATAATACGTCTGTTACCTACCTCAAATATAACTTTCTGAAAGACCCAGGTAGTGTATTTGTCTAAGAAAATAGAAAGAAAATGAACTTTTTCCAGTAAAATTTACTGAAATATTACTTTACATTTATTTTTGTTTGCAGGAATATCATTACAAGGCATCTTGTTCCCTGCGAGATTATTTAGTTGCTCATTTTCATTGCTGTAATATTTAGACTTACATTATCCATTTCATTTCCCCCCTCTCCAATGACAGTGTCATAATGAGCTTTTCCAGCAGCCATGTTGTCTTGAGTTATAAGTGAAAAAGGACTATTTAGTCACATGTATGGAATAGTTTCCCAACAAATAGGCAGACAAGGGACATTTGTACTTCATCCCGCTCTCTCTCTCTCTCTCTCTCTCTCTCTCTCTCTCTCTCTCTCTCTCTCTCTCTCTTCCCACAACCTTTTAAAGTTTTTGTTTGCATATTTTTGGTTTTCTGCAGTATTTTTCTGGGAGCTGAAAATACCCATTATTGGCCTATGGCCTCATTATGCCTGCTTTTTTTACCCCAAAGGCAACTATTTAACAGAGGTACTCCCACTGGTCTTATTTATAATGGTTTTATGTTGTGTTTTCAACAAGGATAAGGAGAGGAATGAAAACTTTTAATCATACAGGAGGTTTTTTTTTTTTTAATATAAAATAAAATTGCTTCTTTTAGTATTAGGCACAAGCAGCACATTTTTACTCCAGTTGAAAAAGGAAAAGTCTTGTTAAGCAAATGATAATCATCTGCTTATTCCTCATCAAAGCTGTCATAGGTATTACTGTGTTTGGGTTATGTAGTTACCTATTTTGTCTGCCTGGCTGAAATAAAATTACTTTTGAGCATTGAAGCTACGCTATAAATTCTAGCTTTCTGCTTAGCAGCAGTAATTTTTTTACCCTAACTTCTCTGGTTCCTAGATCTGCAAACATCACCAACAAGCAAACAGATGTTAGAACGTCCTGCCTAAGAAGATTTATGTATTGCAAAAGAAAAACCAGTTTTAAGAAAGATACACAGGGCGATTTTTTCTTCAGATAGCTCAGCCATTTATTACTTCATACAGTGGAAATCTATTCAATACAAAATCAC
The DNA here is from genome assembly GCF_029215685.1 of Pituophis catenifer annectens. Taxonomy (NCBI): domain Eukaryota; kingdom Metazoa; phylum Chordata; class Lepidosauria; order Squamata; family Colubridae; genus Pituophis; species Pituophis catenifer. The sequence continues at coordinate 78,725,392 of NW_027256881.1, read as the reverse complement.
TTATCATATGTCTTTTGTATGCAGTAGTCATTGTATTTTTATTGCACTACACATTCTGAAAAATTGAGTTTTTACTGTAATTTAACCATAGAAGAGAATATATGTAGCTCAGGATTGAACTGTGGAGTCTTGTGCTCTCTGAGGTTGCTTGTTTTCTGGCAGATATTTCATTACCCAACTAGGCAGCATCAACAGTGTTGTTCTCTGTTTATGTATAGTATTATCTTCCCAGTGTTTTCTCCTAAGTAATTCCTTGAATAGGATATTGTTTTCTGCTTACTTGTTCTTTTGGTGCTAATCCCTACTTATTTGGGTGTAGGCTGCTTTAGAGGATGTGTTCTAGTCTTTTTGTTTCCTTCTTAGCTTTTTTATTATCTCTTTTGAATAATATGTAAATGTGTTTATTTCTATGTGTCTATTAATGGCTGATTTACCTGAATGCCAAGCTTCTGGTAATTCCCTAGCCTTTTTGTCTAGGATGTTCACAGTTTCCAAATGGAAACTATGGTTGAGTCTGTCCATGTGTCGTGAGATGAAGGACTTTTCATTATGTCTTTTGACTCCTAGTTGGTGTTAAATTAAAATAATACAATATTAAAATCCCATCAAACAATTTTGAGAAGCAATAGCAGCAGTGAATGCATCAATTTTAATTTTTAATATGGCAAATATTGATAAATCTAACCCAGGGAAACAAAAGCTCTTTTATGCTCCTCCATAAGCTTTTTTTAAAGTAGAAAGGGATCCTGATAGAAAAAAGTTTAAAAATCATTGACTTAAATGAAATCTTTCCCAACTTTGTCATCCTTTGGAACTGTGGATTTGAAGCTGCAGAATTTGCAGCAACAGACCTAATTGCTGGGACATTCTGAAAGTTAAAGTCCACATATTTGGATGGTACCAGGTTGGAGCAGGCGCAAAGTTGTTTTTGTTGCATTTTTTAAAATTTACTCTAATTGAGTAATTTAACTAATTTAACTAGGGTTATGTAATGTGAACAAAACAACATTGTTGTATTGGTGTTGCTCCACAGCAAAAGCAGAAAATAATCCTAGCTCAAGAATTTTTCACCAGCCAGGAAGGTTTAGCCAGGTTTACTACATTCTTTCTCTCTGATTCTGATCACATGCAAGAGTTTTCAGGGACCTCTATATATTGTCTCGAAAGAGGACGTTGTAGTTCTGCCAATAATAGTTTAATAGAATTATCCAAAGACATTAATTCAGATAACTGGCACTTTAACTATCTCTTTGTTCCATTAGCTCAACATAGAAGACAAAGAAAATACCCCTTAGATGATCTTGGAAGATAGGAAGCATTTCAAGTAGCCTCTTGGTAGAGATGAATTGTTATAGGCCTTAGTAATTAAATAATTATTGAAAGGGAAACAAAAGTGGGTATGTATATAACTGCCTTTGCAGTTATAATGCCTAGGAAAAAATTGCAAGCATGAGAAATATTTCATTTGAAAAAAGGAAGCATGCATTAAAATTTTACTTCATGACTATAACTTTGGGTTTTTTCCCCATTTTTTTGTCTTGTGGTTCACTACTGGAGATAAATTTTCATTATGCTTGTTTTAGTAAAAAAAAAAAAAAAAGTATTGCATAACAATATTGCTGAGTCTGTATAAACTTGCCATTAATGTAATTATATTTTAAGATAATTTTTGTTCTAGCCACAAACAGTGTTTCTTCTATTTTTGCTTAAGTAAATTGGCACAAAATATTATATTTGGCTTTACAGCTTTACCGCTGCTTACTTCAGCAGTTCTGTTCCAAGCAAAGCACATCTGTCACTGTGGTAGTCATTTGCCTTGATCCAGGAATCTGTCTATCCACAAAAAGTGTTCAGGCATATTTCAGAAAATATAGGAACTCTAGCTATGAGACTATAGACAGTTTGTGAATTCCCTATTCTGGGAAAAGTATTGGGTGGTAATGTAACGTAATACAAGCTACAGACAATGTATTTAGATCTCAGAACCAATCTTTTCCTACAACCAACATTTTCATTTTGCAAAAACGTGGATAAAAGATTTGTGGGATGATACTACAGTGCAGTCACAATATTCTGAGCTGAACTTGAGCCATTGTGGTGCAAAGGGGAGGCATCAGATGTAATGGATTACCCAGAATACTATTATTTTTAGGAACACCATTAGACTGAGTTCCTGCTATAGAGGGAGTGTAATCCCATCCAGAGTAGCCAATCTCCCCATTTTCAAGATCAGGAAGGCTGAGCTGGCAAGCTCGCATCACAATATCTCTCAGCACGTTCTGGATTGTGTCCTCCTCTTTTTCCTCTGCTATCACACATTGTTTCTGCCATTTGCAGACTGCTTATAAATAAGAATTTTGGATAAGTAAACATGCACATAGTTTTGTTTTAATCTCACACAGTAAGGATGAATAGGCTCTTTTAGACTGGGCTCAAGGAAAAAGAGCTTCCTCTGTCTCAACTCTCAGTAGGGTCTGGATATATTTGTGGCCTGACTCAGTATAAGATAGTTAAATCTGACATAGTAGTCAAGGCAGTGGTGAAATCCAATTTTAAATACTACCGGTTCTGTGGGCATGGCTTGGTGGGCGTGGTGTAGTGTGGCTTAGTGAACGTGGCAGGGAAAGGATACTGCAAAATCCCCATTCCCTCCTCACTCCTGGGGGAAGGATATTGCAAAATCTCCATTCCCATCCCACTCTGGGGCCAGCCAGAGGTGACATTTGCTGGTTCTCTGAACTACTCAAAATTTCTGCTACCAGTTCTCCGAACTACTCAAAATTTCCACTACCGGTTCTCTGAACTACTCAAATTTTCCGCTACTGGTTCTCCAGAACCTGCTGGATTTCACCCCTGAGTCAAAGTGTTATTCTTTAACCAGGGAAAGTTAAATTCAAACCCATCTTTAACCATGAAGACTCTATGGTGGTTATCAGCCCTTCCCTCTGAACCCAACCCACATTACAAAGTTATACTGATATGGGGGCAAAATAAAAGGAGATCCCCATGTAAGATCTCATTAATTCTAGAAGGCAGTAAGTGCATAATTCAACTGCTGACGTATTAGGATTTTTATTGCTTCTAGCAAAGTTGCTTGAGTTGCCACTAGCATTGAGAACATTTTCTACAATATCCTTATCAGAAGATAGGGGAGAAAATACAGACAGCTTGACTGCAATATAAATTATGTTGTATTTGCCTTTAAGTGTGCTAAGTTTGGTGTTTTGTAGGTCATTCAGAACCTTGACCCATATTTTCTTTTCTCAACTATCCCAACTTTCAACTTAGAAAAAGCCTAAGGCTATTTCTTAGAGCCTATTCACTCTCTACAGCAATACTTTTTCAGTAATAGATGTCACGGTTATCTTCCATTTTTACGTTTTGTGTCTTTTGACAATTTATGGGCTCGATTGTTAATGTGTATGCACTAGAGTTTGCCAGAATAGTGACAATTGCATTCTTTCACTGCTTGAAACAGGGTCAAAATGATGCCCTCAGTTTGTCATTGGACTTGAAAGCAAAGGGACTCAGGAGACCTTATAAAGAACATTGCAGCAAAAGATGGAGAATGCCACAAGAAAGCTAGAATTTATTATCTATTTAAAAACCTAGCACTAGTTGTTCTTTCTCAAGATGACAGTAGCTTTGCTCTAGTTGTAACTGTGGACAATGGATCACAGTACAGATGGCAATTTTCTTGTATCCAGATGTGCTTCATAATTCACAGCGGAAACATATGTGGCAGATGTCTTATAAGCTCTCTTGCTGACTCAGGCAAGAAATAAACCAATTTCAGGAGATATAGATTGCCCATGATTCTTCTTCCATAACATATCATCCAGGATTTAGATTACACTTTTCTATTCAAATTATTCTGCTCCTATGCAATCATTCAAATGGTTACCTGAATAATTTAGAAGTAGCAGAAATTATCATTCTTTGTGTAACTCACTGTTCAAGCTTCTTTTGGAAGGCTTGCAGCAGCTTTATATACACCTAATACCAGCGAATTCACAAATAACTTTGACTGGCATTATAGTCTGATTTGGGGTGGGGGGCAGTAGAGAAGATGCTAGCCATACTGAAGGTGGTCTTCTGATCTGGAATCAGCATATTCATTTTGGGAGGGCATTTTGGACTTCTTATTCATTTCATTAAAAAATGCACTAGGATGTTTTACCTGTTCCCTAAATCCCTTTGTTTTCTGCTATTCCGTTAGTTGAGAAGAACAATATGTTCTACTTGTAAAGCTGTAGGAAAGCTGTATTACAATTTCTAAATTTTGCTCCCTTTTAGTTTTGTCTTCTTTGGCCTACCGATACAGTTCACAGACCTATATTCAATATATTGTTAGCTGTATACTCCTGTGGCACATGCTGGATAGGTTTTTTTGGCAGAGCCATTCTCCCAACCTGCAGTGAAGTGATGCTAAAAATATTAGCAAATTAGCACCATGAAGCTTGCCAGCTTATCCGCCAGAGTCTTGCTCCTTCTCTCACTGCTGTAATTAAAACTAATTATTTCCTAAAACATAGTAATACATGGATATGTGCAGTAATCATTTTGTAGTGGGCAATCTGCAAAGTGTTTTTTTAAAGCTCCCCCTTTCCCTTTGGCTTGTTCTCCCACATGTTGGCTGCTGCTTGGAATGCTGTTTTACTCTGTTGCAGAAAAGCAAAGCAGCCCAGCAACCATAGGCTGAAGCTTCTGGGTCTGTAATCATTGGCATATTTCACTAGCTTTTTTCTTCTTCTTTTTTTTGCCACTCAGGATTTTTATATGAATTGTAAATAGATACCAGAATAACCTGTTCGTTAGTGTTTTTACTGCAATCTGGGTCGGTCACCAGGACCAGATATTTTGTCTTCTGTGCTTTGGGAGTCGTGCCGGAGCTCTTCCTCAGGGAACTTCTCCCTAGCAGAGTGAGAGAGAAGTTCCCTGAGGATGGGCTCCAGCACGAATGTCCAAAAGCTCGGAAGACAAAACCTCTTGTTCCGGTGACTGACCCAGATTGGATCCGGCAACATTATCCTGGGACATGTATATTCAACTTCATTCATAAGTGTTTTTACTGTATGTTGAAGAATGTATTTAAAAAAGAAACTACTAATAGCATTTGCTGGGAGACTTTGATTTTATAGGAAACACTGAATGAATTACACACATATATAATATATATACTGTATGTACAACTTTTTTAACCTTTAACTTGGGTAAAACAGGGCAAAACTTTGTCAACAAAGGTACCTTTACCTCCTGGGGGGGGAGGGAGGGAGGAAGGAAGGAAGGAAAGGAAGGAAGATTGATTTCCAGTGCTTACTGCCAGCTTCCCATAAGAAAACACAGTGGGGAAGCCAGCAGGAAGTCGGACGTCACTTCTGCTTCCACTGCTTTTTGCCCTACCCACAGTCATTGTGTTCTTCTCTTTAGGTAAGTAAATATATCTGAAATGATGACCCAACAAGGCACAGATTGTCTAGTATACACTACAAGTAGTCATCAATTTATGACCAATCTTTAGCAACCATTCAAAGTTACTATGAATCCCTCAAAAGGTACTGACAAACCAATTCTAAAATTCATCCCCTCCAGTGCAGTCACATGCACATTTTGGATGCTTGGCAACCATCTGCAACTGGCCTGCATTTATGGGCATTTGCAGCATCCCAGAGTCTCATGACTGTGAATTATGACTTTTTTTTTTGCCGAAAACAGGCATTTATTTCCAGTTTCCCACAAAAAAGCTCCAGAAGCAAACAATGGGTTCGTCTAATGACTGCAGATTTGCTTAAAGCCAATGGTTTTGCTTAATGACTGTAGTGATTCACTTAATGACCCCCACTAAAACTCAGGTCGATCATATGGTTGACACATTTTATGACCATCATGACTTACAACCATAATGGACAGTCTCTATTACAGTCATAAGTCAAGGACTACCTGTATGGTTTTCAATTATTTCTAGAAAATATTTGCAAGTATAAGAGGAGTTGCTGTTTTTTATTTGTGCTTTAGGGTTAAGCACATGTAGTCACAACTGTATATCTTGAATTTTACACAGTTGTGGATCTATGGAGTGTATCCTACAGCCATACTGGTACCTGTCCCTAATCCAAAACAGAATGTAGAAAAATAATAGGAGAAATAGGCAAAGATAGAAGAACCATGAAAAGAGAATGGAAATAGGTTTAGAAGATTGACTCAGGAATGCAGTTTCAGGCTATGGATATTCATCAAGAAAGTACCTTAACTTAAACACTTCTGCTGTTTAAATATGAGAATATACTATAAAAGGAAACGTAAGATATAATTTTGATTCAGCTATTTCTTTTCCTCTTGAAGTTTGAAATAGGAAATTTCCACGATGAGCAGCAATGGCCTTATAACTTACTTCTCACATCTTTCCAACACTAGGAAGAAAACGAACATTTCTGAGGCATACCTCTGTGATATGGCTGCATGAGTGTTACTTGAACAAGAATTATCAATATTACACTACACTGTATTCCCAACTGGCGTCTTTAGAGCTGAATGTTCATGTCAGCCACTGAGAGATCTATGAAATAATTTACCTGTTAAAGAATGTAGCACAGTTAAATCTATTGCAGGCCAGGCATTTGTTAACTAGAAGGTTGGTAGAATATTACAAAGTGCTTACTAATGTAATTGTAAGGCTTTCATTCTACTTCTGAAACCGTAATGCATTGCAAATTTCAATTCGGTGCCTTAATGTATAAATTGTAATAGCTGGTGTGACAGTGATTGGTATCTCTGTCTTCTATCAAAGGCCTATCGGATCTGTAAAGTGATCCATGGATGCAGAAGTTTGATACACATACCCAGTTTTCTTGTAAAAAAAAAATAAATAAAGGTCCTAAGGTTAGAAATGAGAATAAAGGGAAGAGTAAATCTTTGGATTATCAGAATCACTTAAATCCATTTAAATAAACAAATCACACATTTCTCTTTTATTACAGTCCCAGCTTTCTTGGTCTCCAGTGCTTTAGTGTGCTGTTTTGTTCTGTTCAAGAAATACTCAGTATTTTGACATTTATTGTAAATGCATCTAATCACAGTAGCTTTTCAGTAGTACTGATGTTCCATAATGGGTGACTGCATTCTGTATGCGAAAGTAGCATGACTGATAAAAATTCTCATAAAATTGAACATAGTTATATTTGAGATAACTCATCTAACACTTCAACAGTGTTTGCCAGCTCACAAATCAAAGATGGGCTTAATAAAGTTGGTCGTCATTTTCCAGAATGAATGTGGCATATGTGGCTGTAAAGAGTTGTGCAATTGCTTCCCCTTAAGAAACATTTAATTCATTTTCAAAATCTATTTGCTGAGATACAAAACTCTTCCCAGCTTCCATAAGAGTAAGAACATCCACCTTTTCTGACCGTCTTGTGCCAACAGTTGGGGACAGAAGGAAGTTACCGTTAATCATGTCTCCTGTTTTCAATTAGCACCTATGGGCCTTGCAGATTTGATGACTCAAGGTGAGTCCAAATTGCCCGTTCCTCTCAAACCGGATGGAAAAGAAGAAGGACCTCCCCAGCCAGAGAGCAAAAAGGTACTTCCTTCCCTTGCATGCATTCTTGGTTTGGCATAGCAGAACTCTGTGGCTTTGTCTTTCGTTCTCTGATTTGAGCTTGCTCCTTCAGTTCTTTCCTGCATGGTTTTTTTTTTCCCATTCATATGCAATCTATTATTTTGGTTTTATTCTTTTCCTTATCTGGATCTGAAAGTTACTAGTTCTTATGGCATTACCTTGGGAGGTGGCGAAATAAAGCTCAATAAAATCTTCTAGTGGGGGTTCAATTAATCCCTGAGTGGGAAAAAGTGGATCTTATCTTGGCCTTGGTACTTGGCAGCCATGTTTTCTCTGTCTTCCATTATAGCTTCCTGTTTTGGCTGTTTCAATAGCCACAGCATATTTTAATCCTTTGCTTTATTTCCTTATTTGATAAAAATAAGATGACCAGCTTTCTTTATATTTTTTCTCTCTCTCCCTTTCTTTCTTTCTTTCTTTCTTTCTTTCTTTCTTTCTTTCTTTCTCTTTCTCTCTCTTTATCTCATGAGGGGAAACCCCTGCTTGATGCTCCATTTAGCTTGACGAAAGCATGGTGGCATAGCAGCTTAAGCTAAGCATCCAGCAAAATTGCAAGATTATTATGATAAATGTTGTTTTAAGGCATATGTATATTATACGTGTGTGTTTTTTTCTCTGTGTGTCTCTGTTTATATTTCATACAGTTAAAAAAATGGTCAGTCTGTTAAACTGGATGTATTTTTTTTTTCCTTTTTAATAAAGTTTGCCCTGCCTTTGTCCTTTTTTTATTCCTCTACCACAGGATAGCTACAGCTCTCAGGGTATTTCTCAGCCCCCAACCCCAGGCAACCTGCCAGTCCCTTCCCCAATGTCCCCAAGTTCTGCTAGCATCTCCTCATTTCATGGAGATGAAAGTGATAGCATTGGCAGCCCAGGCTGGCCAAAGACTCCATCAAGCCCTGTAAGTGGCTCTGGCTTTTGTTTTTTTGGGGTTTTTTTGTATTTGTTAATATTTTAATGCTTGCTTGTCTGTTTTATAGATTCTTTTGTTCATTATTTATCCGCTAAAGGATTTGTTTAATGTAAGCAGAGGCTAAATTCTGCTCTTGGTTCTCTACGTGCAGCTCATCCCTTCTTTCGCTCAGGTTTAGGTGGGAGTTGAGCTTGCTTGACTGAGGGCAAAATTTGGCCCAGCCCAATTTTAAATAATGATGTTGTGAAGCAAATCTTTCTCTCATAATGCATCAGCTTACAAAGCATGCTTTCTGTGTTGATCAGGACATTCTGTCTCTGTTATGGGGTCCAAACTCTTAGCAAACTAAAGGGATTTTCAATTGGTCATAAATAGCATAGCAATCTAAAAATTCATTTCTTCTGGTTTCAAAACATTGTTGTTCTCACTTGTGTGCAGTACAGAACAACGTAGATAATAATTTCTGAGCAGCCTAACGTACTTGCCACATTAGAAAGTTATTTTTGGAATAGGTGAAATCTTGCAAAGTGTAAATATAGTTTTTATACAGCATTTTAACAAGAACAGTATTTGTTACAAAGATTTCAGATACCAAAGCTTAACTAATTTTTCTCAACTACGTTAATTTTTATTGTAACATTAAGAAAAATATTTCTGCTTTTAAGAAATTTTTGCTGTGTGATAACATGAATGCTGAAAAGTTTCACTAATTTGTTATAAAGTTCAGCAGAGTGCTTTCAACAACGTCTTGATTTTTATGTGACATTTAATGGAAATAGTGTGTAAAAAAGACAAGAATGAAAAACAATGTATAAAATGAAACATTATTTCTCTTCAGTGTTTTTTTTTTTAAATATGTATTTTCACCTTGTAGATGCATCAGTAAAAAAATGTTTAGAGGCCTCCAAAATCAGCATTCCAAATCTAGCTCATGCTAAATTGCCATTTTTAAAAACTAATTTGCCTATATATTTTAAAAAATGGGGAAAAAATGCCGTGACCCACTCCACATAAATGCTCATTATTGGCAAAAAACAACAACAACAACAGAATATTCTGATATGATGACATGAACACAAGATCAGCCTTCTCAGCTTAGTGTTCTCAAATGTGTTGAGGCTACAACTACTGAAATTCTACCCCCTCCTTCCTTACTGGGAGTTCTGGCGATTGCAGTTTCAGCATACTCCAGGTAGTCCTCGACGTATGAACACAATTAAGCCCAGAATTTCTCTTGCTAAGTGAAACGGTTGATAAATGAATTTTGCCTCATTTGACAACCTTTCTTGCAGTTGTTAAGTTAGTAACATGGTTGTAAAGTGAATCTGGCTTCCCCACTGACTTTGCTTGTCAGAAGATCACAAAAGGTGATCACAAGACCCCAGGATACTGCAACCATCATAAGTAATGAGCCAGTTGCCAAGCATCCGAATATTGATCACGTGATCAAAATAACTGAAAAATGGTCACTTTTTTCAGTGCTGCTGTTAAACTTCAAACAATCAATAAATTAAGGATTACCTTTAGTTTATGGAAAGACTACTTAAACTTTATGGAGGCAAAGAGGGCTACTCTTTCTTCCAGATCTGTTTCCTTGACATCTTGGGTTAATTGTAATTTCTAGTTTTTTAGGTGAAGCTTAGAAGTACTTGATGTCTTGGAAAAAATACTTCTGTTTCCGATTGCCTTCCTTCTCTCTCTTTCTGTCTAAATTCTTTCCAAAGAAAATATAAATGCAATTAAAGAGGCCAGTGTAAAAGATCATCGGATTATTTTTTTTACATCTATGCTCATAATCCTTTATATCTAGTGTAAAAACATCAGCAGTAACAGAAAAGAACTGAGGAGAGGCAAAAGAATTGAAATCAATTAGTAACGTTTGATTCCTTCAGAACAATTGGCTTTGAGTCTCAGAAGGCATCTTTCTGGTTTATGCGAAAAAGTAGCTATTCTTAACTAGAAGTCTAAATACCAACTCTACAAACTATGAGTTGTTATATTAGATGGGGATACATTAAGTGCACAGAATGTCAATCCTTTAAAACATTTTTTTGGAAATGTAAAAGATCTTTGGGGAGAAAATATTCATCCATGCGCTTTTTTAGCTATTATATATCCCCAGGGAGAGTATTAGAAATGCATATTTCTGTTTTTGCAATAATTAAAGAGAACCACTTCAGATTTTTTTTGAAAGAGGAAATGGAAGGAATTACCTTTTTATTTTCAATTGAAGTAAACATTGTTATGTTCTAGAGCTTTTAGAAATTAATTCAAAACTTTAAAAAAAGACAACATTGTGAAAGGACTTAGGAAAGTAGAAAACCTGGGTCACAATTGTCCTTTGATTTCAATGGAAATTATTTGAAAAAACAGATTCTCAGGCTTAAGTGCTCGTGTGACTATCACTGGATATATTTGTATTACTCAATAATACTCTAGATGAGATGGGTGGCACATAAATTTAATAAATATTTAAATAAATATATTTCTAAATTAATTAATTTCTGTTTCCTACCAGGTGCAATTACAATATATATCTTTTTCACAATATGCAATATGCTGATCACAATAAGGACCCATTATTAATATAAAAATTAGATTACATACATGACATCCTGAACAGTTAATAATTACAATTATCAGTTAATATCAAAAGTCCTGCATCTAACGGATGGACACCTAATATATATATAGAGTATCAAATGTTTGTAGTTATGTAATTATAAGCAATGATTAGGTAACAATAGACATGCAGAATAATCAGCAGCTGAGCTTGGCATTCTGTCAGTATTGCATTTTGGACAATCCAAATAACATACAAATTCCAAACTGATGGAAAATAATCAGGACTCTTACAGTGAGGAAGATGCAGTATTCACAGCAGGATGTTCGTAAGTAAAATTACGGTCCTAGAAATGTATTCTCTTTCTAATAATTGTATTTCCCTATACAGTGTGCCACATTGTCACAATATATAAACTTTAGCTGAACTGTCTTGCATGTACACACGCAAAGACTATAGTGCAGGGGTGTCAAACTCGCGTTATCACAGCGTCGTCACATGACGTATTGCGACTTTTTTTCCCTTCACTAAACCGGGCGTAACCAGTGTGTGACACATCTGGGCCGCAGGCCGCAAGTTTGACACCCCTCCCATAGTGCAATGCCTTTGGAACACCTTAAATGAAGAGAATATGCAAATTTGGGCTAGTACAAGTAGTCCTGATTTAGCAGCCACAATTGGGACTGGCAACTTGGTTGTTAAATGAAGAGGTCACTAAGTTAAACCATGACTGTGCTTATGATCTTATTTGACCTTTCCTACAGACTGCAAAGGTAATAAATGTGAGGATTGGTCGAAAAGTTACTTTTTCTATTTGTTTATTTGATTTTCTATCCCACATTTATTATTGTGTATAAATAACTGAAGATAATGAACATATCTAATACTCCTTCCTCTCTTACTTTTCCCACAACAACAACCCTGTGAAGTAGGTTGGGCTGAGAGAGAGTGACTGGCCCAAAGACACACAGGCAGGTTTCCATGCTTAAGGCAGTACTATAGCTCATGGTCTCCTAGTTCTAGGCAAGCACCTTAACCATTGAACCAAACTAGCTCTCATCACCAAACTGGGTCTCATCTCATAACAGTGAACAGTCACTAAATAAGGCAGTCACTAAATGAGGATTATCTGTAAATGCAACCCCCAGGTGTATAAATTATGTTACATAAAAAGATATAGAAATATTATCTCCATTAACATTGTTTTATAATGTTGAGTGATATAAAAACTACTGATTAAAATATATTAGATGCAGAAGTTACAAGTTTTATCTCATCATATTATGCCTCACTTCCATTGAAGAAATGGCACAACTGAATCTTCCTCTTTCTCTGTGTTTACCTAAGCAAGCCAAAATCTGTTGTAGGGAGCTGCTGGTGATTCTTTAGAACAAATGTGGGAGGCATATGAGGCAGCATTGAATGTAGATCTATACAATGTGTTGATTTTCTGCCAAAAATTCTTAATAATTTTTCATCATACACCAGGATATTTTTTATCCTCTCAAAAGTATTTCTTGTGTATCAAATAAATCCACCTGTGGTTGTTATTTGTCTTTTATCATTTACTTCAGCATTGATTGTTAAACTGAATTTAGTTTATAGTTTAATAGTTTTAGGGTATAATAAACCTTATAAAATAAAAGACTTCCCTTTAAGGGAAGATGGACTTTCCATTCAGTCTGGCCATATGAGGCTCCTGTAATTTGTGCTTGACTGAACAGTAGCATGTGCAAAATATGAAATTTTAATGTGTTTTGCTGTAGGGCTTAAGCAGTAGAAAATCAAGTTTTCTATGGGAAGATTTCCTCTTTTTTCTTCTCAAAGTTAATATTTCATTTTAAAAGAAAATTGCACCACTTCACTGTGCTTGACAGCCTGAAAGCTCCTGCAGTGAGAAGTCCTTCTTACCTTCTGTAAATTGTGATGTTTTCAGATTAAGTTGTCACTTTGTGGCCCGCACCATCTCATTGAAAAGTGACTTTTCTTTATGTATGTAGACAGTACAAATGTCCAGCAAAGAAAAGATTTTAAGCTACTTTCCATTCTTGGATGATTTAGTGTTGTAACAAGAAGTATTTCACTGTGTAAAATTGAAAACCTCTCTTTGGCCATTAAATCTGAATGTTCCTTGTAGTAGGCAATTGGTTCAGGAGCAGAGTGAAAAATTATTAAGGATTGTATTAAACTTAGATAACAATTGTGCCATTATAAAACATGATATCAGGAGTGAGGAAGTACAAAAACTAACAAACAACACTGATATTAGCTGCAATAATTTGTTATTCATGAGAATATACATTTTTGTCAACTCTCTTCTGAATTATTGTTCAAAACAGCACATTGAAAACTGGATTCCAACTTGAACGTGACCTTTTCAAAAGAACATTTAATATCTGCAGCATAGCTAGAATTCTTTTTGTTTCTTTTTTGAAGCAAACGGTTTTCTTTAAAAAAAAGCTTGCTATATGCTTTGAATGCCTGATACATGAAGGAAATAGCATCCTTCTGAATTAAGAAATGCAACCACGTTATATGGCACCATGCTTTGTGCCAGGACATTCTTCTGCTGCAGTTCTTTATTTGCATCTAGTAAAGCAAATTCAGTTGTGTTAATTAATAATTGTACCATAGTTAAATATGCTAAAAGGAGATCTGACATTGTCCTTTATTTCACAATGTGATAGACACTGTTACAGCCAGGAAGCATTACAGTGAATAAATTAGAATTCTGTGTGTAAGGTAAAAAGCTTTAGAGGCAGGCTGATTTGGTTAATTAAAAGCCATGGACCCAGTCTACATAAAATGAAACAGTATACTTCAGTGGAAGAATTATAAGTTTATTTTAAATCTCCTGTGAAATCAATGTGACCTAGAAATGTTTGACTCTGCTCATTTTCCTGCCACCAGCTTATTCTGCCTCCTAAATCATCCAACCATCATTCTGCCAAAATAACAATAATAGAGACAAGCTTTATATCCACTTAATAATGGCTAGATGATGCTAGATGTTTAAACCATTTATGTAAGGTGACCAGATTTTAACATTGATAAAGCGGGACATCCACCATTTTGTGGGCGTGGCTTGGAGGTCATGTGACTGGGTGGGCGTGGCTAGCTGGTCATGTGACCGGGTGGCCATGGCTATGTGTATAGAAAAAAGTCATTTCTGACAGGTCCTCGCACTTTTGACTGATCCTCACACTTATGACCATCCTCACATTTATGCCCGTGCAGCATTCTTAACAACCATGTCACTCATTTCACAACTGCTTCTCTTCACCATGGTGATAAGATAGGGCAAAAACCGTAAAATGTGAGGACAGTCGTAAGTTTGAGGACTGGTCAAAAGTGCGAGGACCAGTCAAAAATAACTTTTTCAGCCCTCTGAGTAGTCCATATGCATAAAAGGATACAGCAATAGAGAGGGATGAAGGAAGGGAAGGGAAATTAGAGTAGGAGTGAGGGTAAGAGAGGGAGGAAGAGAGGAGGAAAAGGAGAAAGGAAGAGGAAGTAGGGAGGAAGAGAAGAGGGTGGGGGGAAGAGAAAGTAAGAAGGAAAGAAAAGAGAGAGGTGGTAGGTTTGAGGAGAAAGATTGCTGTACAAAAAAAAAGATGAAAGGGAAGAAAGCCAACCCCAAACAAATATAAAGATATTAAGATAAAGAATGAATTGTTAAACTTTACAGAATAAAAGAGAACAAATATGAATAAATAGCAATAATTAGAAACACACATACAAACATACAATATATTTTCTTTGAACAGAATATTTGGCTGGTTCACAAATTTAAACAGTGTTTAGTCATTTCAATTAAATTTACAATTTCTATATTTCCTTTTTTCCATATTTATTCCTCATCTATTTTTTTAAAAAACCAATATTACCCTTCATCCTCATCTCTAATCTTAATTAAATTCAGTTTTTCCCTTCTATTCTATATTATACCCCTTCCCATTGTCATCTATTTTTATATCCATCCTCACATTGGTTAATTATGTAATTATGTACTACAGTTGTTTAATACAAATTCATCATTTTAATATAAATCAATTAGTTATATAACTATCTCTTTTGTATATTAATCAATATGAACATGAATATTCCAATTATTTCCATGCAATCCAATTTCTTACAAATCAATTAATTATATTTACCAATAATAATAAACCAAATAATTTCCCCCATATATTCCTCCAAACCACAACTTAACCATTTCTGCTTTCAACACAATATACAATTAATAGTATCTCAATTATTACAATTCCCTAGTTAAATAGAGCTTTTTTTCTTTTGTGTTTTAAAATCTTGAACTCTCCTCTTTTGCCCTAAATTTCCCATTGTTTGCAGTTTTGCACCTACCTTTTTTGATGAGGAAAAAGAAAAAGAAATCTCTCTCCGCCTCATTTTGCCACGTTGCAGCAAAGACCCTGCTTACTTTCAGTTTTGCTTTTAAAGCATAGTTAGGGGGAAAAAAATCTCCAGCACTCTGCGGCTAGCAACTACAGAGCCCTGAGCAAAACAGCTGAGAGCAAATCAGCTGAGAGTCGGGAAGCCGATCTAATCAACTTGTGCTAATTAACCTATGCTGAAGCTTTAAGGGGCTGTTTTTTCTATTTTTGCAGGCATCGATCTACTCATTTGTTTTCTTTTAACACTGATCAGCCCCGCGGCAAGAGTTTAAACAGTTTTTTTCCCGCTAGCCATCAGTTGGGACTCAGGAGGTAGCCGGGAGCAACCCACCACTGCCCCATGCATTCTTTCCAAAAATTGGGACTTTTTTAAAACGCCGCGGGACGCAGGACAAATTGTTCAAAAGCGGGACTGTCCCGCCAAAAGCGGGACGTCTGGTCACCTTACATTTATGGGGAGATGGCCTCTGACTGGCCTTAGAAATACTGTGATCACTTGAAATTTAAAAAAATCTGGATCTAAATATCCAGTAAGTGTTCATGTTTCATGTTCAAGCCAAATGACTTTCCAAATTTTGGGTCTTTATGAAATTGATAATCCAGTTTTGCAAGCAGCTAGAATACAAACAGATGTTCTTGAGGCACATAATTACTCATTTTTTGCAAATCAAGAGACTAGATTACAATTTTAAGTATGCCAGGTATGAAAACAGAAACTTAGAAATTCTATTCATGGAGGCACTGGAGCCAACAGAAATTTTGGATTGAAGGAAATGGAATAGTTTTTTTGTTAGTTTTTTTACTGGAACAGCCTGAAAGAAAGGTGAGTTGGAGAAGATAGCCACTCCATCTTCTTCTTCAACCACCTACAAAATTCCATAGAATAACACAAGGCTAGAGATAAAACTATTTACATATTTACTGAATGATGTAAAAATAAGCTTCAGTGCCTGGATATGGATGGCAGGCTACATTCATCACCATGCAATGCTTCAGTCCTGTTTTTAGCATTTATGCCATGGAACCAGGGGAGCAGTGGCCTAGGGGTTGTTGACCAGAAGTTTGGCAGTTTGAGACCCAAGCACCACATGACAGGGTGCCATTCTTGCCCCAGCTCCTGCCAATCTAACAGTTTGAAAGCATGCAAATGCAAGCAGGTAAATAAGTACCATGTTGGTGAGGAAATAACAGTGTTCTGTGCGCCTCAGCGTATAGTCATGCTGATCAGAGAAGTGTCTTCAGAAAATGGTGGCTCCCTTAGCTAAGAAACAGAGATGAGCACCTCTCCCTAGAGTTGAATATGATAGGACAGAAAACCTTTAACTTTTTTTTTTTTTATGATGGAACACTTAGTACTCTGCCACCACTGGCTTCATAGTTAACCCCACATCTAACATTGCTGAACCATTAATGTAGAGGTTTGCAATACTTTTCAGGCCAAAAGCAACATAGGTTTTGAGTCTTCTAAAAAGTGGACAAGGATAGGTTAAAAAAAGTAGGCAAGATGAAAGCAATAACTAATTCTGATCTAATTTGATTTAAACTCAATCATAATCCAGTTTCTTTAATTACAGATAGATTAGTATTCCTCATCTATTTAATAATTGTCCCCTTTTTCTCCTTGCCTCCACCTGTAGCATAGAATTCCTTCTTTACATTATCACAATCAAGGCAATTTTAGATTATTACTCTGTAAGTCTTTAAATAGTTGTCTTAAAATATTCTTTAAAAAGCTAATTCATCCTGAAGAAGAATACCATGTGCTTAGTTTCCAATGCCAAATGCACTGATTTTTCCAAGGGTTAAAATTAGTAAGAGAAATTCTTTTTGAGATAAAGTTACAGGTCATGTTTGAGGAATTCTCCTACACATGATCATGATCAGGATAGTGTCACTGATGATAGAAAGAGAAGTCAAACAATAAAAAGGAAATAAAATGAATATGGAACTTTAGCAAATAGTAAATAGCTATTCTGATTATTTAAACATTTCTTAAATGTTTTTAACCATATAGACATAATAGGGAAATGGGATAAAGAGGCATATGGAAAAGTAACTGTGCAATGAAGTTTAATTCAGCTGTCAAATCCAAGGTTAATAAATCAGGAAATACTATTTAACTATATGTGTTTTTTTACTTAGGAATTAGGAATTATGGTGAATAATATGAAGTTACTGCCAGTTGTAGTTTCCTTGTTTGCTTCACTAGTGGTGTGAAGGACTAGATTTCTTTTAATTCTAATAATAGCAGAACTGATTTGAATGTGAACGTTTGAATTATCTTGTGTTTCAGGGTTTCATTTTTAATAGAGTGAAATTATTACTAACCTCAGGCATCATCAGAAACTTGCCTTCTGAGATCCAAAGCTTATCTGAATTAATATGAAATCAATAAAATTGGGAGTTTGGGCCCTTTGTTTTATAAATGAAATGCAGCATGTGGACAGAATGTATTGTTTGTGCCTGAACTAGTAGCCTTCATTCCTGTCTGTTGTGTGATAGCTTAGTTTAACATCCTCCTTTGTCTATGTTGTATTAGTTTCTTACTACCATTTCCCTTCTCCCTCCCTTCCCCAACTTTCTTTTTGAAATGTATTTGCTTTAGAAATCAAGTTCCTCCAACACAACCGGGGAGAAGATCACCAAAATGTATGAGCTGGGAACTGAGCCAGAGCGGAAAGTTTGGGTGGATCGCTATCTCAACTTCATGGAAGAAAGGGGAACACCTGTAGCTGGTCTCCCTGCTGTTGGCAAGAAGCCACTGGATCTTTTTAGACTCTATGTTTGTGTTAAGGAGATTGGAGGCTTAGCCCAGGTGAGTGATTGTGAGTAATGCCAGATTGTCAAATAAATCTGGCAAAAGTAGAGACTATCCTTGAAATGCAATTTAACATTATTCTAATCTGCATATTTTCAAAGACTGAAGATCGGGTACCTCTAGCTTCAAGAACAACATTTAAACATAGTGCAGAGAACCTCAGAATCCAGAATGGCAAGAATATCCAGTCAGAATTCAGAGTGCATAATCTCAAGAAAAGTGTTAAAATATATTAAAAGGATATGATTACCTTATTGGATTTCTTAATTGTCCAGTGTAACTATCCTCGACTTCCATCCCCCCAAATAACACTTTTCTGGTGATACTAAATTCATTTTCATATTAAAAATGATGACAAGTCCAGGTAGGTTTTTTTAGCAACTTTTTTTCAGGCTTGCCATTGCATCCTTCCTGGGGCTGAGAGGGAGTGACTGGCCCAACATCACCCGATTGGCTTTTTGCTAACACAGAATTAGAATTCAGGGGACCATGAATTCTAACCAGTGCCTTAAACTGCTATTCCAAACTGGCTATGTTGAAATTTCGCTGGAAAAAAAAAAGATGATAATGAATTTCATCTTTATGCATAATCAGTGAAATGAGAGTGCTTATACAAATAACGCCTAATATAATTTTGTACACCAATATGGAACATCTTGTAAATAATGACTGATTCATACAAATGTGATTTCAAATACAGATACAGAAAGAAAAGCATATAGCTGTGTATGCTATAATTGAGAAAATATATAGGTGCATATTTTGTTAGATTTTTTTTTAACCATATACACATAACAGGGAAGTGAAAAAAGTATGCTGCAATGGATCTACATAAAGGATGCATACAGTATACATTTTTGGTCTTCATACATCATCCAATTCTATTTAAGCAGCTCTTAGAATTTTAGTGTCATGCATTACCAATAAAATTCATTTCATTCATTAGTATTTTCTCTGTAGATTTTTTAAATATATAAATTCATAATCCATCTTTTCTTCTGCATAGTGAGTACTTGTCTCCCTTATAAAGGGCCTGGAGTTTTAGCCCCTGAACCAGAAATACTAGCTGAACAAACCTTGAGCTGCTATTTTGAAGAAGTTTGAAGATGTTAAAGCACTTCAATAATATCTTTATTATTGCCATTTAAAATTTGTTTTTAAAAGCTGATTTTTTTAAAAAAAACAACAATACTCAGACTGCATGTTTATGTGTCAGAGGAATAAAGTATATAAAATAAATTTGATCACACTACACTTCTGAAAGGATAAAAGTAGAGATGTAAATAGCAAAGCATTTTATATAGTGAAAGTAAGTTTTTTTAATGGTTTGGTAAGTACAGATAATGTTTATGCGTTATTAAGTGTGGGAATAATGGGCATTAGAGGTTTTTTTTTAATTTTGAAAGACATTACATGTAGGTTTTTTTCCCTTTTCGGTCTTCAGGTTTTTTATCAATCTACTTTGCTGCAGTTCACTCAACCTGCTATTGTATTTATTTGTGTCTTTGTTCCTTCCTTCATTTCCTAGGTTAATAAAAATAAGAAGTGGCGTGAGCTGGCTACCAACCTAAACGTTGGCACTTCGAGCAGCGCAGCCAGTTCCTTGAAAAAACAATATATTCAATACCTCTTTGCCTTTGAATGCAAGATTGAACGAGGGGAGGAACCCCCTCCAGAAGTCTTCAGCACTGGAGATACTAAGAAACAAGCTAAGATTCAGCCGCCATCTCCTGGTAAGTTGAAGAACTACAGAAATAATCTTTTTTTAAAAATTGCACAGGAGATGGAGTTACTAAACAACTTAAATCTCATA
The DNA here is from genome assembly GCF_029215685.1 of Pituophis catenifer annectens. Taxonomy (NCBI): domain Eukaryota; kingdom Metazoa; phylum Chordata; class Lepidosauria; order Squamata; family Colubridae; genus Pituophis; species Pituophis catenifer. The sequence continues at coordinate 78,705,255 of NW_027256881.1, read as the reverse complement.
AAAACATCTGCCACATGTAGATATTCCTAATTAATTTCTGAAGCTTGTAAATGAGGGAGATTTTAGTAGTTCTTGATTACCTATGTCAACAGATCTCTTAAAGGATTTGCATATATTCATATTGACACTTGCAAATATCTGTCAAATCTGTACCGACATTCTGCATGTTAAATTTAGCTCCATTAATAACTATTAAAAATGTTTACTACTAATTTCTAATGGAAGTAAAATGCACTCCACATTACCGAAGCAGAATCAGGCTGTATTTCCATTTTTATTTAACTTTTTTAGAGCTGCAAAATTCTAATGGCATTGTTCCAGCAAATACTTTACAGCATATAGTAAAATCTTTCTATAGACTTCTGTTGTTTTTGCATTTCTTATTCATAACATTTTATTTTCATTGATACCACATTGAATGTTGACAAACAAATGTTTTACCATCAGTGATGAAGTTTGGGGCAGTGATTTGCTCAGCAGCTCTGATATCACAGAAAACTGGGAAAGCACGTAGAGGTTTTTTTGTTTGTTTGTTTGTTTTGGAGATAATAGAAATCTGAGAATAGAACTATTGGATAGCATTAGAAAGAAGTGAAAGCAAGAGAATAGAGGTAGCAAATTGCAGATCAATAACAATATCACTTAGACTTATATACTGCTTCACAGTGCTTTTCCTTAAGCAGTTTACAAAGTTAGGATATTGCCCCCAACAATCTGGGTCCTCATTTTACTCACCTCGGAAGGATGGAAGGCTGAGTCAACCTTGAGCCGGTGAGAATTTAACTGCCGAACTGCAGTCAGCAGTCAGCAGAAGTAGCTTGCAATACTGCATTCTAACCACTGTGCCACTACAGCGCCTACAAAAATAGGAAGGCCAAATAGGGATCATAGGAAAGTGAAATAATACATAATAGCCATGTAGAATATTCCAGAGTGGGTAACCTATTGAGAGAGATGTGTGGAAAGAAAGAGAAAAAAATGAAAATTGCTAGTAGCTGCAAGAAGACTGAGACATCCAAGGAAGGGGAGGAAGCATAATAAGGAAGTCTACCATAGGCCATAAAAATGTAACATGTAAAAAATGCATGCTAAAAGTTTAAAGAGAGAGACTAAAATGATGGGTATCATTTTATCATTACCATAGGTAGTCCTATTGTAATATAATTCGGTCAACCTACTATTTTATTTGGCCATTAAGGGCTCATTCAATTGTTCCTCCAATATGATATTATATACTAGCGTTTATGGACAGGAACAAACAGGTCAGTTTTCTTAAAAAGAATAGAAAAATAACTCTGAACACTGGGAAACGAACTGAAGAGTGCTTAGATCTCTTAGTTCTTTTGTCTGATAAGGTGACCGTAATTCAACAAAAAATATTTCACTTATAGGCAGCAATGGAAAATTCCCAAACTAAACAATTATTCATAAAATTGAATTTTATTAATTCTGGAATTAATATTACTGTGGATGCTATTGCCTTAGGAAAATACTTAAGTATGTTCTGGGTGTATGTACACACCCACCTATAAATATATATTTGCCAATTGAGAACAATATTTATTTCTTATAATAAAGTGGGCTTCAGTCCAAGAAAGTTTATGTCATAAAAAAAGCTATCAGTCTTTAAAACTTTCCAGAGATGAGTTATTTTTCCAGCAGAAATACTAGAAAAACATTTGTTGTAGATTACTTGCGTTTTGTTGCAATGGAAGTAACCACAGGAAATATGCCGAGGAGTGAAACAGCAAACTTAAAATACTGGGATAAATTGAATAATAGCAACTCCATTGCTGTACTCTCTCTCTGAAAGCCCTATCGTGTCAGTGATGGTGCTGGAACAGTTTAGTTTAGATGGATATTCCGTAAACAAAAAGAATCCATGTTAGGAATGATTTTCCATATACCGTAGTTGAACCAATGTGCCAATATTTACTTTTCATCATAACTGTTTACACCTCAATACCCTCTTAACAGCCTGAAGTAAACAGATTTCAAATGGAAAATCTAGCTTTGCTTTGAGTAAATGGTAAAGCAGAGAAATGTCAAAGTTCATGATGTAAACATTTAGCCCACATTTAAAGGTCTTATCAGTATCATATTTAGTTCAGAAAGATAAATTTAGACCAAGTGGAAACTCCATTTTCAAAACAAAAACATGATTACATCTGGGAAAACTTTCACCAAATATGAGTTGTTGTTCATAGATTTTACTGCTGAGTTAGGGATTTTACAAAATATGTAAGGATTAGTCTCCTAATTTTCAATACTTGTTCTGTACAAGAAATTTATGGACACACCGATAAATTGTGCAAAAGTGCAAAATATATGAAGAGAGTTAACAATGCATAATGGTGCTTGAAGAAAGGAAATAGAGGACTGTTAGTGTTTCAGCTTTCAGTTCTTTGAATCACAATTTATTCATAAAAAGTCAATTACTAAACAGAATTCTCTTCAGTATATACTGAAGGGGAGAGAGGAGTGTGTTTACCAAATTATATTTTCCATATTCTTCCTAACTTACTGCTGGATCTATAATTGAATTTCACTTTATTGCATGCTAATTTGCAATGCTGAAAAAGCATTAGGACACAAAACAGCTACCATGGTGGCACTTTCACATTCTTAAATACCTGCCATTGTGGACATGGCTCAATTCACAAAATCCCTGCTCAAAGAAAATAAACTTTCTCATGAAAAAGATAATAATGTAGAGGTAGAGAGCAAACTTCATGCTCTTTTGATACTCAGTTTTTACTCTGTATCCATTTAATCAAAAGCAAACTGAGAATCGTCAGAAAAACGTGCATGACAGACCCAAATATCCTTCGCATTCAATAACAACAGCAACAATAATAATAACAGCAAACAACAACAACAATATTTTTTTGGTTAGGACTTGAACTGTTAAGTTGTTACCAGTCCCAGACTGTGAATCAAATTGAAGATTAAATCTTAAATAATAATGATAATAATTATGATAATTATGATAATAATAAATGCCAGTAACAACAGCAAATGCCGCTTATGCAATGAAAAAGATGAAACAGTGGATCACCTTATCAGTGACTGCAGCAAAATCTCACAGACTGATTAGCTACAACATCATGATTGACAGCAGAATTATATGCTAGAAGCTTTGCCAAACGTTTGGGTTCGAATGCAGCAAAAATTACTGCAAACACCAAGAACTAAATTGACAAAGTTCTTGAAAATGAGCAAGTTAAGATCTTGTAGGACTTTTGAATCCAAACAGACAGACATCTGGCCCACAACAAGCCTGACATCACTATGGAAAATAAAAAAGTCTTGCATTGATAGCAATACCAGGTGATGCACGAATTGAAGAGAAACAGTTAGAAAAAATAACATAATACCGTGATCTGCAAAATGAAGTTGAGCTATTGTGGAAGAAGAAATCAACGGTTGTACCAATAGTAAGTGGAGCCCTTCGAGCAATACCGAAAGGGTTACCTAAATACATGGAAATTTTGAACTTATCAGACCTGAATATTCAGACTTCGCAAAAAACCCACCTTATTTGGAACTGCCTATATACTTTAAGTGGGGACACAGTGACTCAGTGGCTAAGATGCTGAGCTTGTCGATCGAAAGTTCGGCAGTTCAGCGGTTCAAATCCCTAGTGCTGCGTAATGGGGTGAGCTCCCGTTACTTGTCCCAGCTTCTGCCAACCTAGCAGTTCGAAAGCACGTAAAAAATGCAAGTAGAAAAATAGGGACCACCTTTGGTGCGAAGGTAACAGCATTCTGTGCGCCCTTGGCATTTAGTCATGCCGGCCACATGACCACGGAGACATCTTCGGATAGCGCTGGCTTTTCAGCTTTGAAACGGAGATGAGCACCACCGGAGAATCCGGAATGACTAGCACATATTTATTTATTTATTCATTTATTTATTTATATTGAATTTATATGCCGCCCTTCTCCCGTAGGACTTACGGTGCACAGAATTAAAAACATATAACAATAAAAATCCTAAAAACAGCCAATATAAAACTCCAAACAGAATAAAATCTCGTAGTAGATCAGGGAAATTGCTGAAACAGCCATGTCTTCAGGTCGGTGCGGAAAGTGCGGAGGTCAGGGGCCGTCCAGAGCCCGATGGGTAACTCATTCCAGAGGGTCGGTGCGGCCACTGAGAACGCCCTCATCCTGGGGGCCACCAGCCGACATTGTCTGGCCGATGGTAGTCGGAGGAGGGCAGCCCTATGTGACCGCACAGGACGGTGGGAGGCCGGTAGGAGGTGGTCCTGCAAGTACCCCGGGCCCATGCCATGTAGGGCTTTATAGGTAAGAACCAGCACCTTGAAGTGGATCCGAAGAACAACAGGTAGCCAGTGCAGCTCGCGCAGGAGAGGTGTCACACAGGAGTAACAGGAAGCTCCTGTAACAACCCGCGTGGCTGCATTCTGGACCAGCTGGAGCCTCCGGGTGCACCCCAAGGGCAGCCCCATGTAGAGGGCATTGCAGTAATCCAGCCGAGAAATAATGAGAGCATGAGTGACTGTACAGAGGGCATCCCTGTCTAGGAAAGGGCGTAACTGGTGCACCAGGCGATCCTGTGCAGAAGCCCCCCTTGTCACGGCCGTCAGATGATCCACCAAGGACAGCCGAGAATCGAGGACGCTGAGATTACGAACCCTTCCAGGTTCACATATGTGCGAGGGGAACCTTTACCTTTACCTTTATATACTTTAACAGCTTAACAGCTTAATTAAGATGTACTAGAAGCAGGAATATATTATTTTGTATATTTTGATCTTCCAATTTAAAAAATAACTTTGAAAAAGTTAGGGACAGATTGAAAAATAATAAGATTGACACAGAGGATGGTAAAGTCTCACATCACAAACGCCCCAGTAGTCACATGATAAACATTGGCAACCAGCATGAATTTATAATGGTTATGGCGTTTTGGGATCATGTGATTACCATTTATGCTGTTCCCAGGAGGCCTCCAACAAGCAAAGTCGGGGGGGGAGCCGTTTTTGCTTAACAACTTCACAATTCACTTAACGACAGTGTAATTCATTTAATGACTACAAGAAAAAAGGCCATAAAATCACATGCAACTCACTTCACCATCACATCACTGACAAAGGTTCTGGTCCCAATATATCATTAGAAGTCAAATTTGCAAAACATGTTTCCATCCCTTGAAATTCCAGCAGTCTTGAGCTGGCTTCTTAATTCAGGCCAATTGTTTTTGCATTTCATTTCAACTGACTGAAGGAAAAGAGCCAATTTTTTCCCCCCAACATTTCTGCAATTCCAATGTTCTCATCAGGCTTAGTTTAGAAAACTTTGAGCCTCAGTTTACAGAGAGCCCAGGGTTTCCTTGGCAGCGGGGAAACAAGGAGGGGAGTGTGAGCACAGAGGGCTAAGGCAGTCTTTTAATTAGTCAGTCTGTAACCAAAAACCCATCTATCTTTGCTGGCAGGTGGCTGACTGCATTTCTATTATTAGCTGACAGGTGATGTCACAAAATCTGGCAGGCAGCCAACTAGGGAATCCCCAGCGGAAGATAAACGAGGAAAGGGGCTGGGTTATAAACAAAGGTGCCCTTTGATTGACCTTCATTCACGGTGGACATGTGATGTTTCCTAGTAAACCTCCCACCGCTTTTCCCTCCCTCCCCCCTTGTCAGAATTAGGGCACCGAGTTCACGCTGTGTAAATTATCTTCCCAGCATGGCGTCTGGCTGTTAAGACTGAAGTATGTGAATGTACTTAACCTTCAGTAACCTTTCCATTGTTTACTTTAGCTTATACATTTGTAGCTTCTGGCAAAAGGTAGGGATATCCTAGAGAGCATGTTAGGCCTCCTATTAATAGAGTTCCAAGAGGCTACATTCATGTATTTATTTGTTTCTTCCAATTTGGCGTTGGGGGTGGGGGTGGGGGGGAGGAAGGGGGAATTGCTGGGCAATGGAAAAGCTTTCATTCACTCCCCGCCTCCCACCCTCCTCTTCCTTCTCTGGTATTGTCAACTGGATATTTGAGACAATATAAATAAAAAAGACGGGCATTTCAATGGAACTGTGATTTGGAAATTGCTGTGAATTCTGTGCAAGCCTCAGGGTGCAGCGTACAACTGCACAGTAGTGTAGCCAACGAGTCCAATTGGATGCTTTTGAGATACGGTAGAATTAAGACTCATCTATTGAGGAAACATCAACTCATTCTTTCTATACCTAGATGTTAATCTTGTCAAACTATATATGCTTCATTCTAGTGGCAACTTTCAAATCCAGAGTAGTTGTGCAACATATGCTATTCTGTTCTTTAACAGAAGGCAGCTGCCAGAAGGCCCAGGAAGGAAAATTAAAAACTAAAGCAGGAGTGTCCAACTTGGCAACTATTAAGACAGTGATGGTGAACTTTTAGGCACCGAGTGCTCAAAGTGTGTGCGTGCGCCCAAACTGCAAGGCGTGGGCACATGCATGCCCCCCGCACATGCATGCGTGCCCCGCACATGCACACGCACCCTGCACATGCATGCACACGCACATGTGCGGCAGAGACCCAAAGACCAGCTGGGCGGCAGGAGGCACGTGCGCATGTGCGGCAGAGACCTGAAACAGAGCTGGAGCGACGATGCGCGTGCCCACAGAAAGGGCTCTGCGTACCACCTCTGGCACGCATGCCATAGGTTCGCCACCACTGTTTTAATACTTGTGAACTCAACTCCCAGAATTCCCCAGTCAGCAATTCTAGGAATTGAAGTCCTCAGATCTTAAAGTTGCCAAGGTTGGTCACCCCTGGACTAAAGTAACATATACTTTGAAGTTGCTGCATTGATTACCCAACTAATTGCAGAGTTGTGGTCATGACCTTTATAGCCTATACAGCACAACCCTGGGACTTATCAAACCACCCCTTGCCAGAATTGTCTTTGCTATCTAGCCAGGTCATCCAGAGAGGGCCTGATGCAGATCCCAGTTTTGTGAAGGGCCTGGGGCATGCAGCAGATGACAGCTCTTCTCCCCATATCCTCCTCCCAAAGGTACCCACAGCCCAACCCTCCTAATATTTCCTACACAAATGAAAGCAGTTCTATTTCAGAATATATTTAGCATTTGGAACATTTAGTTTTATCGGTGCCTATCATGTTTAGGTTTGGGATGATTTATTGTAATTGTTTATGGTTAGTTTGTACTGTTTCTTTTGACCTTTAGGATTGGGACAGCTTATAAATATTATAAAGTAAATAAATGACTTTGCTTAATAACTTGTTATATACGAAGTGTGTAATGTAATAGATCTTTTGTGGCAGACATCATATGATCCACAGCTCTTTTTTCTAGCTGTTGAAGCAGAAATTACTATTTTCACCATATTTTAGGGAGCAATTAATGAACAGGACAAGTCAGTCCCATCAGAGGGAAAATCCCATATTTTAAGAGCTAATTTAGACATTTCATTGCCTGGCAGAAGATTATTCCAATAGCTTCATCCTAAGTATTTATGAATCCACAGTATATGTATTGGGATCTCCTCACATCAAGATATTAGAACACTAACTTTGCCAAAGTTTCTCCTTTACAAGACCCTGTAAATATGAGGCCCGTTTCTTTATTTTGCTGCATAATGCTGTGCTTGAGACTCTGGAAGCACTTCTAGGGAAATGATCCAACTTGAATTGAGTTTGTCTTGAGTTTGAAACTATCAATTTAGACAAACAATCAAACATAGTAAACAATACTCCCCCCAACATTTGACAGGGCAAGCCACTGTATTAAACAAAAGCTAATCCCAATTCCTGCAGCACTGAAGATGTTACCTTGTTGGGTAATAAAATGTCTGCAAGAAAACAACCAACCTCAAAGATCACCCAGGATTCTATGGAAATGATCCAAGAACATTAACTTGGTGTTTCTGACTTTTCTGTTGTGGTCTGGGAGTCTATTCTTCTTACAAGTTAAGTATATTTTGAAAGGAGTTTAGAGTTTCAGATACAGGGAACCTGTACAATTCCATTGTATCTGCCCTGTTGGTCATCAACTTGAACAAGACCTGGACAAATTTTGCTTAAGCAGTATATGGTGATGAATTCTTAGCCATAGCAGAATTTAATACAATAAATCACATCTCATCTAGGAGGTATATTCAAATAAAATAAAGATATTTCTTCAGAAATACCTCTCTTTCCTGCTTCTCTGCCTCAGTTTTCTTTCTACACATGCGAGAGTTCACACCTGATATTTTTTTTCCTCTTTCTTCCCCTTTTTAAAAAAAATTTTCAGCTAACTCGGGTTCTCTTCAGGGTCCACAGACCCCTCAGTCTACGGGGAGCAATTCTATGACAGAAGTGCCAAGTGACCTCAAGCCTCCAACACCAGCGTCCACACCTCATGGACAGATGACACCTACACAGAGCAGCAGGTACTTTTCTTAGAGCCTTTCAGGATATTGGATCTGTGCTTTGGCAAGTGCAGTCACTGCCCCAAATCCAGACACCTTCTCTCTCTTTCAGGGATGTTGCATTTTCCTGTGACTCAAAATGCAACATGTTGTGGGAAATATTATTGGTATCTGGAAAATGAGTGTCACGGGCATTTCTTGGATGCTGCCCATGACATCATTGATGGTGAGTGGCAGTTACCCCATCTTTCTTTGCCACCATATTGTCAATCTCACCCCTCCCCCTGACCAGGAATGAAAAAAGGAGAGGTATGGGATCTGAAAATGCAGAGGTTCAAACTGATGTGTGAAAAAATTGCTTTTAATTTCAATTTCCTCAATACACACACAGACCCAAACTCTTCAGTCTTTGGTTAGAGCTGCATTGATGGCAGAACTAAAACTGTAAAAAAGCTTTGCCTTAAGAGTAATTTTGTGTGAGTTTGCAGGATGAAGCTTCTGCTTTTTCACTGTAGAACTCTTTGTGTGTATGTATAGATATGTGTGCAACTGTGTCCAGATGCATGCATAAACAACCAGAAAAAATGGAGAAAATTAGCAAGCAATTCCAAGTAAACCATTATCATGGCTTCATCCTATTGTAGGGAACTAATTGGCAAATAGAACAACTTCTATTTTTCCCTAAAAGGACTTCTCCATTATTTCCTGCAGCATCTGGCTTCAAGAGAAAAAAAACATGTCAGCCCCTCTCAAAAATAATCATTTGTGCACAATTTGAATTGTTTATCTGCCAACACACAGGCACATCCATGTACAACTCTACTCACTGATTTTTAAAGTTGCCCGTTGTTGTCCATGCGTGTTATTTCAATTTCCATACATACAAATGGGTATTTCTTTGGAGATAAAATTTGGGGAATATTCAATGAACAGAGGTTGGATATGATCAGTGATCTGTCAACTAAATTTGAGAGGTTATCTGCTTATATCCATATATTTAATTTTGGTGCAATTGAGATTAGTAAATTAACCATACAGTGCCTTTTCACAAGGCATGATACTCTTGATATAAATTTAGTTCTGAAACCAAGAATTGACCTGTGATGCATATAAATGATGGAAAGGGGGCACCGTGTTGGGATGGTTAGGCTGCTGGATTGAATTTAAGAAACTTTTGTTCAAATCCCAGCTCTACTATAAAGTTTATTTTGAGGTCCTTGGACAAATAGGTGTTCTCATATTCACTCTGAACTTGTTGTCTCAGATAGAGAATGAGGTACTTGAACACTTGTTCTATATATTTTGAATATCTTATATATCCTATACTGTTAAGGCAACAGTGGTGATTTTCACAACAGTTTAACTTTCTGAACTCTATGGATCACCACCTGATCAGGCATTGCTCATCTATAACTGTGTCTCTATAACTCAAATACTTTCTTATGTTCTATCTCTTTAGAAATAGTTCAGTCAGTGTACATGATCCCTTTTCGGATATAAGTGATTCCACATACCCAAAGCGGAACTCCATGACTCCAAATGCACCCTATCAGCAATCAATGAATATGCCAGATATGATGGGAAGGATGCCCTATGAGCCAAACAAGGATCCTTTTGGTGGGATGAGAAAAGGTATCTGCTGACATAATTTGTGCGTGGGGGAGGGGGCACGCACATAGACTCTATGTTTGTCTATATCAGTTCCTAGATGGGATTCTCCATCAAAAATATTTTTGATTCTTTGCTTTTCTCTGTCTTTCATAAGTAACTATACTATTGTTTTGGAAATTAACAGATTAGCCCAGAGAATAATTGTGGGAGCTTCATCACTTGACACTTTCAAGGAAAGATTGGACTGCCATTTGTCAGAAATGGTGTAGGGTCTCCTGCTTGAGGGGGGGTTGGACTACAAGGTCCCTTCCAACTCTGTTAATCTGTAAAGTATCTGAATTTTTGCCAATAAGTTTAAGAAGTTCCTTTTAAGATACAGAAAATTATTTGGAAGTGTTTTTATAATTATATTCTCTCAATTTAGGCCTATTACTTTTCTGTAAGTAACAGGGTTTGGAAACTCAGATTATATAATATACAAGCCAGTTTAATAAGACATACAGTGATATGACATATATTATTTTACTCTAAATCTTAATGTACCGGTAATCACCAATCTTATTTCATTTAGATGAGATAGGACTGCTACAGGAAGTTTACAGGACTAAATCGGCATGCTAAGTATAAAGCAATTTATGTAATGGTTTAAAAATGGGTCTGTGCCCTATAACATTCTTGGGGAAAACTTTTTTGACAGGGAAGTAAGGATTTCTTGCAACAGTTTCACGTTATGGGAACCTGCTCCAACTGCTAGATTTTTAGATCTGGACAAATGTCTCAGCAGTGTCTAAAGTGTGTAGGGATTTGAGTTAAATAGATCATTTATACCATAACTTCTGCTAATGAGATTCAAATCCCTTTAACAGTCATATGTAAAAATATATAAAAATACAAAAAAGTCATACTGAATCTTTAGCAGTATTTGTGGAGCAATATTTTAAGCAAAATTCTGACTGTACAGCAGGACTCAATTATTTCAGAAAACCTGAACAAAAATGCCTCTCTAGAGTACCTTTCGTGGCTAAATTCAGTTTATGTATGTACAGTTTGTATGTAGGTATCTCTATATACAGCTACAACAACTATTTTATATTCACAAGAACCTTGTAATATACTTCAAGATGAGAGATAATGAGTGAGTCATGATTTATACTAGACAATATTCTGTATCTCTGAAATCATTTATTACTCTTAAGTCCCAAGGAGATTTCCAAAGTGACTTCCAGTTAGAAATCTGAAAGCAGAATAAATAATAGAGCAATAAAACAAGTAAATCAATAAAATAAGAACAGCAGCATTTTCAATGTTAAAGCAGAAATTTAAAATGAGCAAATCAAAAGCTGTAAAGAACTTAGGAAAAATAGTTTTATTTAGTGCTCAGGTTTACCAACCCTGGTCACCTACATTTTTTTTCTCTCAACATCAAAAACTGAAGAGATCTGTGTTTTATGTCACCTCCAGGAGGGCGAAAAACCTTGCTTATGGGTAGATTGATATTTTAGAAACTATCCATTATCTGGTAGCCAGTGGATATTTAGACATCTTCCTTTCCAAATTCACTGCACAAATAGATATGGAGATATATATTTCATGTGTGTAGGCTGATCTTAGAGAACAAAAATAGCTGTGATCATAATGCTAATGTATTTGATCCAGTGGAGATTTGAGGGTTAGTAGTAGACTCCTTTCTTGAGGAAAAAAAGCAGAAAACACAAAAATTGCTTGAGATTTTTATTTGGGTTTAAAATGATAAAATACAGTATGTTTAGAGTATAGATGTGGTGCCAGTTATTGGAAACCATAGTAAAATACACAGTGGTATTATAATGGCACTGTTGCTGAAGTAAGTATCTCCTCAGTTCTGATACTGTTTGTTGAATTATTCTGCTTCAATTCTCTGAACATCAATAGTATTTAATAATTCTTAATAATATATCTTTCAAATAACTTAGGTAAGCCATTACTTACTTACTTACTTACTTACTTACTTACTTACTTACTTACTTACTTTCTTTCTTTCTTTCTTTCTTTCTTTCTTTCTTTCTTTCTTTCTTTCTTTCTTTCTTTCATTCTTTCATTCATTCATAGTGCCTGGAAATAGTGAACCCTTCATGGCCCCTGGACAAATGCCCAACAGTGGCATGCAGGATATGTACAGCCAGAGTCCCGCTGGAACCATTTCCAACATGAGCATAGGCCAACGCCAACAGTTTCCTTATGGAAGTGGTTATGACCGGAGGTAAGACTTCATCAGCTTCAAAACACAGAAAAATGGTGAAAAGATTCTGCATTGTCACTGTCCTTCTAACAGACCATTTAGCTGAGCCATTTAATACTCTTCAGAAAATCATCAAGAGCAAAACCACTAACAGAGACTGAGTCTATTTTGTGTAAGAACTAATAAGTGAGTGTGTGCTGAACAAGGAGTCGCCTTGGCTATAGAGAGCTATATTTGATTTATTTTTTTGATTTATTTTTTTTGCTTAATCAGATTTCAGCATTATTATTCAGTGTGTGTGCATGTGTGTGTATGTGTATGCTTAATGAACCAGCCACTGGGAAATTGCACCTTGTTCTGATGGTTTTGTGCTATCTGTTGTGGAGGAGTATATTACAAAAATCTATGTAAACAAAGATTCTCATTTCCAGGATAGTCATTTAATACATCCCAGCCTCAATAAAGTCAACAATACTTACATTTGGATGCATATCCTCATTCACATTGTGACCCAACACACATAACTGACATGGGTTTGAAGTCAGTATCCTCTGGTATGCAGGCAAGCAATACACTCACCAATGTAGAAAGGCAAAACTGGATATCTATGATAGGTAACAGATGAGTGATCGATTTCACTTACCTTTGCTACCGGTTTGCTTCACTCGCGTGCGTCCCACTTCTGTGCATGCACAGAGCGTATTTGATGACATCCGGGTGTGTGGGCGGAGCCTCCCACCACAGCTGCTAACAGTTCGCCAGAATCGGGGCGAACCAGTAGCAACCCACCACTGTAACAGATATATTCCTTCCCATCCTCTCCCACACCCAATTCAAAGTTAAGCCAATGGGAGAGCTTAGTTCTGTGTTAGCATCATAAGACCATAAAAAGGGTCAAGATTTCCCCTGTCCAGTTGTGTCCAACACTATGGGAAGCAGTGCTCATCTCTTGCCTAGCTGAGGGAGCCAGTGTTTTTTATTTATTTATTTATTTAGAAAGTTTATATTGCCACCGACTCACACATGGTGACTCAAGGTGGCTTACAGGACATAAAAGCACCATATAAAATAAATATAAATAATAAAATAATAACCCCTATCCCCATGACAACACATTCATACCAGCCATTTAATGCTGGCTGGTAATGTTGCCCAAAGATACTCATGGAACGTTGTTACCTTCCCACCGAAGTGGTACCGATTTGTCTACTTGCATTTGCATGTTTTTGAACTGTGTTCTTGGGTCTCAAACTGCCAGCCTTCCGGTTGACAAACCCAGCCTCTTAACTACTAGGCCACCACACACACACCCTAGTCATAAGACCATGGCCAGAGAGAAGAAAAGAGAGGAGTTGCTAATTGGCTGGAATTCAGTAGAGGGGAGATCCTTTTTTGGAAAAGCAAAATGTCCCCCTCAAAGAAGGGGAGGGGGTGGCGAACAATGGTTGTAGAAGCATGATAAAATGCACAAAATAGCAAAACTCTTTTCTTTATTCTCTTCAAAATTATACCATTTACAATAACATTCAACCTGCATAAAAATTAGTGCTAAGCCAGTAAATGTAAACTTCTTGCCATGTTTCAGTATTCTAAAAAAAAACCCACAATCCATGCAGAATATGTTTTTTCTCTGCAGCCTGGCAATGGGAACTTTCTGGTTTAGCATTATATATCTGCCAGAAAAGCAGCAATATATTATAATTTTGGCTCATTTGTTGAAGTACCTTCTTCTTTATATATAACTTTTGAAAAATGCTACTAAGAATATGGACAGCAAGAAAAAGACTATTGCAAATGTATATTGAACAATAAACTTTGCTTTATAAAGCAATAGAAGAAGTTTTACTTTACTTTACTAAAAATATAAGTAGTGAATTCAAATTAGTTTCCATCACTGATCAGAATATTAGAAATGCCAGTGGATTTTTAAACCAAAAATTGCTAAAATGAATCAGTTTCAAAATGGTTTAACTCATCATGTAAATGTAGCCTCTAAGGATTATGATGAGGATTATCATTAGGATTATGATATTTTGGGGGAGAAATGATCACATTATTTAAGAAAAAGAATGACTATAAAGAATAAGAGCAATGGTGTTGAGGGAGGTACCCAAGGTGCAGTGGTGGGATTCTGGGGGTTCTAGGGGGTTCAGCCGAACCCTTTGTTAAATTGCTGGCTCGCCCCACCCCTTGCCCCGCCCCTCCGCGCTACTATTTATTGCCAATAAATGGGGCAGGCGAGCCAGCAATTTAACAAACGGTTCGGTGTTTTTTTGTAATTTATTGGCCCTGCAGCACATGGAACCATTTGTTAAATTGCTGGCTTGCCCGCCCCTCGCCCTGCCCCGCCTCCCATCCGCGCGGCGTCAGCCTACCCTAGCCCAGGGCTGGGCAATTGTGGCTCTTTTACAATGTTTGGACTTCAACTCCCGCCTAGCCCATTCTGGGGAATTGTGGAGAATTCTGGGAGTTGAAGTCCACAAGTCTTAAAGCTGCCAAGGTGGGAGACATCAAGCATGAAGCTGGCCAAGTATCCTCCTTGAAAGACAACAGTTGAACATCAGGAGAGCTGTAAGAGGGCAGGGCTACATTTGGAAATTTTCGCATTTTTGCAGGTGGTGCATTACGATCTGGTGTCTGCAATGGAGAGCAAAATCCGGCATATTTGCGGGACAAGGCAGCCCTCATCTCCTGTCGCTTGGGACTCGGAGCGGTAAACAGCGTCTGGTTCAGGGAGCAGCCGGATTTTGCTCTCCATTGCTCTTTTGGGCCCCTACAAGCTCTCGTCTCTCGAGGAGCGCTCCCTGAAGTGGCGTGGGAAACTTTGGTTGGGCTTCTCGAGAGATGAGAGCTTGCAGAGGGCCGAGAGAGTAATGGAGAGCAAAATCCGGCTGCTCCCCGAACCAGACGCTATTTACCGCTCCGAGTCGGCAGGAAACGTGGGCTGCCTTGCGCCGCAAATATACCGAGATGGTTTTTTTGCTCTCTGTTGCAGACACCAGATCGGCCCCCTGCAAGAGAATGAGAGAGAGAGAGTGGGGGAGAGAGAGAAAAAGAGAAAGAGGGGGGGAAAGAGAAAGAGAATGAGAGAAAGGGGGAGAGAAAGAGAAAGGGGGAGAGAGAAAGAGTGGGGAAGACAGAGAAGGGGGGAGAGAAAGAGGGGGGAGAGTGCCTGAAGGACCCTATCCCGTCACTGGGAGTCCAGGTGCTTCAGCAAGCGATGCGCTGCATTCGTATTAGTGGTCCGCGAAATTTAAAATTATGAACTTGGTGGTCCCTGAGGTCCAAAACGTTGGGGACTCCTGCTCTGGAGGATTTAAGTAGCTTAATTGTGCTTGCTTGCCAATACCAGAATTACAGAGTTGGAAGGGACCTTTGGAGGTCTTCTAGTCCAGAGATCTCCAACCTTGGCAGTTTTCTCTGCCTGGGCCTGATGCTTCCTGAGAGGCAGGGGGTCTCTCCGAATGGGACCCCTTCCCCAAAAGGTTGGCCCCAAAGCCCTAGCTCAGAGGTCTTCAAACTTGGCAGCTTTAAGACTTGTGGACTTCAACTCCCAGAATTCTCTAGCCAGCATAGCTGGCTGGGGAATTCTGGGAGTTGAAGTCTGCCAGGCTTAAAGTTGCCAAGGTTGGAGATCTCTGGACTAGAAGATAAATGATGACCGGTCAAAAGTGTGAGGACCTGTCAGAAATCACTTTTTTCAGCCCTCTGAATAGTCCCTATGTGCATATGGACTACTCAGAGGGCTGAAAAAGTTATTTTTGACCGGTCCTCGCACTTTTGACCAGTCCTTGAACTTACGACTGTCCTCACATTTTACGTTTTGCGCCCTATCTTGTCACCGTGGTGAAAAGAAGTAGTGGTGAAATGATTGACACGGTTGTTAAGAATGCCGCAATGAGTATAAATGTGAGGATGGTCATAAGTGCGAGGACCGGTCAAAAGTGCGAGGATCAGTCAGAAATGACTTTTTTCAGCCCTCTGAGTAGTCCCTATGCACATAGGCATGTGACCCGGTCACATGATCAGCTAGCCACGCCTACCCAGTCACATGACCAGCTAGCCACACCCCCAACTAAGCCACGCCCACAGAACCGGTTGTTAAAAAAATTGAATCCCACCACTGCCAAGGTGCATTGCCAAGGTGATAAAGAGTAACATTCAGAAGCAGGTTCCTAATTCAGGAAGGAGGTAACAACACAGACTTGCAAGATTGAGGTCAACACCATTAGGTATACCAAACTAAAAAGTCAATTCAACAAGAAGGCTAAAACTACTTTTATTGAGATTGTCTATAATAAAAGAACCTTGCAAATTGTATTGTACCTCTTCCCCTTTTTATAGTTCATAAATTATAGAGCTGTTTGTCTGATCCGCTTCCGAACACTATCTGGACAAATATGTTCTACCTTTTATAACCTTGTAATGGGGCTTGAATATCCAGTAGGGAAATGCAACACTGGATGTGGCTCAGCCCATCTCCTCCTGAGCTCCCTGCTCCCCCTCCACTACCTTTTTCATTTCATATTGTTGCACTTTCATTGTTTATTTTTATTGTTTCATTCTTTACTATTGTTATTTTTACATTTTTTTTTTTACCATTTTAATTTTGTTTTATTTTTGCAAGCCACCCAGAGTGGCCCCATGGCAAGATAGGTGGCAAATAAATTTAACAAGTAAATAAATAAAATAAATATCAAGGCCGTCCTCTTTAATCTCTACAATTACCTTCTAGTTATTAATGACATAGAATCCTAAGTAAGTTTCATGAATAGATATGAAACTTGCAATTGCATAGTTCTTTATACATCTGGCAAAATTTACAAACAAGAGCTGCATGAGCTAGCCTCTAAAATTTTATTCATCAAAAAGTCCGCAGTGGCCTACAAAACATTTTCAGTCTCAGAGAAAATGTTGATTTGAAATTGGCTATTCCATAAGGTTTTTTTTATTATTATTATTATTATTATTTTAATTCACCAGACTTGAAGAATAAGTGTTTTTTTACAGTGTGAGGTTTCCTTTGTCATTTTTAGGTTGGATCATGGGCTGGGTCCTGAAGGCAGTATGGGAGCACCTGGTCAAAGCAACATGGTGCCTTCAAACAGTGACCCAAGCATGTGCTCTCCTAACTCTTATCCTGGGCAACAAAGGTGAATAATTTAATCTGTTTAAAATGCCTGTGTTAACAGATAAACTTAAATCTTAAGAACTACTGAATAGGAGGTGCAATTTGCTACACTGGATTGCTGTATTGCGTTTCATGCTCTCGGATTTTCTGCAAGACATTGGCATAAACTCCTTGAGAATAATGATGGTTGCATGGCTGCAGTGCTTGGTAGATGATTTTATGCTTTACGCCGGCTTTTTTTTAAAGTTTGGATTCTAGAGATGGATTCATTTGGAACATGTAGAAAACTTGAGATTACAGCATTTTTACACATTATAAAACCATTCACCAGAGAATACTTTTCTCAGCCTTTTACTTTACATTCATTTGTAAAACAGTGAGGTTCTCAGATGTTTCTTTGTTGATGTCATTTCATAAATAAATTAATTGAACATGTGCTTGAAATACAGGCTGCTGCTCCTTTCTTTCATTTACTCCCTAAAGTAAATTTGTTTCATATATCGCTATACAGTTATAACATGACTATTGCCTCCAACCTAATTTAACTAACACAATTTAAGCCAAAGTAGATCACTGAAGTTCTTGAAATTTCAATTACTTTCACTTTTAGCAGATTTCTCCACTTTAGACCACTTGGGCAATATAGATTTTTATTGAGGTATTATAAATCAACCATATGTGTATTTAATGCAACAATGCAATAATCCAGGAAACTGCATTGCTTGGGAAATTGGGAAATTCGCTCTCTTTTCTTCCATGGTAAATGCCTTATCTTTTAGGCATATGTCTCAGGAGTAATGCACAGACTGCTGTGTCCAACCAAAACTCTCCCATTCTCCCTTGCCCCATTTTCTGTACTTTTCTGCTGTACGGTGTGACACTTCTGATCATGATATCTGTGCTGTTACCATAATATTAGCTAGCCCACTGCAGGAGTCTGATATCCTGAATGAGCTCATGGTGCTTACATCTAGTGGTGAAATGTAAAATTTGTTAATACTGGTTCTGTGGGCGTGGCTTGGGGGGGGTTAATGTGACTGGGTGGGCGTGGCCAACTTTTTTTTTTTTTTTTACTTTTAAAAGCATTTTTTCTTCAACCTTAAGAGGTTGCAGAAAAAAATGCTTTTAGAAGCCTCTGACAATCAGGCAACTCAGCTGGGATCATCAGAGGCTTTTAAAGGCTTTTTTTTTTCTGCAACCTCTTAGGCTGAAGAGGTTGCAGAAAAAAATGCCTTTAAAAGCCTCTGACGATTCCAGCTGAGCTGCACGATCATCAGAGGCTTTTTTTATATATATATACTTTTAAAAGCATTTTTTCGGCCGAAGTGGTTGCAGGAAAAAATGCTTTTAAAAGTTTAAAAAACAGCCTCTGATGATCGCACGGCTCAGCTGGGCATGGGAGGGGGGCAGGGATTTTTGCTACCGGTTCTCCGAGCCATCCGCCGCCATCACTACCGGATCGGGTGATCCGGTCCGAACCGGGAGCATTTCACCCCTGCTTACATCCAATGCTGAATGCTTATTTGCTTAAAACCATTCAATCTGGTGTGAGAGAATTTGATCACTGCATTTAGATGTCACATTGTAAGAACAAATGTAAACGTTTTATATATTTGGATAAAATATATTTAGATGGTGCTTTTCTTCAATTTCAGGTAAGTTTGAGGCTGCATCTAAAGCTTCTAAATTTGGAGCCCAATAGATATAATAAGCTCATTTAAATCGTTTAAAAGAGTGATTCTTAGCTGATTTTATTAGATATGTTTGTAATCTTAGTATTGTTACTGTTTTACATTTAATTATTTCTTTGTATTCCATTAACTACCTTTCCACTTCAGATTTGTAATCTTTTTTTTTTAAATCTAAGAATGGCTATTAGATCATGCATTACTCATTTATACAAAAATTGTTTTAAAACTGCAACACTCTGGCTATATTAGGTAATCATATATTGTTGCCAACATTCTGAATATCAAGTATGGAATCTACTTCAGCCAGTCAGTTGCATTTCTTCTCAGTTACAGTACGTTAGTCAGATGCTTTTGTATTAAAGCTCATACAGACATTGCCAAGTGAGATTCAAGAATATGGAATCATAAACTGCTAAGTCATCCAAAGAAAGGTGAAACATGTCTGCATCCAGGCCATATGTTATTTTTATCTGATGGTAGGCACATTCAATCCTGAAAACAGAAGACATCACTTTTTTTTACCAATATTGATATATTATTACCAATTATTCTAAGAGAGTGATCACTAATTTACTCTATTACATTTGTACTGAATAAGATTGAGTGGAATTGAATGTATGTAATCGAAAATTAAAATCACTTCATTTTTAAAACATACTGTACGACATTTGGTGGAGAACATTTGATATGAAAAAAGAGGATGCTGTTAGAGATTTTCAGGCTTCATGAAGGATAGAAACTGTTTTAATGGGATAAGAAGTTTCACTATTTTGAGGCATTTTGGAAATCATAAGCACTAACTTACAGCTCATATTTTTCATTGCAGGCATGAACCGTATGGACCGCAGTATCCAATGCAAGCTCCTCCTTCTGGACAACCCCCCTATGGAGGACACCAATCTGGAATGTTTCCACAGCAGCAGGTAAATAGTTTTATAGTGTAATTTCTTTTGCAAAATTCATTCTAGAAATCTAAGCATTTGGCACTGGCAAAAAAAGTAAACAATGGACAACGATGTTTGCTACTTACGAAAATTGTATATTTGTATCCTTTTATATGGAATGTTTCTTAACAGCAATTGGCTACTGTTATGATACAAAATTATTCTGTTTTATTGACTGAGAAATTAATAAGAAAATATAAAAATATAAAAAAAAATTAATAAGATGTATCCCAAATAGTTCTATATGCAATGACTAAATTGTGGTTGCATTAAATTTAGAGGGGGGGGAGTTGTAGGATCATAGAATTGTATAATTGGAAGCAACTACAAGGATTAGCTAGTCAAATTCTCTGCATTGTGCAGGAAAAACAGTTAAATCACTCGTAAGAAATGGCTGACCAGCATCTTAAAAATCTCTAGACGTGGGGGAACCCATAGCCTTCATAAACAGACTATTTTACTGTTGTATAAAAGCAGAAAGGAAGATAATTCTGCCTTCTTATTTAAAACTTCTAAGGATATTTCAACTAGGGAGAAGGGAACACAGTTAGGTGAATCTGCAGAAGTTGGCCTCACCTGTCCTCCATAATAAAAGGCTACCTCAATTAGTGTTGAGGTAACCTTTCTTCCACAACATTCACATTTTATTTATTGATTCATAGCTAATAACATTTCAAAGTAAATTATTGGCAATTAAAAATAAGTGGAACCTGCAAGAAAATTTTGTAATGAGGATTTCTCTTCTTCAGGGCTTCATTTAGCTAGCAAGCATCATTTACAATATAATTTTCTCTTTTCTTTCCAATATGAACTATTCATATACTGTTTAATATTTGGTATACTGTACAAATGATATACCTAGATTGTTCACCATTTTTTCTATTTTTTCTTTTTACTTGTTATTGCATGTTATATGTTCCTCTGTTTTTAGTTTTTTATAGTTTGTTTTGGCATTTTCTTGTATATTAATTGGGGGTTTGCATTGTTGTGTATGTTTCAAAATAAATAAATAATGTTATTGGCAACATTTAGCCACATAAGAATCATCACAAGGAAAATGTATGTGCGTGAGAGAGAAAGCGTGCTCAAATATCCATCTATATATATGTCATTTTCAAAACATTTAAATCAATCCACTAACACATCTCTGTCTAAAACCTCAATCAAATATCATATTCAGTGCCACACAGAATTATCCTTAATACTTTTTATCCTTAAAAGATACTAATCAAGATCTAGGAGCATCAAAAAGAAGATTCTAGGTTTATTTTAGGGTTTTTTAAATAAACATCTAAAGACTAAAAACATCTTAACTAATACATACATTTTTATCAACTTCCTGATCCCACTTCCATAACTTAATAGTTGAAAGTGAAATATTAAGACATTTAATTATAATGTAGTATTTACCTCAAAATAATTCCTAAAATGAAATTGGTACCTCATTTTATGCCTACAATCATAATCATATAGTCTGACACTAAAATCGTAATTCATTTAAAATGTTACACACTACATATGGACAAAATTTCAACGACCTTATGAATATTTATTCAAATAATTAAAAGGTCATTGTACATCTTTCAATTACGGTACTAATGAAAATAAAGATGATTATTTGTATTTAAAATATTGTAAGTATATTGTAATTATTCTATCACACCAATTCATAAGTGTTCTGTCCCCGTCTCACACACGCACACAAACAGATATCCAGGGGTTAAATAAAACTGGCAGACAACAAATTCTTTCAATAAGAGGATTGGCAGCAACCCAGTAGCTGCTTGCCAAGAACTTTACCCATAAAGGGAGGGTTGTTCCTCCAACAGATAAAGCCAAACAAGATACACACAGTTCAAGAATTGTCAAGTCCAGTCCGTATTAAATCCAAGGCAGATATCGTTGTTGCAAAAATACAATGTGACTCGCTAGTAGTTAGTTTTGTCCGTCACAGAGTCTGAATGGCCACCTCACCCCCTTATATCCCCTGTGGGGTGTGGTCCAGTGACTCAGCTTAATCTCTGACACGCCTCCTTTTCTGCTGCGTGCACTTGTCTCTCCAACACTGGCATGGATCCAGCCAAGACTTATCTCCGTCACTGTCCGACTGTGAGGAGATACCTGGCTCCTGGCCAATCTCTTCTCCCTTGGGAGACACCTGAGGCATTGCCAGAGGGGAGGGTCCTGGAGAGGGAGGCCTGGCCAACTCCTCTCCTTCATGTTTGGAGCCTTCTCCGTCTGATAAGTCGGCCTCAGGGGTCGGAATCACAACAATAAGAATATACAAAAATAATATTTTATTTTATTTTAAATATTTGGTGTCTATTTTTTCAGAATTACAAACGCCATATGGATGGCATGTATGGGCCTCCAGCAAAACGTCATGATGGAGATATGTTTAACATGCAATATAGCAACCAACAGCAGGAGATGTTTAACCAGTACAGCAGTGCTTACTCTGGACCAGACAGGAGACCCATCCAGGGACAGTATCCATATCCTTATAACAGAGAGAGGATGCAGGCTCCTGGACAAATGCAACAACATGGAATACCTCCGCAGATGATTGGTGGTCCAATGCAGTCATCAGCTTCCAGTGAAAGCCCACAACAAACTATGTGGCCCACAAGAAATGATATGTCTTACCCATATCAGAACAGGCAAGGCCCCGGGGGCCCTGCACAGGCCCCACCTTATCCAGGGTTGAATCGTACTGATGATATGATGGTACCTGACCAGAGAATAAACCATGAAAGCCAGTGGCCTTCTCATGTCAACCAGCGACAGCCTTCTTACATGTCATCTTCTGCTTCCATGCAGCCTATTACTCGACCTCCTCAGTCATCCTATCAGACGCCGCCATCAATGCCAAACCATATATCTCGAGCTCCTAGCCCTGCATCTTTCCCACGCTCTCATGAAAATCGTATGTCTCCCAGTAAATCTCCGTTCCTATCCTCTATGAAGATGCCAAAAGTTATGCCCACTCTTCCAGGCTCGCAGGTCACATGTCCTCCAACACAGCCACCACCATCTATTAGGCGGGAAGTCACTTTTCCTCCAGGTTCGGTAGAAGCATCCCAACCAATTTTAAAACCAAGGCGAAAGATTACCTCAAAAGATATCGGTAAGTGTTCCTATTGTCCTTACAGAGGAAGAGACTTTTTACAATAATTTTGTAGAGCTTGCATTTATTTCTATTAATTCACTTAAGAAATTAGTTTTATTAAATTGAAGCTAATCTCAAATTTGTTTTGTGGTAGGAAAAATGATTTATGTATCATCAATCAATAAAATACAAATAAATGCTGAATATTTAGGGAAGTATAATGGTTGCAAGAGGTACAATATTGTATTATTTTAAGATGATATTGTTCTTATTGTGTACTTTCATAATATTTTATATTGTTTATAATTAATGGTTGCTTATGATCTCAGAACAAAAGTCTGAATTCACATATAATGCATCTTATATCTAGTAAAAACACTTGAAATTTTAACTTGAAAGCTCTCTTTTCAAGGAGTAAAAGTTGTTAATGGAATAGTAACTTTTGACAAAAGGAAACAGTTAAAATACATGTAACGGCTGAGGAAGCTTGTCTTGGAGCCGTATAGCGGCACTGTTGCTTGGGAAATTGATCTATGAGGTATGATATTGACAAATTCTGGACATGCTGATCAGTCATCTTCGTTCTTGAAAGAAAGCAAAGATAGTCTTATTGCACTGATATATGCCCCACTTTCTGAAGTTGCTGATGAATAGTATCTTGTTGCATGTTACAGAGATATATAGATATGTTTGGATATCACTCAAGCTGTAAATACTGTCCTTCTATTGATAGCTTTCCTTCCCTAAAAGGAAACTCCAGGAGAATTAGTTTCCTAGGGAGGAATACCTAGCAGTTTTTCAAAACAAAAAAGACTTTGCTTCTTTATAAATGTATGCTTTAAGTGAGCATTGTAAGAGTGCTGAAGCAAACATAATTTTTGTTTTTCTGAAGAAAAAGAAACCAATAAACATAGAGCAGTGTTGATATTTCGCCTATCAACCTCTTCTACTGGTATTATAAAGCTGCTTTTTTCTCTACACCCTCCTACTCTAAAGATGTGGATATTAACTGTGTTTTACAAAATTAAAGTGGAGCATTTCATCAGAATATACAGAGTTTTCGCCGTGTACCACAAAGCATGTGTGACACATGTACCTATGTATTTCCAAATTAACTGAGATAAAACCTTACTGTCTCTGTCAATTTCCTAGGCTTTAGAGAAAATCATCCCTTCAGTTTCACAACTATCTAGCTCAGAGGTCTTCAAACTTGGCAGCTTTAAGACTTGTGGACTTCAACTCCCAGAATTCTCCCAGCATATGCTGGCTGGAGAATTCTGGGAGTTGAAGTCCACAAGTCTTAAAGCTGCCAAGTTTGAAGACTTCTGGTCTAGTTCTTTTCATACGATTATATAATAGGGCATCAAAAATTATTTGGAAATACTTTGGTACAGCCTCTGCTCTTTAAAAGAGCAAATTGTCTCTGTTTTCAGGCTTCCAATGCTGCTGCAGATTTCTGCTTAATAAATGCTTTCTTGCTTTGTTTGTTTTCAGTGAGTCCGGAAGCCTGGCGAGTGATGATGTCTCTTAAATCAGGCCTTCTTGCAGAAAGTACTTGGGCATTAGACACTATTAACATTCTTCTGTACGATGATAGTACGGTTGCTACTTTCAATCTCTCTCAGGTAGGTTGGTTATTTTTCATCTCAAAGACACCATTCATTCTGTAAATGGAGGGGGAAGCCCACATTCTTTGCTGCTATGTTTTCCATTGCCCATCCAGTTCCCCTAAGGAGTAGGGCAAGCCCTCCAAAGACCACAGAAGATATACAGCTCATAGATGGTGGCTCAATAATTGGCATATTTTCCTGTAATGTAATGGGGAAGTAAGGGTGCACATTGTCATGCCACGGAACTAGTTTTATTGCTCAACTCCTTGTATTACACCAATCTGTGAATGTAAAAGCTATGAGTCTTCTTGTTCTGACTGCTAAAATAAAATAAGGTAAGACAAAGAATTATACAAATAATTGTATAATTATACAATTATAGCAATAGCACTTAGATTTATATACTGTTTTACAGTGTTTTACAGCCCTCTCTAAATGGTTTGCAGAGTCAACATATTGCCCCCAACAATGTGGGTCCTCATTTTACCAACCTTGGAAGGATGAAAGGCTGAGTCAACCTTGAGTCAGTCAGGATTGAAGGAATCGAACTCCTTGGCAGTGAGCAGAGTTAGCCTGCAATACTGCATTCTAACCACTGCACCATCACAGCTCATTATACTCATAATTGTAACTCAGGATCATATGTAACGGTTCATACGCTTTGAAAAGGAAAGAAATTTTCTTTGAAAAGAAGACTCAGTTCATTTTTACAATCACATGAACTAAATACTACTCAAAAGTAAACTTTTAAAGAATTCATAATTGTTAATTTTTTTATTATGGAGTACTCTGAACTCTATAACTCTAATCTACAGATTACTTGTCATCTGTATTAAAAGTATTTGTTTTATGTGTAAATAGGAAGAAAGGACTAACCAATTCTGAGTCTTGTAAAAGGGAGTCTAAAGATCTTTTTTTCCTAAAACAAATCTTTTCTTATTTTCACAATTCTATAATGGACTAAAATGCTCTTTTTACCGTTTTTTCTGTTTTTCTTCTTTGTTTCCTCAGTTATCTGGTTTTCTTGAGCTGTTGGTGGAATATTTTAGAAAATGCCTGATTGATATTTTTGGGATCCTTACGGAATATGAAGTGGGACATCCAGGACCAAAACTGCAAGATCATAATTCATCTCCTAATGAGGACGGGCAGTCTGCAACAGAGAATGTCAGGAAAGAGGAAGAAAACAATGGTGAATGTATCGATTACTTTGATGACTTGGAAGATGACGAGGAAGAAGAGGAAGAAGATGAAACTGAGAACACAGAAGAAGGAAAGAGCACTCTTGTTGCTCCACCTGGTGCCATTCTTGATCCAAGTGAGAGGCCAAAACAAGCCAGTAAGTTTGACAAGTTGCCAATAAAAATTGTAAAGAAAAACAACTTATTTGTTGTTGACCGATCTGATAGGCTGGGGCACGTTCAGGAATTCAACAGTGGGCTTCTTCATTGGCAACTTGGTGGGGGTGATACAACTGAACATATTCAGACCCACTTTGAGAGTAAGATGGAGATTCCTCCTTGCAGGCGGCCATCTCTGTCGGTCTCCTCAGGTAAAAAGAAGAATGTAGAGGGGAAAGGAGAATCTGAGGAACAGCAAGACAAAAGCATATCAGCCACTATTGATGATGTCTTGTCAGCTCGCCCGGGAGCATTGTCTGAAGACCCCGACTCTAATTCTCAGACAGATAGTAATAAATTTCCATTTGGGATCCATCAAGTGAAAAGTCATCGAAATATCAAACTGCTGGAAGATGAGCCACGGAGTCGAGATGAGACTCCTCTATGTACCATTACCCATTGGCAAGATTCTTTGGCCAAGCGTTGCATCTGTGTGTCAAATATTGTCCGCAGCTTATCTTTTGTGCCTGGCAATGATGTGGAAATGTCTAAACATCCAGGCTTGGTGCTAATCTTGGGAAAATTGATTCTTCTTCATCATGAGCACCCAGAACGAAAGCGTACACCACAGACATATGAAAAAGAGGAAGAAGTGGACAAAGGGGTGGCCTGCAGCAAGGATGAGTGGTGGTGGGACTGCCTTGAGGTCTTGAGGGATAATACATTGGTCACACTTGCCAACATTTCTGGGCAGCTAGACTTATCTGCTTATACAGAAAGCATCTGTTTGCCAATTTTGGATGGCTTACTGCACTGGATGGTGTGCCCATCGGCAGAGGCACAAGATCCTTTTCCAACTGTGGGGCCCAACTCAATCCTTTCGCCTCAGAGACTTGTACTGGAAACCCTGTGTAAACTCAGTATCCAAGACAATAATGTGGACCTTATATTGGCCACGCCCCCATTCAGTCGTCAGGAGAAACTGTATGCTACTTTAGTTAGGTACGTTGGGGAACGCAAAAATCCTGTCTGCCGAGAAATGTCAATGGCGCTCTTATCAAACCTTGCCCGAGGGGACACGTTAGTGGCAAGGGCAATAGCTGTGCAGAAGGGAAGCATTGGAAACTTGATAAGCTTCCTTGAGGACGGGGTCACCATGGCCCAGTACCAGCAGAGCCAACATAACCTTATGCACATGCAGCCTCCACCTCTGGAGCCACCTAGCGTGGACATGATGTGCAGGGCAGCCAAGGCCTTGTTGGCCATGGCTCGGGTAGAGGAAAACCGCTCCGAATTCCTTTTACATGAGGGCCGCTTGCTGGATATCTCAATATCAGCTGTCCTGAACTCTATGGTTGCATCTGTCATCTGTGATGTACTCTTTCAGATAGGGCAGTTATGACACAAGTGAGAAGCAAGCATGTGTGAGTGGAGATTAAAGGGTTACATATAACTGCCTGGTTTCTGTACCTGTTTATCCAGTGTAGGAAGAATGGGAAAAAAAGAAGAAGAAAAAGAAGAAGAATCTTTGCTCCTCTGCCCCATTCGCTATTTACCAATTGGGAATTTTAAAACATTAATTTGAACAGTTATGGAATTAATATTTGCTGTCTATGTGTATAAGTACATCTTTTTATTTTATTTTTTTAACCAAAGTCTCTCTCTAGTACATTCAAAGATTACATTTCTTTTTCATAGCTATCCTTGTCCATGTTTGTTTGTTTTTCCCATCTTTGAATCTTACTTTTCGGGGAGGGGAAGCAACCATGAATTGGGGGGTGTCAGGATATAGCAAAATATGATTTGATGTTGGGAGAAAGGGGTGTGCCACTGTCAAATGCAAAAGTGGAGGGAAAAATATGCTGAGTTAATGTGCTTTTTATTTTTTAAGAACAAAAGAAATTCCAACCATCCTTACTGCCGTTGCCCAAAGCGCTGTGTGCAATAGAAAAATGATAGTGATGTAAGTGTGGCGGATGGTCAAGGAAAGGGGGTCAGTTCCTCATCTGCCCACAACAATTTCTTGGGTTCTCTGCAGGAGAATGGTTACACTATGCTAGGAGCAAAATCAATTCTTTAAGAAAGTAAAAACATAACTCTGAAGACGATCAACACAAATTGCTTCCTCACCAGAACTGTCAACATCAATATCTATTGTTTGACCTTCCACAATGACAGTTCATCACAATTCCTTTAAATCATTTTTTAAAATATTTTTTATTGCCTAAAGGCAGTGTTGTATATAGAAGTTGTACATTAAACATACCCTCATCTTTTTTTAAAAAAAATAAAACAAGTACAAGGATTTATTTTTTTCATGATGTGGTAACTACAAAGTGATGGTAGACTTAATTTTATTATTATTATTGTTATTATATTATTATTATTATATTATTATTATTATTATTATTTTCTTTGGGCCATAACTCCAAAAACTAAGAAAAAAACACCACGAGGGTAATGTACAAGTTTCTGTATGTATAAAGTCATGCTCTATTTCGGGAGAGCAATTGCTCACAACTTACTTTATAAATCAAGATGTGGAAATGGTTACGTACGGATTGATTTAAGAAAATGGTTACCAGTCTACAGAAAAAAATACATATATGGGGGAAAAAAAGAAAACACAACTTCAAAGGTTTTTCAGTGCAAAGAATACACATTTGTATTTCAAAATAATGTAGTTTAAAAAATACAAAAAAACTTGATGTAAATTCCTCCTTTTCCTCTGGCTTAATGAATATCATTTATTCAGTATAAAATTTATATGTTCCACATGTTAAGAATAAATGTACATTAAATCTTGTTAAGCACTGTGACGGGTGTTCTTGAATAATGTTCTCATTTCTTCATGAAATCCCAACCATTTCAGACAATGATGGGGAAGGTTATGTTTTTTTGCTTACTCTCGAGTTCGTCTCTAGTTTTCAGGTAATGTAACAAACAAAAACATTATTTTTTTCTATCCTTATTTATAATAAAGAAGACCACAGAAGAAGATGATATTGCTAATTTTCACTGTGTCTACGAAAGTTGCTGCACTCAAAGTATATATGCTTGAATAAAACTCTGTAAAAACGGCAATCATAATTCGATTGAGTTAGCTTATACTGCAGTTTCCTGAGTTACACTTATCGTCTTAGATTTATTTCTATTAACATAAAATTAATAATAGCTGTGCAACAAAAACATTATTAAATGTAATAATAATCAAAAAATGACTAAAAGTGTGAGAGACCTGAAAGCTAGAAATTAGAAGAGACTGAACTGCTAAAGAAGGGCTATTTTTCAAGAAGGGCTAAGAGAATTAAGAGATTCGTTCCCCAGTGCTGAATAAAATAAGAGAAAAGATTCCTGACAGACCTGTCTCCAAAAGAAATTATCTAGCAAGACTAGCGTGCACCTACAGGTAGTCCTTGACTTAACAGGTTTTCTGTGGCTAAGCAAGGTTGTTAAGCGAGTCGT
This sequence comes from Pituophis catenifer annectens, assembly GCF_029215685.1. Lineage (NCBI taxonomy): Eukaryota > Metazoa > Chordata > Lepidosauria > Squamata > Colubridae > Pituophis > Pituophis catenifer. Next base: position 78,675,753 of record NW_027256881.1, on the reverse strand, counting down.
GCCTGATTTTATGACGTTTTTGCCATGGTTGTTAAGTGAGGCACTACAGTTGTTAAGTGAATCACATGTTGTTAACAAATCCAGGTTCCCCCATTGATTTTGCTTGACAAAAGCCAGCTGGAAAGGTCACAAATGGTGATCCCATGTCCCTGGGATGCTGCATCTGTCACAAATACATAACAATTGACAAATGCCCGAAATTTGATCACGTCACCATGGGAAAGTTGTAACAGTTGTTAAATCTGAGGACAAGTCAGAAGTCACTTTTTTCAGTGCTGTTGTGACTTCGAATGGTTGCTAAATGAATGGTTGTAAATCAGGGAATTACCTATGCTCATCGCATTTCAACATGCAAAAATAAATGAGAGTAACCTTTGAGTAGAACTATGCAGAAGAGGTGTTCCTTCAGGTATTGGGTTCTCAAGCAGTGCTAGAAAGTTTATAGAAATCAGCAATACTGTAAGCCTCCAGAATGTTTTAGTCACAGGAGTTCATTGCTCATAATATCGTAATAACTATTGCAGCCATTTTTATGGAAGAAAATATGTCTCTTTTGCATGTTCAATTCTCCTCATGCAAATGAATGTGATAACTCCTGCTCCCATGATCCGCATAGGCAGATCAGAGTGCAGGCAGATCTTTTGACGGAATCCTTCTAGCTGAAGTTTATTATACTTCCAATCTTGATAATCATGAGGTTCAAGTTGTAAGTAGTGTTTTTCAGTGCATTTTTTCCATATGTTTCCCAAAAACATAAACTTCAAAGAACCTGTGGAACATGGTCAAAGATAGGTCTTCTTTCTTTGCTGGTATAGTCGCCCTAGACAGGAAACACAACATAGTTCTGGTATCCATCTTGTGCTAGAGAAAAATGCTACAGCCTCTCATGTTGTGGCTGAGCATGTATTGGCCAATGCAGTTCTCTTTAATGGCCTAGGCCAGGGATCTTCAACCTTGGTGACTTTACGACTTGTGCTGTGCTGGCTGAGGAATTCTGGGAGTTGAAGTCCACAAGTCATAAAGTCACCAAGGTTGGAGATCCCTGGCCTAGGACGGCGAAGGCGAACCTTTTGAGCTCAGCATATCAAACTTGCAGAAAATGCCTAAGCTGACTTTGATGGCTTCTCTTTCTCCCATGCGCACACTTACCACAGACACACGGACAAAAGAGAAGCAATTCAGAGCAAAGAGTAATAAATATTATTTAATGAATAAATACTTGCATCGTTGTAAATAATTTTTTTGAAGTGCTTGTCCGAGGTAGCTCCAGGCCTGGAAACGTCAGAGAATGCTCTTGCATGGCCTTGCAGCTTCCGAAAAGATCAGGAAAGAATGCCCTGAACTTTGTGCTCTTTTTGGAGGCTCCAGAGGCCATGCAAGATCTTCCACAACTTCCAATAGGTCTTGCACAACTACCAGAGGCTTGGCGGGTCACCAGAAATAACGTGTCACCTACATCCCTGGCCTGGACTAACAGCAAGGCCTGCAGAATTGACTACTAAGAATTGCTCCTCACTGTTGGTTCATTTCATTAGAGTATTGTACAGGCACAAAGTGTTGCTGCTCTGTTTTAATTGGCAATAGGAGCTGTTTGTATATTACAGTTTTATTGCTTTTTTACTGATCTTGGGTTTTCTAGAAAATATGTTACCCCCAATAGACATTTTCATTGTTTGGAATCATAAGATGCAAGATAGTTTCCTAGGCAAAATGAGTACCTTTATTATCCAAATTTTCTTCTTTCCCTCCCCCCACCCCCTTATAATCTGTGCACTGGTAACAGTCTCGTTCATCTTTTTAACTTACACCTAACAATGTAATCAGAAATGTATGTTAAATTATAGCCCATTTGTAACTGCCCTTCATGAAATGAGGCAGATTTAGGAAGCTATAAAAGCATTCTGGGGTCCTTTTCATTCTTAATTATGTTATACAACAACCTTCAAATGTCTTGGCCATGCTGGGAATTGTAAAACTTGAATTTATCGCATTGGGAGAGGGTCCTGCACAAAATTATGTTCAGGATCCTAACTTGACACTTTTTTTTCAGCTCAGCAACAGCTACAGCCTGGCTATAAAAGTGTTTGATGAAGAAGGAAGCAACTTCATATGCTCAGTGGAAGAAGCACGGAGCATGATCATTGATTGGATTATTTAATGTTAAATTTGTATGGATCTGTTAGAAGAATTATTATTTTGGGGGGGGGGAACCCACAACATTAAAACAAACGAAATTTGAAAAGTTTAATAGCATTAATACACGTGGAACAGTGGTGGGTTTCAAAAAATTTTACTACTGGTTCTGTGGATGTGGCTTGGTGGGTGTGGCAGGGGAAGGATACTATAAAATTTATTTATTTTATTTTATTTTATTATTCGTATTTCTATGCCACCCACTCTCCAAGTATTCTGGGCGGCTTACACCAAAGACAGTATACTAAATAGCATATTGCCCCAACAATCTGGGTCCTCATTTTACCCACCTCGGAAGGATGGAAGGCTGAGTCAACCTTGAGCTGGTGATATTTGATCCACTGATCTGCTGAACTAGTAGTCAGCTGAAGTAGCAGCAGTACTGCACCCTAACCACTGCGCCACCTCGGCTCAATCTCCATTCCCACCCCACTCCAGGGGAAGGATACTGTAAAATCTCCATTCCCTCCCCACTTCAGGGGAAGGTTACTGCAAAATCCCCATTTCCTCCTGATCAGCTGGGACTTGGGAGGCAAAGAATAGATGGGGGTGGGGCCAGTCAGAATTTTTACTACCAGTTATCTGAACTACTCAAAATTTCCGCTACTGGTTCTCCAGAACTTGTCAGAACCTGCTGAAACCCACCTCTGATGTGGAACAATCAGTATAATCTCTGGCTGGTGTTTGACACACAGGATCTTTTACTAGCAGAACTCTCAGATTGTATTCATACAGGTTTTTATTAAGCAAATAGGTGCCATTTGGTATAAAGAATGCTGTGCAAAGTATGCTCTAAATGATAAGATATATTTTGGAATGTTACTAACTAAAAATTGGTTGAAATTTTACCAGCGTTGCCTTAGAAATTATGGTAAGAAAGTGTTTCTGGTCATTACTTTTTCTGCTCATTTAAGCAGGTATCTGATCTAAGTTGTCTACTGTAGAGAGGTCAATAAAATAATTAGAGATCAAGGTCTGTTTCTCTTACATAGTATCAAGAAATTGAATCCATTGAGGGGGAAAAAATCATGTTTAAGGGAAAAGGTGATAAAAAAAAACCCCAGTATAAGAATGAACAATTGAAAGTTTCAAAAAGATCTAAGGAGGCTTCAGCAGTGAGCTGAAACAGATTGGATAGAATTTAACAAAAGGTAAAGTTCTACATTTGGGTAGGAAAAAGGAAAGGCATGAATGGAGGATGGAGGATACCTGACTTTCAGCAGCATGCATGGCGGAGATCTAAGTAAATATGAGCCACTTGGAGTGCAGTAACAGTTCAAAGAATGGGAAATTAATTGTAATGCTTCCATGATTGTGGTTTTATCGCATTGTAAGTCACTCGAGTCACTAGATAGTGAGATGGGTGGCATATAAGTTTATTAAATAAATAATTGTTCCACTCCATCCCTGAGCAGACCCCACAATTTAAAAAAAGGCTAGTGACAAATAGACGTTCAAGATGGTAAAGCAGTGGTGGGTTGGCCCCGGTTCAGTCCAGTTCTATAGAACCGGTAGTAAAACCGGCCAGAGGCTCCACCCACCCACCACGATGTCATCATGGGTGATCTGTGCATGCACAGAAGCTTCTGCACATGTGCAGAAGTGCACGTGCATGCTCCCGTTGTGAACTGGTAGTAAAGGTAAGTAGAACCTTTACCCCGTGGTAAAGGACCTAGAAATCAAGCACTTAAAAGAAATGCTTAAAGGCTCTGGATACTTTTAGTCTACAGAAGAGAGAACTGAAGAACAATATGATAATGTTTAAAGGGAGCTTAAGGCTGACACAGAAGAAGGGGTGAAGGCAGGATCAGAACCAATGGGGTAAAAATACAACAAAAAAGATTCAGCTAGATATCAAGAGGAACCCACCTGCTGTTGGGTCTATGACAGTGATGGCTAACCTTTTTGCCATCACGTGCCAAAAGCGGGAGGAGCGCGGGGGAGTCACGCGTGTGCATGCCCACACCCATAATGCTATACACCCCGCCCCCTAGAAAGCCTCGAGCCTGGGGAGAGCGAAAAACGGGCCTTCCCCCCCCCCCGGAAGCCCTCCAGAGGTCAGAAACAGCCTGTTTCCCGATTTCTGTGGGCCCGGAAGGCCCGAAAATCAGCTGGCCGGCGCACACATGCGCACTGCAGCTGAACTTGGGCAGTACACGTGTGCCCACCGATATGGCTCTGCGTGCCACCTGTGGCACCCGTGCCATAGGTTCGCCATCACGGGTCTATGACAATTTGCCACAGCCATCTCACCATGGCTAACTCGCCACAGCCGACTTGCAATGGCCAACTCGCTGCAGGACAACTCGCCATGGCCATCTCGCCACAGGACAACTCGCTGCGGGACAAGAGTTACACTATCAAAGAATTGGTGGAATAGAATCATTAAAGGATGAAAAAGGAGGGACAGAATGAAATGTGAATGGCAAAAATTAAATTGTCCCGCAGCAAGTTTTCCCATGGTAAGTTGGTTATGGCAAGTTATCCCACAGCGAGTTGGCCATGATGAGTTGGCCACAGCAAGTTGGCTGGGCCAAGTTGTCCCATTCCCCCCACTGTTAGCCAGTGCAATAGGTTGCTAAATGAAATGGTGAGGTCTGTAACCAGAGGCTGGACGGTCATCTGTTAGAGATGTTTTTAAAAAATCCTTGCAGAAGTGAGCATTTGGCTCATATTATCATTTTAGAATAATATTGCTATGTTATTTGAGATGTGTCTGATTTCATAATTTTCTAATTCATAAAAAAGAAATATTTGCAAACCCAAGCATCCTAGACCTACACCCGCAAAAATTGAGGAGGCCAAAGGACTTCTCATTCGCCGAGAAACTGACTTGTTGCACCTACAGTGGCTTTCTTGTATTATAGAGCAAAGAGATCTATTTCTCTATGTATCCTTGCCGTTACCTTTGGAAAAGAAAAGAGGGAAGTAAAGCCTCTGGAGTAATATGATCATAACAAACAACAGCTTGAGTCTACTTCGGCTGAAGGAGTTTATTTTTGTTCCTTTGACTCATTTTTTTTTTTGTTGTTGTTGTTGCTTTGACAGGCATATTGGTAGCAATTTTATAGGGCATCTTTTCAGTTTCAGGGCAAAAATAACAAATTTAAGTTACAGGAATCTGACTGAATATTAGGAGGAAATTTAACAGTGGAACCAATTCATTAGATACATCCAAATTCTTGGCAACAATCTCTTTATATCAATGGCCACACTGACAACAATTTTAAACAAGACAAATTGAATATGAATTGGCAGAAAAGCAGTAAAATATTGCATTTACTCTATATGGATTATTTTGTCAGATGTAAATGCCTTATTCTCTAATGTGTAAATAATGTATATATGGAACATCAGGGGTTAACTTATTACTTGAGCTTTAATGTATTCATATTTTACCACTCCCATTCCTGGCTCCGCCCCTTGTATATAAAAGGAGCCATCCTCCCCATTTTCCTTGCTTCTATCTTGAATATTCAGCGAATATAGAATGCCTATTATGATTAAAGAGAATTATATTTAAACCTATAACTTCTATTATCTTTATTGAGTCTGATCCTGAAAATATTGCAACAAGCTGGTAGCAGAGGATGGTTAATTGACTCAATAAGTAATTAAAAATGTCCAAGAAAGATAGGCCCAACACCAGGGCCTACAGCAAAGAAATAGAAACTGATCAAGAGATGATCAACGAATCCACTAATGCGATTTCGAGAGAATCCGAAGAATACACCACTGAAGAAGAAGAACTGATGAGTGAAAATAACGACCAGGAAGAAATCGAGATAGAAAATAACGAACTCAGGTCAGAAATATTAAAAATACTAAAAAGCCAAAAGAATGATGAAAGCCTCATCGCGGACCTCCAGGAGATGCTGAGGAACAGCGGAGCAGCGAGAGAGAAAAACGTCATTAAAGAAAAACCCAAAGATCAAAAAACTGTGAGTGAAATGACTACTGAGAAAATAGTTGTAAAAAAGAAAAGATGTGACCCCGCGCGAAATTTTGAACGGCAGCCATCTTGGTTTCAACGAACTTCAAAAGAGAGTGAAGCAGAGCCAATCAAAACGCTCAGTTCAAAATTTCTGGCGCGAAAAACACTATCAGACGAAGAAAGTGAAAAAGAAGTCTCAAACTCTTCAGATGAACCAAAATCAGAAAGTGAAGACGATTTAACTAAGTCTCAAGTAAAGTCAGCAATGAAAACGCTTTTTGCTGCTTTTGGGCCAAGATTGAAAATCTCCAAGACATCGACGAAGAAGCAAGAAATCAAACCGACAACTCAAGACCTGCACGCTCCCATCCTGACTTCGAAAACGACGACACCCGAGCCCAGAGAGCCATGCCGATTCCGACCTACACCGCAGACAGAATCGAGTGCCAGCACACACAAGAGAAAGAGAAGAACCGCCGCCATCACCAAAGCCCCAAAAACCGAGCCAGAGACCGACTCATCTGAAGAGGAGCGGATCGAGAGAGCTGAAATGGAGAGAACCTTCCACAACGGCGCCAAAGAAGAAATGAGCAACGCGCATGTGCAAAACTACGTAGACGGCCCCGAAAGACTTGAACTGGCCAGAGAACCGCGCAGACTCGTTACAAGCATCCCAATGCCGTTCTGTAATTTCCTGCACTTGAGAGACCACGGACTGCCTCAGGTTGTAAGTAATGGACAAAATAATGTGGGGAACTTACCCAGTGACTTCCCAAAACTTAGAGTTGATGGCATTAATTTACAAGAGTGGTACCAACAGCTTCAGGTTATTTTTATGAAAGAAAATTTACTATTCTTTATAACTAGTCCTCCAAGAAGACCTTGGACTTTAAAAATAGACTGTTTACATCATAGAGCATTTTTCATAATAATTTCTAGCGTGTCTCCTGCAATGTATCATAGCATCAAACCAAACCTAACTGTATCAGAAATAATTCAATGCATGTTTAATCTATTTCACAGCGATAGCGTAGCCACAACCACAAGAATGTCTAAGGATTTCTTTTCTTCTAGAGTGAAACCAGGGGTTTCTATAAGTGAACATTTGATAAATCTAAACAAAATAAGAGCTGAGCTGCAATTGAGGGGGGAAGTGATTTCAGATCAAACTATGAAAAGTGTTATTATCAATTCACTTGATCCATCATGGGATAGCTTTATGTCACACTTAGATACCATTAATTTGGGATATTTATCAATAGAAAGTCTATCTAACAAATTGATAGCAGAAGACAATTCAAGAAAAAATCGTTCCAGTAACCAAACAGAACACAAATCTTTTAGGAAAGTAGTCTTTCAAGATAAATATAATGAAGCCTTTAGATGCCACAATTGTGGATCCAGGGAACACAGTAGAAGAGACTGTCCCAAAGTCCCAAGGGAGAGACATAGGCCAGAATATAGGAGCAAATACAATTACAGACAATCTTCCACAGATAGACACAAATATAGAAGTCCACCAAACTACAGAGAAAGTAGAGGGGGTAGAGAAAATTCAAAAGAGAGAAAATCTGGGTCACTAAATGGGCTAAATAAACAAGACAGCACCAAAACACAACAAGATGAGAACAATAATTGGCTTATTGATTCTGGTGCAACAAATCACACCACTAATAACAAAAGTATATTATCTTCATTTACAGAAGATAAGTTTGTGATAAAGGTAGCTAATCAAGAAAAGGTTCAAGTATTAGGCAGAGGAAATGTGACCTTGCCTGGTTTAGGGAAAATAGAGGGGGTATTATTAATCCCAGAAATACCTCACAACATACTAAGTGCTATAAAACTAAGCAGAGAATCTGACATCAATATAGTTATCTCAAAGGGGAAAGCAACTATAGAAAAGAACAAAACAAATGTAGGCACTGTGATGATAAAAGGGGGTCTACCCTATCTGATAACCAAAGAAAGATGGTTACATAACATTGATTCAAATATGGAAGATTGTATTGAAGCAGATGATGAAAATGTCAGTAACAGTGACAATGATGAATGTAAATTAACTCATGATAACAAAAATACACACAATGAGAAGAAACCAAAAATAGGTAAACCAATTCATGATGAGTGTGCTCATATCTTACATAGGAAGTTAGGACATGCTAGCTTTCCTGTAGTACAAAAAATGACTGAACACGCAGAAGGTGTAAAAATAAAAAATTGTGAAAATTATTTAGAATGCTCAGTATGTAAATCCACCAAACTAAAAACCAGTCCTAGACCAAAAAAATCTAACAGATCAACTAACAATATTTTTGATTTGGTACATATGGACTTAGTTGGTCCATTAACTCCATCAATTACCTATAGAAAACGTTACTTCCTAACAATAGTGGATGATTACAGTCGCTATGGTTTTGTTTACACATTAAAGCACAAGGATGAAACTTTTCAGAAATTTAAGGAATTCTACAAACGCATAGAAACACAACATAATATCAGAATAAAACAAATTATGACAGATAGGGGATGTGAATTCATGTCTAAAGAATTCTCCCAATGGTTAAAGGATAGAGGGATGCTACATTTCACGTCCAATCCATTTTCTGCCTTTCAAAATGGGATTGCAGAGAGAAAGAACTCCACACTACAAACCATGATTAGATGCACATTAGAGGATGCTGGTTTAGGCAAACAATTTTGGTCAGAAGCCTTACATTATTCAAATTACACTCAAAATAGAACATGGTCCAGTATTGTGAATAAGACACCATATGAGGTGATGTACAATAGAAAACCTAAATTAGCACACATGCACATATTTGGAGTTACTGCAGACGTGCACATACCTAAACAATTGAGGAGAAAGGGAGAAAACGTATCCAGGAGATTAAGATTCATGGGATACGAAACTGGAACCAAAGGGTACAGATTCATCGATAATAATAACAAATTTATAGTATCCAGAACAGCTGTGTTTCATGAGCAGGCCAATTGGTCTAAGTTGCACCTTAATGAAATTTTTCCTAATAAAAGCAAAGATAATATATCTTGCGAGGAAGGAACAACAGAAAATCAAAATATTAACAAAAGTAAGAACAAAACCAAAACTTGGACAAATAGTCAGCATAAAATAAAGACAGACACATTAACAAAAAAGGAAGCCAGATATTTGCATGACAACCATAGCAAACCTGAAAGAAATATTAGAAATAATAGAAACCAAATACCAAATAAATACAAAGATTATATTATGCATATGGATGGAGAACAAATAACACCTAATACATATGAGGAAGTATTGAAACTTCCCCGTGAAGAAAGAGAAAAATGGGAACTAGCTATGGAAAAAGAAATGAAAAGTTTACAAGGATTAAATGTATTCACACCTGCGATCGCACCTAAGGATAAAACAATTATAGGTACCAGGTGGATTTATAAAATTAAGAATTTAGAAGGAGGTAATACCTTATACAAGGCCAGACTAGTTGCACAAGGTTATGCACAAAAATATCCAGAAGACTATACTGACACATATTCACCCACAGTGAGAACAGAGAGTGTCAAAACAGCTCTTGTAGTAGCATCTGCACTCAATCTAGACGTGTTTCAATATGACATACAGACTGCATACTTACATGCAAAATTAGATAAGGAAATATATGTAAGAGCACCACACAGTCAATACACTAATAAGAACGAAATTTGGTTACTAAATAAGAGTCTGTACGGATTGAAGCAATCTGGCAAAAGATGGTACGATTGTTTGGTAAAAGTACTAAAGACCATGGATTTCAACGCCACCACTGCTGATAACTGTTTCTTTGTAAAAAAGAGTAATGATCATATTGAATTTGTATTAATTTATGTGGATGATATTTTATATATTGGAAAGCATAAAGAGAGCAGGGAAATCTTTGTAAATAAGTTAAACGAACACTTCTCATTGAAATCACTAGGTAAAGTGAATAAATACCTTGGTGTACAAATTAACAAAACAAAAAGGGGATTCAAACTTACTCAAAAAGATAAAATCATTGAGCTCCTAAACAAATGTAACTTAAATAATGCCAAAACATGTGACACACCTATGCAAACTGATTTTCTTAGAAACAATGATGAATCTTCCCCTGAGTTTAAAGACAACACATTTTACAGATCAGTTATAGGTTCACTCCTTTATATATCTAATTGGACTAGGCCAGATATTGCATTACCTCTCAATTTATTGTCAAGATATGTTAGCAAACCAACCTTGTATCATTGGGAAGCTGTCAAAAGAATTTTAAGATATCTGAAAAGTACATTAGATTTTTGTTTAATATTGGAACCCAATAATGACAAAGAACCAAAAATTACTTGTTATGCTGATGCAGATTGGGCTGGTGATACATCATGCAGAAAGAGTACCTCTGGTTATGTTTTTCTATTGAACGATTGTCCAGTTTACTGGTATACTGGTAAACAAGAACTGGTAGCCACCTCTACCACAGAAGCAGAATATGTTTGCTTGTCTAAAGCTGCAAATAACCTTGTATGGTTCAATGATTTGATCACAGATGTTTGGAAGAAACCTACTTTACCATTTATTATGCATGAAGATAATAAAGCGGCCATTGAAATTTCTAGATCCGATGCAATTGGACAAAGGTCCAGGCATATTGATATAAAATTTAAGCACGTGAGACAACTATCTCAAGACGGATTCATCAAAGCAATACATTGTGATACTTCTGAACAATTAGCTGACATATTAACAAAACCCTTACCTTCTAAACAACACAAATATTTAACTTCTAAATTATATGTATTATATTGTCCTGAATCTGAATGTAACTGGTGTTGTATAACGAACCGGCATTTAGAGGGGGATTTGTCAGATGTAAATGCCTTATTCTCTAATGTGTAAATAATGTATATATGGAACATCAGGGGTTAACTTATTACTTGAGCTTTAATGTATTCATATTTTACCACTCCCATTCCTGGCTCCGCCCCTTGTATATAAAAGGAGCCATCCTCCCCATTTTCCTTGCTTCTATCTTGAATATTCAGCGAATATAGAATGCCTATTATGATTAAAGAGAATTATATTTAAACCTATAACTTCTATTATCTTTATTGAGTCTGATCCTGAAAATATTGCAACATATTTAAAATTATTTGGGAAAACAAAATCTGAACTAAATTCCTTATTAACGAGCACAGAAGAATTAAGTAAAGATATTAGTGTGCACCATAGACATAAAGGCAGGAAAAATGATTGAAGATGATGGAATAGATCTTGACGATGAAGATTTGATAAAGGCAGTATCACCAGGCTACCAATATTTGGGAGTTTGGAAAATTTTGAAATCAAAAGTGAAGCATCATTGAAGCAATTAATACTTGGCCCTGATATAAAATACAGCAGGAATAATTGACAGGAGCCAGATGGAACTTGATAACTTGGAGCAAAAGATAAGAAAGCTAATGACAATGCATCATGCTTTGCATCCAGAAAGTAATACTGATCAGCCAAGAGCCAAAGAGAGTAAAAGATCTCTACACATGAAGCAAACCATGGAGGAAGAAAGGCATGACCTGAATGAGACTACATTAAGAGAAGCCAAGAACTGAAGGCAGTCAATCAAGGAAAGCTCCTGAAAATAACAAAGGTGAAGGTTGAAATATAGGAAAGAAATAATCAAAAACTGGATTATTTGGAAGAACAAGGTACGGATATGGAAGGAAACTCCACATGATGTTGGTTAAGGTCAGTGTTACAGAAAGAAATGGAAGGTTTTATTTTAGCCAAGAAGAACAAGCTTTGCCAACTTAATTGCATAAAGGTAAAAATTCAACACATTGCAAACAACAGCGAATGTCATCTTTGCAGTAAAGAGGTTGAAATAATTGACCAGTTGATTAGTGGCTATAATAAAATTCACAAAACAACTACAAGTAGAGCCATGACCAAGCTGCCAGAATTATTCATTGGAAACTTTGCCAGAGGCTTGGATTTGAATATAGTAAAAACTATTGGGATCATCAAGTTCAGAATGCTTTAAGAAATGAGTGAGTTAAGATCTTATAGGACTTTAAGATCCAAACAGACATTTTTTTCATAACATGCCTGATTCAGCGGTTCTTGTAAAGAAGAAAGTCTGGTTCATTCATGTTGCTAGTCCGGGTGATGCTGAGGAAAAACTATTAGAATAAAATTATAAAATATCAGAACTTGCAGATCAAAAGTTGAATGTTTATGGAAAAAGAGCCAAAGGTGTTTTTTCCAAAAGGTAACTGGACTTCCTGGTGTTTTCTTTTAAAACATTTTGCTTCTCATCCAAGCAAATTCTTCAGCTTCTTGGATGAGAGTGAAACATTATCAAAGAAGACACCAAGAAAGTCCAGTTGCCTTTTGGGAAAGAAAACATCTTTGGGATAATTATGATCTGGATAATTAAGAATCTCCATAGACAGAATAGAATAGAATAGAATAGAATAGAATAGAATAGAATAGAATAGAATAGAATAGAATAGAATAGAATAGAATAGAATTCTTTTTATTGGCCAAGTGTGATTGGACACACAAGGAATTTGTCTTGGTGCATATCCTCTCAGTATACATAAAAAAAGATACATTCATCAAGAATCATAAGGTACAACATTTAATGATAGTCATAGGGTACAAATAAGCAATCAAATCATATTAGGAAACAGTCAATATACTGTAAATTGTAAGGATACAAGCAACAAAGTTACAGTTATGAAAAAAGAAATCCACTTTTATAGAACCAATTGTGATTGGAATCCTCAGAGCCATACCTTAAAAAAACCTTCCCTCAGTATATGCAAATACTGAATTTAACAGACCTGAACACCCTAATTTTACCAAAAAAAACCCAAAAAAACAGCAACAACAACAACCTGTTTGGAACTGTCTATATTCTTAGACATTGCCTTAATAATTCTTGGGTCCTTGGTTAGTACTTGAATTATTAAGTTTCCACCAGTATTAGACTGCAAATATTGTCATGTGAAATCCATGGGGAAGGATACACTTTCAACCTATTCTCCAAAGCACCTGAAGGCAGGACAAGAAGCTGGAAACTAATCAAGGAGAGATCCAACCTAGAACTAAGGAGAAATTGCCTGACAGAACAATTAATCAGTGGAACGACTTGCCTCCAGAAGTTGTGGGTTCTCCAACACTGGAGGTTTTTAAGAAGAAATTGGGCAACCATCTGTCTGAAATGGTATAGGGTTTCCTAGAAGTAAATAGAAGACCTCCAAGGTCCCTTCCAACTCTGTTATTCTATTCTATTCTACTTCAACCCATACCTCTCCAAACCAAACCAACATTTTAGCGTGTTAGGTCTCAATTTTCACCATAGCTATATAAATATACTTTTTGACTGTAACTAGAAAGCTGATAGCAATGAAGAATGAAGGGGACAATGGGAGAACAGTCTGAATCTTATGCCGGTTTTCCTTTTCCTCTGATCTAATCTTAGATTAGAACTCCCATACTTTCCAGCCCTCTTGGTCATAGCCAGGTTTTTTTCACTTTTCGTTCTCATCTTACAATGTCCCTCTCATGCAGCTGAAGATCCACATAAATTTCATCTTACTAATGTTTAAGATGTAAAGGAAGTGCTGAGTGCCACGTTTAGTGGAACAGCTAGGTGAACCTTCAGTCAAGCTCACTTTCCATTCTCTAGAAGAGAAGAACAACAGGAGCAAGTTATCACCCTCCCTTCTGACCTTCATTACATTATTTTGAAAACACCCACACATGCATGCATATATATATATATACAACTTCTCCATCTAAATTCTAGTCAGAAACCTTGGGGGGGGGAATCATTTGGATGGAAAAATGAGCAACTGCTATACAGAGAAGATGATGACAGCTCCTCCCCCACCACGCCTCTAAAAACATTTAAAATTTCCATTAGGGCTTGAAGAAAGTTGGCCTCTGAGTCAGATGCCAATTTAGTCCAGGGAGGGGTAAGAGACTTAACTCCTATGATGGGTATAGCTATTTATTAGAGTTTATACCCTACCTTTTCTGCAGGTGCTAATGAAATATACATAACATTCCCTCCTTCTAATCCTTATCCACAACAACATCCCTGTTAAGTAGGCTAGTAGAAAGTGAGAATGGCCCAAAGCCACCCAGTTAACTCTCTTAGCATAGGAACTCTGCAAATTTCTACTTAAGCTCCTGAATTTTTTTTCTCCAGCTCTGTTGTGTTGCACAGGTGAGAAGCTGCCCACTGTTATTGTACCCAGAAGCCAGGGGTGGGTTCTATTTACCTTTACTACCGGTTTTCAGTGGGGCCGTGCGCACGCTCTTCTGCGCAAGCACAGAAGCTTCTGCGCATGGGCAGAAGCATTTTGATGACGTCGGGGTTGGTGGGCGGAGCCTCCTGCCGGTTTTACTACCGGTTCTATAGAACCGGTGAGAACCTGGGGCAACCCACCACTGCCAGAAGCCTCCAGTCTTCTCCAGCCCTCCTGCCCCTTGGGATTGTTATGAATTAGGCTCCCCAGAGGTGACTTTTTTCAGCCTACATACCATCCTGGAGCTGATCAAGCATCATGATAAAGATGAAACCCAGCAAAGGGATAATATCCGTGATTCAAACTGATGATCATTTTTTTCCTCTGTAGAGCAACTGGACTTTTCTTCAGATTAGCTCTGAATGGGAGGTTTTTTTTTCAAGCCCTGATTGTTGAGTTTTACCAAAACAATAGCAGACAAAAGAAAAGTTATATTTCTCCTTGTGCCGGAATCTCAACACGATTCCAACCCCGCCATATGGCAGGAGAAACATCTCAACTGTCATCATTGTCAACATCTCCACTGTCTTATCACTGGACAATAATAAAGTCTTATATCAGAAGCATGACATGATTGGACAACACACCTGTCTATCAATAGGTATGTGTAGACATGAGTTGGCTATCTAGATTTATAAAGGGAATCTGAGAAAGAAGATGCCGCTTCAGGATTTAGCTATGTATTGTATTTCAGGGGAGATTCTACAAAGAGGAAAAGGGACTGAGGTAACATTTGGTTTCCATTCCTTCTCAAAACCTGCATGGGGGATAGTTTTTCGACTTTAAGTCACGTACTTATTTCGTCCTCATTTCCTCCAAAAATGCATATGAGATACCAGAGATGCAGCTGTCTGCTTAAATATTTGGCTGGGCCTCCCAGAGTTCTGAAAAAGTAATGCCAAATTATAATTTTTAAAGTGATGGAAGAAGAACATTACTGAGCACATGAGGGGCATTAACTATATTTAATTAATGCTGTGTGTTAAATGAAATTTAAATTATATTTTCATTTTTATTTTTGTCTGGGCTTCTCACTTTTAAGAGCATGGCTCGCCAGCAGACCACCCAAAGTATCTTTCAATCAGAAAGTGTCACTTATCTCTCCTTTAAGCAATTAGTTTTTCCTTGTCTCCATTTTCTTCCTCCTGGCACTAGACACATTCAACTGGCTGTTAGCAATTGCTACCAGCTGCTATTCTATCAATCCTAGCATTTCAATGAACCTTGTCAATCCATTTATTGTAGCTGCTTTTCTTTCATTTGCAGATTAATATCTTCCTCTGGGCCTTGGTCCTATCTAAACAACCCATGACAGAGCAGTGAATACAGTTATTTTCTCTGGGTTTTCTACTCAGCTGTGACTGACAATTGTATTACATTGGAAAGTAGTTTGCTCACTCATTATTTGGATATATTTCTTGGTTTGGACATGGGGAAGACTTCACTCATTCTGACAATGCTGTTTTAGCTCTATTTATTAAAGTCTCTCTCATTTCAGTGGATCTATGCCTTCTAAGAGACAGGATGTATTCAAGAGGATGCGGGGGATAGAATAAATACTTTCCTATTTCTCATCTTGACATTGATCAATGGGTTCAAATCTGCTGCTTTACTTTTTTTAAAAAAAAAGAGGGGCATTTTCACTTCAAGCATTGGCCAAACCTAAAGACAGAATAAAGATTAATATTTATTGAAAAATTTAAGATTAGTAAATGACATATAAAGTTCAAAATGGGGTATCTATGGACGGCCTCACACATGGCACCTATCTCAAAGATTTTTAGCCTTATTTGAAGTGGGATTACTGATCACCTTTCAAGTAATAGGATGCACAAGGGAAGGACTGAACTAAAGTGATTCGATTTCTCCCTTGCTCTCTAACCTTGAGCAAGTCGAAGCTGGCAGCACAGACAATTTTGATAACACACACCCAATTGATGGCACCATTGTGCAGGCTCATTCCGCCCATGATTGTCATCTGCTAGATGCAGTTTTTTTTTTTTCAGCAGCAGAGCAACCGATTGCAGCTCTTATCTATCTTCTGAAAGCAATTTTTGCACACCAACAGGCTTCTCCAAGACAATGTTGTCACAAACATCATGAATGATATCCTGCTTTTTATAAATGTATTCACTTTATAAAACAAGAAAGCAAACCATTAGCCTGTGCGACTGGAAAGTTAAGTGAATTCTTTTGCTGGAAAAACTAAAGGAAGAAACCCAAAATTTGAGCCATATCTTAATTTTCAGAAATGAACAGAATTCTTTCAAGGGGAATTGAAAGCATTCTGGATTTCATTTCTGTTAGCTACAGATCTGCTTGAAGCAAGAAGAAACATAACAAGACTAAGTCATTCCCAGCTAAATTCCCAGTGATCTTGTTTTATGTCCCTGGTGTAAATTCATCTTCAGAAGCAATGCTTTAGGGTACACTTTCATTCAAGCTGAACAGCTCCTGAACAAAGAGAACTGGTTCGGTGACATCATATCGTCACCGCTACCGGCTGGGTTGAACCAGGAGGAACCCACCACTGGGTTGGAGACTCCTGTTCTAGATAGAGCAAGGCAGTTTCCTCTAACACAGAGAAACTAGCAGACATCCCAAAAATCTTTATTAGGGAAATTTTCTACACTTAGATCTCTCTTTCTGCCCAAAGGACTGCTTCTTTTTGATCCCAAATTTCTAATTCTAGCTTGCAGCTAATTCACCCCCATCTGTACTCCCTGGTCTAAGACAAAATGCTTCCTCCAGAATCAATTGCCTCAGCTAATTACAGCCATTGGCATCTCCAGTAATGAACTCATAAGAACAGAAAAACCATCACTGTAGTTTTTTTGCAAGGGGAAATATGTATTTCAGTGAAATATGGGCCCAGCTTCATAAGCATTATCAATAGGTTTCCAACTCTGTCATCTGAATTGAAGTCTCTGCTAAGAAATGCCTGTTTGTGTTAATGGGACTATTGAAATAACCATCACCCAAGACTGTACCTCTTTGCATGATTTGCCCAGTATATTCTTTTTCTGATATTTACAAAGATAGGGATTAGTAGCCTTCTATATTAAAAGAGAATATTGTTCAGTTACTCACTTTTTCAAAGTCAAAGATGTCATCAAACATTGGCCAAATGTTTTGCACATTTATGTCTATGTTAATAGCTAGAATGTTGTATTTTAAAGGATTGGCTTCATTTCAGCAATCACAAAATAAGCAAGAATTATCTCTTACGCTCTGACACTAATTAATTAGTGTATATATATGCAGCCAGATCACATATTTAATTGTGACATATTATTTGGCCTTGACCAAATATGTTCAGAGACATCATCCCATTGGCTTTTCCACTCAATTCATCCACTTTTCAAAATGTCTTGTAGCTCAGAAGTGACATCCAAAACTTTGTTTCATGGAGAGATGATAATTTATTTCCCTTTACAGACAGAGGTAATGCTTTTATTTGGTCTTCTTGAATTGTTGGAATTTGTCTTATTACTATTTTGAGATATAACAAGAAAACCAAAAGAAAAAGATAAAAACAGAAACAAATAGAATATACTATGGAGAATAATAAAAAAAACCCTTCCTTTCTTAAACCTTACCCACATAGACTATCTTTTCATTACATCAATAAATGGTTCATGAGGAGAGAGTGAATGCAATTTCAGCTGTGCAAGATTCTGTAATAGTGCTTTCTTAACCCTAATCCTAACCTGAATTGTAACCCTAACTGTATTGTAATAAAATAATTTTCATTGCTTCTCTCCAGGTTCAATAAATCCACTTCTTTATGTGTTGATAAGTTTCAAATGTTCAATCTACCACACAGTTAAACCTCAGATTAACATCTTTAAATGTTATTACTCTCCCCAAAATCATTATATATGATTATACACACACACAGCAGTGGTGGGTTGCCCCCGGTTCGCACCAGTTCTATAGAACTGGTAGTAAAACCGGCGGGAGGCTCAGCCCACCGACCCCAACGTCATCAAAATGCTTTTGCGCATGTGCAGAAGAGCACATGTGCACATGAGTGAAGCGAGCGTGTGCGTGCAGCCTCGTTGCGAACTGGTAGTAAAGGTAAGTAGAACCCACCCACCCCTCTCTCTCTCACACACACACACATACACACACACATATATGCACATTCACAAATTCTGGTAATAAGAATATATCACATAGCAGAGATACAGATCAGTTACAAGTACCTTGGTATCCCACAGTCACATGGGAACCACGATGAGGAGCCAAGGAAGAAACCAACATCCAGGTACCACCAAAAGATCAAAGAGGACCTAAAGAGCCAGCTCAATGGGAAGAACAAGTTTTATGCCATCAACATGTATGCCTGCCAGTCATCAAAAACCCTGCCCATATCGTGAGGTAGGCAAAGAAGGGCATGGAAGCTGCCAATGTGAAGACCCAGAAGTTGCTCACAAAGTATGGAGGTTTTCACCTCATGTCCAACACCCAGAAGCGGTACACCGGACAGAAAGTGTGCAATCAGGAGTCTGGTAAGTCATGGATAAAGTCCAGAAGATCTATGAATACATCTGTAAGATAGCACACAAAGACTCAAATGTGTTAATATTGATTTAGCAATGAAATGTTAGAATGGTTTGGATGAAGATGAAGATAGAAGAAACTTATGGAAGATGGAGAAGAAACCTAGAAGATAACACCGAGGGAAGGGAGAATTGATTTATTAAATGTTTGTCTTAAAAAAAAATACTAAAAAAAGAGAGTCAAATGTGTTGTAGCATGTTTCTGCCTGTCTTGCCACCATTTATGGAAAGGAATAGAGTAGGAAAGGAAGGAATGGAGCTCCTCATTTCCTTTATCTTTTTTCTTTCTCTGCTAGATAATAAAGTGTGGGTGGGGGTGAATATTGGGTTACATTCAAAGCAATCCATCTTTTTAATGTTTAAAAAGAAGGAAAAAGGTATAAGAGCTGTGGTGTTGCATTGGTCAAAATGCAGTATTGCAGACTACTTCTGCTAACTGCTAACTGCCAGCTGCCAGCTGTTCTGCAGTTCAATTCTCACCAGCTCAAGATTTTTTTTATTTTTTTTTTTTAATTTGATTTATATGCCGCCCTTCTCCGGAGACTCAGGGCGGCTTACAATGTGCTCAGCAATAGCCTTCATCCTTTTGTATATTTATACAAAGTCAACTTATTGCCCCCACAACTGGGTCCTCGATTTACCTACCTTAGAAAGGATGGAAGGCTGAGTCAACCTTGAGCCTTGGCGAGATTCGAACCTGCAGTAATTGCAGGCAGCTGGTCTTAGATTGACTCAGCCTTCAATCCTTCCAAGGTTGGTAAAATGAGGAGAACCCAGATTGTTGGGTAGCAATAGGCTGACTCTGTAAACTGCTTAGAGATGTCTGTAAAGCACTGTGAAGCGGTATATAAGTCTAAGTGCTATTGCTATTGCTATTGCTATTGCTATTGCTATTGCTATTGCTATTGCTATTGCTATTGCTATTGCTATTGCTATTCTTGGTTTGCAATCACTCCTAACTCTGATAATAGCAGCAGTAGAAGTCCGATCTTTCTTCTTCCATGTTTACTTTTATTTAAAAGTCCCAACCAGTTGTTATAAAAGGATAGATGAATGGATAAATGGAATGAATTGCAGTTATTTATTTAGCATGTGGCACACATTGTCAGGGAAATCTACAAATGCTAGACCTAATGCAGTTCTGACAGTCTAGATTGCTAAGTCATTCTGTTTGGTACTTCTGCGCCTTTCCTTGGTGCATCACAGGGGATGAACCAGCTTTACACTAGAATTGTAGTAATTGAGGTTGATGGAACATTTTCATTTGGGATCTCCAGTCTATGGAATCCTGGTCCCCAAACACAAGTCCATAGACGCTTGAGTGGACCTGAATAAAACAGATTCAAGAAAAGTAAATCACAGATCTTCCAAAAATAAAGTTAGCAAAAATCAATATTAGTCAATATTCTAAAGGCTCAGTGAGTCTCAGTGGGGTTTGTGCTTTGTAAGCCACATAAATATCAAAAGTTAGCTTTTGAAGAGAACAATTGTAAGCTAACATTTATATCCAACTGCGCCAACTCATTTCTCTATGGCAACCTTTATGAAACTTTTCTTAATACACACTGAATTTAATCTGCTGAGATCTGAGCCATCTTACTCCTCCAGGAAAATTATAGATTGCAATTTTAATTGAAAAAGACTGGCTATAAACCGAACTCTAAAATTATGATGACTAATTACATTTCTCCTTTCATAATTAACAAACTTTGAAGTATTATGTATTAAATGTTTGCCTTCAGCTCTTGAGAAAAGATGTTTTCTCTGCTGAGAGGTTCTTTAGTGATAGCAATTTTTTTCCTATGCAGTTAGGTATTCTGAGACATGAAGTCCATCTATGAACATAGCTTAGCCCTTAAAAATGCAAAGGTTTCTATTCTCCAGTCGTATCTGACTCTAGGAGGCAGTGCTCACCTCTGTTTCCTAGCCAAAGGAGCCCACATTGTCCAAGATGCTTCCATAGTCATGCAGCCAGCATGACGATGTGCCATGGCACACAGAATGCTGTTACCTTCTCACCAAACTGGTACCTATTTATCTACTCACATTTGCATGCTTTTGAACTACTAGGTGAGCAGGAATTGGCGCAATTAATGGAAACTTGTCCCATCACATGGTGCTCGGATCTCGAACCTGGGCTTTCAGCTTTATAGCTGACAAGTTCAGCATCTTTAACCACTGAGCCATCACGTCCCACTAGCTCAGCCCTTAGAAGCATCAAAAATAGCTACTCAATAGTGAGATGCTACTTACGGTATGGAACAGTGGTGGGTTGCTACCGGTTCACCCTCGATTGGGTGAACTGGTAGCAGCAGTGACGGGAGGCTCCACCCACACGCCTGGACGTCTCTGCATATGCGCAGAAGCATCTCACACGCACGTGAGCACGCGCGCCCGCGAGCAAACCGAAATTGAAACCCACTACTGGTATGGAAGATTTTATACTCCCTATGAGGAGAATTCATTTTTATGGAGGTACATTCTTTCACCAGATAATCCTATGCGATTTCAGTGTTTCTTTTATATCTGTTATATCATCTTAAATTATTTCCAACTTTCATAATATAAAAATTAATTAGCAAATTTCACCTATGAATTCCATATTTTAAATCAGAGTATCTCACTCTAAACTGGCATTTATAGTTGCATAAATGCAGGCAATCATTCTTCGGGGCAGGGGGTTTGTCCATACACTTAACTCTCTCTAACCTGGGTATACATGACTGTAAACTATTTTCGCATTTCATCTAACATCATAACCTAGTGTATATATAATTTAAATGCCAGCCACATTTCTTCCTTTACCTTGTTTACTGAATAAGCAATATTTGGCTGGGTTCACAGAAAGCACAAAGCTATTTGTGTGAATGCCAAATCCAGTTGTGTTAATTCTCCTTGACTCTTGAATCCTTGGCGTCTCTGAGTTTGGCTGTTTGCTTGCAGACGTTTCATTACCCAACTAGGTAGCCTTAGTAATAGTTTTGTGGTGGTAAATGAATTAACATGGCTGGTGATACTGTTTACATAAGTTATTTTATTGTATGGTTTTATTAACTGATGAATGTGCATTTACTAGAATATCTGGAAGAGGTAGTGCACAAGTAGATAAATACAATATAATGCAATGCAATGCAATGCAGCACAATGGAATTCAGTACTTTTGTGTTACTCTTTTCATTTGTAATTCTGAATCAGTGATCCAGCCCAAATCAGTGAAATCCAGGCAAATCTAAGGAAGATTATTTTTCCATAATTCAATTGGAGTACACCCTCCTAAATCCTGGATCTCTGTTTCATGTCATGACACCTGAAAGAATAGAAAGCAGATCTTAATTTTTCAAATATGTGAAGAGAGCCATCGTAGCCTATATCAAAGGCTAAATAGTTCCAGTAACATCAATCTTTCTTGGACTTAGTTGTCTCTCTATGAGGGAAGGTTGTTGATAAAAATAGAATCACCAACATGATCACCAACGCCCGATGACGGTTATGGCACAAGAAGAAGAAGCCCCTCTATGAAGCTATTCTACTTTCTTTGAATACCGGCTGAATCAATGACAGCGGACTCCATTCTGAGGTAATTCCCATTTTAATTAACACTGGACCATTCGGCCATAAGCAACAACAATAACAACGCACGAACTCTGCCTGACAGCTCTTATATACCCAGCTGTCAGGCGGCCAACCAATCATATTACAGAACGTTACTCTATACCAACAGGGGGGCTTCTTCATGGAACAGGCTCAATACACTGCAGTTCCAATAACATCAATCTTTCTTCATTGGACTTAGTTGTCCCTCTATGAAGGAAGGTTGTTGATAAAAATAGAATCACCAACATGATCACCAATGTCTGATGACAGATATGGCACAAGAAGAAGAAGCCCCTCTATGAAGCTATTCTACTTTCTTCGAATTCATCTTAAAGTGTGATGGTCAGAACACAATATCCACGGTGAAATCCCACTAAAAATGCTTAAGGCTCTTCAAATCAGTTATTTGTGAATTATTATGTATTACATTCAGCACAATGTCACTGCTCTAAAAATGTGGGTTGGAAAGCAGATGGAGTATAGGATGGAATAAAATTATGGCAGGTCAGTGTTGAAACCTATATCAAGATGTCTGCTTATCCATGAAATAAGCTATTGTTCAGTGACTGTCAGTTTTCCTGGCTAAACCAGACAGAAAATATGCATAGATGGGCTAAATCTACTTTATTGTAAGGTTACATTAACACAATCTTGCAAGTCTGTAATTACAAAAGTCCCCACCATCACTTTTAACTGCTTGATCTGTTAGGGTGGGTTCTCCCCAATTTTCCTTTCCTGACAGTTAAGCCACTGGCCTCTCTTGTCCGATGGTTTCCTAGGCAGCATCTCTTCCCTTCTTTCCCCAAGGTTATTCACACATTCCATTACAGTGACAGAGCACATGCTTTGTGTGCAGAAGTCACAGGTTTTGTGACTTTACTGCCAAGTGGACAATAGTTTGACCAATCATGGACAAAAGGCAGCTTTATTGACCAACACAGGATGTGATTTCATGAAAAAACAGTCCAAAATGTTGGGATCACATTGAAAGTCAAGGTGATTTCCTACAAAATACTTTGTAGGTCTCCTCAAAATAAATTCCACTGGGTTCAATCAGGCAAATGTTCAAATAAATGGGCCAAAATTGAGAGCTTAAGGCTCTTAAGAGACTTTCAAAATTGTAGTCATCTTGAAATAGCACTAGATTAGCTTTGAAATATGATCATATATATGAACTACGATGTTATATATGGAAAAACGTGAGTCAATATTTGCAGAGATTGTTTAAAACAGCATTTATGAAAATGTATCAAAGAAATACACATGCATGCACACACAGAAATTTGTAAATATGATTTTCTTACTGCTCTCCCTGGACTATATTTTTATGGTATCAGAAAAATAAAAATAGCTGACAGAAAACTAAACACAATCTCATCCTGCTGCTCTTGAATACCATTTGCAAACAAATTTCCCTATTTCCAGCTATGTGACTCCCCAATGTACCTGCAGGAAGCATCTGTGTGTTTACAGGGCAGCACAATGGCTGAGTTAGAGACAAGTCATACATGAAAATCCAGAATAATGCACCTCGAGTTATATTTCTGCATAAGTCATAAAGCATTGTTTGATGCTAACGTGTGTTATGAGTCCCAGGAAGAACATTGAAGGAGGGAAATTGTCCCCTCCCCATATATGGCTAAAGTGAAAAGAAGGAGATGAGAAGTGAAGAAGTAAAAAACACCTGAACTGCCAAAGACCCTGAATTCAAGTAAACCTCCTTAATAATTTGTTTACTTATTGGAGATGCTGGCTCATGAATTATCTCAGAATCAAGACTTGTATTTTTAAATAAGAACTAGGAAAAAACTATTGATTGACTTATGCTGACCTCCATTTTATTATCCTGCTTATCTCAATCTAAGCAAAAAATCTAACCGATGTTATGATTGGCACTTGACATTCATAGTGGTCAGCATTTATTATACAATTACTGAAAAATATTTTCCCAAAAATAAGACCTGGTTTTATTTTCTTTTGGGCTCGAAAATAAACACTACGGCTTATTTTCAGGTGATGCCGATGTGCCGCATGGCCTTCTGCCTTATCCTAGCAGCAGCCTGAGCAAAACCTGAGCTCCAGGCCTGGTGGAGCACAAAGCATGGTCGCCGCCTTCTCCAGAGCCACAAGGTCAACTGCGGAAGAGAGAGGCCCTCAGCTGCGAAGTTGCCTGGTGTGGTGGGCAGGGCTGGGGCTGGGGAGAGTGCACTAGAAACATCTCTAGGTGCCCAGAGAGGCAGCTCCTGGCTCTCGCTGGCTCAGCCAATCTATAGGGCCACAATTAAGGGGCCGAGCCAATGAGGTGACCAGGGAAAGAAAGGAGTCTCCACACCTCAGGGATCACTGCCCGTTTTTGTGAGGGGACACATGGTTAGACTGCCTCCTATGCTGACAAGGCCCACCTCCCCCTTCACTGAGGCTTATTTTTGGGATAGGGCTTATATTAGACACACGCTTAAAAATCAGGCTAAGGCTTATTTTTGGTGTAGGTCTTATTTTTAGGGAAACATGGCCATATAAAGGCACTTTGCACTCTCCTTAAATGAGCAAGACCCTGTAGCTTGTCCCCAGCATTGTTCACATAAACATGGTTCAAGTGGATTTGTGGTCTGCTCTCATAAATTGAGTCATAGAGAATTTTTCTCCTTTGGGAGATCATATAAACAACAGCATTATGATAATGTTGCAAAGTCAGTAATTCAGGATCATGAAGCTGAGAAGACAGTTCTTCATCACCCAGTTTCTAGGTCCCACTAACTATACCTTTCACAAGTGCTTAAGTCCTGTGTAGTTAAAATCTTGGCTGACAATCGTGGGCACAAAATGGCTCATGAATAGACTGTAAGACCAATTATGTTATGACTTTGCTACAGTCTGGCAAAAGAGGAATGAATCTTGGGAGCATCACATTTCACACATTTTGAGGAAAGAGCGATTTGACAATACAGGCAGTCCTTGATTTACTACCATAATCTGTCCCTGAAGCAAAGGGGTTAAGTGACTGGTTTTACATACTTTTTGATGCAGTTGTTAAGTGAATCGGGCCCTCCCTGACTGATTGACTTTGCTTATCTGAAGACCTCCTGGGAAAGTTCAAATGGTGATGACATGACTCTGGGATGCTGCAACTATTGTAAATACATGTGGGTTGCCAAGTGGCCAAATTTTGATCACGTGCCCATGGGGACACTGCATCATAAGTGTGAGGACCTGTCACAAGTCACTCTTTTCATCATCATTGTAAACTTCAGACAGTTGTTAAATGAATGGTCATAAGTCAAGCACTATTTCTAAGAAAAAATGATCAGGAGGGAATAATTACTGCATTCTGAATCTCTTTGTTATAAAGAGAGATTTAGAAAAACTAAATAATTTTGTCTTGATCTTTGTTTCCACATCTACAAAATAGAGATAATTACTTACCCCACAGGATTATTTAGTGAGCCTCTTAAAATACTTTACAAATGAAAAAAAAAAAGTCAGCTCAATGGCAACGTATTATTCTAATAAAGAATAAAGAGAGTGCTGGATTTATGGCACCTCGTGATAATTTATGAAACTAATTAAAAATTGAGTAGGTTGTGCAGATTTTTAAATGCTTAATCAGTTACTTGAGGACCACCTACCTTTGCAAAGACGCACATCGCATACAGTAATATCTTTCCCAAAATCATGATTAAAATAACAAAAGCCATGAAATAATGTCTAATCCTGATGCGAAATTTTCTTGATGAAATGGCTTGCTAAAATTGGGAAGTAATTAGAACACAGCATTTGATGGTCTCTGTTTGTCTGTGTGTGTGCATTTGTGTGTGTGTTTCCATGGCAAACTGTTCAATCTATGTTGAGTAGCATTTTGAAAGACTCTTCCTGGGCACAGGTAACTGAGAGATAGCCTCTAGTGATTCTTTAGACTGAAATGTCACCAAAGTTCAACAGATCTAGCTTGAAGAACCGTTTCATGAATGAAAAAACTCCAGAGAAGAAAAAATAAGGAGACATAAAGGAAAACAGGAAAAACATCTTCTTCCTCTCCTTTCTCTTTGCCACTCTTATTTTGTGGCAGGCCATTGCTTGCCTGAAAAGAAATAGCATGGCAATGATGGTGCTTTAGAAGTTGGGCAAATGGTGGAAATGGTCTGTCTTCTCAAATGTCTCGGACTAACTGGAAAGTAACTAAGTTGTGTTCATTTCTAGCTCTGAAGGGTGTGCAGAAAATCTTATTAATTCCTACTTCAGGCATAAAACAAAGCAGATGAAAAGCTGACATAGGAAGATTGCAGACAGAACATCTTTAATTGTGGCAGCGTAGTTGTGGGTGTGCTGTGGTCCACCATATTTTTTAAATAATTTCCAGCACCATCCTTTTGGCATTCTGGCTCAAGGTTGCTGGGAGTTGTGGTTCAACATAATTAAGAAGGTTCCAGTTCCTCACTTCTGGAGTTGCCTCCAGAAGTTAAGGGTGCTCCAACACTGGAAGTTTTTAAGAAGAGATTGGACAACCATTTGTCTGAAATGCTATAGGGTTTCCTGCTTGAGCAGGGGGTTGGACTAGAAGACCTCCAAGGTCCCTTCCA
The DNA here is from genome assembly GCF_029215685.1 of Pituophis catenifer annectens. Taxonomy (NCBI): domain Eukaryota; kingdom Metazoa; phylum Chordata; class Lepidosauria; order Squamata; family Colubridae; genus Pituophis; species Pituophis catenifer. The sequence continues at coordinate 78,648,562 of NW_027256881.1, read as the reverse complement.
ACTCTGTTATTCTGTTACTTCTTTAGATACGTCTGCTGGCTTTGGAAGATCACATGTGACCATGAGAGGATTTTAATGGAGGTTGAATGGAAGTTATGAGACACTAGTTAGTTTTATGCATATGAAGACAATGCCTCTCTCCCTATCCATATGTCGCATTGTGGGGTTGCTGTTTTACCTGCTGAGAAAATTCACCTGCAGTCTATTAATGGACCGAAGTAGAGATACATTCCTTAAATAAATAATAAAGTTTCTCAAAAAGTAATAAACAATGCAATAATCTCCGGCTACACAAAAAGGCCATTTTCTGCTGTAGCTGCTCAATCTCAGGAAGAGGCACAGTTGCTTGAATGAGTCACAGACGTATGCTGCATTTTTGCCCGCACACATTTCAAATCTTCTCTTCCCAATTGAATCTAAAGCATTGCATGCCCCTACCTAGAGTCCTGGCCCATTTAATGAACCTTTAATGGGGAAGCAGGATAACTGCCCGGAGGTACACGAAAACAGCAGTCATTCATTGTCAAAGTTTCCACATTTATCAAAGAATGTAGACCAATATGTATCAGGGCAAGTGTGATGGTTGGATGCCATGGGTAGCGTAGTACTAATAATCCCAAGAGACATTGTCGCAGAAAAGAGGAAAGAGATATGGCTGGAGAAGAACACAATACTATGCAAGAATGCAGACTCATAGGATCATAGTGGGATAGCTGTTAGGCCTATGCAAGAAGAAATCTAATTTGGTTAATGTAGCAATTGCCCTGAGTAACCATATACATGAAATTAGGGCCAGGGGGAGCAATTACTTTTCTTCTTCCCTAAATTAGGGCCCAGCATTAGCAGTGGAAGAGATGTTGTCATGCGCCTCTTTCGCTGTGGCCCAGTGCCTATCCAGCCATGGAGCCTCCAGTTGTGATTTAGAATGGGGTTCAGAAAGACTGAGCTGAGGGGGTTGAGATAGGATGCCCAAATAATATTGCTGATCTCACCTGGCTAAAGATAGGAGTGCTAATCCTCTCCAGGGAAATAAATCTGAGAAATCTTGCAACATCTTTATTTGCAGAACAGCACAAAGGCTTCGGTAGTGTCAGTTGCTGTATGAATTTATTTATTTATTTAGCGTATGGCATATTATACGTGGAATTGCAATATCTATTAACATTTCACCTAGATTTTTAAAAATCCCACAATAAAATATGAATGTTAAAAAGATCTATATTCAGATACCAATGTCTAGGCCACCAAACTATTGAAGCGCAGCATCATGTATATGAAAAAAAATCGGATACTGGACCAATATATGCCCTCAGCTTATAACTGGACCCAGTGTGATCTACAGTTTGATGTGGGACCCCGCAGTCACACTGAGGGGAGGGTGCTGTACCCCATTTATACAATAAATCCTGGCAGACACTCTGTGAGGTGCAAATCCTATTCAGGATTGTCCATTGTTGGCATGGTAGTTCAAAGTCTAGCACAGGGGTGTCAAACTCGATTTCATTGAGGGTCGCAACACGGCTGTGTTTGACCTTGGGGGGGGCTGGCCAGGGGGTGCGTGGCCAGCTTGATGTCATTTGTGTTGGGGGTGCCAGTGGTGGCCCAAGCGCTCTGTCAGCAAAAACAGGCTCCCGAGCTCCATTTTCAGCCCCGAGAGCGTCCTGCAAATCCTCTGCCAGCAAAAACAGAGCTCGGGAGGCCCTCATGAGCTCAGTTTTTGGCTGCAACAACCTCCTGCAACCGTCTGCCAGTAAAAATGGAACTCCGGAGGGCCGCCTGTGGCCCTCCCAAGCTCCGTTTTCACTGGCAGAGGCACTGTGGGCCAGTCCTTTGATGTTTCCAGAGTGGTCCCGCAGGACAGATCTAAGCACCCCATGGTCCGAATCCGGCCCATGGGCCTTGAGTTTGACACCCCTGGTCTAGCACATTTTGCGTGGAGTCATTTATATGTCTTCTTATGTCTGGACGTTCAGCAACCCATTTCGTTTTCCATTGGGAATCAACATTAACGTTGTTGAGCAAGTGCCAGTAGGGGCTTCCTAGATTTGAGCCTTCTGGCTAATAAATGAAAAAGATTGGCACACACCAATAAGAATGAGTTGTTTATAATTTTGCTGTATTCTCTCAACTGTGTATCTTGCCTTCTTTAAGCTGGTGGTGCTATATGGCTCAGAACAGGAAGCCAGCAAGTCTGGGTGGTTTTAATACAAATATATATGAATTGCCATTGTTAAACTGGGTGAGGAGTCAGCCAGACCTTGGCAAAGGAATAGAGAAAACAGTAAAGAAGAAGAAAGATGGGACAGCAAATTAAGGCCATCAGCTGCAAGCTAAGATATAGCTGCAATTCTAGGATGCTTTAGCACAGAATATAAAATGAATGAATGTATTTTAAGATTGCAAGGTAGATTTTCAGGAAAGAAAGGAGGATTCTATAGACCTTCAGAATGACAGTTGCTGAATGACAACTTCGACATTCCATATTATTGTCCATGCTGTCTAGAGCTACTGGGAGTTGTAGTCCAGCAAATATTTGAAGATTCCCCATTCCATTTGTGCTCTCCCAGAATTCTGGGAGTTGAAGTCCACAAGTCTTAAAGCTGCCAGGTTTGGGGACCCCTGCTCTAAAGAATCCCTTGCGAGAGTAAATAAATGCCTTTATTCTGTACCAGAAGTGCAATTTTGCACAATCTGATCGTAGGGATTTAGATATACTGTTCCTGGTCCAGAATGGCAAGTCCATCAGCTTCTTTTTGGAAAGAAGTTAATTTAGCTGGATCAGAGTGACTATCTCAGAGGAAAAACAAATCTTTCACCACTATGGAAATAAGCAACATAGGAGAGAAGGTTACTGTTCCTATAAATCAATTTGGAGGTTTTCTTCAGTTCTTTGATAATGCAATGTTCATTTTTCAAAGTGTCGTTTCCCTGACTGACATGCTTATAACTGCACTCTTGGCATACTGCTGTGAAATTATTCTGCCCCATCTCATCTTTTTCTAGTCCAACCTCCCATATTCTTTGCATATATGCGAACCGAACCCCACCCACAATGTTTTGACGGACTTCCAGCAGCTCACCTAACTTCTCACCCCTCTGGCTGCAAAGCTCTTACATGGGGCATGGTAGGTAGGAGTAGGTAGGTAGGAGTAATAACCCTCTTCTATAAACACTGACAAGTCATCAGGAGGAAGCCAAAATAAAAATTAAAAATGTGTTGCTATTGTTTCATCTGTTGGGAAAGAAAGTGGTAGAAAAAATAGTAAAAACAGTGTGATTATTCTGTCCTAAACAACATGTTATTTTTTAAAAAAATATATTTGAAATGTTTGTCTCCTGGGTCCAGAGCCAAAGCCTGTAGCTTCTTGTTAGTCCAGAATCACTGAGCTCCGAAGCCTGCTCCATTTTTTTCCTACTAAAGTATTTTCTCTCCAAATAGCATAAGAAAGCCGAGCCTTCTCGTCAGTCCTTCTGCTGGCAGGAAACCAGAGGGATAACGTCAATCATATTAATTACTTGCAGGAGGAAGATAAGCGGAAGAATGAATTAAAAACAACAGGTTTTATTTTCTTTCCTCCTCCGTCCCACCCCATGAGACCGAAGGGAGAATCGTTGTGATTTCATTTGCTTTTAAAGCACAGCCCTTGGTAATAAACGGCTTCTGCAAATGTGCTGAGCAAACACCTTCGCAGTCATCAATATGCGGGAGCTGTTTATTGCCTCATAAACTTGGAAGCCAGAGATATTGTCTCCTAAATCAATGGCTGCCTGGACATCCTTGGCACTGGAGAAGAACAGGCTATTCCAACAAGGCTGATACTTAAATTAATGGCTCTGGTAATGGCAGAGAGGTGCTTAGTCACTGATGAAAAAATTAGGCACAGATCTAAAACATTTCCAGGCATCTTTGATGTACATTGCAAAACAAAGGAAACAAATGGCCACAGATAGAGACATCTCATGGCTTAGCTGCAACCAATTTTAAGCCAAAGTTAGGTGGGGGCCACGGACAGAAACAGGCACCAAGCTAAGCAGTGTCCCCTAGTGTCGCTCGGTGGAATGGAAATGGAAGCTTGTGTTCCCTACCAGGGCCTGCAAAAACCAGGGCATATGGTTATCCCTGAGCTGCCTAGTTTAACATATTCATGGGGGTCACGTCATGGAAAAACCATACGACGTGTTTGGTTTGACTTTTAATGGAATGTGTATGTGGAAATATTGCAAACCATGGATTTCAATTCTCCTCCAGTCTATAGCCTAAGACACTAGAGATAGTCTCTTTTGAGTCACTTGCCCCACCCACAATCCATTTGAGGGCTATGCAGGCTCTTATCTTATGGTTCCATTGGCAGCACTCCTTGCCAAATCCCCCATTACAAATCCCCATACCATTACAGAAATATGCTCTGGTCATCTCTTCAGTAGGTTTTCACATGAAGAGGATGCCATCTTCTTTTCTTCTTCATTGCCCCCAGGAGGACCAAAAGCTCACAGATACAATCTTTCTGTCAGAATGTATAATTTCATTAATAAACTTTACTTACTTGGAACTCATTGATACTTTTAAGGGCTTTGATTCTCCTTGTACAGCTTACTCTAAAATAAATACAAATGTCATTCAACAAACTGGAGGATTCTAACTTCACTTTTTCCTTGTTTTTCTCCTTTTCTTCTTCAGTCTCTATACTAAACTTTTTTTTTTAGTTTCTCCTTTGCTGCTAATTCATTTGTGTAGGGAAAATCAGCCCATCCCAGACTCTGAGGGTTGTAGTAAGGGAAAGACTACCATAAGCCAAAAAGGCTCTTGCTGCTTACAAATAATGATCTAAAATCAACACATTTGTCATACTATGTTTACTACAGCCAAGAATGAGAGAAACCAGAAAGTCTTGCTTACAGTATCAAGATTTTTTTCTAGTTGCATGTTTCAATGCCACTGATTTTATTTCTTATAAATGTATAAAAGCTCATTAATGTCATTTATACAGTAAAATTATTTCAGCTCATCTTTATAGTATTAGCAATCCCAGAGACTCTTTTCAAAATTTAAAACGTACACTTCTAACACAATCGTGACTTTTGCAGAAATCCAATTCAAAACAGAAAAGGAAGGTCTTGCCAAGCCTAATACATTAGCCTAATAGCTTTACTGACAGTCTAAAGATGGAGTGGAGAGAGTTTGGGAAGTGAGCAAAAAATTATCACTTCATTTCAGAAATTAAAAGAGGAAAGATGGATGATTTAGTGAAGGAGGTCTGGGAACTTCGGTAATGTCCTAAAGCACCTTTTCAATGCTAAATGGTTTTTTTTAAGGAATGATGTGGGATGCTGGTTGCTTAAATAGATGTAGGAGAAGATGTTTCATAAATCCAACTGCTTACATTTGATTCTTAGAGCTGAGCAATCAATCAGCTATGGCTACCCAGCTGTGACTTAATGTGCATCAAGTTTTTCCTCTTTGCTGAGTAAGGAAAACCAGAAGGTGACCAGGCAGGCCACCATATGTGGCAAGTGTGAACTTTGGAAGGCCCTGTCATTTTTCCGTGTTCCCTGTAGCTCAAGATATTCAAAGTATTTCATTGTAGAATCTGGTATTATTCCATAATAAGAAAACAAATAAAAACAATGTGGTGACCTTATCTGGCATTGTTAGCATCATACTATGAATGAGCAAGTTTTTCTGTTGTCCCACATTTCTTCAAAGGTAGTGACCACTCATTTCTTCTGAGATAATAACAATTATTATCACACATGGAATAGGCTAGGGATGCAAAGTTTATCAGTATTGGGAAAAAATTGCTTCAACCAGTAAATTTTTTCAAAGTGGTAAAATTAATAGGTTGTATCCATTCCCATTTCCTGGGTCTTTGTCTTGGATAGATGGAGAAAAATGTCCAAAGATTCTGGAGATGATTGTACCACCTTCTTGATGTTGCTGTTCACGGATGATAATGACAAGAAGGCCTCAGTATGGCTGCTACTAGAACCAAGTTGGCTTGAGAGAATGTAATTTCAGGAGCTTCCACTATTTCCATTACCCCTTCCATTTTCATAATTCAAGCAGTGTAGCAATGAGGGAGGCCTTACTACAGCATCACCCAGCAAGCCAGTGTAGCTAGTTCTTGATCAGCTTAATAAAAGGGTATCTCTCTACATGAGCAACTTGTATATCAGCTGCTATTCTACCAAAAATCCTTGCAAGGTAGAGGCACTCAGCAGGGAAAGAGGGAAGGTAGAGAACTAATAAAGCCTCCCTGCGTGTTTATTACAGATAGTCCTCGACTTATGACCGTAAAGAAGTCTGGGATTTCCATCGTAAGACATAACGGTGATAAGTTGAGGTGATCAATTGAGCCATTAAATTTTTCATTTCAGTATTTTGCTGTATGGTACACAGTGCTGTTCTCTTAAAAGTATTCTTGTAGTTCAAACCAAATTTCTCAGCATTCTGCTTTGAGTTCTTTGCTCCATCACAAATGTAGTTCTCCAACTAGAAATCGATCACATCTCAGTTGGAACTACTCATTTGAGGTTCCAGATCTTAAAATACTAGCTCAAACCTATCTATGGGAATGATGCCAGGGAAGAAGCAAATAACATCAATGGTCCACTGTAGGCTCTTTTCCCTGTATCTATTTACACTGGGCTTAGCCTTAGGCAAAGCCTACAGAGAAACTAGCAGATCTTTGACCTTGATGTGCAAAGAGGCAGAGATGAAATCTCACACTTCTCCTACAACAGGGGTGGGGAACAATGGCCCTTTTGTGATTTGTGAACTTCAACACCCAGAATTCCTGAGCCAACCTGGCTGGCTCAGGAATTTTGGGAATTGAAGTCCACAAGTCATAAAAGGATCCTGGTTCCCCACCCTTGTCCTACAATGAGTTCCTCTATCTACCGTCACTCTGCCCAAATGCTTTTGTTATATACTTGCATTCCCATATAGGCAGGCACTCACATCCAGGGGTGGGATTCTACCAGTTTGGATCTGTTTGGGTGAACGGGTTCGCTCCAACGTTCAGCTGGGCCTGCCCGTTCACCCCTGCACTTTACTTACCTTTATTTCCTTTGTTTGAAGCCCAGCTGACCGGCGCGGCAGAGCAGATTGTCGCGCCTCAGCTGTTTTACTCACCGGGGCTGCAGTAGAAGGTAAGTTTTAGAGCTAAATTCAAATGCACCATGCGCACCCGGAGCAAACCAGTTGTTACACTGGTTGAATCCCACCACTGCTCATATCAATGAACTTAAATACTTTGCCGTCAATGGTATTGAGTGGGAATTTAGTAAAATCCTCTATCCAGTACTCTTCTGGGTACATTCGGATACTGAAATTGAGATCATCATATATCTATTATTGAAATGCCCTGTTTATACCCTAAAAGATGGAACTTTATGTAACTAAATTTTGAGCCATACCAATAGTGTATAGTAACCTCCTCAGCAGGGGTGGGTTCTACTTACCTTTACTACCGGTTTGCAGCGGGGCCACACGTGTGTGTTTGCTTCGCTCGCATGTGTGCCCTTCTGCACATGAGCAGAAGCGTTTTGATGACGTCGGGGTCGGTGGGCGGAGCCTCCCGCCGGTTTTACTACCGGTTATATAGAATTGGAGCGAACCTACCACTGCTCCTCAGCTGTGGCACCCATCTTGTGGAAACTTACACACACACACACACACACACAAACTGAAGTGAGATTAATCCCATTCCTCTCAACATTCTGGAACTCACTCAAAGCCTGAGTATGTTATCAGGCCTGGTGACTCCAGGAGACTGGAGAAATATTGTGATGGCTCCCTTATTACAGTTAATATTGTCTCTTGTTTTGTGTGCCTTCTTATAATTCCTTTAAAATTGTGACTGTTCTTTATGCATTTTTAAATAAATGTATGTGTAAATAAATGTGCCATCCAGAGTCATTTTCATGTGAAAGGGCAACATACAAATATGTTAAATGATAATAAATAAATGGTGGTCAAAAACACTGATTCTGGAGATGATGCCAACATGCTTAGATCCTGCTTTGAAGAGGCTCTTTTTACTGTGGACATTTTTTTATTGTAACATTGTTCTCTTCCCTTTTTTGATTTATGGAGTGGCATGGAGTGGCTGGCTCTCTTGTTCTTGGTTTCAAGCAGCTCCATGAAATTCCACATTCTTGATAATATCATTATTAGTTGAAAAGAGCGGGCCTCATTGAACACAGTGGGATTTCCAAACAGATGCATAATATTGTTAATTGGCTAATCCTTCTGCTAATCCCGCCAAATTTACTTCTTCCTGACAAACTTCCACACACGTATACATGACATTATGCATGCATGTGTTTCTGTTCCCACTCTATCACAAATATTGAATAATGCAGGAAAGACATGCCTGTTTTGTGTTGTTATTGTGCACTTAATGATGTAGAAGAGTTATGGATTTTTTCAATGAATATGACTACCCTTATTGAAATGCTTATGAACCTTTATTGATATGCTTTTGGATATAGGTATATGCATCAGGGGTGGGTTCTACTTACCTTTACTACCGGTTCACAACAGGGCCGCACGCGTGCGCTTGCTTCGCTCGCACACACGTGCACACTTCTGCACATGCGCAGAAGCATTCTGATGATGTTGGGGTCGGTGGGTGGAGCCTCCTGTCGGTTTTACTACTGGTTCTATAGAACTGGTACGAACCGGGGGCAACCCACCATTGATATGCATCTGCCAGCGTACCCTGTACATTTCTGATTTTTAAAAAAAGTTTTAATTTAATTTAATCTTTTTTCTTTCTTTATAACTTTGTGCATTCTTTATTCTTCTTTCTTGTTTTTTTGCATTCTGTTGTTGATATTTTTAAACAATCTTTAAAAACCATAGTCAAAATTGTCAGTATATAATTCAATATCTTATTAATATCTTTAAGCACTTTTTCTTAACCCCAAACTTATAAAAAATTAAATCAAATTTGGACAAGTGGACAAGGATCAAATTTTAAATGATACAAATTTTCCAAAATTGTCTCATAGCCTGTAATGTTGGAAGAAACAGCTACATTTCATTCCTTACCAAATTATCAAAGGTGTCAAGTTGTAACTTGCTTATTGTACATAGTGATTTTTATGAAAAATCATTTCAATTCCATAAAGAACTAGAATTCAAAATACAATCTAATTATATGGCTGGAAATCAGGATTTTTGATTTGTGACAATGGAGATGCTGCAATGGTTGAAACTGGATGAAAACTGGCCATACGTCATTTTTTTTCAGTACTGTTGTAACTTCGAACAGTCACTAAATGAAGGGTTGTAAGTCAAGAAGTACCTGTAATATAATATGATTATATTTCACTAACTCCTTGCCAGCACTGTTGTCAAGATTTTAGCATCCACATCTAGCAAAAATCCCAAGAAAAACCAGGCCGCAGCTTGCACTTTCCACCAGATCTTATCAATCTTTCATATTTCATTGATATAAATCTCATCGAAAGAAGGAAAAATTTATTTGCAAGATAAACTTCCTATGAAAAATTCCCAAAAGCAATTGATAATGTTACTGAGGAATGGCTGGCTATAACAATAGTACTTCAGTTGATATTAATAAATATAATAAATAAGTAATCAAATCAGAAACGGGTCTGATGGCAGGCTGAAAAAAAAATGTAATGAAAGAGAGTCCCTGAATGAAATCTATAAGCTGTTTGCTTTGAGTCCACCCATCATCCACTTTTCCCAAACCCTTTAGCTGTGGGTTGCAAATAGCATGCTAGCAATTTTCTTCATTTCTTCATGGAGTCTGTTTTTTGTGTATCTCAGCAGGTTGATCTGATTTTTTTGCTTCCTACTCCCTCTTTATAGCCATCATCCTTTCAATCAGTGCTCTGGAAACTGTATGTAGCGCAAACAGAAATGGAGTCACTCTTAGAATGAGAGAAAGCCAGTATCAGCCTACATTCCTTGCAAAAATAATAAAAAACTGTTTTGGAAATGGCACCTTCTCTTTCTGTACAGAACGTAGCATGTCATAGTCATACTGATATATTCATATATAACTACAAGGGCTTTAAAAGAACAGAATTGTTCAGAATCCTTCCAAGCTGTTACACATATTATACTGACTTTATTTGGCAGAATTATAAAAGGTGCTTTTGCAAATATTCAGGTAAGGTTAATGAATCTCAAAAAATTACCTTTATGATGTTGAGCTCTGGTACATAATCGTTCCTATTGTATTGTGTTGGCAACAGTGTTGCCTGTAGGTCATCTTACCTTTTAAAAATTCTAAGTCAATGATTCATAACCTGTAATCCATACTGCAAATATTCAACAGTTTCAGTGTATTTAGAAAATGTGACAACTTATTTCCTGGGTTTGCATTCCTACATATCTTTTCTTTGGTGATAAGCCTCATTGAAGTCAGCTTGATTTTCTTCTTAGTAAAAATAAGTCCTAACATGGCAGTCAAACTGTTCACTTTTAACTAGGTCAGGTGAGGAGAGCAGGCTGTGCAAACTCCAAAGCTGAATTAATTGACCTAGCCAATTAATCCTGAGAAGGTTAGATTTAGCCCCAAATAGACACAGTTCCATTTGGAGATAAACTAATTCCCTGCTCAATCAACTAACTCTGCCTGTGTCAATCTGTGCTGCTCATAGCCATCATAAATAGCTGACTTAGTTGAACTACTTACTTCAGAGTTAATTGCTTTTCCAAAGTCCATGAACAAGAGGAAATCGTAGAGAGGCATCTTGAAAACGGGTTCCCTTTAGGCAACTGTTTCTGTAGTAATTCTGATTTTTTAACACACTTATATACAATCATGTGACAGCCAGTTTGATATGGTTAAGGCATCAGGCTAGAAACTGTGAAACCATGAGTATTAATTTCACCTTGGGCACAAAGCCTTCTGGGTGATTTTGGGCCAGTCACTCACTCTCAGACCCAGGAAGGAGGCAATGGCAAACCACATCTGAAAAATCTTGCCAAAAATTATGGCAAGGACTTTTCCAGGCACTTACTAGGAGTCAAAACTGATTCAAAGATACTCCCCCTGCCCCCACATACACACACAACTACCCCTCTTCCGCTTTATCCTCATACACAACCAAAGAGCAAAAGCGTGGTGTGGAATAACCTGTCAAGCACATTTTTTTGCTATTTGGGACGGCATATAAGAAAATGGAAGATGAAATGATTGAGTCTCACCTGTTGTTGTGGCAACTGTAAGACCAAAAATTGCCACTGTGTGACCACTCAAGTTATCCCTTGAGTGGTGGGATTGAAACAAAAACTAATTGGATAGGGGAAAAGACGCCTTGGATAATATTAGGTGTAAACAACCAGGTACATGTATTAAGGGTTCCATTTATTGCTTATTGCTCAAGCCTACACATTGCAATTTTCTCAGATTAATGGTTTGCACCTGGGTAAAATGAGATAAAGTTCAACAGCATTCAAGAGGTTTGGACTTCTCTCTCTTATGTTTATGTAAAGACTCTAAACTAATTCCTTGCTTGACTCCTCCCTCTGGCTCTGCCAGTCTTTCTCCAAAAGATAACTACCTCAACAGGGGAAAGGATATTCATCATAACCAAATATAACAGAATTCCCAGAGATAGTATTATTATTTATTATGGTTGGTGGCACAGTCAGCCAGATGTTCAGCCTGGATTTGGCATTTTTGTCCACAGAGCAAATCCTTCCCAAGGATCCGAGATATAGATAGGCAGATGTAGTTTGATGGTTTCATCATAGGATGTAATGGCTTATCTTGTCTTCACAAAATAATGTGAGATGATTTTTGAACACATCTCCAACTTAATACCCACAGGTGTGTTGGTTGAACTCCCGTCATTTCCTTAGAGGGAGTTGCAACTCACCCTTTTCAATGGATCAGGTTAGGTCTAAAGCAGGGGTGAAATCCAGAAGGTTCTGATAGGTTCTGGAGAACCAGGCACAGAAATTTTGAGCAGCTCGGAGAACCGGTAGTGGAAATTTTGAGTAGTTCAGAGAACCGGCAAATACCACCTCTGGCTGGCCCCAGAGTGCGGTGGGAATGGGGATTTTGCAGTATCCTTCCCGCAGGAGTGGGGTGGGAATGGAGATTTTGCAGTCTCCTTCCCCTGGAGTGGAGTGGGAATGGAGAGTTTGCAATATCCTTCCCCTGCCATGCCCACCAAGACACGCCCACAGAACCGATAGGAAAAAAATTTGGATTTTATCACTGGTCTAAAGATTAATATCCTAGCAAAGTAGTGATTCACACTCTGTCAAAGTTCAACCTTTTTCCCATTGCTACCCAGTGGCTTGGTATTGATTATTAGGCTGGCGCTGGTGGAGCAAATCCATGCTATAACAGCAGCTTGTATTTTAAAATGCCCCAGTTAATCAACAACTCTCCTGGGTTTGCAATATCTTAACTTACTCATCTAAAACCACAGCAGATTTTATAACCCGTTGGTCAAGCATGTTGCATCCACAGATCGGTAAGTAAGAATCCTTCAATGGAAACTATTTTTTTCCCAACAAAATCACCATCCTCCTGATCAGGACAGAAGCTAGATGGAATAATTCCAACAAATACATAAAACCATCAGCTCCCTTATCCCTTCTCTGCCAGTACACAATGCATTTAGCTGTCATCCCGTGTTTCTGTTTTCCTTCTGTTCTTTCTGCCTTGTTATTCTGCCAGTTTCTTAATCTAGTTATGCTGACTTTATTTTTAGTATGTCTATTGTGACAGCAGATCTTAGAATTGCCTTTGGTGTTGTCTAAAAATGGCCATTACCAAATCATAATGCCTAACCAGACGAAGTCCTGGAAGAGCCCAGAGCAATCACGAGGCGTCTTCCACAGCTGCTTGCATTTTGGTCTCGCATATCAATTCCCACCTTGGCATGGAACTCGACATCACCAGTGCAAGAGAAGGGAAAGGAAGGAGTGTCCTTAATAAAATTTGGATTACAGCCCGGCAAAATGCTTCTTACTTTATTTATGAAGGAATTTAGTTTGCACATTAATAAAGCTACTCTCTCTGCCTTTTATTGGTAAACTATGTAAAATGCAAATGATGTGGAATCCAATTAATTCCTAGAAGGTTGCAGCTGTTTTCAGTTCTATTCAGAAAGACATGTGGTAGATGTGTGTGAATGGGCCTGCATTTGATTGCGAAGAAAATCAGGCCTTATTATGAAAGACCTGACTTCCAAAATTTGAAGGATTGTTCACCAGCAGCACTTAATGCAAACAGATAATATCCAAATTCTTTTGCTGTTTGTTAAAAAGGGGTGGGGGCTGGGGGGGAGGAGAGATGTAGAGAGATGAGGAGAGGCCGAGTCAAAGTGTAGAGCCCTAAAGACCTGTAGAAAGTTCTTCATCTGAACAATCTCTGCTCCAATTTGTTCAGAGGTCTTGATTGCCAAGGGATTCAAGTGGGAACGTTTAAAGTTTCATTTCAAAATGAGCTGGATATTCCTTCCCCTTCCAAGGGACCATTCATTGCCTGCATTTGTAGAGCGCACAAGATGTTACACACTTTCAAGCAGTGGAAGCAGTGGTGAAATCTAAAATTTGTTACTACCTGTTCTGTGGATGTGGCTTGGGACGGGGGGGGGGGGAGGTAATGTGACTGGGTGGGCGTGGCCAATTTTTTTTTTACTTTTAAAACCATTTTTTCTACAACCTCTTTGGCGAAGAGGTTGTAAAAAATGCTTTCAAAAGGCTCTGACGATCCCAGCTGAGTTGCCTGATCGGGCAACTCAGCTAGGATCGTCAGAGGCATTTAAAAGAAAAAAAGGGTTTTTTTCTTTTAAAAGCCTCTGACGATCCCAGCTGAGCCACGCGATCATCAGAGGCTTTTTTTTTCTTTTAAAAGCATTTTTTCTGCTGAAGAGGTTGTAGAAAAAATGCTTTTAAAAGTTAAAAAAAAAGCCTCTGATGATTGTGCAGCTCAGCTGGGCATGGGGGGGGGCAGGGATTTTTGCTACTGGTTCGCCCAACCACCCGCCTCCATCGCTACTGGATCCGGCAATTTGGTCCAAACCGGGAGCATTTCATCCCTGAGTGGAAGGCTCTCACCTTTTAAACATGAGAGGGCCCCAATGTTTTTTTTTTCTCTTTGTTTTTTTTTTCATATTCTGGCTCAAGAACATTTGGTCAGGCCCCTGATGTTTTTTTTTGTTTGTTTGCTTATTTTAACATCTGGAGAAGAATAAAAACATATCCAATTTTCAGTCAGTTACAATTTTAAAAAAACTGCCCCATTCCTAAAAACTTAAAAGTTCACTTTCCAAAAAAACAATTTTGATTTTCAGAAATGTTTGCATATTGCCTCCTGTGCACGACTGTATCCACAGTTGGGGAAAAAAGGGAAAATATTAAAAACCTACCATTTATTTCACCGAAGGATTAACACATGAGCTTCAATGACTCACAGTTGAAGCCTATACAGCAATGTTTTTCAGCCTTGGCAATGTTAAGATGTGTGAATTTCAACTCTCTGAATTCCCCAGCCAGCATTATAAATGATACATAATATAACATAATACTATATATAATGGAAGTTATATAATGGAATCAGGGTTATGTATAAAAGCAGAACAGAATAATTTGACCAAGATAGACACAAAGCACTCTTCAATTCTTTACTGCAGATGTACAACATTATTTATTTTCAACTCCTATTGAGGACATAGATCTTCTCCAAGATGGGATGTCCCTAACCTGTGGTTTCGGGTCTTTTGACAGTACATCCGCCAACAATGTAACTGAATCTATCTACTTTGCTGCAAGTTGTCTTCTTCTCTTTCTTTCCATCTTTCCCAGTATTAGAGCTTTCTCTAGAGTAAAAAAAACACAGTAGAGAGTGTTTATTGGTTTAAATCAGGGGTGTCAAACTGGCAGTCCATAGGCCAGATGCGTCATGCGTAGGCCACGCCTACCCCAACTCCACGAATGGGGAAAACATTGTGAAATGTCACGTGACGGCAACGTGATGCGGCGAGTTTGACCCCCGTGGTTTAAATGGTCTTGTTAGTGTACCGTGTTTTCATTTTGTTAAGTTTTCAAAGTTCCCTTTATATGGGACAACTGCATGTGTTTAATAAATAAATAAACATTAATTATATTGGATGTCAACACTGAGAACAGCCACCTGACATATCCAATAGTTTTAGAAGGCATAAAATTAGGGAACTGCAGTTAGATGGGCTAAGGCTGGCTGGGGAATTCTGGGAGTTGCAATCCACACAATTTAAAGTTGCCAAGGTTGAGAACACTACTCAATACTAAGATGATGCACATGGAGCAAGAACCCAAATCCAGACATGCTGTCCCAAAGAAAGTCCAGCTGTGTGTAGAAGATATAATGTATGTAGGACTGTATATACAGATAGTCCTCAACTTACAACAATTCATTTAGTGACCGTTTGAAGTTACAACAGCACTGAAAAAAGTGACATGACCATTTTTCACACTTACAACTGTTGCAGCATCCCCATAGTCACGTGATTTACATTCGGATGCATGGCAACTGGTTCATCCTTATGACCGTTGCAGCGTCCCAAAGTCATGTGATCCCCATTTGCGACCTTCTGACAAGCAAAGTCAATGGGGAAGCCAGAGTCACTTAACAACCGTGTTACTAATTTAACAACTGCAATGATTCACTTAACAACTGTGGCAAGAAAAGTCGTAAAATGGGGCAAAATTCACTTGACAAATTTCTCACTTAGCCACAGAAATTCCAGGCTCAGTTGTGGTCATAAGTCGAGGACTACCTGTAATACGTGTAGGACTTCATGCTGAGATTGGTTATTTTCTGTAAAATTTCCTTAGTCAATTCTCATTCTTCCTTTTTTACACTTCTCATTTTTTAAACAGCCCAATCTGCAATAGGCAGGGAATACAAAACTTTCTAGGCTACAGTAACCTTTCTTTGACACATGGATCCCCCTTTCTGATGGGTGAATTTCATGGCAGAGTAAAGCTCCTCACCAATCAGAGCATCCAAAAGTAAAGGAGAAATAGGATTCTCATTCAGAATTGCAGGATTATTACAGCCTCCCACATTACTTGTGAGTCATTTGCAATCAGCTTTTTCATTATCTTTCAGCTACACCAGTCCAGAATTATGTTAATTGCCCATTAACTACAGTTGGCTGATTCATTTATTCTTTTAATTTAGAGTATCGATAATGGATCTAACCTCTATTTTGCTTTTAAAACTTTTCTAAAAGACAGTCTGTACCATCAGTAACAGCAAAAAAACACAATGGTCTGATTTGGCTGTAAGCCAGAATTGCTGAGAATTCCGGTTTACTAGGAGTGACTGTGTTTTTCATTTGCAACTTCTTTACTTTTCTTGCTGGCTGGGAGAAGCCATGTAAACCAGGAAACTGATGACATTTCTTATTTAGTTTTTTTTTTTTTCTTAAGAAGCCAGAATCATATATCAAAATCTATTTTTCACTTATCCCTTTGTCTCTTGTTAGGAGCAAGCCAGAAATTCCAGTTCAAATGGAAAACAGGCTATATTTGGTCTGCAAAATTCTAAATGGCAACCAGGTAGCAATAAAGAGTTAGAGTCCTGGACTCTGTCTCTTTGTTGCCATCTTGTGGCCAACTGAATTTCTGCAATCCTAATATGGTAACTTTGGCTAAACACAATTTGTTTAGATGCTTCTACTGGCGGGAAAAGCCTAAAAGGAACAATTAAGCAGAATGTAATTAATACATTAATAATTGTTATTTTTTAAAAATATGCATAGGGCCTTAGTAACATGAAATATCAACACATTTGAGTGCAACAAAAGGGCAATTATTTGATTTTTGTCTTGGTACTATTTTATTCTCAATCCAATCATAGATGGGAAGAGATGCTTGTGTAGATTTTGTTTGGCATTAAGTATGAGTCATTAAAAACCAAGAAAGTGAGGAATTATCTTTGCTGCTGGTCTCAGGAAAAAAAACACACATCTTGAATCATCTCTGACTATGTAGTTTCTGTATTCTTGGTACAGCCAGGATTGTAAAATAAATAAAACAACAACGTGAATAAACTGCTACACAATGTTTAAAAATAGCTTGCTATAAAAACAATTCAGACACTTTTCCCTAGCCTGAAGCATCTTTGTGCTTATTACCATAACACACTTTAGACAAAATAGAAATTAATAGCTGCCTACCTTCCTAGTTTCTAGAGCTTAAAGAATGAAATGGAAATTAAGAGCTGCCTACCTTCCTTACTTCTAGAGCTTAAAGAGACAAACAAGAGAACCAATGTAGAGTAAATCTGTTGGTCTTGTAGAGGAATATCTAGGTTTGAGTTTCATTCAACCACAAAGCTGCCTGGATCATTGAGAATAGTTACTCTGAGTCCCAGACAATCCTACCTCAAAAGAAAGAAAAATGACAGAAGACTTCTTTGAAATCTCAGAGAAGGGGCAGGATGTGAATGTACTGTCTAAACAATTACAGAAGTCAGAAAAATATACTGTAAAGCCAAAGCTTGAGCTTTGCTTGAAACTTCAAGAAAGGGAAACACCGCCTCTTTATAGACAGTGCACTTAAATGCTGAAAAGACACCATTTTTAAATGACTTATTTAGTGACAGCGTTATCTGAAAATCACAAGGAGCATTATTTATTTATTTATTTCCACCAACATCCAAGTCAGATCTCTGAAACAGCCCGATAGGATTTGCTAGTTTATTTTTCACTGCAACACTTTCAGTATTATCAATTGCCCACCAGTTAAGGACTCCAACATTTTAAAATGCATGCATGTTCTATTTTAGTTACAACGTGACATATTTAGGCAGTCTCATGATTGTGTTCGTGGCTAGAATCTCTGTTCTAGTCAGGCACAAAGTTAACAAATCTTTTCAGAATAGTGGTAGCTTGGTTGAGAAATTTAGCATGTTGTAAGAATCAAATGATTTGGCACTAACATTGCATTATTAGAAGAATGTACATTCTTCTACATTCCGTTGGATCTTATAGTTTATTCATTAAAAAATGGGCAGGTTTTGCAAAATATTAATCTGAATTTTCAGTTTTGACAAGAATTGATTTTGACAATATTTGATACAAACTATCTTTTTAGACGGTCTTTCCCTGTTTAAATGCATTGATGCCTATAGAAAATAAAAACAAATATCAGAATAACCAGCTAATACACACTTCCCTCCACCATTTATTAAATCCACTTTGTTGCCTCGTTCTTTAAAACCTAAAGCATTCTTTCTTATATGCACACATGTGCAGTCATATTGCTAAATATACCAACATTTTATTTTGGGTTTGCACCAATGGTGGGTTTCAGCAGGTTCTGACCAGTTCTGGAGAACCGGTAGCGGAAATTTTGAGTAGTTCAGAGAACCAGTAGTAAAAATTCTGACTGGCCCCACCCCCATCTGTTCTCTGCCTCCCAAGTCCCTGCTGATTGGCAGGAAATGGGGATTTTGCAGTAACCTTCCCCTGCCACACCCACCAAGCCACACCCACCAAGCCACGTCACATCCACCAAGCCACACCCACAGAACCGGTAGTAAAAAAATTTGAAACCCACCATTGGTTTACACCATGTTTTACCATATAGTATAGTAATCTTATACATAAATAAAAATATGCACAGTCCTTAGAAAAATCAGATCTTGGCTGTGAAAATAAGGATGACCACCAGATACAAAAGAAATTTGAAAAACAAATCAACCAAATTCTTTGATGCCATCTAAGGGTTAATCATAATCTTTGCAGTCCAGATTGGGTACCCCTAGTAATTCTACTAATTTAATTTTTTTTTCTACAGTAGTCCTAATCTAAAAAAAGAATACACTGCATGTTTGCTAGGGAGTAAATCTCACTGAATATAAGGGGTTGGATCCTAAGCTATTCCTCCATTCTGACACAGATGAAAGAAAATTTACCAACACACCATCTCAGTAACAACTTAATTGTCATCTCTCACACACAGGAAGCTTTTGAGGGTAAAATAATTCCCTTTAGTCAGTGAGAATTGCCCACAAAAAGAATTCCATTCATGAGAATTTGTAAATCAAAGTATTGGACTAAATTCTCAGTAAATATACTATGATTGTGTTATCTGCAGATTTCTCATGTATATGATAAAATACAGCAATCAGATAAATTGTAAATAGTAAAAATATAGTAGAAATGTAATTAAAAAAATATTAGATGTAATGCACATTAATTAATGTGGAGATTTTCTCTTTAGAGCTTAAAATTCTACTTAACAAGGTTTTAATAAAGTCTCTTTTTTCAGGGTGAAAGCCAGAGTCAAAAATATTATTAAACAAAAAAGAAAAATGTGTAATCCAGATAAAATTTACATCTGTTAAGGTAAATGTTGCTTTGTGGATTAAGGTAACTCATTATATAGTAACCTGAATGTTAGTCTATTAAAGTTTACATAATAACAAATGTATTAAAATGTACATCTCTCTATGAGGGCACTTCTACATTTAAATACTTGAATTACTTATTCTTCATTATACCTTCTGATTTAGGAAAGTACATATCAGTGTCTCTTTTCCAAATTATTAAAAGCTAGTAGAGGTTACAGAAGAAGCAACACTAAATAAATCTGATTTGATTGTTTTAGAGTATGCTTAGGCCACCCTCTGCTGGACAAGGAATAAAATGCCACTCCTTTGATTTATTTATTTATTTTTGCAAAATATTATTCTCTCTGTCCTTCTGGTTGTGTCTTTATGGATTTCACATTTCCTGGACATTTGTTCTTGGCTTGAGCATAGCATGTTCTCTAGCAATGGAATATTTGCAAATATAAGGAAGTCCTTTCCTACAAACATATGCCACAAGCTAAATAAGAATTTGGATGTCTGTCAAGATTTTTAATGTTTTAACAGGGAGTGCTTCAGCAAAAAATAAGATACATTTGTAGGACAAAAAAAATACTAAGTTTCCTCAATAAACATATTATTCTAGTGTCACTATGTGCAAAGATTGTAGGCGGACAGTTCAGGATAAATCTGGTTAACACCTTTTTCGATTAACAATTTGTACGAAAAGGTGTGAGCTTTTGTGGGCTGGAGCTTGCATCTTCAGATGCTTCCATCTTTTAATAAAATTTGTTAGTCAGAGAAAGTTCTACCTGACCCTTCCTGGTCATTTGCAGAGCTGTCAGACAGCATTAAAAGAGTTTGACTGGTAAATGATTTGGATCTACGGCTCCAAATCTCTGGCGAGATGCTAGCATGTCTAAATCAGGGGCAAACAACACAGTGCGCTCTGGAAGTCTTGAAGTGTGACACTCATAAACTAGTATGGCAATAGCCAGGCATTCTGGAAGTTAGAGCTGAAAACATCTGGAAGCTTGCTCTCGGCATAATGCAAATCAAGCCAGCGGTAGACTTACACATGATTTACAGATGAGTTGGAGATTTGATTTGTATGGAAAAATGTCTTAACACTAAGAGGGGTTTGACAGTGAAATTAATTACTCAGAGAAGTGTTAGTCTCTCCTTCACTGGGTGGGTCAACAGAGGCTAGTCAGCCATCTGCTAGGGATGATTTAATTTGGATTCCTATACCGAGCAAAGGTTGGATTTAGGAAGCCAAATGACCTTCCAATTCTAGGATTCATTCACTCTATGGCCCTGTAAGTGCATTCCTATTAAAACATATGGTTATGTGTATATATCCATATGTACAGAAAGTTGTGCCCTCTATCAATAATTGTTTTCCTTCCCAGAAAGAGTGACCAGTGAAGCTATGCGGAAAATGCATAGCTTGCTGATTTAATGCCGCCTATCTCATCAGGCTAAGGAATACTGCTTAGGAATTCCACGGCTAAGGAATACTCACACTACTGAACAATTGCATGTATTTCTTACTATGCAAAGACAGCGGCTCAGATTTTTCAGTTCAGACTTCAGCAATAAATGGAATAAGGACACAGATAGGACAGTGGCACATTATTAACTTCTAAAGGATAAAAGCAAGGAAGTTCCAAAAATGTTGTCTCTTTTTGCCTTATTGATTATATTATAGACTTGTGGATAACTTTTAAAAAGATGGGCACAGTGGGTTACTTTGACAGCTTGTTAAAAAAAGTGTATGAAGAGCAATTAGAATGGAGTATAGAGCCACTAAATGCTTCAAAACTGGGAAAGGAGAGCATCAAGGTTATACATGGTCACTTTTTAAACCTAAATGCAGAACATGTGAGAAATGCTGACCTAGAAAAATTGAAAACTGGAATTAAAACTGGGAGGGAAAACATCAACAACAGCAGTTAGGCTGATGATGCCAGTCTCTTGCTCAGTATTTTTTTAAAAGAAAGCCGGAAGGTTGCATCAATAAGTAATGCAATCCAATGCAAATAAGCAGAGAGATTGTAGTAGTAGATCTGGCCTTCACAGTCATCTATTACAACTTGGAAAACCATGGCCTTGTATGTATGTTTTTGTCATTGTGTTATCTCTGAATTTTAATATTTTGTCTCAATCTGTCACAATCTTTTTCCCCAAGTGGCATATTCATGCCACATGCTCTCTATTTCATGGCTACAGTCACCATATCTTTGTATTTCTGAGCCTAGGCAGCGTAAGAGAAAGAATATGACAAGTCTAGACATAATATTAGAGTGCAGAGACATCATATTGACAGTAAAGATAAGTATTGTCAAGGCCACAGTTTTCCCAAATGGCTGTGAAAGCTGGTTCATCAGAAAGGCTGAACAAAGAAAAATAGATGACTTGGAATCCCAGTGCTTGAGAAAACTGTGAAAAAATAACTTGGATAGCAAGAAGAATAAGTCACTCATTGTTAGTTAAAGTAAAACCAGACTGCTCACTGGAAGCATTCATAATGAAATAAAGGCACATTGGAGAAGACCCTAATGATTGGAGATCAACAGAAGAGAGGGGAAAACAAAATTCTACTACTAATGACATGGTGTGAACAACTGAAAAGGTAACATTGGTGAAGGAATACAAGAAGTGCTAGAAGAGCCAAGAATAAAAGACAGATGTGAGAAATGTGAAAAAGAAAATAATTGCCTCAGATCTGGGGAAGCTTCGGCCCACCAGGCCTTCAAGAAGCTATCATTATAATATTACAATATATTATACAGCTGTATTTCTCAACTTCAGCAACTTTATGATATATAGACTTAAATTCCTAGGATTTCCTATGCTGATTTGGGAATTGTGGGAGTTGAAGTGCACACATCTTAAAGTTGTTGAGGTTGAGAAATACTTTTATAGAGTTCCAGTAGTTTTTGCACTATTTGTTTCCTGACCTGGTCTACCCTGAAGGACTGAGATATAAGCATGAGCTTACAAAAGCTCAAAAGCAGTATTTGATAGACAATCCTGACAAAATATGCCCATCATATCATAAAGAGTCAGAAGCAACTGAGCATCTGGCCAAAGAACTTTAACATACAGTAGATTGTTTGCATAAAACTCATTATTCCCCGTTCACATTATGTAGTGATAAAATTTACATATTAAAATAATTTGAAGAAAATGTGATTTAGGTCATTTGTCTTCCTGAAGGGATTGATTAGTGCATTAAGCTTTTCAGAAGCTTTTTGGGCCATCCTATGTAATTATCACAATATAACCTATGTTTTCTTACTGTGAAATAATTAAGGCATCATAATCCTAAATTGAGAGCCAGATGTGTCAGTTGGAAGTCACCTGACTTCAACAAGGCTTGAATCATCAGGGCCTTAAGTAATGAGTAATGATTTTAGAATGAGAAAATAATCCCAGTTCATTTCATACTTTACTGTACCATCTTTATTTAGAGTGTTCAAGCCAGCAATATGTCAATACTTCCATAAGAAAAGACTCCATTCCATTCTTCATAAGAATCTAAGAACATAACATTGGAATAAAAATAGAGCCCTGCCGAATCAGACTCCAGACCCTATAGACCCGTGATGGCAAACCTATGGCACACATGCCACAGGTGGCACGTGGAGCCATATCGGTGGGCACGTGAGCTCTGGCACGCATGTGTGTGCCGGCCAGCTGATTTTCGGGCCTTCCGGTCCCACCAGAAGTCAACAAACGGGCCATTTCCAGCCTCCAGAGGGCCTCCAGGTAGGTGGGGAAGGCCATTTTTGCCCGCACCAGGCTCCTAGAAAGCCTCTGGAGTCTGGGAAGGACGAAAAACGGGCCCACTGTGCCATCACATGCCAAAAGCATGGTGAGCGCAGGGGGGGGTCACACATGCATGTGCGGGGGGTTAGGGCACATAGAATTATGGGTGTGGGCATGCGTGACCCTCCTGCACTCTCTACACTTTTGGCATGCGATGGCAAAAAGTTTAGCCATCACTGCTATAGACTCTAGACCTGTAGTCTGTTTTCACATTGGACAAGGAAGCTTGCTAATCTTCCAGCAGCTGGCCTTTAGAGGTGTTCCTGACTTTTATGACTCCTAACACTGTTGATGTTAAATAGTTTGGTAATGAAATGTCTGCAAGAAAACCACCAAGCTCAGAGAGCACCAACAATCCCACCATTTTTTGAATTGCCCCACCCTTTTCTGAAGCCAGCCAAGCTAGAAGCTAGCACCACATTTCCTAGTAGTGAATTACAAGCTGTAGAAAAATATATATTTTTGTCTGTCCTTCATCTTGCAGCCCCTTGCCTCTATCATCTGCACAAGCATCCTATACGAGTTTAGGACATTACCAATAAGAGTTATTGGTCAAAACCAGAATTTATTGGGCATATTTCTATAAGTGTTTATTCTTGTCTCTTTTCTTTCAATACATATAGATGATCTTTCAAAACTTGTACATGACCTTTCCATTCTTGTAGGAACCTCAAAGTGGCGAAGGACAATCAACCATAATGAATGTAATTGTAAAATGATTATAGTGCTAATAAAAATTTTTTAAATGGCAAAGATGCTCTGAGCTTGTGATAAATTTTATTAAGCAGACCTGATTTGTACTGGCTTTTTGTAAAGATCAGAATTCATCTAAACTAAAATCAAGAGCTACACAAGGCCAGGCACATTATTTCCAAATCTTACTTCTTTGCAGGTTCCCATTGACCATTTTTCAGAACCTGTAGATTCTTTTGAATTATTAGATTTTCAGACAATACATAAAAGGCAGGTCCCTACCCACAAGAACAACCAAGTAACTAAATAGGAAATGTTGAATATGGTTTCTGAAAGCAATGAGATTATTTCCAAGACTTTTAGCTTGGAAATTTCTAACCCTTAACAAAGGAAAAAAAGACAGGCAATGGACAATGGATGACAATGGTATTGTTTAACAGTAGGTGATTTCTTTTCCAACAGAAAGCTGTCTTCTAAAGTAAACATGAATTAAAGGGGAAAGTGGAAAAGAAAGACTGAAATTATTCAGCTTTGTAAATGGGGGGAGCTGCCAATTTCACAAGACAGTCAAATAAGGCCAACTTTCCTCCACTAGTGCTCATGGCTGCAAAGACTTAGGCCAAGGGTCAGCAACCTGTGGCTCTGGAGCTGCATGTGGCTCTTTCACCTCTCTGCTGTGGCTCCCTGTCACTCAAAATATGCGTCACAACTGCCAATGTGCGACACCTGCCGGCACACAATTTATCGAGCTTTTCAACCCCTGGTAGGCCAACATGAATAAATCCAAGAAAAGAAAAGTCTCAGAAGAAAAGAGAATGTTTAATTCAACTACATATGCTAGCTTTGTGGCCGCTCAAGAAATAGTTAGGCACGGGAAGAGTTTTGTGGCTCCTGGTGTTTTATTTTCTGTGGGAAATAGGTCCAAATGGCTCTTTGAGTGTTTAAGGTTGCAGACCCGTGACTTAGGCAAATTGAGTTACTTACTATGTCTCAGTTCTTTTGTTCAAAACTTTTGTAACAGAAGCTACTTCTTTAATAGCAAACACACAAATATGATTTGCATATTTACATTGGCGAGAGGACGAAAAGTAGTTCTGTAAGATAAAAAATGTGTGATATAACTTCTGAATGGAATATTTATTTATTTATTTATTTATTTTGTCGCGTTTCTATGCCGCCCAACTCCCAAGGGACTATATAAGTAATTTTTAACACAGTTGACTTTATTTCTGAAATGTATAAAAGCAAAGAAGAAGCCACTGGTCCAAAAGTTTTGAAAGCAGGAAATACACAGTCATTTTTATAATAGTTATTTTACTGAACAAAACTATTAAAAATAAACTATTCTATGAAATTAAGCTTGGTTTGAACAGGCATTTTTTCCATTGATATTTTTATGTCTCTGGACAAAATCCATCTCTTTACAATGTCTTTTTTTTCTTTATCTGCCAAATTTCATATAAACTCAAAACTCCACAAGGCATTTTACAAGTGAGATATTTCTACCCTGAATTCTGATAATAAGAATTGACTCATGCAGTTACACGGCATCAGTGGAGAAGATGGTATTGCCTGAGATGAAGAACAAAATAGCTTTATCTCCTCCAATTCACTGTATATTGTACCAAGTTTGGCAAATGATATAGAAATTCTCACCGGTAATAAACTTAAGCAAAATAATTAACAATGTGTTGTCCTGCAGATTCAGGTTTCCAATTACTATATTATTTCAGAATGCAGATTTGAATTCCCGTACCAAACCCCACTGGAGAGTTTGATCTTTCCTGGGAGAAGATAGATAATAGATAGCAATAACAGTTAGACTTATATACTGCTTCACAGTGCTTTCCAGCCCTCTCTAAGCGGTTTACAGAGTCAGCATATTGCCCCCAACAATTTGGATCTTCATTTCATCGACCTCGGAAGGATGGAAGGCTGAGTCAACTTTGAGCCAGCAAGAATTGAAGGAATTGAACTCCTGGCAATGAGCAGAGTTAGCCTGAAATACTGCAATGTAACCACTGCACTGCCACAGCTCTAGATAGATAAATGATAGATGATAGACATACAGACAGATAGATGAGAGAAAGAGATAAAGCCGATAGATAGATGATAGATAGATAGATAGATAGATAGATAGATAGATAGATAGATAGATAGATAGATAGAGATAGGTGATATATACTGTAGATATAGAAATATAGATATAAAGTTTTTTCAGAGTGCTCAGCTTTTTGTTTGCAAAACTGCATTATTTCAGGCCTTGATTAATACTATTACATTGAAGAAACTCCAACTGGTCCAGAATGCGGCCACGCGGGTGATTATGGGAGCGTCATGGCGCTCCCATGTAACACCTCTCCTGCGCGGGCTGCTGGCTCCCGGTGGTCCTCCGGGTGCGATTCAAGGTATTGGTTACCACCTTTAGAGCACTCCATGGCTTAGGACCTGGGTATTTACAAGACCGCATGCTGCTACCAATAGCCTCGCACCGGCCAACTCACTCCCACAGAGAAGGGCTCCACCGGGTGCTGTTGGCCAAGCAATGTTGGCTGGCGACCCCCAGGGGGAGAGCCTTCTCTGTGGGGGCTCCTGCCCTCTAGAACGAATTGCCCCCCGAGATGCGGAGGATTCCCGACTTACGCACCTTCCCCCGGGCCCTCAAGATGCTTTTATTTCAACAAGCCGGGCTGGCCTAATTTTTTAAATTTTAATTGTCAATTCTTAATTTTTTAAACATTTAAATCGGGTAGCTTATTTTAATTAGATATGGGCCAAACTATTTAATATTTTTAAACTGTTTTTAAATTTTATATTTGTGTGTTTTATGCTGGCTGTACACCGCCCTGAGTCCCTTTGGGAGAAGGGCGGTATATAAATTATTAAATTAAATAATTAAATTAAATTAAATTAAATTAAATTAAATTAAATTAAATTAAATTAAATTAAATTAAATTAAATTAAATTAAATTAAATTAAAAAATAAATTTTACAAGAAGCTGTAATTGCTTTCCTAGACTTTTACACTCTTCTATGCAGAGATGAATATATGTCACTTTGGTAACTATTTCCATCATCTCCTTCAAATACTGGAAGGATGTTGTTCCTGTAACAAACAGTTGTTCATGATTGATGGCTGTTTTCCTGCAGTTACAACTACCTATCATGGAGAAGGGGTAGTGAGGAAGAATTCAGCGTAGATTTGTCTTCATTAATGGAATCCGGTATTTGGAGATGAGGAAGAATCATCACATTGTTTTCAGAAATCCCTTGGGCGCCCATGAACATCAGCCTATCATCCTGCTCTATGGAGACAGTGATTCCTACCGTCCCAATTTCCCTGGTGTTATACTGGCAGAATAATTCAGCCCTCCAGGAGATGAACTTACACTATTTGTTCTTCAAAGAAGCCTGGGACATCTTTGATGACTTCAAAAGGAAAATGTGCCTGATGCTCTATCAGTGGCATCCTTCTAAACAATTAAAAAGGAGGAATGTCATGCAAGTCAAGGCCAAAGGGTGTGAGTATATTTTGGGTCTATCTCTATCTCTCGTTTGTATGTGTGTGTGTATCCCCCACATTTTAAAATTATAAAAACAGCAAGCAGACTCTGGAAGGATCAGTGCCAAGAATAAATAATGTCTATAAATCTTTAAAAATCTGGAGAAACCTTAAGTGATTTCCCCTCTTTTTTCTTGTCTTTTACAGAGGAGTC
Organism: Pituophis catenifer annectens; assembly: GCF_029215685.1. Taxonomy (NCBI): domain Eukaryota; kingdom Metazoa; phylum Chordata; class Lepidosauria; order Squamata; family Colubridae; genus Pituophis; species Pituophis catenifer. The sequence goes on along the minus strand of NW_027256881.1, from coordinate 78,621,012 downwards.
AAAAAAAATCAAGTTGGCATCTATGACCATATACGGGTAGTTCTCAATTTACAACCATTTGTTTAGTGACCGTTTGAAGTAACGAAAGCACTGAAAAAGTTACTTATGACCGGTTTTCACACAACTGTTGCAGCATCCCCATGGTCACATGATCAAAATTTGGGTGCTTGGCAACTGGCATGTATTTATGACCCTTGCACTGTCTTGGGATCATATGATGATAATTTGTAACCTTCTCAGCCAGCTTCCGACAAGCAAAGTCAATTGAGAAAACCAGAATCACTTAATGGCGATTCACTTAACTGCAGTGATTTGCTTAACAACCGTGGCAAAAAAAGGGCGTAAAATGGGGCAAAACTCACTTACAACTGCCTTACTTAGCAATGAAAATTTTAGTTTACACTGTAATTATAAGATGAAGACTATCTGTAATACAGATAAGTCCTTGACTTATGACCACAATTGAGCCCAATATTTCTGTTAAGCAAGACATTTGTTTTGCCCATTTTACAACCTTTCTTGCCACACTTGTTAAGTGAATCAGTGCAGTTGATAAATTAGTAACCCGGTTGTTAAGTGAACCTGGCTTCCCCATTGATTTTGCTTGTCAAAAGATTGCAAAAGGTGATCACGTGACCTTGGGACCCAGGAACAGTCATAAGTACAAGTCAGTTACCAAGCATCTGAATTTTGATCACATGATCATGGGGATGCTACAATGGTTGTAAGTGTGAAAAACGGTCATAGGTCACTTTTTTCATTGCCGTTGAAATTTTAGGTGGTCACTAAATGAACTGCTGTAACTCGAGGACTACTTGTAAAAGTCATTCCCACATTGAATGTATAATACATGTAAAAATGGGGCAGGGCTTCAATAACATGAATACAGGCACTGTCATTAATCTTCAAGCTACCATCTCTCCATCCTCCCCATAGGTTTTTTTTTTACCTTTTATATTAGATAGTGCAATTCAGCTAAGATACATTCTTACTCAACATTATCAGATATACTACTTATGTTCATTTCAATCAGCTGTTCAAAAAGGAAAATGAGATTGGATTGGCTAAGTTCAGTGGAAGAAATACTGTATATTTGAAAAACCGACATGGTTCACTTCAAATAATACATTATCACAATAAATTTCTTGTAAATTAAATCAGCCCCTGAAATCTAGCATAATCCCAGTTCTTATTTCAAATCAATGGTAAAATGACCATTGTTTTCATGAAGGTAGATTATATTGGCCTGGTATTATTGATCCTAGAAGCTGCATTTCTAAGATTTATTTATGACATCAAAATTGCACATGTACTTTTAAGGTAGAATATCTTTTTGAGGAAATTTGCAAAGGAAACTGAATTTTAAATCTCATAAATTCCCAATGGCTATTAAAAATATTTCAGGTTCTATAGGTCATATCTTTAGATCATATCAATTACGATAATACCTAATTATCCCATAGGCTATCACTCCTACTCTTGAAGTCTTTACATTCAGCCAGAATTTCATCTAATAGCACATTTGTAATAACAAACAGAGATACTGAGTAGTTTAGTGCTTTAATCCGAAACCTATTCAAATGTTCTGTATCATTCTAGATTTATGGAAATAAATCTAGACAAATCTTATGAAGGTTTTTAGAAATTAGCTATATGGACACATTAACTTTAACAATTCTTAATGATGTTCTTAAAACCTTACCATCTTTCTGCGTACATCATATCTCTTTATGAAAGCAAGCCAGTTGGATTTAGTCCTACTTGATAATTAGTGTTCAGTGGTATTTAGCCAAGGTTAATTTTGAATCGGAATGCAACATATGAAATAATGGCTAAGCTTCTATCAAAGTCCAATATTGATATATTATCTTTTCCCTTTTGGAGAATATAATGTTCTAGTAACATCTGATGTGTTCTGAGTACATGCCTACATTTTACTGAGAATTTCGGATGGTTCACAGATGTGTCCTTCGGCACCTTTTAAAAATAATAATAATAAAATAATAATAATAATAATAATAATAATAATAATAATAATAATAATTATTATTATTATTATTATTATTATTATTATTATTATTATTATTATTATTATTATTATTATATTTCTATACCGCCCTTCTCCCGAAGGACTCAGGGCGGTGTACAGCCTGATTAAAAGCACAAAGACAGACAAATTTTAAAAATAATTAAAATTATTAAATAATTGGCTCAATTATAAAACCCCCAAATTTAAAATCCCACATTTAAAACCAATTAAAATCTTTACATTGATAGCCCGGCCTGGCAGAACAACAAGGTTTTGAGGGCACAGCGAAATACACGGAGATTGGAGATCTTACGTATTTCCGGGGGCAGTTCATTCCACAGGGCTGGGGCTCCCACAGAGAAGGCCCTCCCCCTGGATGTCGCCAGCTGACATAATTTGGCCGATGGCACCCTGAGGAGACCCTCTCTGTGGGAGCGGACTGGCCGGTGGGAGGCTACTGGTGGCAGAAGACGGTCTCAAAGATATCCAGGTCCAATGCCATGGAGCGCTTTAAAGGTGGTAACCAACACCTTGAATTGCATTTGTTAATGTTTCTTCAGAATTTTTGCTTCTAGTTCCCACAAGAAACATCAATATTCATTATTTGTCTGCCTCAAGATTCAGGTTAAAAATGTAATTTGAAAAAATTATGACGATATTAACTGGAATATTAACAGTCGGGTAAGTCTTCAAAACAGCATTTAGAAGTTATTCCATGTTTATATAAGTAAGAAATAATTTCCTGATTTATCTGTGCGTGCAGGCATATGTGCACACATATGCATGCTTTTGAAGCTGCTGCTTACACTGAACACAGAGAACAAAAGCATAGTCACTATAAAATATTCAACACCTCATACATATCAAATAGACTGAGATATAGTTACTAGGTCAATCTTTTTACAGATCTTGTAAACAAACTGTGGTCTGAATGTTATTTTAATTGTAAAGCAAACCTCATTTTTATGAATTACTTGGTCAAGTAGACTTAATCTTACTAAATTTAAGAGGCAAAGTTTTCAGCTAAGATTCTATTCACTGGATATGCAAAGTGTGCCTAATTTTTAGTTGATTCTTGCTAAGTAAGACAATGTTATAATCAGCTATGGATGCTGATCAAGGATCATACAAATCCCCCATTTGTCTTATCTGATTAGTGAAACTTTACATGCTCCAGTTCATAATCTACCTTGGAAAGACCTGTTGAATGGTCATATCCGTAAAGTATACAACTTCGTATAATACTCAGTGAAATAAGGAAAAATAATTTTCTAATTCTTCCTTGCAGGCTTTGGGGGTCAATCAGAGACTTGGAGATGGTAGATTCTATATTTGGTTTCCAAAAATCCTATTAGTACCAGTTAGTGGTGAGAGAAACTTTATTAGAAGTTGGTAGCAGGAAGTTGCTTCTATAATTTTTCCATAGTAACCATTTTTCCATTTCCACGGCTTGTTTCATAGACTAAGTCCATTTTCCAGAGAACTCCAGATAATAAAACTGATTAAAGTTTAAAATTTGATAAAGAATAACCATTTTGACTGTGAGGTTTTACATTTTAATGGAATATATTTCTATAATATTACACACACACACAGGGTTTTCCTGTCTGATGAATTTTCTGCTGATGTCTGTCTATAATCTCTGTTACAAGATTACAAAATGAATTTCTTGAAGAGGTCATAAGTAATCCGGAAATCAACTTGAATAGGATCACTGCAAAGCACAATGTCACATCATTTTTCTGTTAAACTAAAATTAAATTGCTTCTAGAACAAAGAAAATGCAGTCCATTCAGTTGCTGCAAACTTCTGCCAAAAAATGATTACCATATTTTTCACACTATAAGACGCACTTCCCCGCCCCAAGCGGGTGGAAATGTCTGTGTGTCTTATACAGCGAATATTGCAGGGGGGTGTTGGTGCCAGGGAATGCTGGAGCCTTCACTGCCAATCAGCTGATTGGCAGTTGGATCGGCCTCCCGGAATACTGCCGATCAGCTGTTCTAGGCGGCAGGGATTGCCGCCACCTATCACCACCCGTTCGCTGATGATGATTGCCAATAGGCAGTGGCGAACAGGCAGTGGCGAACGGGTGGCGGTGATCCCCACTGCCTAGAACAGCTGATCAGCAGTATTCCAGGAGGCTGATCCAACTGCCAATCAGCTGATCGGCAGCGAAGGCTCCAGTGTTCCGCAGCAGCAGCTCAGCTAAATTGACCGGTGGTGGGCTCAACAGAGCAGAGCCCTGATGAGTCACATGGTGGGGCTACAATAACGTGCTGAAGCTGACTAGGCTGTTTGCTGCAAGGATGCTAGCCAGATGAATACCGGATAGATGCTGGGAGGCGGAGGCAGAGGCAGATTTTTTTTTTCTTGTTTTCCTCCTCTAAAGCTAATGTGTGTCTTATAGTCCGAAGACAAAATGCCCTTTGGTAACACTTTGTCAGTGTGGGTGCCTGAAGAGAGCCACCCTCTTCCAGATTTTACTGGATTAGCAGAAATCACTAATGCAGATAGCCTTGAAGATACCCAGATCCCAAGCATTACAGAGCTTTAAAGGTGACAACCAACACTCCAAATTGTACCCAGAAGTCAGCCAATAATCAATATATTGTAGCTCACAAAGCAGCAATGTTACCTAGCCAGGTATCCGTAACTAACTCAATGAAATCTGGATCCAGCTTGTAGTAGTAGTTAAGACATCAAGCTAGAAACTGGGAAATAGCGAGCTCTAGTCTCACTTTAGGCATAAAGCTGACTGGGTGACTTTGAGCTAATCACTCTCTTTCAGCCCTAGGAAGGAGGCAAGGCTAAATCACATCAGAAAAACCTTGCCAAAAAAAACTGCAGGGACTAATCCAGGCAGTTTCCAGGAATCAAAACTGACTTGAAAGCACACACAAACGTCTTAGAACAGATTTAATAAACAGTAAAATTAAACTGAAGCAGATCATTGCTTGTCCAGCTTAAAACAACCCTCTTAACCTGGCACTCTCCAGATGTTTTTGAACAGGCATTCAGAGAATTTCAGCCAGCACAATCAAATACTGAGAATTTGGGGGGGGGGCTGTAGTTCCAACACATCTGGAGAGGAAATGCTGGAAGGCTGTTTTAATAAACTAACTTACCGGTATTTAAAATTATAAATGCACATGACAATGATAATTGACCAAGAAAATTATCAAAGCTTTTCATGTATAGAAAAAAAATCAGAGTGAACAATATTTTCTTTGTGTTCACAGTTTCTAATTTTGGGATGTAAATAATGTCCAATAGACTAAGCAACAATTATTGAATTTATACACACACACACACACACACACACACACACACACTGTACATAATCAGAAAAATACTTTTTTTAGTTACTCTAATGGTCAAATCAATAAAAGAGGATTTAGGGGAATGCCATACACAATTTGCCTTTTGAAGTACATGAAAATATATTTTAGTTAAAGCAGGTACTTAATGTTTGAGGAAAACAAGTTGATGAAAGGCAGAAAATTCCTAACTAGCATTATGTTATGAATATTCAGATAATAAATCAAATAAATATTCTGCATAGAGAATAAGATTAGAGTTATTTTTAACTAATAATCCATTAACTAATAATAAGGGAGGGGCACAAAAGCAACAAATACCCCTTACTCTTCTGCACATTAATTTTAAAGTTAGAATGATCCTTTTTCCACATGGCAGCATTTAATTGGCTTACAATTAAAACGTTGTTTTAGAATCACAGTTTCACAGTTTCTAGGGTAGTGACTCATAATTCACATGCTAGCAGAAAATCATCCACATTATCTCTCTGGGACTTCCAAATAGTCAAATTGTAAAAACTGAGAACTGGTCTGGCCACTCAGAAAAACTGCCTCAGACCAGTTGTTTCCTCTTCTCTAATGTTTCAAAAGCAGATCCTACTGTATAGGGCAGAAATCAGCCACTCTTCGTCTGAGAATGGAAAACTTCTGTAGTATTTATAGAATGAGGGAAGGCCCTATTTTCAGCCTTTTTCTGAAGTTGGGATCTCCACTAGAGCACAATTGGACTGAGGGACATTGGTGCTACAATGGTAAAAATTAAATCTAATTTCATGTTGTTGACAAAATGTTTTTAAGAAGGGAACGATTTTTTTCTCCCTGTTTCGTCTGACTTTTGTAATAAGGCCAATTATGTATGCTAGTAAGAACAAAAGCAAAATCCAGCTGGATCAGGCCAACTGCAAAAAGAACAAATGTGGAGAGCAACAGAGCTTCCTCTTCACTGCTGGTCCCAGCACTGATATGCAAGGAATGTCTCTGGGGACTCCAAAGATAGTGAATAGCTATTTCTGTCACTGTGAAGCTCCTTATCAACTGTTCTAAGGCACAAGCTTTGACCAAGTAGAAATCCTTTGCTTTGTTATACTATGAACATGCATTAGGCAAGTATATGTGACAACATGCCTTCTTCAGCATGTAAAATGACACCATTTTAGTAACGTTCTCTTCTTTTTCCTACGTTTCTATCATGATAAAGCTGCATACCAGGAGTGAAATGCTCCCAGTTCGGACCAGATCGCCAGATCTGGTAGCGATCATGGCGGGTGGTTCGGAGAACCAGTAGCGATCGCGGCACGAGGCTCTGCCCACCCACTCGGTTGTCATTACTTCCTGGTTTTAACCAGGAAATAATGTGTTTTGTACCCTCTGTGCATGCGCAGGTTTTGCTTTTTTGCTTTTAAAAGTTAAAAAAAGGCTCTGACGATTGCGCAGCTCAGCTGTGATCGTCAGGGCCTCTTTTTTTTAACCATTTTTTACAACCTATTTGCATTTGGCATGCAGCACACATGCGCAACCAACAAACTGGTAGTAAACCGGTTCAGATTTCACCACTGCTGTATATCCTTAATATTTTTCAGCCGTTGAATGTCAGTAATGCTAGTTATATCCATGTTCTTCTCTAGATTTAAACACACAAATGTCCATTCTGAGAGTGTCTTTGCAGGGTTTTTCTTTCTGTTTTTTCTTTACCTGTCATTTTTTTTTATTGTACTATCTAGATTTACATTTGGAACAATCAGAATAATTTTCACTTTCTTCTCCAGACAAGATTCTCCCCAGATCAGATTTTCCAGTCCACATCTCTCTTTGACAGTTTTACAATTTTTAAAATATACTCAGCACCAGCAGTCTGTTAATCCTCTGGTTCAAAAGATATCCCAGCGTCTGATACATGTAAAGATCTCTTCACAGTTTCAACATCATATTAATTGAAATGACTCAGCTCTGATCTTCAACTACTAAACTCTCATGTAAAGTGGGTTCTCGTAGAGCCAAGAATATCACCAAATCCATGTTTGCCAATTCCTTCCTAGTCATGGCTAATACCAAATACTACTAGTTTAGGGTTGTTTGGTACACCAAAATCTGAAAAGGAAGTTGGTTCCTTTTCTCCATTTCCAACTCGCTTTTAGGACAACTATCCAATGCTCAGGACTGTTTGTCTCTGACTGAAATGTTACTGCAATCCAAGAGACTGTTTGCTCAGAACAAATCTTTGTCCCCTTTGGATTACATCATAGTTTGGAGAACAAATCTGAGATCTGCAAAGGACTAGCAATTTCTTTCTTTGGAGTGTAACTAGTGTCAGAAATGGACTACCACATAGAACCATCACATGTTGTGTTTCTCTTTGCACTGAGAATCTTTATAGTCCTGCTTCTTTTTTCTTTATTCAAAAATTTTTTAAAAAAAGTTTTTTACTACTAATACAAATTAAAAACATTGGACATGGTGTGACGTCTCCAGTTTAAACAGTTTCATCAAGTTTTACCTTATAATTAATACAATTCCTTATCTCTATACAAGTTTATACTATATCACATTTCAAACATATAGATTCTTACATCTGTGAAAGTTACATCAATACCAAATTCAATTTTATCTAACACAGAAAACTAGCGTAAAAACTTCTAAACATTCTACTCATCAATAATAATTTATCCCAGCATTCCTCCTCCTGTCAAGCCAGTAATAAAATTTGTTCCAGATTTCATAATACTGTTTCATTCTTATCTTTAAGTTCCAGAGTCAGTCTGTCCATTTCCGCACAAGTTAATATTTTAGCTAACACTTCTTCTGTGGAGGTCTCTTTATTTTTCCATTCCTGTGCAAAGGCCAATTTTGCTGCTGTTAAAATATGTAACATTAGATAAATTGTACCCTTGTTGTAGTTGCCTTCTATGATGCCCAGTAAAAAAAATTCCGGTTTTGATTCTATATTTTGCATCAATATCTCTTCTAGTCATTGTTTTATCTGATGCCAAAATTTTATAGCTTTTGGGCATTCCCACCACATGTGGTAAAAAGTCCCTGGCACTGCCTCACACTTCCAACACATTGATGAATATTTTTTAACTTATTTTTGCTAGTCTTGTGGGTGGGAGTTGCCACCTATAGAACATCTTGTATAAATTTTCTTTGTACGTAGTAGCTAGAGTAATTTTTATATTTCTTTCCCATAGATTGTGCCAATTGTCTAGATCAATGCTATAGCTAAAATGTTTACTCCAAATGAACAGTTTCTTTTACTTGTTCTTCTAACATATCCTGTTCCAGCAAATACTGATATATTTTCCTTATTGCCTTCTCCTCTGTTCTTAATAAAATTTTATCTAATTCTGTTAGCTCTATTTTTATGCCCCATTCTTTCTTGTCTTTCATGTATTTTGATTTTACTTGGAGATATGCGCACCATTCAAGTTCAATTCCTTCCTCATTTTTTTTTTTTAATTTGATTTATATGCCGCCCTTCTCCGGAGACTCAGGGCGGCTTACAATGCGCTAAGCAATTTATTCTTTCAATTTATTCCTGGATTTCAATTCTCCTCTTTCATTTAACAATTTTTTGTATGTAACTACTCTTCCTGACTTAATAAAATTTGGGTGTAAAAGCATCTCCAATGTCGATATCCAATTCGGAACTTCCATATAATTACACTGCTTAGTTTTAACCCACACGTCTAAAGATGCCCATCTGATAAAATACTTCTGGAAGTACCAGTGAACCTTGTATTTCTCTTCCCAGAGGATAGCGTCCCACCCTATCTGCATGTCATGGCCTTCCAGCATTAACAGCCTCCTATTTTTTAGATGTATCCAGTCACTCACCTATACAAGTGTTGCTCCTTGATATTTTTTTCAGTCTGGAAGGCCAAATCCCCCTCTTTCCTTAGCATCCTGTAATAGTTTTAGTTTGATTCTCGGTTTTCTACCTTGCCAAATGAATTTCAATATAATTTTGTTCAAATTTGTAAAAAAAATCCTTTTTTAATCTGATTGGTATGCAATGAAATAGAAAGAATATGTTGGGTAAAACATTCATCTTTATGGTTGCAATTCTTCCCATAAAGGAAAGTTGCAAATTTTTCCACCTATCTAAATCCATTTTAATTTGTTCAATTAACTTATTGTAGTTGTCCGCTTTGAGTGTAATACATCTCGCAGTCATTTGAATTCCTAAATACCTCACTTTTTTTTGTCTGAATGTTTAGTTTCCCAGCCAATTCCTTTTCTTGCAATTTAGTCATATTTTTTACTAGCATTTCTGTTTTCTCCTTATTTATTAATCCCACTACTTCCCCATATTCTCCCAGTATTTCCATTAGCCTTACAGCAGACTGTAGCGGCTCTTCTATGATAAAGACAAGGTTGTCTGCGAAGGCCTGTACTTTAAAATTTTCTTTCTTAATTTCTAAACCTTTAATTTGGTCATCTTCCTGAATTATTCTAGTCAAAATTTCTAATGATAGTATAAACAATAGCAGCAATAGTGGACAACCTTGCCTTGTGCCTTTTTGAATTTGGAAATTTTTAGTTGTTTCTCCATTAATTACTACTTTGGCTTCCTGTTTCGAATAAATTGCTTTAAACATGTTTATAAAATTCTCACCAAATTCCATATAATTTAGCTGGTTCAACATAAACTCCCAAACATTGTCAAACGCTTTTTGTACGTCAACAAATATTAACACCATTTGCTTTTCATTGTGTACCTCTAAGATATCTAATATGGTCCTAACATTATTTCTTATTTGCCTTTTGGGCAAAAAGCCATTCTGATCAGTATGAATAAATTCTTCCCAAAATTGTTTTAGTCTTTCGGCCATTATTGTCATGAAAATTTTGTAATCTGAATTTAATAATGATATGGGCCTATAGTTTTTAATAAGTGTCAGATTGGAATTCTCCTTGGGAATCAGTGTAATGGTCATTTCTCTCCATGAGGCCGGTGTCTTTGCATCTTTCAATACTTCATTAAATACCTCTAGCAATATGGAGCTTAATGTCTCTTGATGGTTTTTGTATATTTCTGAAGGTAGTCCATTGGGGCCTGGCGTTTTGTTAATTTTTTGTTTTTTGATTGCCTCCATTAATTCTAAAGGTGTTATTTCCTTGTTCAGCATATCTTTAACATCTTCCGAAACTTTGGGCAATTCTGCTTTCCAAAGGTATTGTAAAATCTTTTCTTCACCTATACATTCCTCTTCTTTATACAAATTTTTTAAAAACTCATATGTCACATTTTTCTTTCCTTCGTTCTGATGTATTATCTTTCCCTCATCATTGCATTGTTTAATAATCCATCTCCTATCTTTCTGTTTTTTCAATCTGTATGCCAGCCAACGCACCGGTTTATTCGCATTTTCAAAAAAGTTTTGTTTACTAATTTTTATTTGCTGTGCCAAACTTTCCTTCTCGATAATATTCAGTTAATGTTTAATTATGTCAATTTGTTGTTTCACATCCCGGCTTTGTGGTTCCTTTTGTAATTCTGTCTCAGATCTACTAAGTTCTTCTTCCAAACTTTATAGTCCTGGTTCTTGAAGGCTCATGCTAATACAGTGAACAAAGAGTAAGATTTAGTGACCAACACTTTATTTGTATAATTTTTCACAAGCATTATTTGGTCTGCTTTAGTGGCTTATACTATCTTTTAAAAACCACTATGAATCACTGTGGCAGAGGGAACAACATATGGATACTCTTACCCATTAACTTGGTCAACAGGTCATCTCTTCTTTAGGGTTAATGTCTTTGTTTTATTACCATATATTGAGCATGCTTTTTCAAACCAAGCTTCATGTTCGTTTTAATTTTTTTCTGCACTTATCATCACTAAAATGAAAACTACTAGGAGTAAAATTTACTTTTGCCTGGAAAATTAAAGGGGCATGTGTTGATACTACCATACTAACTGTATGCCATTATGAATACGAATATTTTAATTCCTCTGTAGTTTTGTAAGGCTTAGTACAAATTTCTCCATATGACATTCACTTAGATTTCCAAATATCGTCCCATTCAACAGAATTTACTGCAGTTTTTCGAACTGATGGAAATAATGACTGCATTTTGTTCCGAAATTCATTCATCTAAAAAAAAAAAAAGATAAAAAAATGTAAAACCACAACATCAAACCATAAATTCACTGCATTGATAGTACTCTCCTTCTCTCCTTCTATTTTGAGTAAACATACACACACACAAAAACAAGTTTTTCTTTATTCATCAATCATCAGGAACAAAACAATGGATTGGTTATTTGGTGTAACTAGGATGTAATATATTCCTGTTTGAAACAAATCAAATGAAAGTCAAGCTAGTTTGTAAATTCGTCTTATAAAAATTATCACTTCTGGTAGTGGGTTTAAACTTCTGGCTATAAAGAAATCTGGTTAATATCAATTATAATAAACATGTATTTTGTTGCATCTTAGCCATGATAAACCATGAAAGAGACTTAAAATTTATGCAACAGAGAAAATCAGAAAAAAATCTTAGTTACAAATAAATACAAACTTAGTATTTTAAGTGTTGCTCCTGCACTATCATCAAAATTAAAGATCCCACTGATTTTTGGTTAGGACTGCCAATTACCAGCTTTGACCAATATACCAACTGTATCCTTTCAGGGATAGTCTAGTTATTATCTATACATTGGAAACTCACCCTTAGATTATAAAGCACTTTGAATGGGACAATCGTTCCAACTGTGCAGACTGTGATGGGTTGGTTAGTGAACTGAATGCTTATATAAATTACACTTCTTTTGAAGCAACTGCACTGGCTGTTAATTACTGTAACTCGCAAGTCGGGTTTAAATTTCTGCTTATGGCCTAGAACAGGGATCTCCAACCTTGGCAACTTTAAGACTTGTGGACTTCAGCTCTCAGAACTCCTCAGCCAGCTAGCTGAGGAACTTTTTTTTTTGTAAAATTTTTTGAAGTTAAGGAATTGCATTCATGTCAATAATAAACAAAACAGTGGCTGGAAACTTCATGGATTCTATTTGAAACTGCATAATAGAGAACAGGATATAAGTATAAAGAAACAGGGAAACAATTAGAAATTAAACTGGAAAGTAAAATTTATCACTCCCCAAAACCTCATTAAAAAGTGAACATTAATTTTATTACATTCTGATGAAATGCCAAAAATGTGAACTCCAGCATTATTTTTTACTTTAGGCTGAGGTGAATTATTTGAACTCTACACCACATTTGTTTTGTCATCTCAGTAATGTGAAAGACAACTCTCTGGAGTGAACTTCGCTTTGGGAATGAAGGAAAGAAGGAAGGAAGGAAGGAAGGAAGGAAGGAAGGAAGGAAGGAAGGAAGGAAGGAAGGAAGGAAGGAAGATCCCAATTTGTCTCCTTGGGAAAGACATACACACAGAACAACTGAGCCTCTTCAAACTGTCAACCTTTTTACCATAAAAGATAAATAATTATTTTTCCCATTTTAACCATTCATTCATCAGCAGACAAATATAAAGGCCCTCTTAAGTGTTTTTTATTCCATCCTGCCTTTTAAAAGTAGATAAGCGAAACAAAGCAGGTGAAGAGAATGCAAACTCTGCTATTACAGAGAGATTAGGCATCTGTTCATACTAGTCTGATTGGGGTGGAAAAGAGTGAAAAGGAGATTCCTGAAAGGCTCTACCTTTACAAAATTCTGCAGAGACCATATTAGATCTTGGCTAGTTGCACTCTATCTCTAGGGTTTGGAGCAGGTGACAACTTTTTTTTAATGACACAGGCAAAATCAGATGCTAATTAAAATGGAATTAATTAGCCAATTACCTCTTTTTAAGGTAAGCTGTTTAACATAAACTGATGAATGTCAAAGCCCAAAGGAAAAATGATCAGGTTTATGAAACTGGTTAACTCCTAAGGAAGAAAAAGTGCTAGGTAGGTAAGAATGAGACAGTAACTGAGGCTGTGTCTTCGCTGCTGAAACTCTGCTTGCAGGCAGGGTGGATACAACCAAAAATATGCCCTCTCACCATTTAAAAAGATTGTAGATGATTAGGTAAAGGAGGTCCTAGTCATCTGATACTTGTTACATTAAAAACAGTCTTGAATTGTATCTAGAAGACTTTGGGACACAAACTCATATGTTGGTTTCCGGACAGGATGTGCCACGATCAGAACTTCTGACTACAGCATGTTTTTCTCCTGCCTAGGTTACTGATGACATCAAAGCTGCATGGAGACCATAATTCCTACAACACTGTTTTAGAATATCAAACTATGTAGTAAGGCTGTATTATTACTATTATCCTTCTCATCTTTCCTATTACCTATTCCTTTAGCATCTTATGATTATCAACTTTGTTGTTTGTATGTTGATTGCTTCTATTTTGTATCCTATGACTATCACAAAGTGGTTTAGCTTATGATTTATGATGATTGTATTATGATTGGGATCATGATTTATCACTATTGCTTGTTTGTACACCGAGAGCTTATGAAGCTGGAGACAAATTCCTTGTGTTGGTCCAATCACACTTGGCCAATAAAGAATTCTATTTTATTTGGAATACTTAACATCTGCTGTAGTTTCTTGGGTTTTGAAACTTTTTGAATTTTCTTTCATTTTGTTAAAATGTTTTGATTGTTAAATCATACTCTGGGTTACCAAATAGGGGTAATATATGTAATATTAATAAATTAAATAATTAAATAAATAAAACATGTTATATTTGTAAATATAACAAATAAGGTTAAACAATTAATTTCCCTTTTAATTAGACACAGTGGAAGTAGTCAAAGCCTTCCTATTCACAGCAGTTCTAAAGGTTAATGTATTATACAAAACAAAGATGTTATGAATTTTGTCACAAAGACAATATATTATAAGGTCACGGAATCCCTCCCCAGTCTGGTTTGCACCCACCATCTGTATATGTGCAGTCTTCATTATAATTTGTTTTTTCTTTAAAGGTCATAAATATTTTATGACTCATCCTTGCTATAAAATAAATGATAGTATCTGTTTTGTGAAGGGATTACAAAACTGATTTATGAAAACTATCATGATGAAAAGAGTCTTCATTACTTATTTCATGTTGCTTTCTAATTGCCATAGACCACTACAAATTATGAAAGCTTTTTGTTTCTTCTTTTTTTTTTATCTTTAACAAAAACATTAGCTAGGTGAGGCAGATACAGAAATGTTCCTGAAGCTGGCAAGTGTTACAACTGCAGCTTTAATTAAATACGAAGATACATTGCTTATTTCCTCTGGCTAAAAATAAATTACCACAATGCTGCTGGAAAACGATTACACATTTCTATCAAGTGGTTCTTCTGTTGATATAATGTAGCTATTATCATTGTATGGCAATTAAATTAAAACTGGCACAAAGATTGTAACGATTATGTATGTTCCTTTAAAGTAACACATTTGTGAAAATCCTTGCAATTAGACTACAGTTATTTAGAAAAGGGGGGGAAAAACTTTGCTGACTTAAGACATAAGCACTTTTGTACAATTCGTCTTTCACAGTAAATTTGCAAACAAACTGACCCTGTTCTAAATAGTACAAACATTTCTGGAGAGACGAAGGCTAAGTCAGGAAACGCACAATAATCTTACACTTTGGATTTGGTGGATACTTTATTCTGATTTGAACAATACAGAAGCTTGGCAAATTTTGACATATGTCCTTGTCCTTTACAAAAACAAAAAACACATGCTATGCTTTTTTAGGGTAGAAAAGCGGTAATGTACTCATAGGCTTTATTTTCTCCTTCTCAAACCAATACAAATTTCAAAGCAAACATAAAGCCATAGGAGAAGGAACTAAGACAGATAGGCCAGGAGAGGTTGAGCATCTCATAATCTAATTTCAACTTCATGAACTTATATACATTTATCAGCTCAATGTAAATGTCAGATTATTATGATGCTACTTTAAATCTGAGAAAACAAATTAGCTATAGTAAGACAATGTACTTACTTGTTGGCTTCTGAATGTAAGGCTAAATAATGAAGGCATCTCAGTGCCATCTGTTCCTATATATCACAATCTGTACTTTTGCCATACAATACAACATATAGGTAGTCCTCAACTTACAACCATTCATTTAGTGACCATTCAAAGCTACAACACTGTAAAATGTGATTTATGAACATTTTTCACCCTTGTAAGCACTGCAGCATCTCTGTGGTCATGTGATCAAACTCCAGACACTTGGCAACTGGCATGTATTTATGACAGTTGCAGTGCCCCAGGTTAGTACGATCTCCTTTTGGGATCCTCTGACAAGCGAAGTCAATGTGAAAGCCAGGTTCATTTAACAACCGTGTTACTAACAATTGAAATGATTTAATTAACAACTGCATCAAGAAAGGTTGTAAAATGGGGCAAAACTCACTTAACAACTGTCCTGCTTAGCACTGGAAATTTTGGACTCTATTGTAGTCATAAGCCAAGGACTACCTGTACCAAGTTAGAGAAAAACTATTTTCACCTAACCTAATCATTAAATAAACCCAGTAGACCAAGACTAAAAATATAACCAAGAGACAGAAAGAATTATCATAAATTAAAATCCACTAAATTAAAACATTCTTAGAAAAGAATTGCTTTCAAATGCCAGAAAAGAAGGGTAGAACAATATGGATTTGCTTCTCAAAGAGGGAATTCCATCTTTCAAGAAGTGGAACAGAGAAAGTTCTCAGCTACTTTGAATCAGATGTTCCTTAGCTAACAATACCATTGTCTACCTCTCATTAACAGATCATTAAAGATAGGCAGATCTACACCATAGAAGTTAAAAACTCTAAGGAAAATCAACATTTTGTCATAAACAGAATTAGTCCATATACACAGTAAAGGAATCACATGATCTCAACATCTTGCTGCCAAAAGAACTGGACAGAGATGGCATTCTTAACTGTCTAAGATGTCTGAGACATCTTCTAGGGGGTTACTGTGTTCAATGAAAAAGCAACTCACATGGATATGGTTATGACCAGATTTAATCACAAAAGGATTAAGCAGTTGCACAAGCAAAGATGAGGAAAAGCAATCCACAGTTCACATCACAATACTGGATAGCAAAACTGAGTACATGGTCACTCCAGACTGTGAACTCAATCTGGCACAGACAATAGTTCTAAATAGTTTAAAATAGTTCTAGGTTTGCATTCATAATCCTGGTCCAGGTTTATTTTTAACCTACAGCATCTTCTTCTTTGGAACATTTTCATCTTCATTCATTTGAAACAGAAAATTGGTTAAACAGGTCTGTGACTTCCCATTGTTTCAGCATCTACTCCCAAGGCAATTTAGCGTAAAGTGCACGCTTTTTAAAGTTTTGTATCTAGTTCATGCCCTGATTTATTAAGGTTCTGAATATTGTAAATGCAACACTTTTTCAATTATGTAAACTTGTATGAGATGATAAAGAAAAACAATGCATCAAAATCTAAAACTCTGTGAAGGTTGTCCTATCTCCTCTCTTGCCAGCAGGTGTAGCTGTAGTGCTACAAAGGACTTTCCTAGGCATCTTCTTCAACTGCATCCAAGATAAATGATTGCATCATTCTGTTTTTATTTTTCATTTTAATAAAAGTCTTAATTTTCCTAGTAAGACTTATTTTATGAAAGGCTACCTAATGATAATGAATGTCACTATGATCTGTCTCTGAAGATCCTAGGCTATCTAAGGCAATCAGAACACCTACAGTTATTCTTTCCATTCTAACATCTGTGCCAACAATGTTGATGACTAATGTCTTTAGGGGTTGGGCTGGGGACCATTCCAATTTTCTCTCTCATTACCTTTTGGTTTAAACAGATGTTGTAATCATCATGACTCATAATGTAGCTACTGAATATGATCGCTAAATGTCTACTGGTAGCCAAATTATTTTTTGATAATCCTACGTCCATCTGACAGATGGTTAACTTAAAGAACACCAGATTGTCCTTTCTTATATATTTTATGAAGTATTGCTTCTTGTAAGAATCTCTTCAGGTTCAGCTGGGGAGAAGTGTATGAGATCTCTATGGTGAAGTTATTTTCCTTCATTGTTTTAGAATAGTTTTACACCTCAAAAATAAATTTTTGTGGAGCTTCTTGTTTTCTCTCTATTTCCTACACTAGAAGATGCATACTAGATGTAAGACTGGACTCATATCTGCTAAACGTTTGTCATTTGTGATTATACCACAATTGCTGGATTCACACAAGAAGCTAAATAAAGATAAAATAAAACCTTAAGCACTATGTGAATCCAAGCACCTTCACATGCAGCCTTTCAGAGGTGGGTTTCAGCAGATTCTGGCCAGTTCTGGAGAACCGGTAGCAGAAATTTTGAGTAGTTCGGAGAACCGGTAAATACCATTTATGACTGGCCCTGCCCCCATCTATTCTCTGCCTCTCGAGTCCCAGCTGATCGGGAGGAAATTGGGATTTTGCAGTAACCTTCCCTTGGATTGGGGAGAGAATGGAGATTTTACAGTATCCTTCCCTTGGAGTGGGGTGGGAATGGAGATTTTACAGTATTCTTCCTCTGCCACACCAAGCCACGCCCACCAAGCCACACCCACAGAACTGGTAGTAAAAAAATTTGAAACCCACCACTGCAACCTTTGTACCATTCTCGGATGGCATCACATCTCTGCAAGCCTACTTCATAATCCCCATGTGATATCTGAGATGACCGAAAGTCTTGGGAAGGAGATTTTGGACTGGAATGTCATAGTCCTGCAGAGCCCAGGTTTCTACTGGTAGAGCTCCTTTCTCAGCCTGCCTCCCAGGTTCTCCTCCTTGTCCCAATAAAGCTTCACCTGTGCCACATCATCTTTTCAACTTAGCAGAGAAGCAAGCAGCTCTTACACAGCCGATACAGTGACCCTCCAATCTCTCCTCAAATCAAAGAACAAGCAGAACATGAACTGAAGGTACAAAAAGAATGTGGGGCGCCAAGCTCCAATTTCTCCTGGGGAAAATGCTGATCAGCTCCGGTGAATTTTTAGCATTTCAATTCAGCAGCAATGAGGATCCCTCTGAGGCAGCTAGGACCTTTTTCTAAGGCTTTGGGGAATGAAAACTGTATGTCAAGACAATCAAATTGTGTTTTCATCAGACCAGCTAAAGGATCAGCTGTTTTTTTTAGAAATATACGCTGATGGCCCTGAGCAACAAAGCTTACCACTTCCCCAGAGCATTATTACTTCCATAATGTTTACTACCTCAGAGAACAATGCATCAATTTAACAGATCCAAATTCTATTTATGAAATAAAAAGTGAATTTTCAACACCCCTAAAGCTCTTACTCATGAAAATGCTTTTCTTTTTCTTTTCAGACCTGACTAAGGCAGACTAAAAAAAGGCAATATTTTTTTTTTTTACTAACATTTTGTCTCATATTGAGATTCTTCTAAATAGCTAATATACGATGATGTAATCTGTTAATTGGCTCTTAATTCCTTAAGGGAGCACTGCCTATGTCTTTTGTATGATATTTCTGGTGTGCAATTGAGTCTACTAGTTTGCCTAACCATTTGGGGCAAACAACATTTACTCCCAAAGTAGCACCTGTAGCTAATTACCACAATCTATGTATTACGTGTACAACCTTGCATACAAACATCTCTCTCTTATTTATTTATTTATTTTTTTTAGATTCACAGGACAAATAAAACACATGCTGTACTAATAACATAGCCATGTGCAGAGTTAAATGCAGTGCAATCTTCCAGGTGCTGCTCAACCACACTTTCCAGAATCTCCATCCATTATAATCTTTGGTGAAGGATGCTGGGATTTGCAGTTCAGCAATATCTAAAGCACCAAAGGCTCTTCACCCTTAATCAGAGTTGCTTAACAACTGACAACTGATTATGGCTATGATTTGACAGTGGGGAAAATCCTGTGTACATGCATAAAAGTGGCGTACCCAGAATTTAAGGATAATCCTATTTTCTGTTCCTGAATCCTATCGGATTTTTCTCTATTTTTTGCAGCAACTTCACCTTTGCAATTATTTACCATTTCACCTACACATTCTCACATTCCCATATAGCAAGGGCATTTGTAGGTGCATATTCTATTATGCTGTCAAGTTTTATTTGGATGGGCCAATTAAAAAAGTAAATGTACAAATTTATTTGAATTAAAAAATACAGAAGGAGCATGCCACTGTGGTTTTTTGAGATTAAAAAAATAATTCTCTGTCCTACAATTCTCCAAGTAATATGCCCTACTCACTTTCCTGACATCAAAAGAAGCTTTAAACCAAAACCCTGTAGTGTAGACCAGGGGTCTCCAACTTTGGCAACTTTAAGACTTGTGGACTTCAATTCCCATTGAACTCTGGGAATTGAAGTCCACAAGTCTTAAAGTTGCCAAGGTTGGCAACCCCTGGTGTAGATTATGCTGTTTAATATGATCTTATAGAAAATCAACATTATTTCTTAAGTAGCCAAACCAATCAGTGATAGTTTCAAACTCTATTCCAATAAAAATATCTCTTTGCAACATGACTAATAATCATTGATAATGGAGCTAGAAGAAATCTACTGTAGGTTGTTTTTATCACTCTTATTGCAGGTTTTTGCTACTATTCCAACATTTGAAAAATGTGGAAAAAATATTGCTTAAGATAACAGAAGTGGACAGATTATGCTGCTTCCCACATTTCAGAGAACCAGAGAAGAATTAAAGAAATTCAATATTGGACAGAAAGTGTATCCTAATGGCTCATCCCCATAGATTATAGAAACTCAGTGCTTATCAAATTATACCGTGTTAGACTCAGAATAAGTTTAGAATAGAATATTCTAATGTTCCTATATATGACTCAGTGTCATTGCTATGAGATGGAGGAGCATATAATTGTTTAAAAAAATAAACCAAACGCTGCAAATAGATGTTTTTCATAATTTTTTTTGTTTGCAGAATAGTAGCCCAAATCTTGCAAGCATTGTTATATTCCCCTTAGAACTATATAATTACTGCTAATAAATGTATAAAACTTTACAAGCAGTTGCTAGACAAAAAATATTATATTACTGGCAATTCCCTCCCTCTCTAAGGCTGCTACAAAATTCAAACTTCAGTTTTTGTTTTAAAAGAGAATGCTGAACCATGTATTGGTAATTACAGCTACCAGATCTGGCCAACCAAAATATAGATGGCCACTAGATGGTATCAAAGAAAAACAGAACTTTCTAACTCTTTGTTGCCATCTAGTGATGATCCAGATTTTTGTAGCCCCAATTTGGTTGCCCTGATACAATAAACATTAGTAGATACTAAAAACATATTGTTTATGGAACCCAATCTCACTTTACAAGTCTGCCTTTCTGATATATTTCAACTACAAAATACAGGGTTATCTTTTTACAATACAGGTAGTCCTCAACTTACAACCACAATTGAGCCCAGAATTTATGACGCTATGCGAGAAGTGAATTTTGTCCCATTTTTATGACTTTTCTCGCCACATTTATTAAGTGAATCACTGCAGTTGTTATGTTAGTAACACGGTTGTTAAGTGAATCCGGCTTCCCCATTGATTTTGCTTGTCAGATGGTTGCAAAAGATGATCACATGACCCCGGGACACTGCAACCGTCATAAATGTGAATCAGTTGTCAAGCATCTGAATGTAAATCATGTGACCATGGGGATGCTGCAATGGTCATAACTGTGAAAAATGGTCATAAATCACTTTTTTCATTGCTATTGTAACTTTGAATGGTCACTAAACGAACTGCTGTAAGTCGAGGACTACCTGTATTAGTTTGGGAGGATTCATAGACATCCCCTGTAAAGCTGCTTTCCCTTTCAACACAATGCACCAAAAGATCAGCTATCTCATTAACAGCCATGGACTACTGAAGTAATATCACTGAAACTTTAATGGTAAGAAGGATACAAATAAAACTAGAAGATGAGTGGGTAGGTAGGTGGGGACTTTTCAACATCAATGTAGCATGCGAGATTTCTGATCTAATTTTCCAATGATCACAAGCTCCTTTATATATTCTTTCTTTTTTAAAAAAACTTATATAATAGATGCATTCTCATTAGTTTGTTACGGTTTTAAAATAATAGGTTGGGATATTTTTGGTTTGGGAGGAAAGAAGAAAAAGGTTAAGATCATGCTTCACATTTTGAACTGTTGTAAGTTGAGGACTACCTGTATGTAACCTGGGACACTGTTCCTAGTCAAACTTGCTTCTAAAAACTGTGTTGTTTTATCCTTATTTATCTTCTCCTCTTAGCTGGTAAACAACTTAGGAAGTGACCATCAAGAGTCAAGTTAATACTGTGTTCAAAATATTCTACTCCCAAGCAAATCAGGAATAGTAAGCCAACTTTCTGATTGTTGGCCACTGTAAGAAGCAAAATGCTGAACCAAGATGGGCCTTGGCCTCATCCAGCAGAGCCATGCTTAACCTCTTATGCAGAGAAAGGACAAAAGCCTTGTGTGTGAATCAATTCTCATTACCTAAATATAAGGAACACATCATGCTAAACCATGGTTTGTTAAATAAATCGGTGTTACTTGGATTCATAGTTTGTATTAAGTCATAAAAGGGAGGGAGTGTTGATTGGAGGAGAATATTTATCCTGGATGCTTAAGCTTACTAGATTGTAGGGCTTCTGTTACTGTAACCCACCAGGAGTTTAGAAAGCTCTGCAGCAGACTAATTTCATAAATAAGCAAACAAATCATAATAGCTGCATTCACATACCTAACCTGGCCCTCCCAAACACCGTAGTTTCCTGAAGTGTACTCACCATGCTGCAATTAAAACAAACAAATCCCAACTCTATACATATTTTTAACTATTTTCCATATTTATCCTTTTTTTAAAATCTAATTTAGTCTTCTGCTTTCACAGGTTTGCTTCTTTTTGGCTATTTGCTGGTTCTTCATTTTATTGAGCAGTCCATGCAAATATACACTGTGAGATCCCAGGAGTGGGATTTATATAATTCAGTTTTCTCACTAATTTCCCCCTAAATAATAATAAAAAAAAGTTTCATACACACAAGATTGCCTACATAAACAAAAATGTGAAAATGCTTATTGAATTTATGGAATTTCTAAAGCACCAAAGCATGCAACATTAGTTGAAGATACTTACATTGTGAACACCCAAAGCCTTCCAGATAGCAAAGCTAATCAATGCAACTCCACTCCAGGCATAGAGTGAACCCCATCCAAGGGCCCGTAAAGCAAGGGAAGAGCCACTTTCTGGCAAAGCTGCCGTGGCAATTACACCCTAGAATAATATATTTTTAAGTGAAGGAAAACAGATTACTTGTGAACATACATAAACAAAAAGCACTGAAGAAATTATATGATATTAACTTTTCCCTATCATTGTGTAAAAGCTCTTAATTTCTCCAAATACTAATACCACTAAAAATTATGGTTACAGGAGGGAAACATATTTATTCCCTCCTCTAAAGTATCTTCCTTTAAAGATCTGTTAATGGCATATGGCATCTGTTAACACATGGCAATTAAAGCATATCACCATGTTAAGTGTTTATGGAGATTTATTTATTTATTTATTGGTTCGATTTATATGCCGCCCTTTTCCGGAAACTCAGTGTGGCTTACAATGCGTTAAGCAATAGCCTTCATACTTTTGTATATACCTGCTTAGTAGGGCTTTCCCCCCCCCCCCAAAGCGGTGTTCTTTTTTATACAAAGTCAGCTTATTGCCCCCACAAACCGGGTCCTCATTTTACCTACCTTCAAAAGGATGGAAGGCTGAGTCAACCTTGAGCCTGGTGAGATTTGAACTTGCAATAATTGCAGGCAGCTGGTGTTATCTTAACAGTGCTTTAGTCTGCTGCACCACCAAGGCTCTTAGTCATTCTCAGTCATCCAGGTCATGGTTGTCTCAAAGGTGTTTTTTTCAAAAGGCATCTGGAATTTCTTTATATTTCCTTGAAGATGTTTCGCTTCTCATCCAAGAAGCTTCATCGGTTCTCACAATTAATTAATAATTAATTAAGCCTAGATGAGAAGCGAAGCATCTTCAAAGAAAAACAAAGAAAGTCCAGTTGCCTTTTGAAATAGCACCTTTGAGACTATCAACATGTAAGTTTCCAATTTCTTTTACAGGCCCATTAATAAACTATATGTTTTAAAGGCAGATAAAAATGGGTCACCATTCATAAATGTATGATTCATGAATGTTTTTATTCTCAGCAGTTTTTTCAACAGCTAGATAACTTTACCAGACCTTTAAGTAAGAGAGTTATTGAAGAGAGTCAATCTCCAAAAGTACTTTAGAGATACAATTTGGAGAAGTGGTCAGAGTAACACAAACTACCAAACTAGGTTACTGTTACAGTGTCTGGTATTGCTATTTTAAATGTTTATTTTATTATTTATTGAACGTTTTCATAGATGGCCGTCTCCTCTGTAAAAATACCCAACAAAAACGCAACAATTGATTTTGTTATGTATAAGATAAGAATGTGGAGATAATACATCAAAGGAATTTTTCAATTTTTTATCATGAAAAGAGAGAGTTAAAATGAAATATGGTATGGGAATTTCTGCAAAAATGAATGCCTCAGAAGAACAATAATGGAAAACTGCTGACCTGGGCTTATTAACTCAGGAATGTCTGCTCATGAGAGAACTCCTTGAGGGGATAAAATACCCAAATAACTGTGTCATTCATAATAAAATGCTGTCATATGATGTACACAAAAGCTACTTAGAACCTCAAAACAAGTGTTGAAAATATGGCTGGAGAAAGACATTTTGGACTTTTCCCTGGTGGTACAGAAAAGATCTCATTGATAAAAGGAGGAAGGAGCCACTATTTTAAGAGAGTTTTGGTCACATGCTTGTTATTGTTTGCCTAGAGGGCTTTTTAAAAAAAATCAACTTAGTTGATTTTTGTTCTTCATATAAGTACATCACCATTAGTCCTAGCAGAATTCTTGACCTTCCTCCCCAAATATGTATAATTTAGTAACATTACTTTAAAAATTTGCTTTGCTCAATGATGGCAAGTCATGGGTGAAAATATTATGGGGGGGGGATCTAAATTTAATCTCTTATGTAGCTATTTTAGGCTACCAGTTTCATATCTCTAAGAGAACTATTTTGAAGATTAGAAAGTACATTTTATTACTGCTTAAGGTTCTGTAATTATGATTCTTTATTCTCCTCCTAAATAATATAAAGTCCACTGGTATTCAGACAGAAATTTAATCTATTAACAGAAATAAAAATTAGCTGAATAAGCAACGACACATGTTTTTCATGCCTTATACCAGTTTTATTAAACAAATGATTGTTACAAATACTTGCATAACAAAGACTTTATACTAGTTCAGTACACTGGATCCCCTTAAGTCTGGTTTGAGTATTAAGTTGAATCACTTTTGACTCACCTGTGATATATTTAAAACCACCCTAAAATTAGTAGTTGTTTCAAGATATAATTTTGTAGTGTTGTAGGCAATTTGGTTCCCCCTTTTCAAGAATTCGTGCCTCACCTACTTACACCTGCCTTAACAGGTCTTTCAAGGGGGAAAGGTGGCGTGGCAGTTTTGCAGCTCTTTATCCCCATCGTATAGCACTACATGGACTCTTTTGGCATACAGTTAGACAAAAGACCACAAAATGAAATAAGAGTACAGAAGCTAGGTGTAAGCTAGCTTCATTTTATTTCTTTTTTGTATGGAAAAGGGGAATAGGAGGAAGCTTTCTTTCTCCCAAGATTATAAAATTTAAGAAGATTAATTATTTCTTGCTCATTTTTTGTTCTGCTAGATGGATCAGCATTATCAATAATCTTCAGGCATTTTGAGGAATTGAGGAGTGAAAATAGCAGAAGTGTTCAACATCAAGAAGCAGCTAGGTAATTTGTTAAAGGATGAAATAGACAAGCCATCTTTCAGTTAAAAGTATCTTAGATCATTTAATATAGGAAAAGACCCTCAACATATGTCCACTGGGGGAAATAGCAGGAGTCCTTACACCATCCTGGACAAAGGTTGCCCAATTTTTTCTTCAAGACCTCTAGCGATGGAGCACCCACAGTGCTGAGAGCAAGCTGTTCCATTGATTAACCATTTTTACTGTCAGGAAATTCCAGGTTGGATCTCCCTCTGACAAGCTTCCACCCATTGCTATTTTTCCTGCCCACAAGTGCTATGGAGAATAAATCAACACCCTCTTCTCTGTGACAGCCCTTCAAGTATTGGAAGAGTGCTATCACATTTTCTCTGAGCCTTTTCTTCGTTAAGTTAAACATACCTAGTTCCCTCAGTTATTCATTATGATTTAGCCTCTAGACCCCTTATCATCTTTGTTGCTCTTCGCTGCACTCTTTCTAGGGCCTCAGGATCTTTTTTGAATCATGGTGACCAAAACTGGACACAGTTACAATTAAGGGAAAATATATCTAAGTAAAAACAATTGTTTGCTTAAAGTTTTTATTTCTTTATTGATATTATTTAAAAAGGATCGTTCCTACAGGACCATTGGTGGTAATAATCATGAAAGGCTTGTAATAGGGTGGGAAGAAAAGGCAAAATTTCTGTTTTGGTTTAGAATTCACAATTTAGTATAATTTCACTATATCGTCACTATCTCAATCTGAAATCATCTTTTTCAGTGGCAAACCTGATTGCTATAAGCAGAGCTTGGTGAATTGGAAGTTCCAGAGCACATAGCATTAATGTTCAGAGTCTGGGCAGGAAACTTTCTCAGTGGTTTTTATACACAGCCTCATGGTAGAAAAAAACAGGATATAAATTAGTAGTCTATGTTACAATGACATCAATGATATCAGGACTGGATTTCTGGAATTATATTTGAACTCCAGCTGATAATAATAAATACCAATCATTGTTCTATTTATCATGCTTAATTTCACAAAGATCTGTATTCCACCCACAAAACAGAGTTCAACAAAATGCCTCCTGGTTCAAAGCTTAGGAGACTGTAACTTTAGACTTAACCCTGTTCCATTTATTTTAGCTTTCATTTTTACCTATATTTTCTTTTAAATCCCCCCCCCCCAAAAAGCTGTTCTCTTAGCAGGCACCTACCTACAGTAACTTATATAGTATTGTATCTTATTATATATCATACTGCATAATATATCTATATTGCATCACTATTATTCCATTATGACACACTTTTGAAATATCAGAACTGCACAAGAACTTCAAATAAACTAACCTTATTGAACCAATTGGGACTTTTCTTTTTCGTCACAGCAAGTGTCATACCAAAACCTGCTATCATTCCTGCAGTAGCAACGGAAGCAAGAAAAAGCCCACCTGCCAAGGATAGAAAGCAAGGAAAGATTAAATTATCAATTCCATTTTATGATATCATGAAAAAAGGAGATCTATAAATCTCTATTTGAAACAAAAGCCTTTTAGTACTGACTAGAGGAAAAAAATATCAAACTGTCACAATTGCCAAAATATGCATGATAGCTTATTTATTATACACAGGTTAAAAACAACAGAACAAAAGGATATATAACAATTGGAATTGTTAAACCAACTGTTAGGAATAGCCAACACTCCAGAAGATTAAGATACAGAAGGATTTTGACAGTCTTGAACATTGGGTGCTATCTAATAAAATGTAATTCAATGGTGAAAGAAGTAATGTTCTACATTTAGGCAAAAAAAATCAAATGCATATAGTATAGGTGGTACCTGGCTCAACAGTAGTAGTTGTGAGACTGATCTTGGCGTCCTAGTGGACAATCGCTTAAATATGAGCCAGCAGTATGCTACAGCTGCCTAAAAAGCCAATGCAGTCATAGTCTGCATTAACAGAGGGATAGAACAGAGGGATAGAATCAAGACCATGTGATGTGATAATGGTAAGATCACACTTGAAATACTGCATCCAGTTTTGGTCACCAAGATGTAAAAAAGATGTTCAGACTGTAGAAAGAGTGCAGAGAAGAGCAACAAAGGTAATTAGGGACTGGAGGCTAAAACATATAAAGAATGATTGCTGGAATTGGGTATGTCTAGTAGAAAGAAAAGAAGAATTAGAGATGACATAATAGCAGGGTTCCAATATTTAAGGGATTGCCATAAAGAAGAAGGAGCCCATCTATTGTCCAAAGCATCTGAAGGCAGGACAAGAAGCAATGGATGGAAAATAATCAAGGAGAGAAGCAACCTAGAACTAAGCAGAAATTTCCTGACAGCGGAACGACTTGCCTCCAGAAGTCATGGATGCTCCAACATTTGTCTGAAATGGTATAGGGTTTCCTGCCTGAGCAGGAACTCTGTTATTCTGTTAATTAGCACAACATGGCATTTTAAATCTCCAGATTGTTTGGGAGATTATGTAAAGTGACTGTCCAAAGTATGCTCCTGGTACAAATTCTAAGTGCAGAAGTGTGAATTTGGAATGAATTTGACTTTCTATATTTATCAATAAACAACTTTTCTCGGGAGGAAGATTAGTAAGAAGTACAGTTAAATAATAACCTAATACATTAAAGTGTTTCTGGTGCCATTACTACACTTTCCTACATATTACTACCACTAGTTTCTTTCTCTGAAGGAAACACCATTTCCATTTTCAGCTTATAAAACTGTGCCATTGAACAGCTGAGACTGAAATTTGGGTGTCTTTATATTGGAATAATTACTGTTATACATTATTTGGGATCTCTCTTATTTTATGAAAGCAACCTCTCTTTAGAAAAGAAGTATACATTGATTTCACTAAGTTCACCCATGAAAATGTATTACCGCAGAATCAACAGTCTGCTTGTGATTAAAAACAGAAAAATCCACCCAACTTTCTACTGGGCCTACATCCAGACTGTAAAAGAGCCTACCGATATTTACATGTCCATAAGATGGTTACACAAAAAACAAAATTGTTACACAAAAATAATCTATGCTTCAAAGAAAATGTTCCATCACATCTTCCAAAATGAAGGAGATCAGATAGATTTATTTATTTATTTATTTATTTATTTATTTATTTATTTATTTATTATTTTACTTCTGCCTCTATTTTTCACATTGTACCTAATTATTGTTTATTTTGGTCAATTAAGCTAACACAGATTTATCTAGTTCTGAGCTTCTTGAAGCAGAAAGTTTGTCCTTCGGAATTCAATTAATGCCACGTGTTCAAATTATATTTACATGTAGGAATAAATCAATGCCCAACTAAATCAGATGCATTGTTTTTCATGGATGAAACTGGTCTCATTAATATTGCAAACATTAAAGTACAACCCTAATCAAGAGCCATGATTTAATTATATAAAATAAGCTTCCAACTTATTCACGTATTCACATCTTCTCCAGCTATTTCTTAAGAATAAAAGGTAAATTAAAGCTTGATAATTTCCCCTCAACTTTCATAATCTCCGGAGCCAAAAAAGGAAGTTTCCAAAATCGAAATATAAAATAGTTGGAGCCTCTAGGTTCAGGGAACCTCTAAAATAGCTGAACTATTAAATCCACCTATATCAATCGATAGGCGCACACACCGGCACACACACAAAATCGCATTTCCCCCCCTTTCTTTCTTCATCCCATTAGGATGAACTTTACCTAACTAAACCGTAGACATCCTCTGTCCAAAGGTGCTTTTTCAAAAGTTGCCTCTTGAAAAAGCACCTTTGGGACAACCATGATCTGGATGACTGAGAATCTCCATATACATTTAAACATCCTGTGGTCTCCTGGTAAGGGGAGCAGGACGTCTGAGCTACCTAAATATCTGGTTCTTACGGAAACTGATTTTAATGGAAAGAAATCAGGTTCCGTGTGAGATGAGGTTGAATCCTTCAAACACGTGCAGCAATGAAGAAGCGGGACGCTCGCTGTGCAAAAACTGCTCCTTGAGGATACTTCAGTACGACTTCGCCTAATTCCCGCCTGACTCCAGAGGTTAAGAGCTGGGTTTCAAAAACTCAGGAAGACCCCTTCAATTCGGCAACGTCGCGTTCCCAAGAATTGCCCCCTTTTTTCACGTGTTTGTAACTTAGCCGCTGGCAGCAAGTGACCTTTGATTGCGAAACGTCGCTGTCGCTGCTCGTCTTCGGTCGGGGTCGTGACGAGATCAGGGCTCCCCGAAGCCTGAAGCGTTCGCGTATCGGCGACCCCCAAAAGGGGACCCCGCGTATCTGCTTCTGGGGCAAGCGGCCCCATACTCGGAGGAACTTCAGGGCCTGGGAGGGAAGTATCCGAGCCTCCCCTCCACAGCTACCCGGATGGAGATGGAGATGGAGGCGGACTCGCGTTTTTCTGCTGCCGGGATCAGCGGCGGAAACAATCGGCGATTTGGCGGCTGCTTTTTGCCGTGCGGATGGTGGAGGCGTCCTCGAAGTTTTGGCTGTGATTTGTTAGGTTTTGTGTTGGTGAAAGGATAGAGGATAAATTCCAGTGGAATTAGAGGGCCTTACTCCAAGTGTTTAAGTGGTGTAGGGTAAGACATTCCTGAAACCAGTAAGCTTCAGAATGAGGTCCTCCGAAATCAATGGGAGGGATGGGGTGGCTTTAAAAAAAAGCGCTTTTTCTACAATTGTGTTAATTATATCGGGATAAGCAGCACCACTTTTTAATGCATTGGTCCTCCTGCAGCAGTTATACCAACAACAACAACCTTTTTAAAAAATATGTGAATTACCTTGGATGAACCAAATGATCAATACAAAAGTGCTTGAGATCAGTTTCTGAGATTGAATGGGTACATAAGGTTTTTAAGACAGGCAAGATAAATCCCTCATGGCTCATGTTCTATGTGTTAATTTATAGCAAAGTAAGCATTATGAATGCAGTACAAAAGGGCAAGGGGTGGCCAGTATAATGGTCTTCTTTGGTTGAAGGGGAAGATACTCAAGGCTAAGGCATTTTTACAAGTCCTTTATGAACATCATCCAGATTCTGATTGCACTTCCACAATTAAGATGAACATATTGTCCCTAAATCCTGAGGCTGATGCTCAGCCCCTTGTAGTTGATGGTAAAGGCATAAAGAAGTCACGTACACATCCTTTTAGTGTCTAAGTGTGAGGGAGTTCTGATCTGAAAAAACACAGTTTACAAACATTCTGGTGAAACAGTTGAGTTTTTCCCATTTTATTTGTAATGTATCCAGGATGGGAAACTTAGTTTCTCTGAGAGATTGTTTACTTCTGTCAGTCCTGCTAGGTAGGCCAGGAAGTCAACTCCACAAGAAAATTAAAACTACTTTTATTGAGATTAGCTATAATCATATGATCTTGGAAGTCTGACTGCTACACCTTTGCCCCCTTCTAGTTCTCTGATGAAACTAGGCAGGTGCCTGCTTGAGCTAAATGCTATCTTGTACAGTAGTTCTGGACTTTAAAAAAATGTCAGTTCCTTTTGTCTAGATAAGAATTATTGAACGATTACTATCATGAGCAGGTTTAGTCTACAGACAATTTCACAAAAATCAAAGCAGCTCATTTTCTTTTTCTTTTTAAATGCTGATGAGGCAAAGGAGATTCAGACATTCACTAGCCATGTCAGATTGCATCATTTTAGCTATTAAATCAAGCCTTTTAGTAATGTTATTGCTTCTGAATATAATCAGTAATTAATCAAATTCATGTGCAGACATGGAGTATTCTAAATCAGATAGACTTTGACTTTGTCTAAATCTCTTTAATAAAGTGCTTCTCAAACATAAAAGTAAGATCAGATAATGTATCACAGTCAGATTGTGATGTGGCTCATGCTTGCTTCCTTCGATAAATTGCAAGGTCACAGGGATCATAAGAAAAATTTCTAGCAAAATTATAATTATAAAGATTATTGAAGAAGAAAAATACAGTGAAAAGACAAAATTTAAAAAAAATCTATGTCTCCCCATACCCCAATTTCAAAGTTATTCCTGAAGTCAACAAAGGAAACAGTATGGTCCCAAAAATTGACTTTTAAAGTAACAATGTTTCTTTTTACTTGTGATCACACAATCTGTGCATACGAACAATAATTTACAGATAACTTTCATGAATTAAATGAAGTCAACACATTTCATCGAAAGTGCCATTACTTCCTTGATTTCAAGAAATCCTAAGTATTTGGAAGACGTTACATTTGTTATATGGACTTATTTGAAGCAGATTGATTTCCTGAAGTTCTAGTGTGAGCATGACTGGTGAATTATCAATTGGTCTTGACTCTTACTGATCATATAGATTTCTCCATGACAATTGGCACCTAACTCGAGAATTGAATGACATATGTTTTTGTACTAAGCGGTATTTTAGACTAAATTCTGGGATTAGAATTTACAATGAGCTGCAACAGTCCAATAATACTTTCTCTGATGTCATTCATCTGATAACTTTCCAAATGTCCACACTGAATAATTTTTTGTTTGGGGATGAATAGAATAGCAAATGTAATGTCTATTTTCGTCTATAAATGCTTTATGATCATCACATCACTGGATTAGAATTGAGCCCTTTTGCCTCTCTAATTTTAGAAACTCTAACTAGAGTTTCTCTCTAATTTTCTAAGTTATTAAGCAGTTATTGTAACTGCACATTTATTGCACAGTCTTACACCTGAATCATTCTCAGAGTGTTTACCCTGTTGCTATATTCCATGCGAGTCTAGCACAGGGCATTCTGGGTTATTTTCTTCATTCCTTTCATCCTCATCCTCTGGCAGTTCTTGGGATACAATCATGTTTCTCTGTGTCATAGTATGTGTCTGTATGTATGTATATGCATAATGGTTATCTTTTGAGAGCTGAATGCAGCGAAATTTCATTTTAATGTATGATGATTACATTTAAAGTGACAATAAAGGATTCTATTCTATTCCATTCCATTCATGTTTAGTAGTGTTTTCTTTCTTCCCTCGACATTATTTTTGCTGGGTATATGAACTGTTTTAATCCACCTTTTGGTTATTGATGTAGTCAGGGTTGTGATCTGTCCAGCTCCAATTTTCCCCTTTAGCAGTCATGGGCATGTCCTTCCCCACAGTTGCCAAGTGCTGTCCTCTGTGACCATTTTCTCTTAAACTCCAGGAGAGACAAGAAACATAATTTCTGTATAGGAATATAGTATGCCCACAAAATGCCTGAATGGCACTTGACCTATTTTTTTAGTTCAGTGTTCTTTTGAACAAGTGCTAGTCTGTGCTGTTGAAAAGATTGAGATGACTTCAGGGAAGGAATGCTATTTAATAATTTTCTCTGTGGCATACCATGGAAGCAAAAGTTAGATTGTGAAGGAACAGGCTAGAAAGAGTATTGATGCTTTTGAACTTTGGAGTTGGAGAAAACTCCTGAAAGTAGCATGGACATCCAAGAAAACAAAGAAATAGAACTCAGAATTCTCATGTGAGGAATAAATGATCAGGCTTAAATTACTCAATTGGGCCATGTTACACAAAGACCAATGGCTCAGCCGGTATAAACTCTGAATTTATCAACTAGAAAGCTGACAGCCCAGGTTCAAACCCCAGCACCATACGATGGGGTGAGCTCCTATTACCTGTCCCAGCTTCTGCTCACCTAGCAGTTCAAAACCATGTGAGTAGATAAATAGGTACCACTTTGGTGGGAAGGTAACAGCTTTTTATGTGCCTTGGTGTATAGTCATGCTGGCCACATGACCATGGAAGCATCTTCGGACAACACTGGCTCCCTCGGCTAAGAAATGGAGATGAGCGCTGCACCCTAAAGTTGGACATGACTGGACAGGGGAAACATTATCTTTACCTTTACTCAAAGACCCAGATTTTTTGAAAAAGATTCTAATGCTAGAATAGAAGGAAGGAAAGAGAAAAAAAAAGTCTATGTTGCTAAGAATTGAACTGACCTGATGCACATAATCAAATAAAAATAACTCTACCCTGAAAGATTTCTACATGAGCCTGTACAAGTTTCAAAATCGCTCCAAGAGTCCTGGTCTCTCATTGCTTCCAAAGGATGATTTAAGTAAGAATTGCGTAAAGTTCATTATGCAATTTAGAACTGAAAGGAGGAATGGAGTCTGATGAGTCCGATTTTAAATGGGCATTTTCTGTACAGGTCTCCAATTTATTGCTAATCAGCCTGAGACTTTTGAAAAACGTGCACATGCTAGAAGTCATTGCCTAAAATGTATAAGTAAATAAATTATGCAGTAATTCTTTCCATCAGACTTATCTGTTCTTATGTAGAAACCATTATGTACACTTTCCTTCTTTAGCGAGCCTATCTTTAGTTTCCCAGAACCATTTATGCTGCCCTGGCTGAAGTTTCCTAGTAAACATTTCATGCTGGCATTGATCAGTGGTTTTATAACATCATAAATACACATAATGCTTTATCTAATTAAGAGATAAATTGCCTGCAGTAATGTACTTGCTTAGATGGAGTCATCCTATAGTGTTTACATTTGTTTGGGTCTATTCTCATTTGGCATTTAAAACAATACGGTTCAGGAAAAAAGATTTATAATTCAATGACAATTTTGTATACAATACTGCCTAAGTTAAGAGGTTCATTTATGTTATGTATCAGGGGTTCTCAACCTTTTCTTCGCCACAAATGCCTTTTGTAGCCACAAACCACGGCCACAGACCCACAAGACTTAATTCAAGATTTAAATCATAATGTTTCTTCAAGCCTTTGCAGCAGTGGTGAAATGTAAAATTTGTTACTACCGGTTCTGTGGGCGTGGCTTGGTGGTGGTGGGGGTAATGTGACTGGATGGGCATGGCCAACTTTTTTTAAAAAACTTTTAAAAGCATTTTTTCTACAACTTCGTCGTCAGAGGTTGTAGAAAATGCATTTTTTAAAAAAAGCATTTTAAAAAAATGCTTTTAAAAGTAAAAAAAAACAGCCTCTGATGATCGTGCGGCTCAGTTGGGCATGGGGGGGGGGGCGCGCAGGGATTTTTGCTACCATTTCTCCAAACCATCTGCCACCATCGCTACCGGATCAGGCAATCCAGTCCGAACTAGGAGCATTTCACCCCTGCTTTGCGGACACCCTGTGACAACATCACACCCTTACCAGGGATCCGCGGACCACAGGTTGAGATTTACTGTTATATTTGATATGACACTTTTATTCAAGACAGCTCAGAGCATGCTCAGAACTGGCTCTTTCCTTACTTATTTTGTCCACACAACAATCTTGTGAGGTTGATTAGCTGAGAAAAGATTCTTTTTAGTGGATTTGTACCCCACCTTTAAACTAAGAGCTAAAGTTTTAATGTCCCTGCCTCCTTTCCCCCCCCCCCCACAGCAACAATCCTATGAGGTAGGTTGGACTGGCCAAGAGCGACTGACTCAGTATTGCCTAGTCAGCTTTCATGCTTATGCACTGATTAATGTTTTTTTTCATTCTGACATTGGAAAGAGCTGGTGATTCTGACATTGATGTTCCCCCTTTAATCATGAAATATCATTTCTAACTTTGGTGAGAGAATATGTTTGTGGGGAAAGTTCCTTCTAGGTTTGCAGCCTCAAGTGAGATGTATTATCTAGGAATGAAATCCTTTTCTTTATTAAAGGATCCTTTTTTTGCCTCTTCCCTCAAGTCTTTCTGCTGAGCAGACACTCCACGATGTCTCTCCGCGTACCACATACCACTCCGCATACCACAGCAGAATTACAGGCAGTCCCTTATGATCCCCAAAACATTTCATACTTGGAACTGCATCTGAGCTTTAAGAGCATCTGCTGAAAAGGGACTGATTTAAATCAGTCCCAGATTGATATCAGAACAGAACAGAATAACAGAGTTGGAAGGGACCTTGGAGGTCTTCAAGTCCAACCCTCTGTCAATTGCCCTTGTAAGTCGAGGGACATTGATAACAGCCTCAGAAAAAGTGCTTTATGAACTGTATTTGCACTTATCACCATCATGCTGCTCCCATTGTCACATGAGGTTTAGGTTCTTGGCAACTGGCTCATATTTACAGCCAGTTGCAATGTCTTGCAATCACATGATTGCGATGGTTGTAAGTTGAGGACTATCTTGATGTTAGGTTATTAATTGCCACATTTCTTGTGGTTCCTCAAATAATGATGTTAGCTCCATGGAAATGTTAGGGTCAACTGTAATTGAATACTGTATGAAAAAAGCATCCCCTTCTCTCAGAAAGACCATGGCAAGTTAACCAACTGGGATCAAATTCTTGTTTGCTATTATCTGTCAATTTAGACAACGGCTGGATGTGTGCATTGTGCTGAGACACATGATGAGTTAACATGCTGTGTAAATCCAGCCATAAAATGCTTTTTGCCTAAAACCAGGGTCTTTATACAGGAAAAGGGAAGAAAAGGAATGTATCTGCTTAAGATTGCATCAGATCCATTGATGAATTATGATGTGCATTACTTTAGACGATGTCTGCCCTTTCTTCAGCTGGAAAGACTTCTGTAATGTTTCCCAAATCAATAAACAATTTATTCAAGTTTTATTTATCCATGGGGGAGGGATCAAAAAGTCAACTCCACTATCTCTGTTTTAAAAAGACACAGTGAAGTAAAAAGGATACAGATGGAAAAGGAATCAAGGACGCTCGCGTGCTAATTTGTAATGTTATCTTAAGCATTCTTTTTTTTTAATGAAGTTATTCAATTTGTTTAAATTAAATCTGCTGTAACTCACCCTTTTATTTCCAGTAAAAATAATGATAATAAACTACCACTTGTCCAATATCCTGATGATACTCCTTAGTCTGTCCAGGGGGGAAATTCTTAGCCTTCCACTCAGGGCATCTCCCTTCAATCCAGCACCATCGGAAAGTAGAAAGGAAGGCATTTGAGATCTTCCCACCCAGACCCAAGAAACGCAGACTTCAACAAGTTTTGTGCCATTCCTGAAACACAAGAAGTTGCAGGGCAGTTCTACATATAGGGAAAATTTCAATGGGAATTTATCTTACTAAACCAATTAGTAAATCTCTAGATATGAAAATGAAAATCATTGAAAAAAGGGCAATATGTTGGAAAAATAGGTAGAATTTTATTTTTATATCTATATAACAGGACTTGTGTACAGTATTTGATTCTAGTGCCTGGCAAAGGACATGATATTCTCAGATACATTAACAGGATTCACACATTGCACTATACAATAATGCTTAAGTCTCTGGACTTGAGCAGCATATAAATTGATGCTATGAATAGCTATGATGCTATGTGATTCATTTGGCTTTAGCATAATATGTTAGTGAACCCATCCAATTGTGCTATATTCATGGATGCTCAGTTCATCTATTCAAAACAGAACTGTACTGGGATGTACTAAACTACTTCTGATGTGGAGAATTTGTTTTTGAGCGTAGTCAAACCACTCCTGGAACACCATGGCTTGGGAAATAATCTGGCATAGTCCAAAATTCCCTGGAATGTTCTATTCCCAAATCCATGAGTTTTGTTAAATTAAACTAATTAATTCAATTAATTAACTGAAAGAAATCCAGAAAAATCCGAGGTTCAAGAATTATATTTATATGGAGAACAAATTATTGCTTTCTGTATGTAGATGATGCTGTATCTGATTTAATTTATTTCCTGCATAAGTGAATATTGAGTTATGAATAAAGTATTTATGTTTTCCTAGGCACTTTTAGTAGTAGTATTTTACTTACTAGGCTTTTAATTCATATGATACAGTTTATATCAACTTTTTATATTACATAGATTTTTAATGAGTTTAGTAAATTTTTTCTGTCCTGAAAATTAATACAGCCACTGTCCAGGAAAGTGTTAACAAACTCAAGACTGTCTTTTCCAAATCAATATGATAAATGTGTCTAAAAGGTGAGCAAACACCTTGTTTTTGTGTGTTGGTGTTCACAAATTAACATACCTGACAGTCTTGAAACAGATTATTTACAATAATTTTCTCCTGTACAAGGAACTCTAGATCTAACAGGTAAGATGGCATGAGATGTAGAAAAGCAGAATTGTGGTATTTCTCAGAATAAAAATCTTATCTAACTTCAGACTTTGGAAAGGTCAGTGTTAGCAGTTCTCTC
Source organism: Pituophis catenifer annectens (assembly GCF_029215685.1). NCBI lineage: Eukaryota > Metazoa > Chordata > Lepidosauria > Squamata > Colubridae > Pituophis > Pituophis catenifer. The sequence goes on along the minus strand of NW_027256881.1, from coordinate 78,583,681 downwards.
TTCAGAATGTTTGTTCTTCTCTAGCACTACTTCTGATTGGCTCTGGCAAATCTTATAGATTACTGAATTCTAAGAAATAATGGTATGTAGATATTGGAAAATAAGTTAAGGTAAATTGTCTCCTGTGTGATATGTGGCTAAGCTTAATTTCTTTCATGAGGCTGAATCAGTGGTGGGTTTCAAATTTTTTTACTACCAGTTCTGTGGCTTGGTGGGCATGGCTTGGTGGGCGTGGCTTGGTGGGCATGGCTTGGTGGGCGTGGCAGGGGAAGGATACTGTAAAATCTCCATTCCCAACCCACTCCAGGGGAAGGTTACTGCAAAATCCCCATTTTCTCCAAATCAGCTGGGAATTGGGAGGCAGAGAATAGATGGGGGCGAGGCCAGTCAGAATTTTTACTACCGGTTCTCTGAACTACTCAAAATTTCCGCTACCGGTTCTCCAGAACTGGTCAGAATCTGCTGAAACCCACCTCTGGGCTGAATAATTGATTGCATCAAAATGCTTTGTATCCTGGATCCCTAAATGTGTCAGATCTAGACTTTAAACCTCCAAGAAATTGGTTTGGTTAGTTAATTTGCTTAGTTTTCATTTGGCATGTTGTATAAATTTCAACAAATCATACTTTGGCACAGGGAACAATTACTATAAGGACACTACTATACTGGGCTTCAAACATGATCATTAATTGGTATTGGTAGCAAAAGCTAGTGTTCTCTTAATGTCTTTGCGACTATTTGATGCTTGTCTATCTTTTTGAAGATATGTAGATCTAGCAAAGAGTACCCTAAAGAGTAGTGTATACCAGGGGTCCCCAACCTTTTGGACTTCAGGGACCACCAAGTTCATAATATTAAATCCCGTGGACCACTAATACAAATCCAGCAAGCTGCTTGCTGAAGCGCCTGGACTCCCAGTGACAGGATGGGGTCCTTCAGGTACTCTCTGTCCTCTCTCTTTCTCTCTCTCTCCCCCTCTTTCTCTGTCTCCCACTCATTTTCTCTCTCATCTCTTTCTCTCTCTCCCCCACTCTCTCTCTCCCTCCCCACTCTCTCTCTCATTCTGATTCTCTCTCTCTGATTCTCTTTCATTCTCTCTCTTTCTCTCTGATTCTCTCTTTCTGTTTCTCATTCTCTCATTCTGATTCTTTCCCATTCTCTCTGATTCTCTGTCTCTCTCTCTCTCTCTCTCTCTCATTCTTTTTTTATTCTTCTCTTTTAATTCTTTCTCTCTCACAGTCTCATTCTGATTCTCTTTCTTTCTCTGTCTCTGCTTCTTCCTCTCTGTTTCATTCTCTCTCTGATTCTCTCTCTCTCTCATTCTCTTTCTCTCTCATCTCATGGGCCAACCAGTGTCTTGGGGCTGAGAGGAAGTCAAACAACTCCCTGAGAGACCGAGGTGCATGGAGCACCAACAAGGGCCAGAAGAAGTGCAAGTATTGCATCGCTCCTGCAGCTTCCAGCCATTGCAATTGCTGCTTCGGCCCGCTTGTGCCGCCCCCTCCCTTGCCGCGGCAACAGCACTATTATTTCATTCCGGATGGAGAGGGCTGTGCTCTTTTTTGCATATTGCACCATCTGCAAAGTTGTGCATTGCACGTGCCACCCCAGGGCAGAGATTTCCAGCCCCGCCACAGCTGGTCCCATATTCCAGAACTGTAGTATCACACTCACAGGGGTGGCCTATTGGTCATCCTGGAGCAGCTCCTCCACCAGGGTGCACCCGGAAAAATACTAAGATTTCTCCATGGACCACCAAAATTTTCTCGTGGACCACCAGTGGTCCCCGGACCACCAGTTGGCGACCACTGGTTTATACATTCACATCCCCAGCCTAAATTAAAGGTTATGTATCATAAAAGCACTAAAATAAATGCTTTTGTTTCACCAGTAATGGTGATGATGGAGAACTTGAAGATCTCTGTATACCTGCTCTAGTGTACATGTATGTTATGAATTGTGAAATAGCAGTATTATAAAAATATTTCCGGAGACCTTTCTTTTAAGCATAATTTGCAGGCTAAACCACAGCTTGAAGGTTATACCAACAATAGGGTTGCAAAAATCTGCAAGACTACTAGCTGACATTTTTAGATTTTTCTGTATCCCATTGCCATCATCTCATAGTTACTCTGATTTTTGTAGCCCAGATCCAGGAGCTGTATGTTTTAGTTTAATTAATTCAATTCATTCCTCCTCTCATAATTTTCAAGCTGGCCTGGCACCCTATGTTTTACTCTTATCAACCCTCAAAAACTTGAGTTACAATTGGAGGAATGATGGAATCAACAAGGGCAATCTAAGTTGTGCTATTCCTATTTTGATTCTTAGGTTTTTGGCTTAGCAAGATGTCTTGATCCTGTTAAGTCTTCTTGTACTTTCTTACTTTAACAAACAGGCAAATATTGAATTAGCTTGTTAGTATCTGCTGAAGTAGAACTGCATAGCTTTTTATGCTTGTGGGAATTTACCTTAGTATTATAAGAAGTCACTAAGCTTTTTTCAAAATTGACCTAGGATCCTAAGATCCATTGCTGATTATTCAAACAAGAAAAAGGTCAGCTCAGCAAGCTTTGTTTGCTGGTTTGAAAATACATTGACTTAGTTACATGTGAGTGAGGAAAAATTGTGTTTGGGCTCGGCAGCTAGAATAAACCAGTGTTTTTTCAGACTTGACAAGTTTAAGATTTATGGACTTCAATTCCCAGAATTCTCCAGCCAGAATTCTGGCTGTTGAAGTCCATATGTTTTAAGAGTTGCCAAGTTTGAAAAAATCTAAAATAAACAGCATGAAGTCTGCCATTTTTAAAAAATTTCTAGGCAATTGCCTTGTATAATTACCATCAGAAAGTGTAGGCTAGTAACAGTATTTATGCTATGGAATTATTTACTAGATGATTCTGTTGCTAGTAGGATGACAGAAAGAAAAAAGGGTATGAAGACCTTTGCCCTTCCTGTATTTGAAGTCAGCTAAACCCTCAGGGCTAGAGTTCATATTGTTATTAGCAAGCCTGTTCCAGCAATAGCACAACCCAACAGCTTAGTTCAGTTGATATTAATTCTGAATTGGCGTTTGCCGATGTCCTCACAACTGCACTAACCCTTCAACTGGACAGAATAAGAAATTGAAGACATTTAAAATGTCTTAATTCCCATGTCCTGTCAACTCATGCCCATGAAATATACTAGAAACAACAGATTTAATATAGATTGTGTTATATTTAGAACATATTCATTCAAATCAATAGGACTTAAATTGCTTTGAAGTGGTTGTTTGCAGTGGGTCTACTCCACAAATTATTGTATCTTCAGATTCATGAACATTTCTCTCTCTCTCTCATTCCATAGGGTTGTTATTATGGAGAATATAAAAGAAAGAAGGTATGTTGGATATGTTTGCTGCCTTGAGTTCTTTGTAAAATTAATAAAGGCAGGATACAAATAAATAAATAAAATACAAAGATATTCTCAGACATCAGTTATAATTTTTATTTCAAATTGCTTGTTTACTTTGCATTATATGGCAAAAATGGGAAACTTCTCCTAAATCGGGGAACACTACTATGCAACATCATTATGATCTACCAGGAGAAAGTGATTTTTTGCTGATATTATTGGAAAGAAAACAGTGGTGGGTTTTTACTGGTTCGCCCTGGTTTGGGTGAACAGGTAGTGGCAGTGGCGGGAGGCTCCGCCCACCTGCCCTTATGTCATCATGGACATTCTGTGCATACGCAGAAGGTTCTGTGCATGCGTAGAAGTGCCGCATGTGAGCGAAGCGCTTCTATGCTCCTGGTTCCGAAGTGGTAGTGAAGGTAAGTGGAACCCACTACTGAAAGAAAATGGCTGATAATGTTGGGCTTTTTAATTATTTTAGTAGTTCACTGCCTGGGGGCATTCTCAAGTAGTCCAAAATACAAAAAAGGGAAGAGATCACATCTTAATTTCAGCCATGGGAAGCATGGGGTAGGGCAAGTGCCAACATATGCATAATGGTATAACTGACAAATGATACAGATACTTTGCATCATTTGCATGATGATGTCAAAGCATGCAACTTCATTTGATGTAATTGGGGCTTCATGTAGAACAGGAGTGTCAAACTTGCGCCCCACAGACCGGATGCATCACACACTGACAAAGCCCACCCCTGGTTTAGCGAAGGGGAAAAAAGTTGTGATATGTCATGTGACATGTCATGAGTTTGACACCCCTGATCTAGAAATCTAAGATTTCAGGGAAATGTTTTAAAGGTGGGATTTAAGGGTAGAACAATTTGTTTCTTGAAGCCTCCCATTCCCATTCAAGAAAACAGGAAGAAAATGCTGCTAAAATTTAGCAATCTTTACCACTTAATTTTCAGTTGTGCAATGTGGGTGCCACATGCCAGGAATTGATATTAGTTTTATATTTTATAGACTAAATCCCTAAGTTCAGCAGGATTTGCCCATTTGCATGCATTGAACTATCATTCTAATTTTTTTTAATATACAGCAACTGAAACATTTTAAGAATAAAAATATATTATAGTTAATTTTATTACCCCCATGGCTGACATTGAGAAATGCCAAAATACCTTCCAGTTTCAATTAATGTAGATTCTTGTACTTTGCTCTATGAAATAAACAGATCATTTAACATTTTCTCTGTGTGGTGTGTGTTTAAACTTGACACTTTTAAGATGTGATATTTTAAATATTTCTATATTGGGAGCAACATATTTTATTACATCACTATTTCTTTGTAGGAAGCTAATATTCCATACAGCAGACTTTTCCAAATTACATTAAAAGGCAAATTGGAATGATTGCCTTACATTTCTTTGTATTTCCATTTCTATTTGAAGCTTTTTTTTTTACAATAAAATCAATATAATGAAAATCCATTACGTTAGTATATTGTTAATGTTATTAATATATTAGTATATTGAAATGATTTGTGACTAGCATGATCTCTAATTCGTGGAGCACCACTCAATTTCCAAAAATCACAAAGCAAGATTTCCTTTGTAAATCTAGATCATTTGGGGCCTGAATCTTTGTATTTAACAAAAATCTGAACCTGCATAACGTAACCACTTCCCTCTAATATATTCAAAATAACTTTTTTTTCTGGAAGACATTTTGGTAATCTGTGTGGGTGTTAGCATGGCTCATAATATAATGTAAAAATTAAAAAGTGTGGGCAAGTTTGTAAAGTAAAAGAAAATGGCAAAATTAACAGAGTTATAATAGGAAATACCATGGGAATAACAGAAAGAACCGTAGAGCAGAAAACTCGAAAGCAGACGTCAATAAACTCAAAGGAAACGGTATAAATAGCATTAAAAGCTTTGTGGGTTCTCAACAGATTTAACACAATTCAATTCATTCAGTTAAGCCGGTGATTTGACCCAGGTTCCGGAACCCTCCAGGCACGACGAATAACAACTTCCATATTTAGACAAGTTGCTGGGTAAGTTTCAATGTAACTCTAACTGAAACTTACAAATAAATAAAACCTGAGCATTTCACCGGGCAAACTGGCAATATTTAGAAATAGCTACCTATTAGTTCTGTTCTAATACTAATTATCAATTATCTCCCGCCTCCCTTTCGTTTTCCCTTTAATCTCTCATCTCTTTCCTGCCCCATCCCTATCTTCCTCGCACAGATTACATTGCTAGGCGATTTAAAAGGGAGGAACGAGGAAAATGAATTTGGGATTCTGGGATATGTAGTTTCGTCCCTTCCCCTCTCCCACCCCTCCTTTCTATGCGTTTCTTATGTATCTCGCCGTCCCACGCGGAATAATAATTAAAAAAAAAAAAGGCCCGGCATACATTTCCCAGAATGACGCAAAAGAGCGGGAGGGGTTTGTGTTAGGGTTAGGGTGATAGAGGAGCCGGCCACAAACAGCGCGGCGCTTTGAGTTTGAGTTAGCTGTGGGGGAGGGGGGGGGATTGTGGAGAGGCGGGGTTTCTCCCTTTGGCGTCCCGTGATCCGCAGGTGGGCGAGCGCGCGAGCGAGCGGCGTGCCAGTAGTGGGAGGCGGTGGACAAGGGCGGCAGCGGCAGACGCTTCCTCCGGCGGCCGCGTGGGGCGCTGGGGAGTCGCTGTCGCCGGCTTCTGCGTGCGTGCCGGGCCGAGTGACACGGCCTCTGCTGTTGCGGGGAAGGGAAGGAGAGAGAGAGAGAGAGAAAGAGCAAGCGAGCGCGCGGAAGGCGACCGGTCGATGAAAGAAACCGATCGGAGGCTGCCCCTGCCGTGTGGAGGTGGGCGGTGGGAGACGCGCGCAAGCAGCCCCCCTTGCCTTCCCCGGCCAAGACTGAGCCCGTGAGGCGGACCGTCACGGATAGAGTCGCCACCGCCGCCGCCTTCCAAGCGGCTGACAATGAAAGTGAAAGGCAGGAGCCGCGGAAGGGGAGGTGGAGGCGGCGGCTGCCCCGGGGGTTCCGCCTGCCGCCGCCCCCACCGTGCTGAGTGATCCCGACCCCTTCCCGGTGCGCTTCTCTCCAAGGAGCGTCCCCGTAGAAGAAAGCTGCCGCCTTTTGCTTCTGCCTCCTCGGAACACTGGCCGTGTTTTCCTTGCAGGGACCCACGAAGAGGGTGCTTGTGAACGCTGCCTCGCCTCCTTTCTCTCGCCTGCAGCCGCTTTTCCAGTGGGGCCGCGTGGATCCTAGACGGCGACGGGGGAGGCGGCTGCTGCTGGCGATCCCCCGACGGCCGCCGTGATTCAGGGGGCTTCTCCGCACAACTCCGCTCCCCTTGGCGTTGAGACGGGGGTGTGAAGGTGGCTGCTTCTGTTCGGCTGCAGGGAATAAACCCAGATTAAAGTAGAAGCAGAAAGCCAACTCTCCTTGCCGTTTTCCTCGACGGTTCCTGTTGCTGCTGTAGCTGCTGTTTTCTCCTGGAAGACGGGACTAGGATTGCGGTGGTGTAGCGCAGTTTGGGGTCTCCGGTGGCTTGAAGGAGAAAAGGGGAGAGAGATCAGCCAGTACTTCTAAAACTAGAAGTTATTTTTGCCTGGCAAGGCTGAATCAGTAATAAAGTGGCCTGAGGACAGCTGTATTTTGCTTTGGTTTTTGCATTCCCCTCCCCCCCCTCCTTTGAATTTGACATATTTTTATAGTGGTGTATATATATAAAAAATGAAGACTGGCTTGAAACTTGCCATGTCTTCCACCTTTTTCCAGGGATGGCACTGACCGCATTTTTGTTTTGCGTTTGAAAAGGCCTTTTATAATGACAAAAAATAGGAACTAATCTCTTGCCATTGGAAGGAAGAAGAAAAAGACCATAGTGGGAGAAAATTGGATATTATAGTGTGTTTTTCAGTTGCTGCACTTAGAGTTGGTTTTTGTTCAGAACAATTCATACAAATTCTACTTTTAAGAATTTTTTTAGAAATCTTTGTGAGGAGGATTTTGATTAGAGACTGCTTGCCTCAAAACCTGATCCAAGTACATTAAAAGTGGAATGTGAAGTAAAACTGAGCAGTTTCTTAAAACAGAAGGCAGAATGCTTTAAAATCATAAAGTTCTATGTTTAATTGACAACTGTTTTATATCTAAGCCTTTTTCATTCCTATTTTATTCTATGATTATGCACTTTCAACTTTGGTTTTTATTTAATTGTGAAGAAGGGAAAAATTACTGTGCTTATATTTCATAAATGACAGCTTTGAAATCTTTAACAGAGAATTGGGATTTTTAAAATGCCATGATAAACTTGTTTTAATAAAACACCCAATAGTGTCTTCTTCAGAAGTTTTAGGCAAGAGTTGCTGGAGGGGTTCCTCCTTATTCTCCATTAATGAGTCCTGGTGGTGGTGTTGGAGGACCCATGAAAGACTGTGAATACAGTCAGATCAGCACTCATAGCTCCTCTTCTCCCATGGAGTCTCCCCATATGAAGAAAAGCATTTCCAAGAGAAAATGGGAGGTTTTTCCTGGAAGAAACAAATTTTTTTGCAATGGAAGGATCATGATGGCTCGGCAGACTGGAGTCTTCTACTTGACATTTGTTCTTATTTTGGTGACCAGTGGACTCTTTTTTGCATTTGAGTAAGTGCCATTAAAATTTTTTAAAAAAACCTTTTTAAACCTTTCTTACTAATAGAACTATGCAAGAATTCAGGTATCTCATTGATGCTAGGTTGTATGAGTAATTTATACTGCATTCATGATTTATATGTTTAATTTAACTCTTGAAAACTTTGAAGTTGAATAATTGTCAGTTTGGTATGGTCTAGACAGCTGAGATTTCAACTCCAGTTTAAAAGTTATGCTGGTCTTTTACAGTGAAAATAAGTTTTTAGATGATACAGAATTTTAAAGTACTAATGTTCATTGAAAAATGTACTAATTTGTCATTGCATAAAGTTCCATTAAGGCAACTAGCTATTTATGCTTGAGAATACTTCCACAGTCAGAATAGAAGCTGCATATTTCTCCCGTTCTAATCAAAATTTTCTATATTAAATTGTATATATCAGATTAATAGTTTATCAATAGGCATAATCCATGAAGTTATATAGTAGGTTTGGATATCATTTGTATGAGCTACGTAATACGCAATCATTTTGGGTTTTGCATCAAACTTGCTAACTCACTGAAGACATAAAACTGTCTAGGCTAAAGATATTTCATAATGTCCCTTTGACTGTTATTCTATTTTTTCCCTTCTGTGCTGTTATTAGTACAGGTTCCCTTTTTAAAAGGGGAAATAGTATTTTCTCTAAATGCACTTGCACATGTCAATATGTTATATCCTTGATAAAGGTATATTCATAATAATAGAACAGAGAAAAGTTAATATGTTGTAAATTTACTTTGCAGACATTTGAGTAGGTATTATATATGATGCAATAAAAATAGATAAAATTTTCCAATACAGGTAGTCCTCAACTTACAACCATTTGTTTAGTAACTTTCTGAAGTTACAACAGCACTGAAAAAAGTGACTTATGACCGTTTTTCACACTTAAGACCATTGAAGCACCCCATGGTTGGATGTTTGGCAATTGGCTTATATTAATGATAATTGCAGTGTACCAGAGTCATGTGATCCTCTCTTGCGCCCTTTGGTCAATGGGAAACCCAGATTTGCTTAACAATTATGTTACTAACTTAACAGCAGTAGTTTATCTAACAACTGTGGCAAAATGGCCATAAAATGAGCAAAACTAACTTAACAACTGTCTCGCTTAGCAACAGAAATTTGGGGCTCAATTGTGATCATAAGTCAAGGACTACCTGTATATGTAGGCTATCCAGTATATATAATAAATACATTTTCTAACAGCAAGCAAGAATTCTATAAATTCTAGAATACAGAAATTACATTTATTGTGAATCTTGATAATTAAATGAAATAATGTTTGCATAATCCATTTAACTGATAATTTATTATGAGCTATAGTTATTTTCTGTTCATGGAAAATGTATCAGTATCAGCTTATTGATTTAATTATGATAAAGTGCCAAATTTTAATTCCTCATACGCATTATGATTTTTCCTTACCTCATTTAAAAACATACATTATTTATACTTGGCATAAAAGAGTAGCAGCTGAAGTTATGACTATAATCCTGACAAGCGTCCTAACTGGTACAAACTGGCACTATTATTGGATTGTTCTGAAAAAAAAAATCCCTTGCCTGCAGATGAGGTTTTCTACAGGAGCAAGTTTTTTATAGAATGAAAACAAATGAGTGGGCCTTTTACATAATCCTGTAGTGTTAGATAAAAATAGAATGTCTTCAATTTTATATTCATTTATAAAGTGATGTAATTAAAAAGAAGACAAAGCTATTGAAAGAACTTTTTTATAAATCAGCTTGCCTTTTGTTTCTAACTAAGTTACTGCATGAATGAAGGCAAATTTTCTGTCTGGTACTTTATGCAGGAACTGAAAGAGTTCTTAGAGATCATGATCTCCATCTGAATAGTGGTTGGTGAAAATTATCCCAGATTATATTATGATCAGTATATGTTGATGGTCATTCTTTTTGTCGGTACTTATATACAGTAGTAATGATTACATATTTGTTCACCCAGGTATTCCACACACACACACCCCGTCACCTGTATGTTAAAGCATGATGGTGTAAGCCAGGGGTGTTAAACTCAATTTCATTGAGGGCCTCATCAGGGTTGTATTTGACCTCGGGGGGGGCAAGGTGGATGTGGCCAGCTCAACGTCACTCATGTTGGGGGCGTCTGTGGTAGCCCGAGCCCTGTGCCAGCGAAAACGGGCTCCCAATCTCTGTTTTTGGCTGGGATGGCCTCCTGCAACCCTCTGCCAGCGAAAACACATGCATCCCTCATGAGCTCCATTTTCACTGGCAGAGTATTGTAGAGGCCCTGGCAGCCGAAAATGGAACTCGGGAGCCCGTTTTCGCTGGCAGAAGCACTGCAGGCCGGTCCTTCGCTGTTTCCAGGGTGGCCCTGCAGTGAGTTCTAATTACCCCGTGGGCCGGATCCAGTCCCCAGGCCTTGAGTTTCACACCTCTGATGTAAGCAAACTAACAACAAATCCTTATCCTCAGAAAATCATATTAATCCAACAAAAAGAAGCAAGACAAGCAGTATTCAGCTGCTGGAATTTGTTTCATTATTTTTGGCTTATTATTTTGAACATAGATTCATCATTTTAACTTATTTACTTCAAAGAGAAAAATTCAATATTTTTCAGAACAGTTGCTTCTTTTTCTGATAACAAGGTGGCGTGCAGGGAAAAATATTTTTTCTTTAAAAGAAGCAATTATTTCTTCAGGAGCACACTATATAATTTTATGAATTACTTTAGAATTCACTTTTAAAGTTATTCAGTGGAAGAGAAAAATAAAATACAGGTAGTCCTCAACTTTTATGACCACAACTCATCCCAAAATTTCTGTTGCTCAATGAAACAATTATTAAGTGAATTTTGCTGAATTTACCATCTTTCTTGCCACAGTTGTTAAGTGAATCACTACAGTTGTTAAATTAGTAACAGAGTTAAGTGAATCTGACTTCCCCATTAACTTTACTTGTAAAAAGGTCACAAAAGGGGATCACATAACCCTGGGACACTGCCACATTATTAATATGAGTCAGTTGTCAAATGTCTAAATTTTGATCGCATGGCCATGGGGATGCTGCAATGGTCATAAGTGTGAAAAAAGTTGTCACTTTTTCAGTGCCGCTGTAACTGAACAGTCACTAAATGGACTGTTATAAGTTGAAGACTACCTGTACTGTATTTTGTCCTACTTAGTAGCTGTAACGAAGTACTAAGAGACTAATAATCCAATAAAAATCATATGTCTGCTTTGTATGTTTTAGTTAAAGGTCCAAGAATCTGTATATAATGAAGGACATTATTTTATCTCTTACCTTTATTTGGGAAACACTTTTTTCTTGAAATGTTATATTGTCTTGTCTTCCCTCATATTAGGCAATAACTACCTGCATATACTATTTTTTTCACTGGAAGCGCTGACATAAACTGTTACAGTTGAAGTGCCCTAATATTAAATAGTCTGTAAAATATTTTCCTCTAATTCATTAAAATCTTAGTATAATGGCTGGATTATAATTATAGTTTCTATGAATATTGTGGAAATTCCATATATATATACATATGTGATATATACGTATGTATGTAAATATACAGTATTTTGAAACTGCACATAAGAAACCTGTTAACAGTTATTAAAATCTACATATTTAAAGTCTCACGTAGGCTATCTAACAAGGTAGAAGTATTCTAGGTAGTGTATATTTTCATTTTTTAAAGTGGGAAGCAAGAACTCAAATACTTTGAAGTGACTTTTTCTTTTACATACTTCAGAGCCATACATATACCCTGGAAGCATTAGTCCAAAGCCAGAATATTTTGGTATCTCATGTATGGTAAGAAAACAGAGACCTGCCAAAATAAATAATTTTATATCTATATCACAATGTTAATTATTAAATATTGATATATTAGTTAAAAGTTACCTTGCCCATATGTAAACATACAGGACTGAAATCACAAAGTATGAGCCATTATTAAAAGGTTGCTATGTAAAGTCCCAATTCCTTCTAGTTTAAAAGTTATTAAAGAGTGCTATGTACAACACAACTTGCAATTATAAAAGAGCACTTTATTAATATATAGTAGTATATTTAATCACACCTTAAGAATTGAAAGCTACTATTCACATTTTCAAACTTTGTTTTTGGACACTTTGAAATATTAATCCGTGTTATGTGATGAATCAACTTTTAATTTTAAAAATACTGAACATTTTGTCAATATATGACTTAAATAATTCCATATGTGTTTATGGACGGATAGTGTGCTTCAAATTCACTGCTGCTGAGGAAAGAGAAAATATTACTATCTAGCTATATCTACAAACACATACACACACACACACACACACACACACACACACACACACCTACCGACCTACATATACAGTATATAAGAGCTATTTTGGTGTAGTGGTTAAGGCATCAGGCTAGAAACTTGGGAGATGCTGTGTTCTAGTCCTACTCTCATACCTTGGGCATGAAGCTAGCTGGGTGACCTTGGGCAGTCACTTTCTGTTAGCTCTAGGAAAAAGGCAATGGCAAATCACTTCTGAAAAAACCTTGCCAAGAAAGTTGCAGGGACTTGTCCAGGCAGTCTCTGAGAACTGGACATGATTGAATGGAAGAATGAATGAATATGTTTATGGGTAAAGGTGAAGCTTTCCCCTGTCCAGTTGTCAGACTCAAGGGGGCAGTGCTCATCTTTGTTTCTTAGCCGAGGGAGCCTGTGTTGTCCAAAAACATTTCCATGGTCATGCGGCCAGCATGACTACACACCGAGGCACACGGAATTGCTGTTGTCTTAACAAAGTGAGATTAGATGAAACAGAGAATGAGATTGTTATAAAGATGGAAAGGCTCCCCAATCTGCACTAGAGTGATGTATATCCTATAGCCATGATGGCAAACCTATGGCACGCATGCCAGAGGTGGCACACAGAGCCCTCTGTGGGCACGGGCACCATCACCCAGCTTAGCCAGCTGGTTGTAGGGTTTTTGATGCGTGCATGCATTCCAACCAGCTGGTCATCAGGTTTCTGAGGCCCGCGTGTACACCGGCCAGCTGGTTGTTGGTTTTCTGGTGCTGTGACGCGCGCATGTGCACGCATTCCAGTTTGGGCACTCTGTGCCTAAAAAGTTCGCTGCCCTATAGAATATATTTTAGGGTATGCGCACTATGCTGCAGGAATGTGGGAATGGATAAGATGTAATTATATGTTGCTGGATGTAGTAAAATTTAAAGCAATCAGGAAATAAAGAGTGTAATCTAATATACAAAAAACAATTAGAAGCAGATATTAACTTGTTCATATTGAATAAGATACAGCCTATAATTTCATAGGCTAGAGTTTTTAAAAACTGCTTTCCTTTCACTAAATCTCTGCTTCCTGGCTAATGCTGCTACTTGGTAAGAAAACAATTCTGGATATTAACCTGTTTTATTGATTAAAAAAATATTTTTCTATATATACATAGATAAAAACTTCTGTCCATACACCCTAACTGGCTGGTTTACAAACAACAATAAAGACAGTAAAAACATGCAATTTGAAAATAGTTGGTATTAAATACCTATTTTAAACATCAACATTTTTAAAAGCACTCCTTCATATCCAAATAAATCTATTTTCTGTTATACAATTAATATTTGTTCTTTGCCATAATTTAGTTGAATATATAATGGGTTCTTTTTAATTGTTCTAGTTAGTACAAGGACTACAATTCCAGGTCACTGCAAATAGTTTTGTGATAGCCAGGACAACTCTACATTTCTACAATAGTTAGGAAACGGTTCTTAAAATAGAGAAATATTCCTGTTCAAAGTATTGATATAATTTCTGTATGACAGATCTTAAATTCTCATTCTCATATACAAATGCAGAAGGTGTCAACATTGCTATTTGGATTGTCACCTCCTTTTTTACATATTCTATACTTTTTATATGGTTGTTGAGCTCCACTGTAACAAAGTAAATAATTAAACTAGTTATACAACTGCATTGTCAAATTGAACTACCTAGACAGTTTTTGCCTCCCTTCCAGGTAAATCCCTACTTCAGATGACAAATTGCTATACTATGTATAGTTTTCTCTTTTCAGAGGCTTCATGAAGTACATATTTTACACCATTAAGCTATTGCCAGCAAATCTATTTAATCTTGTTAGGGGGCATTTGGTGCCACCAGCATTGGGTATATTATTTTGGAATTAATAATTGTTTTAATTTGTGTACAAAGACCTTTTGAACGTCATAAAAGATGTTTTGAGGTAATTTGAAAGAATCGGATTTAATTGGTAGTGAGACTGCTGTTCACATGGATGGTCTAATGTTCTTTGAAATCTATCAGACCTAAAATAATTGCAAACCGTTACATATTTTGTCTTTTTTTAGTGATTGTCCTTCAAACTCAATATAAACCTAAAATATCAAATGACTGAAAGATTAAGCAAAGCATTTGGTTTATTTTTAATAAAGGCTTTAAATGCATATCAAGCTTAATGCAATGAATTATGGTATATATTTTTTTTGTTATTTTATGTGAGGGGAGAATAGATTTTACATTGAAATAAGTTGTATTGCAGGGTTGGGTTTCAGCAGGTTCTGACCAGTTCTGGAGAACCGGTAGTGGAAATTTTGAGTAGTTCGGAGAACCAGTAAATACCACCTCTGACTGGCCCCGCCCTCATCTATTCTCTGCCTCCCAAGTCTCAGCTGATCAGGAGGAAATGGAGATTTTGCAGTAACCTTCGCCTAGAATGGGGAGGGAATGGAGATTTTACAGTATCCTTCCCCTGCCACGCCCACCAAGCAATGCCACACCCACCAAGTCACACCCACAGAACCGGTAGTAAATTTTGAAATCCACCACTGTTGTATTAGAAACTGCATATTACAATTTTAACACAATCATATCTTGAATTTATTACACGTCTTGAGATAAAATCTAAGTCAGCCTTGACTCCTTGTAGCTTCATAGTTTGTTTGGGGTTTTTTTTGAATCAATATGAAGTGGTTTTCCGTGCCTTCTTCAGAGATGTTTTTCAACTTCATAGTTTCCTGTTAGGTCCCTAATCTGGTCTGACTCTGCTTAACTTTATGACACCAATCATGGTTGACAAGATGCTGCTAACTGGCCTGTTATATGTTGGCATGTTTCATTTCTGATAAATTTTACAGAATCACTGTAAAACTACAGCCTCACACTCTCAATCCCCTAAATCAGTCCATACATATACTCCAATCGTGGCATTAAAAATAGCTGTGAAATCTCACAAGACCTCAAAACATTTTGGTGGTGTTATCTGAAATCTTTTGAATGTGAATGCCAACATATTGTGAGACTTGCTAATCTCTTGACATTTCATCCACTGGTCCTTCTGTAGCCACCTCAGATGGCTTCTTCCCTCCAGGTTTTTATAGTCTCTGGATACTTGATTGTTTCAAGCTGGAGGAGCTGGACTGTTTTGACTAACACTCTGGATGACAAACTTAGCTTGTGTCTTAATTCATAGATTTGGAGAGCTGTGTTCTAATCAGGGTTGACTGACTGAAGGGAGTAATAAGTCCTGCAAATAAAATTTAAGCCAACAGGGAGGAAGTGAAATGGATAGGCAGATAGACAGACTGATTGATTTGGAGGTCACATGTACCATGCTGGTTACTAATCTCTGGTTTATATTGGGATCCTTAAAAGCCTTTTTTTCTGCCAATATCATGATCAACTTAAAGAAAAAGGCTCCTCTAAAATTTGTTTTGAAAGATTTGGTTTGTCACAGAATGTCATGATTGTAACATAATTGTCAGCCCTGGAGGCCATCTTTTCTTTTGGATCGTCAGGACTGCCACACTTAGTGCTGTGGGAAAGTGGGAGGTGGGTTGCATGGAGTTGGTAGAGTTAGTTAGCCATAACAACATTCTTTTCTCTGAGAGTAAAGGACATTCAGCCTGCACCTGGAATGGCGTGACTGGGAGGCATCTCCAATTGGGACGGTGGATTGATTGGACCATGTGATGGACATGTGGGTGCAGGAGAAGGGAGTTTGACTTTCTTTTGGGTGGGGAAAACCGCTTTCAGATTCGGTTTTTTCCAGACATGACAATATGACATTTCTAATAAAATGGATCTTTCAGGAATTGCTTGTCTTGGAGTCTTACTTGATTGGAGTGTTACTTGGAACCCTGACAACAATATAGTGAGAACAAAAATGGGAGAAAATGTTTAAATATTTACTTAATCATGAGATTGAGTTAGTTGAGATAATGTGACATGATTTCATGCTTGTTGCATTTCATTAGTGACAATAAAGAGACACTGTACTGAAGGATAGATGTAGAGGAAGCAGTGAACAGATATTGAATTTTCATATAGAAAACAGATGAGCTACATGCTAATATTACAATTTGCTGATGAAATCAGCTTATCACAAATAAATAGGACTGATAAAAAATGTTCACTTTCGTAAAGCATGGTGGAAATTTGGGTGGAGGAAATTAGATGTGAGTGATGTTAAAATGTTATGCACTTTTCACTTTTTTTGTTTCAAGTATGTACATGACTAAATATTTACATTTAATTTTATTTTTAGGTGAGCTACATATACTCAAATCTTCTTGTGTTCCTAACAGTAATAATTAAGAAATTATTCTTCCATAGCCAAATTTTCAGAATGGGAATAAAGTCTCAATTAAAAAAAAAAAAGCTGGGGACATCATCTATTCTGAGATACAGAATGCTCAGTTCTATTATAGAGGTAGAATCTGGCCACACAATTCTAAAGTTGTAAGATTCTATTTTAATGCAATGGATAAATATAATAAATTTGGTATTTCAGGGAAAAAAGAATTGAATCTACACCCCAAATAAATAATCATTTTACAACTGTTGATGTAATGACTGGTTTCCAGTCAGTTTCTTCTGAAAAAATGAAGTTTATTTGTTAATACTACACCAAATCAAACATTTCCGTCAGCTTGTCAGTAAAGGATTTATCATTTTATGGATTTTTTTAAAAAAATTATTTGTTAATTTTTTAATGCAATGACATCATAGAGCAGCAATAGGTTGACTCTGTTCTGTGTTCTATCCATTCATTCATGGATAGATTCTGTCAGCAATGAAAACAGAAGGAAAGAATTTATTAGATTTCTCTTCAATTTAGCCTTTAAATTACTACATTTTATACAATATTCTATATAGTTATCCTCTCAACCAACGACCAAGCAACTTCCCTGATCATTTTAAATATACTTGTGTTTCTATTTTGTTGTCCATTTTAATATTCCCCCCCATTTTTATTGTTTGCATTCCTTTTATTAAAATAATAAATGCACTGAACACAATGTAATTGACTTCTGACATGGCATTGTATCAGAGGAATGTTGTTTAACAACTTTCAGTAACAAATAAAACTATTTTCTTAAATATTATTAAAAACATTATTCAGGGGTGCTTAAAATGTTTGCGAACCCTATTAATTTTTTAATATTTCTGCAAAAATATTACTTAAAACTTGATCAGTTCTCCACACAAATCCTAAAACTAGATAAAGCGAATCCAGTTAGACAACTGAGTGAAAACCATTATACATGTTAAATTATTCATTGAGGAAAATGATCCAAAGCTGCATATTTGCATGAGGCCTTTGGAATTGCTTCAAAATATTTGGAATTTTGAAATTTGTATAATGTAATTTCAACATGGCTGCTGTATGGGTATGACTAATGGCAAAATACTCATCAGATTGTTTGGGATTTCTCTCTTTATCATTTTCTAGCATTACTTCTGTATCCCCTCCTTCTACGTTTGTCTTTTTTTTTTGCAGTGAAAAAAAAAGTATTTTTCCCACTTCAATTTTTAATATTCTTTTTGTCCATAATGGGGCCCATAAATGTTCTAGAAAATAAAAATGATGTCTTAGGCAGGTGCTTTGCGTTTTCCTTTTTTTTTTCTTAACAACTGAAAAAATGTTGGGACTGATAATGTGGAGGTTATCAAGAAAAAAAAAAAAACCTCAGGCATTATATTGGATGACCCAGCAATCATGTATAAAGTGATAGTCAAGTGGTAAAATTACATATTCATTTCATGGTTCTCCAATTATGTGGATAGATGGAGACAAAAATGTAGAGTCTGTTAGTGGCTCTGAAGTAGTTAATTATATTACAATACTGAATTTACCCATTTGGTTCTGTAAATTGTAACTTGTCTTAAAGCATTCTTACTCTGAGATATTGTTGCAGCCAATCCAAATCCTGAGTGGGTATTAACGACTAACTAATTATGCAAGCAGCATATATTCGAATTGTTATATTTTTTAAAAAATTGCCTGAATGCCTTCAGCGTGAATTTACATTTACTAATAAAATGTTTTACAGGTTTATTCAGATCTATAATACATTTTGTTCTCTGGTGGTTATGTTCGGGTTGATAGAAATGCCAGCATAATTGGCTGAGGACAATTTTTATAATCTGATCATATTAATGAGAAAGAAAGAGAATACTACAGTATCTTCTTAATACAAATGTACCGCCATTAGAGTGTTCACAGTGATTGAAATGTCAGTGGAGGTCATGAGAAGAAATTTGTGAAATTTTGTTCTAGAAATAACTACTGAACTGTCCAAAGAAAATGCAAATGCTTTTTTAGTAGCTAAACGTTCATTAATCATACAGTTTTAATGTTATATAGTTCTATTTATCATCTGTGTGAGTATTCAGAATATGTTTTTGATTCTTTATGAACATAAGATTACTGTGCTAAGATGCAGAATGGAGCCCATATTTTCCTGCTTTTTCTTTTATCGTAGTGCATAGTGAGCTGGTGTACCAAACATGATGGGGAATTCATGCAACTGAATAATAACATTTAGAATACAGATGCTGGCCTTTTGTTTATGCTTTTCTTGGGGAAAGAGATAAGAGTTTTTAGAAAGACATGATGGGCATCCCTTTACTCAGGGAAATTGACTCAGTCTTTTGCTATTGCTTTTGATATTACAAGCAGGAAGGAGGACAATTATTTTTCTTGAATGAGATAATCTAGATTTTAATACCAAGTTATAGTTTATTAGATGAAGTTGCTTTAGGCAAGAGCCTTGATAGTACAGGGGTTTAGTGCACCCTGTTATTAACACAGCTGCCTGCAATTTCTGCTGGTTCGAATCTCTCCAAGGCTCAAGGTTGACTCAGCCTTCCATCCTTTCTAAGGTAGGTGAAATGAGGACCCAGTTTGTGGGGGCAATAAGCTGACTTTGTATAAAATATACAAAAGAATGAAGGCTATTGCTTAACGCATTGTAAGCCGCCCTGAGTCTCCGGAGAAGGGCGGCATATAAATCAAATTAAAAAAAAAAAATGATTACAAAACAGCATCTGAAATTATATGCTAAAGCCATTATATTTTTATATAAAAATGTTTTGGGGACACTGAAATGCCCTTGTAGCATTTAATATTCCATATCACTTTTTATACTTTTATTTCTTCTCTATAAGAAAGTCTCTTAAATACCCTTATGAAATATTGTGTCATTGGAATTTTTCAAACTCCTTCCCAGTTATAAATCACAATATTACATGACCACATTGCTTAACAACAGCAATCCTCTCATTGCTATTGTTAAGCAAAGAATATGATCTGTTAAGCGAGCATCTCACAACTTGCTGCTGCCTTCCAAACTAACGTTGGTGGGGGAAGCCTGCAGGAAATGGCAAGTCCCAGGTGCCTTGCTGTTGCAGAGTAAGAGAGAGTGAGGGGTGTGCGGGTGACCAGAGATCATAGAAGAGCTTGGAGTGGCTGCTGCAGGGTGGAGGTTGGGGATGAGTGACCAGGGAACCACGACATGAGTATAGCAAACTTCAGAAAGTTGTGTGGATAAGGGAGACTTACCCAAGCAACTTGTAATCTTCCCAGCTGGCTTCCTCATTGACTTTGCTTATAAGAAGCCACCAGGAAAGATTGCTAATCATGATCATGTGACTATGGTACACTGCAACCGTCATAACAGCAAGCCAGTTGCCTAATACCCAGATTGTAGTGGTACTGGAACAACCAGAACTCCAATGACTGGTTGTAGATACCACTTTTCCTACACTGTTATAACTTCAAATACTTGCCGAATGAGTGATCATTAACCGAGGACTACCTATACTATCTGTAAGACATTGAACTGCTTCCACCAAATAAACACTGTGTGGCATTTAGAAGCTGTACCATTTATATAGAATACTGCTCAGATAAGGAATTGATGTCACCAGAGACAAGCTTATAAAATGAACTAAAGAGATTTATGAAGGGAACTACTTACATAAGGAAATAAATCATAGCTTTACTAAATATGCTTAGGTACTGTCCAATTAATCATTCTTGCTAAAGGAGTGCCTGCTTTCAAAATTTATTATTTGTGTGTATAAAATTTTGATTAAGATAAGAATTTTGATTGTAATAGTAAATGTAATAGTAAAACCTAATATAAATTAAACTTAAAGGAAAAAATAAAATAGCAATAAAAAGTTCAAGAAAAAAGAAAAGGAAGAATGTATTAGTAATAAAAAAGATAATAAAGAAATTACTTCCAACCTTCATCACAAATATAAATTTAATAACTCTTACCCTCTCTATTATTATAAATATTTATCTCTCCCACCTGTATCCTATCTCTTTTCTTGATAGGGGGCTCAAGACTCCAGGCATGGGATTCACTCTGTCTTCTAGCTCTACAGACTGGATTGTAATTGGAAGAGACGTCCCTCCGGTGGCCCTCCCAGTTTCAACTCAGTCTCGAGCTGATTCAGACATAGGCTTAGGAAATTCTAGATATAAATGAAATTATTGGTTTGTTAGTAAGGAAAGTACAATTGGAATACACATGGCCGCGGTGTTTTTGCGGGATTGGCGCGGAGCAGCTGACAGGTGGTTGGAGCCTTTGCAGCTACGGAGGCTAATTCAGCCATTTTGAGGCTCCGGAACGGTGGAGAACCGACAGAGGAGCAAGGATCAAGCCAGAGCCCCGGAAAAAGCGGCGAATTACCCCAGTGAACTGTGGAGGAGATAAATGATAGTGTGGGGATGCCAGCTAGTCACGAGGCCATTCGACGGCCGCACAGATCCAATTTCTGGCTGTTCAGGCACAAGGGCGTGCAGAAAAGCCTCCGGGGTGGGCAGAAAGACCCAGGTTCACTGCGGCTTAGGCGCGGCTGACATTTGGGTGCAAAACAGTGGTCAGAGCCATTGGGAGCAACAGCAGTGGCCATTTTGTTCTCCCTTTGCATGGTTTTGCAGCCATCAAATTTAAAAAGTAATGGCTGGCAGAAGGACCTGGTTTCCAGCCCTCAGGCAAGGCTCAGCATTGGGAGAAGGCAGATCAGACCCCAGGATTGGCATGGTAGGGGACTCGGAAGGGTTCCTGCTGTGAGACCCACGTCTTAAATTTAGGAGCGTGAAGGCATTTGCCTAAACCCGCTCAGGAGCCTTAAAGCCCCAGCCCGGATACTGGGAATGATACTGGGAGAGTGGCTGGTTCTGGCCAGTATTTGCCAATTTCACCTGTTCAGTGTAGGTTAGCTGCTGCAGCACTTGAAGAGAGCCTGGCGATCGTCCATTCTGCTCATTGACACCAAAGTAAGGGACTTGTGCATTACTGATGCCTTTCCCAATTGCTGAGATAGACAACTTTCAGCTACGGGCACTTGGCATTAAGGAAAGTAAAATTCAGTTTAATGGCAACGATGGAGCCAATTGATAATGGAGTTGAGTGAGGGATCTCATTCCCACGGAACTAAGGGACAAGGCTCCTAACGCAGCCATCATAGATCTAAGACAGGAAGCAAGGCAACTGTGGCAAAATCAAAGGTGGGCCCATGTCTATCAGAAAGCCTTCTAAGGCACAGGAAAAGGCTGAACAGCATCTGCACAAGGCTTTAGAGAAGCAGGTTGAGAAGGGAAACAGCATCTGCACAAGGCTTTAGAGAAGCAGGTTGAGAAAGGATCCAAAGTGACCGAGAAGCCCAAACACATCACTCCTCAGGGGGTTGTAGAGGCCTGGATAGGATATGGGCAACAGGTGGTGACCACAGTCTTAGATAGGAATTTGTTGGGGGGAACTGGGCATGTCCACTGGGATCAGGGCATCGAGATCGTTGTCTCCGCTACGAGTGGGTACAGAGGCATATAGGGTGGCGACCGATTCCCCAATTTGCTCTGTAGCCCCAAGGGAGACAATGGAGCAACACTCCGGAGGCAGAGCTACTTATACATCAGACATGGTCCAGAGATGGTACTGCGCAGTTTCCAAGCCAGCAGGCAACAGCATATACAGTCAGTGGTAAGGCCAGAGGCACCAATTCAGAACATTTCTCTGCATCTACCAGAACAGGGAGTGAGGCGGTCTCAGCAGAGTGATTCTTCTTCCACCTCTGCTTCTTTGGTCTCACCTTCTGAGTCCGATGAATATCGGTCCTTCAAGGAAGGGCAAATGGAGCAGGAGCTGTCGGAGGAGGAGGGCCTATCACTGGAACAGCCCGTCTTCAGGGGATTGTTCCACCCCCACTTGTTTAAGGCTCTCACATTGAAAGCAAAGGCCTCAACTAAGTTGGAAACTGCAGACACAAAGCCATGGGGGCCCCCGGATGAGCAGGACCCGGCTGACCTATTATTTGCAGAACCAGCTACGGAAACAGATGCAATTCCTGCACCCCCATTATTTTTGGATATGATCCAGAGGCAGTGGGCTTCGCCGGGATTGCATCCAAACACGTCTTCATATGAATGTAGATATTACAATGCGACACCTATCGCCAACCTTATCGAGACGCTTTGATAGTAGACCCACGACCTCCTTCAGGCGGTCTTATTTTCGTCCCTATGCGGGCTCAAATTTCAACCATACCCAGAGAGGGTTCCCTCAGGGGCAAGGATATCAGCCAGCATAGTATCACCAGACAGGCCAGGGGTCCTCTGACAGAAACAGAACCCGCCCCACGAATAAGCTGCCTTTTCGCGGAGGAAGCAATTGCCCCTTTCATCGATTCTGCTGACTTCAGAGATAGGGCTCCCATTGGTGGTCGACTAGGTCTGTACGTGGACCAATGGGAGTGAACAACCACAGACGCATGGGTAAGGGAGACCATAACATCCGGTCTATCCCAAGAATTTCTCGTATCCCCCCTCAAGGGTTTTTGTCCACTGCCTCGTATCACAGGACACAGCCAAGAGAAACATCATGGACATTCAGCATTTCATATAGAACAACAAAAGTACAGATATTACTCCATGCTATTTGTAATACAGAAGGCCTTGTGGGAGGCTGTGACCGATTTTCAATTTAAAGAGCCTGAACAAATTTCTGAGATACTGGAGGTTCAGGATGCATTCTCTACAATCAATCTTGGAGAATGTACAAAATGGAGACTTTTTGACCTCCATAGATCTCATGGAGGCATATTTACATGCCCCGATTTCTTCACATCACAGGCAGTACCTGAGATTTTGCTACAATGGCAAAATTTCCAATATCGTGCCTTCCTGTTCGGTCTGGCATCAGTGCCCCGAGTGTTCATAAAGATATTGGCAGCACTGGGGGCTTGGCTCAGGGCCAGGCTGGTCCGGGTTCATGCTTACCTGGACGGCATTTTGATCCAATCAACATCTTATGCACTTATACGGGATCTGATAGCGCAGATTCACACCAGCAGAGCAGTGTCATTAGACTTACTCTCAACTCTATTGGGCAATATGATTTCTTGCATCAATGTAGTACCTTGAGCGAGGCTCCACGCTCGTCCTCTGCAGTGGTTCTTACTACCGTTTCAGAGGATGGGACGGGGCAGTTCCCTTACCAGAGTTCAGGTACCAACAGAAGTGTGGACTTCCTTCACCTCGTGGAAGTCCAGTCGCATGGAAGCGGGCTGTTATTTCAGGGACTAGGAATGTCTGGTGGTCACAACAGACACCAGTCTTGAGGGCTGGGGAGCCCATTGTGAGAACTTAGTAACACAGGGGACGTAGTCATCAACAGAGTCACGTCGGAGCATCAATTGACTAGAATTGAGGGCAGCACGCTTGGCTCTCCAGAAATTCAAAGCCTGGATTGTGAGTTCTCACGTGCTCCTGTTGACCGACAACATAGCTGCCAAGCCGTCAGCTGGGGCAGAACATCAGGATTAAAGGCAGACTTATCTGACATTTTCAAACTTGTTATTCCAAAGGTCTCTAATAGCTTACAAGTAGTTAACGTGCAATTTCTGAAAGTAATTAGATAGTGAGATTTGTGAAGTTAGTGCCCTTTAAAAGTCTTTGTTGTGGTTGTGAACAGAATAGCTTATCTTCTCCTAGTACTCAAACTGGTGGAAAACCACTTTCCACAGTCTCCTCATGAAGAGCAGTTGTATGGAGTACATGTGGGTAATCACCATTTTTCTTTGTCCAGAGAGGTAACAAGGAACTAGTCTACTCACCAGTTCTTTGGTATTCGCTGTGGTCATTAGCTCTGTTTTTGCAGAGCAGTTTTCTGTTCACCATACCTTCCCTTGAAACCTGCTTTCAAAGTTTGTTTCATAAAATTGGGGATTTACTTAGAATGTATTGAGGCCAAAAAAACGCAGAACAAAGTCTTGTGCAAGACCAGAAGTGCTCTCATATAGTGTGGATTTCACTGTTATTTGCAGTTGGTAAATGTTAAGAATACCTTGAAGAATATTAGATACATAAGTTCTTAATATCTTTTCCTCCTCAGGTCATATTTTCCAAACTTTCTACCCAGGCATTCACTCCCATCTAAGAACTGCAGTTGTGGAACTGTCCCCCTGTATCTCAAAATTTGTATAGTTATTGTCTTAGCAGCTAGTTATTAAGCAGTTAATCCTTTTTATTAGATCTCCCTTCCTGAATACTCTTACCTCTTTCAAGGTATTCTCACCACCACATTTCATTAAAATATTTTGTTACATTAATGATGTTTTGCCTTATAAGTTTATGAAAAATGCAAGAATACCTGTTTTTCTTTAAACATCATTATGCCAGGAAGATAGTATCATATATTGGAATGATAGTTTACAATGTTCTAACAACTACTCAAAAATATTTTAGTTATTCTGAATGTTTAAATCAGTTTTGAGATGAAATGGGGCTCAGACCCCAGAGAAAGGCTTTTTTTAAAAAGGGGGCTATAACATGTAATATGTAAAATTGCAGAAAAAATTATGAGTATGATGCAACTCTCCTTTAAGTATCACTGTTGCATCTTAAAATACTCTGTATCATTTCCTGTGTGGCTTGTAGAAAAAGTTTAGCCAAAAAAACCATATCCGTCTGCTAATTATCTGAAAACTGAAACAGTTGGATATATTTATTGTGAACCTGGTTGAATCAACTACTTACTTTAAAATAATACATAAGTACATATGGCATTTTCATGCTGATTTAAACTTGAAGCATGGTATTTTTAAATTCATTAAATTTGAATTTATTAAAGCTATATGATTTGCCTAAATTTGATTTTTTTTAAAAAGCAGCAACCAAATCAGTATCCAGCCTTCCTGAAAAATAGTGTTTTTCTGTTGATAAGAATATAGGTTGTGAAAAGTTAGACTTGCCAGCATCTCAACATTAATTCTTGCCTTCAGATCTTAATATATATCCCAGAAATTATTTCAGAAATGGCAAAATTAATTAGAGAAATAAGAAAACATTGAAGGAAAAGGCTTTTGAAACAATTTTAGTGCAAAATTATAACAACTGGGTCAATACTAAAAGCTTGGAGATATTTAAGCTTTCTAACCCAGCAGGTTTCATGACAAACTAAACAACCTTATGCCTCCTTGAGTCATAATTTCAGAGATATCTCCTTACCTCAACAGAGAAATGGAATGATCAAGAGTGGGCAAAAAAAGCAGTGGGAGCAGGAGTGATTCCTGACTTCCTGCCGACTTCCCCATTGATTTTCCTTAAGGAAAGGAAAATCTGGCAAACCACATCAGAAACCCCTTCTCAGCAGGCAGGCTAGTGTTGCTGAGTGGGGGAGGGAGGGACTGCAAGACTGTTTGAGAAACTGTCACAGAACTTTGAAATTAAAGATCACGTGACTGTAGTAGCAGCTCAGCAGGGTAGGAGTAACCAGAACTTCACAAATTCATTCCTTTGGAAATTGTGGGTCCAAATTTTGGAGACATTCTGTAAATTAGCTCATTTGAGATGCCTAGGTTCAAAATTCCACCCATAATTAGCGTGTGGCAAGATGAGCGGATAATACATTTTACAAATAAATGAAATAAAAATTCGTGCCTA
The DNA here is from genome assembly GCF_029215685.1 of Pituophis catenifer annectens. Classification (NCBI taxonomy): domain Eukaryota; kingdom Metazoa; phylum Chordata; class Lepidosauria; order Squamata; family Colubridae; genus Pituophis; species Pituophis catenifer. The sequence goes on along the minus strand of NW_027256881.1, from coordinate 78,557,355 downwards.
TGATTGATGCAGGTCCTGACAATAAGAGTTTTTATGGTATATAGTTAATAGCTATAAACAAATATACTCAACTGTCCTGCATACTAAAGGTTTATGAGCTATGGTGGCACACTGGTTAGAATGCAGTATTGCAGGCTAATTCTGCTGACTGTCAGGCAGTGGTGGGTTTCAAATTTTTTTACTACCGGTCCTGTGGGCGTGGCTTGGTGGGTATGGCAGGGGAAGGATACGGCAAAATCTCCATTTCCTCCTGATCAGCAGGGACTTGGGAGGCCAAGAATAGATGGGGGCGGGTCCAGTCAGAATTTTTACTATTGGTTCTCCGAACTACTCAAAATTTCTGCTACTGGTTCTCCAGAACTGGTCAAAGCCTGCTGAAACCCAGCTCTGCTGCCAGGGGTTTGATCCTCACCGGCTCAAGTTTGACTCAGCCTGCCATCCTTCCAAGGTCAGTAAAATGAGGACCCAGATTGTTGGGGGCAGTATTCTGGCTCTGTAAACCGCTTAGAGACGGCTGTAAAGCGCTGTGAAGTGGTATATAAGTCTAAGTGTTATTGCTATTTACTCAATTAATGGAATACTTGGTTGAGTTAGGGAGTATCTGAAGGTCCTAACATCTGTTTGTTTCCAAATAAGAGAAGGAATGAGAAGGAATTGTAGCAGAGGACAAAATGGAGTGAGGAAAAAATGATTCAATATTAAATGCGTTTGCATTTAACAAACATTATGTATGTTTGTTTAAAATTCTTGTATAATATTACGTTGAGAGAGACAGAGACAGAGAATGAGAATGAATACAAGAAAGATAAATAAGGAATGAAAAGGAAGAAGGGAATTCCCATTCTATACTTCTTATTTCACCTCCTTTCCCTATCAAGGATTCAACAGATGCAGTTAGTTTGCCTTTTCCTGAATTAGGCATAACTAACATGTGGATGTCGTAGCCAAAATGAAGGTTTAGAAACATCTGGCATGAATGGCTGTTGTGATTAATTCATTCATTTTGGACTCAACCTTGTTTATCTAAACAGAAATATTTATAAATCTTCTGCACATGTTATCCATTTCCTGTTATACAAAATCACTGACTTGCACGCTTAGCAATGTGCTGAGATCTCAGATGCTTGATACCAGGAAAAAAAATTGCATTTTGCCATAAACCCTTTAGAGGATGACCAGATTTAGCAAATAGAATTTGACAAGAATAATCTCCTGATCTGGTTTTCAGGTATTAGACGATTATCTAATTATTGTTAGACAATATGTCTGATATAGGCAATATCAGAATTTTGATTTTTTTTTTTATTGAAAGGCATGCTTGCTTGCAAGATTAAAAAAAACTTTTGTAAAAATATTTCTAAAATCAAGTTTAAAATGTCAGTATAAACCAATGGTGGGTTACTCCCGGTCCGGTCCAGTTCTATAGAACCAGTAGTAAAACCGGTGGGAAGCTCCGCCCACCTGCCACAACATCATCATGGGTGATAAGGGCTTTTCTTACTGCAAATTGACATAAAACTTCATGAAGCATAATAAGTAATATAAATCAAAATAACAAATGTCACATTTTTATAGTTGATATTAAAATGGATGAGATGATTCTGTACTTACATAGTTTTCACTGTTAATGAATTTTATTTAAGCTATGGAAATAGATAACTACTTAAATACCTCAATTTAATATATTAAAGGCCAGGATGGATAAAAATCAATGATTTTTTTTTAAATGATTTTTTTTTAAAAAAATGATTTTTTAAATAGGATTTTTAAAATTTAAATTGGATTTTTTTTATTTTTATCAAATCTATTTTAATAAAATGCTTTTGGAGTAAAAATCTATCTAAAGATAGTTTTCTATTTAAGACACATTAATAATTTAGTTTATTCAGCATGAAATGGAGCTTAGTTATATAGCATGAAATTGTATATTCTGCAATATTTACACTTTTGGTAAACTCATTCAATGAATCCAAGCTCTGCAAGCTGAGATAACTTGCACTGCATTGATGCATTCACACTATTTAACAGTAACCATGAGATAAATCATAAAACAAAGTTCAGGAATATTCCTTTATCCAATTGTTTTGCAAATTTATGTACAAACTGCATGATTGTTTGAAGAGAAATGCATCTGTACCACTAGGCTCTAAGTGTGAGAAGGAAGGGCAAACAGTAAAAATGAAAGTGAAACCTTAGCAGCTTATAAATATAATATTAAAGAGTACCTGTCATTTCAGATCCAACATGATTTTCTAAATGTTGTCCCAAAAAATTTTGGTATGGCGATTCCTTGGTTTCACCATATTTCAAATGCCTTTTTCATGAGATAGGACAGTGATGGCTAACTTTTTTGGTGCCAAGTGCCCAAAGCACACGCACCCCCAAAATGCAATGCGAGCGCCCCTGTGCATGTGTCCTGCTCCCCCATGCATGTGTGTGCGTCCTCCGTACATGCATCCCACCCCCCTCACCCGTTTTTGGCTTCCAGGTTGGTGCAGGAGGCCTTCCAGGCCCAAAATGGGACAGAGGGGTGCGCATGTGCATGAATTCCCCAAATGCAATGTGAGTGCCCGCGCACATGTGCCCCACTGCGCATGGCACACACGTCATGTGCATGTGCCCCCTTCCCGCACATGTGTGGCAGAGACCTGAAGACCAGCTGGCTGGTGGGAGGCGTGCGCATATGCACGGTGGACCTCGGCTGGGTTTCATAGGTGCCATAGGTTTGCCATCATGGAGATAAGATTTTACCTTTGAGTATTTATTTGCTACTCTGCAGTTTTAAAATAGTCTGTTTTCCTTTTCTTGTCTCCTTCCCCCCCCCCTCCCCCAAGTATAGTATAGTCTTACATTTGGGAGCATTTTGCTTTGTGATTTATTGTCTTATTCTTATATTTTACCTGTCTTAGGTATTAATACATTTTAGTTGGTGTTTGTATTTGAAATACTTAGTTTAGTATAGTTATAGGTTACTCTGAATATGAGATCGAGATAAAACAATTCAAATAAATATTCTAAATTATATGTTATTTTAGAAGACATAGTAATATAGTTTCTATGGGTGTAAGTGTGTAAGTGATAAATTCAATCAGTAAAATATAAATTTCAATAATATTTGTGAAATAAATTACAAGTTATTATTACAGTGAATCCATGGTCAGTTTACACATAAAAGTCAGGATTTTAGCATATCTTGATTGAAACAAGCTTGCTGTGAAATGTCATTTGATTGTACTTGCTTAATTTTTTCTGCTGGCAGGAATGGTCAAGCATACCAGAACACCTGTTTGCTACTTCTTTAGAGTTACATGCACACTAGGACTTTTTATTCCACTTAATTTAGAGGGAGGAATTTTTCTCAACTTTTTTTGCAAATGTAACACAAAGCAAACCACAAATAAGATTTCCTGGAGTATTTAGCAATTCCTGTAGCAGGGAACAAGTGGCACAACTTACATAGTGTGCATTAAATAACTTCAGCATATTGTTACATATGTATCAAGATATTGGTGTAATTGTTCTATCACTTTAGACATTTTCATCTGAAACTGGAAGTGATGATAATATAATATGATGTTTAGCAAGTAAATGAGAATATTCTCTCAAGTTTATATATATTGGTAATTTACCTTTTTGAAAAAAAATATAGTTACAAAAATTAACATATACTAGAAATGGAATTGGAATTTACACATTGTTTCATGTATGATATTTTTTCTTACATTAAACATATGTAATGTTTTCCCACAAGTACAAGGTTTGCTTTGTTTAGATCAATCCAGGTGTTGATCCTTGATTATGACAGGAATTGGCTGAATAGCTTGTCACCCAAGCCTAACATGGGCTGAGAGACTGATTGGCCTAAAGTTCCCCAGCAAAACTCAACCCTAAGTGGCTGGGCTAAAATTCTCAGCCCCCTCCTAAGCATACCGATCCTCTGCAAATTCATTGGCGACATACATTTTGCTCTCTGAGTTTATGGGGACCTAACCCTAACCCAAAGTGGGTTTACGCTCCAAAGTGATTTTCCCAGGTATTTAACTTGGACAGGTAGAAAAAATGAGCTGAAAAATTGAGACCCCTCCTAAGCTTATCAATACGTCGCAAATATATTGGCGACCTCTGTTTTGCTCTCTGCGTTTTCCCTAACCCTAAGTGGGTTTTCCCGCCATTGGGATTTTCTCATGGATTTAACATGGACATGTAGAAAAGGTGGGGCTGAAAAACTGAGCACCTCCTAAGCATACCAACGCGCTGCAATTTCATTGGCAACATTCATGTTACTCTCCAAGTTCATGGGGATCTAACCAGGGGTGGGTTCTACTTACCTTTACTACCGGTTTGCAATGGGATCACGTGGGCGGGGTCTCCTGCCGGTTTTACTACCAGGTCTTGCGAACCAGTCCGAACCGGGGGCAACCCACCACTGGACCTAACCGTAAGTGGGTTTACCCTCCAATGAGATTTCCCCATGTTTTTAACATGGACAGGTAGAAAAGCTGGGCTCAAAAAGTCATCCCCCTCCTAAGCATACCATTGCACTGTGAATTCATTGATGCCATCCATTTTGCTCTCCAAATTTTAGGAACCTAGCCCAGTGGTGAAATTCAATTTTTTTACTATCGGTTCTGTGGGCGTGTCAGGGGGAAGGATACTGCAAAATTTCCATTCCCACCCCACTCCAGGGGAAGGATACTGCAAAATCTTCATTCCCAGTCCCCATTCTGAAGCCAGCCAGAGGTGGTATTTGTCGGTTCTCTGAACTACTCAAAATTTCCGCTACCGGTTCTTCAGAACCTGTCAGAACCTGCTGAATTTCACCCATGATTTAACCCTAACATTTAGTTGGTTTTTCCTCCAATGCGATTTTTCAATATTTTTAACAGGGATATGTAGAAAAGTTGGGCTGAAAAACTCAACCCCTCCTAACCATAGCAATGCATTGCCAATTCATTGGCAACATTCATTTTGTTCTCTGAGTTCATGGGGACGTAACCCTAACTATAAGTGAGTTTACCCTCACTTCATGCCTATGGTGGGGTTATACTATTCTGGTTTCTGGCCTGATGCCTTAACCACTAGCTGAACCAAACTGGCTTTCTGTCTAATGTATAAATATGTGTAGTGTAAATATAATAGTTAATGTCACACGTTACTGCAGCTCTTTTCATGCTGTGTATAATTCTGGCTATGATATTAATTTTAAAATATTTTTTAAAATACTAGTTAAGATATTAATTAAATTACTTCGAATATTAAATTTAATTATATTTTCAGAACATATAGTATGAAATTCTTAAATAGAAGAATGTTCCTTATGCTGTGAACACCTTTTGTGCCCAATGTAATCTTAAAGCCAAAGGACTTGAATGCAGTTCTCAGTCCCAGATATGAGGTGGGAGCCTGGTATAAGAATAAAAAATATTCCATTTTTTTTTAGGTACAGTACAAGTGAGGACAAAGTGAGATCAGAGCAGATTTTCTGAGTTTTTGCTGAAATGAGTATTAATATAGATCAATGACCTTTTCGGTGCCGAGTGCCGGAACTTGAGCACACGCACTGGAATCTTCTGGGTTCCATTGCCCGCATGCATGCCAGATCAGCTGTCTGGCGTGCATGTGTGCAATGGAATCCAGAAGAGCAGTTGGTGATGGTGCGCGTGCCCACAGAGAGGGCTTTGCGTGCCACCTCTGGCATGCATGCCATAGGTTAGCCATCACAGATATAGATGGTTTTGAAGTAGTTCTTCACCCCATCCCCTGCAAGATCAGTTGTGGATACTCATTATTTTTTAAATGGCCTTATTCTTAATGTTTTATTTTCCTTATTTTACAGTTGTCCGTATTTATCTGAGAAGATTACACCTGCAATTCCTGCAGTTGGAGCAATTCTGTTCTTTTTTGTTATGGGGACCTTGCTACGTACTAGTTTCAGTGATCCTGGAGTCCTGCCTCGTGCAACACCAGAAGAAGCAGCAGATCTAGAAAGGCAAATAGGTAACACAGAAGGTCTGTTGCAGTCTCTCTTTTCTCATTTTATTTCCCTCTCTTAAATGCCAGTTAAGCCCACATTTTAGCAGATTTTCTAATAATTCTCATCAATTTAACTTACTATTTTTACTTTCAGATATTCATGACTCTGTTACTTTAAATCTCTCTAAATTTTCTGTTACAGATAGTCCTTGATTTATGACCACAATTGAGCTTAAAATTTCTAAGTGAGATATTTGTTAAGTGAATTTTGCTCCATTTTACTACCTTTCTCACCATCACTGTTAAGTGAATCACTGGTGTTTAAATTAGTGACCCAGTGAAGTGAATCTGGCTTCCTCATTGACTTTGCTGGGCAGAGGTGATCGCATGATCCCTGGACACTGCAGCTGTCATAAATATGAGTCAGTTGCCAAGCATCTGAATTTTGATCTTGTGACCATGGGGATGCTACAACAGACATAAATGTGAAAAATGGTCATAAGTCGCTTTTTTCAGTGCAGTTATAACTTTGAATGGTCACTAAACAGACTGTTGTAAATCAAGGACTTCCTGTACTTTATGCAAAATCTACATCTAACTTAAATCATCAACTAAGTTAATTTTACAATGTGAGCATTTTATATAGCCCTAAAATGTTTTATACTATTGCCTTATTATGTAGTAGACACTGATCACAGATAATACATTTGATTTAAATGACAAGATAAATTGGTAAAAAAATGATTTCAGTGTCTCCTTTACAGCAATCAAAAGGTTTAATGTATAGTTTAGTTTTAAAAATGAAGCTTTATATATGATTATATATATATGCTGCTTTTGCATAGATGTTGGAGCAAGTTGAAAATAATTTTTTGATTCCAGATAGCATGTCAAAATATTGGAATGTGAGATAAGTCAGGGACTAAAATAATATATGTATCTAAAATATGACATGGTTTTTTAAAATAATGTGGCATGAAGAAAGCCTGTTTGAGTAGTAATAAAGGCATCAGGTTGGAAATTGAGAGTTTGACTAGTTCTGCCTTGGCACAAAGCTAATCGGATGATCTTGGGGGAATGTGTGAATGACCTTGGGGGACAGGGAAATGATGCTGCATAAGAAACAATCAGACAAGTGTGGGAGGAGCCCCCAGTGGATTAACAGTCAGAGGAAGAAATTTAGGAAGGATTCGTCTTAATTGTTCAAATGGTTTGGAACAATATATCAAGGACAATATCAAAAGTGATATAGGGTAATAGAAAAGCATTCATGAGAAGAATTGGAATGCTTATCAAATGGTCCAACAGTGAACAGGGAGTAAAAGAAAATTGTGTGATATTTTTTGCTGTTTACTGTAGTTATGGATGAATGATAAAGAATACATTTTGCAATGTTGGTTGGGCACATGAACATGTATGTGCTTTTGTGTATAGGTGATGCCATGTTGTTGCCTGACAACATAAATGATTTGTAGCAAGTGTTAGATCATACAATGCAACAAGTAGTAAGAATCTGAAAATTAAAGATCAAGGTATTATGTTTTATTTTTAAAAAATGAAGTGAATGAATGCAAGTTAAACAAATGAATTTGAAATTAATATTGTACCTTACTGAAATGTTTACTAAAATGTTAGGAGAAAAGTAGCAATCTATTTAAAGAATGAATATTGGTTGAAAGAAGTGAAAATGGCTATATGTAAGAAAGTCCTTCTATCAACTTTACGTTAGAGAAATAAAAATTGAGTAGGTAAGCAGAAACAAAAAGAGAATGCAAGTGAATGTAGAAGAACAATGATAGATCAAGTTGAATTAAATATGATGGAAGAGTAAAGGGGTTGAAAAAAGGTATGGTTATAAGAAGCAAAAGATTCTATAAAAATATTTTGGGGGGGGAACAGAAGGGTAATATATTAATTTGTTTTTGGATGTACTGAAAGCAAAGATAAAAACAAAAAGGCATGGAAAAGCATAGTGAATGATGTGGGTGTAAACTTAATTTAATTAGATTTTTCCCCTTTTTACTTCCTGCCTTTAACCTCTTTTCTAGTACATTTTAATCTTTCTTTACATTTGGAATAACACTGTTTACCCTGAAATAGAATAGCAAGATGGGTATGTATCATCCTGTTATTTATTAGATCACAGCTGAGTATATACTCAGCAAAATCCTTTTAAGCTTCACTGCCATTTCATTCTTTATACAATTTCATGCCCTAAATAAATAGTGTTTCATGCAATTATCTGAGATCTTGGAAAAATAACAGTTTGGTCAGCATGGCGATGATACTAGATAAAACTCTCAAACAGTTATTTATGAAGAAAGTAAGCGAGCATTGAGAAAAGAATGCACTGCCAGGTACAGGTTGAATAGCTTTCATTTCAGCGGTGAAATCCACTTACCTTCGCTATTGGTTAGGGAATGGGAGTGAGCGGGAGCATGCACATGCTATACACGTACGCACACTATGTACGTGCGTGCTATGCACGCACACACGCCTCTTCTGTGGATGCGCAGAGGGTCAAAAACGGGATGTAATGACGCCCTGGCGGAACCTCCTGCCACCAGCGCTACCAGTTTGCACGAGCTGGATAGATCCGGCCGGATTTCACCGCTGTTTCATTTCCTTTTATGTTTCATGAATGACACACATTTTATCCTACATTTGAACTAGCATCTACCACTTTTTACAGAAGTAGAATAAGCAATTATTACTCCATACTTTTTGGGAATATCAAAATAACATTACATTCCTTCTTTAATTTGCTTCTTCAGTCTTGATTCTCACAACTCTATGGACATGTTTAATTAAAACTGATACAGCAAGTATCATGACCTGATACAGCAAGTATCATTTTCGTCTTCCCACACTCCACCCACACTTACTGGAAACGATTTCGTGTTCCTTAGATGATCCAAACAAAGTGAGTGCTATGCTTTATTTGAATGATCTGAACATGTCCATAATATAGTAAACATTCCCTTATTCAGGCTGTAAATAATAAAAGTACAGATTGAAACTTGGAAATTGAGGTTATTAGGAAGAAATGCTTTGTAGTGAAAGTGTCTATCTTGCATCTGTTCTTTTAAATTTTAAAACGAATTGACATTAGACTGCATTAGAGGAGAATGGAAAAAAACATATTGTTTTCTTGGCTAACAGCAGCGGTTAAAGCTAAAGTGGGTTTAGTTTTTGTCCATTGTACAATTTTGAGGGTAGGAAGAGGCACAAAGAGGTCTGAACATTTTTCAGCTGCATACTGATAGGATTTATCAAAGGGCAGTGTTAAGAGTGAAATTTGGAGAATTTAGCCAATACCTTGCTATAAATGTGTGATATAATATGATTGAGCTCATATTGGTTCCTGATAAACTTCTGGATGCAATTTAGTGTGCTTGTTTTTATGCATAAAGCCATTTGTGGCTTGGTGCTAATTGATTCCAGGACTGCAAATATCAGCTAAAATTGACCTTACTAATAAAGTGATCTCAGGAAAAACAAGTACTTGTTCCCCACTTCGGTGAAATTAATTGGGGAGAGAGGAGGTGGAGCTAGAAGGCAGTTGTAGTTTTCACGGGCAGTGCCTGTTCTTCAGAATAGCCTTCTGGCAGAAATCAGAAATTTTTGAAATGTTATTGTCGTGATTGGTTGAGGGGTCTTTTTATTTGTTTATATTTTAATTATATGTATTGGGGATATTTGCACTGAAATATAAATTAATTGATTATCAAACACTTAATATCATTAGGGATATTCAGGATATGTCGGAATATGTCAAGCTTATTCTAATGGTAAATTGCTAAAGTTGCATCTTGTCCACTAGTTGCTTGTTGAGTTATCGATTGATTGAATTGTTTTTTTCTTCCTTTTTAAAAAAATCTCTCATTATATACAGAACCAAAATAAGATAGCTGTCTTACTGTGCAAATAATTTGATATTTTACCAATTATCTATAATGGAATGAGAGAATGATTGTGGAAGATAGAGGGGGAGTCACAACTGACTAATGGGCAGAGAAAGAAACTTGGAAAGGATCTGCCCTAACTAATCTGTTTTACTAATCTGTAAAAAGAAACAGCAGGACATTTGTACTTTCAGATTTGCAAGATTATGTTAATGTAGCCTTGTAATAAAGTAGAATTAGCTCTTTGTATAGTGTTTCCCCGTCTGGTCTACCTGGGAGACTTATTTAAGAATTACAAGTTTAATCGACTGATAGGTTTTGACACATAATGATTTAATCATTGATAAAACCTTCATTATGGTCACTGATCAAAATTCTGTGACTTAACAAATAATTTTAAAAATTAGACAGTTTCTTTTTATAAATAAAATCAAGACAACAAATTATAACTGGGTCATTGAGGTAGTCATGTGTGCCTAGTTTTACAGACTTTATAACATAATTTAGACATATTGAAGGAAACAGATTTTCACTGGTCTGATAAAAAAAATAACTAAGCATAAATCAGAATTGAATTATTCACCAGATAAGGAGTTAGAAAATTGGGCCCTTACATTGTGATATATAGTGCAATATAATAAGAATGAGATTGTTTGGATACTTCTCCACAAGAATCTCTGATAAAAAATATTTTTATCTCTGAAATAATTTTTGTTTTTCTATCTGCTTTCAAGAACAACTGCTGAGAAGAAGCTGAAACGTCAAAATGCTAGTATTTTTCAGAAGTTTAGAGACAGTTATTTGGTTTAATTTTAAATATTTTGGCAGCCTAAAAAAAGAGACTACTCAAGATCTGTTCTTGGATAGTACTTCAAAATCTCTAGCATGTTGCTTGAATGCAGAAGTGTTTGATCATAGCCCTTTATTAGATGGATGAGAATCCATTCTTGCAAGTTTTACAGTTTTTCCATATTGATTTAGAATTGTCTGCAATGAGCAGCCTGAATGTTCTAAAAAAAACCACCCCATAATTAATCAGTGGAGAAAAAAACAATAACTAGCAAGGAATAATGTAACTGTTTTTATTGTAATTAAACTTCCCCTCCCTCCTAAATACTTTGTACCACGTTCCAGAGGGGCAAAAAAAGCTATATGGTCCCACCTAATTACCAAACAAAAGTTGGATATGCATTCTCAGTTAATTAAAGTTTTAATGCTGCAGGGACAAGTAGTGCATCTCTGATGAAATGGAAAGATTATACAGATGATATTGATTTTTGTGCATTTTGGATTACATAGTTTTGGTATGCATTGCATTTGGTACAGCTATGAAAAACCAATTCCAAATATTTAAATATTTTGGCTTGCTTTGGTGATTTAGCATTCTTGTTTGCTTTGCAAAAATTAAGCTCCTTATTTTAGTATAGGTTAATTTCAAGCGCAGATTAATAAGCGGCTGGGGCACTTAGAGCTTATTTTCACCCAAATGACGTCTGCAAATATAAGCACTACATCATAAAATACTAATTGCCTACAATAAGATTGCAATGTATTTGTTGGCTAGTTTTGGAGTATGATGCGCTTTAAATTATTTTGGCTACAACAGGGTTGATGTTTAAATTGAAGAGGAAAGGAGCCAAAATGCATCCTTGTCTACAGTGCTAAATTTTAATAACACAGTCTTTGCATTATGCTGGATCTTGTTCTATGATTTACAACAAACATTAGTTGAAATCTGTAAACTTAGATCCTACACACACACACACACACACACACACACACACACACACACACACACACACCAGTTTGCTCTGTCCTGTTCCAGTGAAAAGGACCTGTTTCTATCTAAGAGCAATTTACCTGCTTTCCTGGAATAGCCTCTCAAACCTGGTAATGTAATTCATAAAAACAGAGTCTTTGGCCTGGTATTCTTTCCTGAGGTATTCCATGAGAGGACTGCCAAAGTTTTAGGAAAAACAAAACCAAAAATTATTCAGAATTTCCAGTGGACAGCATTGACAAAGAAAATAGTTCCTGGATCACCAGTAGCATGAGAGAATACTCATTCCTTGTTGTTAGGATCATCCGGGGCAAAGGTGGGCAACTATGGCCCTTTTATGACTTGTGGACTTCAATTCCCAGAATTTCTGAGCTAACAGTTGCCCACCCCGATCTGGGGGAGGGGATAATAAGTCAAGAGGGGGCCCTTCAAAGAAAGGGCATTGGCTTACCTGAACGCCCGTTCTGAGGGTCGAGGGGCCAGTGGTCATGAGTGAGTGGGTTAACTGCTCTGATCTAGCAGGATCGAGTCTGACAGTTGAGAAGCTCCTCCTCCTGTTGCTGCTTCCCAGCTTTCGGACGAGGTATGATATGACAGACGACGCACCCGCTGATCTAGAAAGAAGGAGAGGAGAAACCGGCAAAAACGGACCGGCGGAAAGAAGGGCGGGGATGACCACTGGCCCCTCGACCCTCAGAACGGGCGTTCAGGTAAGCCAACACCCTTTCTAAGTGAGCGAGGGGCCAATGGTCATGAGTGGGACATGCCAAAGCCCATGGCCTAGAGGGAGGGACCCACCCGGGATGTGGAAGCCTGATCTGCACACACTTGTTGAAGTACCCGGCAGCCAAAGGCTGCCTCCGCTGAAGCAAAGCTATCGATCTTATAATGGCGGATAAATGGGGAAGGAGATGTCCAGGTGGCTGCTTGGCAGACGTCCAGAAGGGAGGCCTGCATGGCCCAGACCGCTGAAGTGGAAGCACTCTGGGTAGAGTGGGCCATCAGACGCCTAGGGATTGGAAGTGACTGGGCCTCATAGGCCGAGGCGATAGACGCCCGGATCCAACGACCCACTGTAGACAATGAAACCTTGAGCCCCAACGTGGAAGACTGAAAGGAAACGAAAAGGGCTTCCGACCTACGGAAAGAGGAGGTCCGCCGCAGATAAATACGCAGGGCCCTGCGGACACCTAAGGAGTGCCAGATTCGCTCCCGAGGATGGGAGGGATGGGGACAAAAATTTGGAAGCACGAGCTCCTGGGCTCGGTGAAACGGTGTATTCACTTTGGGAATGAAGGTGGGGTCCAAGCATAGGACCACCCTGTCTAGGTGGAATACGCAGAGGTCGGCCCTGATGGAAAGGGCCGCCAACTCCAAAATCCTGCGGGTGGAGGTGATGGCAATCAAAAAGGAGACCTTATAGGAGAGATACCGTAAGCCCACCGTATGGAGAGGTTCGAAGGGAGCCCGTGTAAGGGCCGATAGAACCTTCGGTAAGTCCCAGGAGGGGAACCTGTGGACCGGGGAAGGACGGAGATTCGTCGCGAAGAATCGAAGGAGGGGGCGGTCGGCCAGGGAACCCCGAGAGCCCCAACAGAGAATGGTAGAGAGGGCGGCCACTTGCTTGCGTAAAGTGTTGGGAGCTAGTCCCGCGTCCAACCCATTTTGGAGGAAAATCAGTACCTGTTCGGTGGAGGCCAGAGTAGGCTCCTGGCCCCATGACTCATACCAAGTCGCAAAGGAACGCCACGTGGCACCATAAATCCGGATCGTGGCCGGCCGGCGTGCAGCGAGGATGGTATCAACAAACCGAGCCATGGAGTCTGGCATCTGTGGTTAGGACTAGGAGGTTGGATTCCCTGAAGTCCCGCCCTTTGAGAAGGGCTGGGGACGACCACCAGTGAAGAGACTGGTGGACGAGGGGGGGGAAGGAGAACCATCCGGCTGAAGGCCGATAAGCGGCACTTCTGATGCAGGAGAAGAAACCACTGCAGAGCCCTGCAGTGGAGACGGGCCCATGGCACAATGCCGATGCATGATACCATCTTTCCCAGGAGTTGGGAAAGCATCGCCAGGGAGACGGGTCTCTCTGGAACAACAGACTTGACCAGAGACCGCAGGCTGGCCAGACGCTCCTGGGAGAAATAGACCCTGCTCTCGACCGTATCGATAATTGCCCCGAGATGTTGGCTGCGGGTCGATGGTACCAGGTGGCTCTTGGCATGGTTGATTGAGAAGCCATGAGCTGTCAGAACCCGGAGGATGGTGTCCAGGTCCTGGTGCGCAAGGGCCTCCAAGCTCGACTGGATGAGAAGGTCGTCCAGATAAAACGATGCGGACCGGTCGGGTTCGGAGGTGAGCCCGCAAGGGCGGCCATCAATTTCCTTGGGGGCCGAGGAAAGACCGAATGGGAGTGCGCAATACTGGTAATGGTGACCCGCATGACAAAACCGGAGGAATTTGATGTAAGCTGGATGAATGGGGATATGCAGGTAAGCCTCCGTCAAGTCAATTGATGAGAGGAGGTCCCCAACCCTTATACCCTCCAGGATAGATTGGAGGGACTGCATCTTGAACCGCCGGTAAACAACCCAGCGGTTCAAGGACTTGAGGTCCAGAATGGCTCTCCAGCCCCCCGAGGATTTCTGAACGACGAACAGGCGGGAATAAAAGCCTTGTCCGTGCTGCTCCTGTGGTACCGGTTCGATGGCCCGAATTTCCAAAAGATGTTGTATGGCTGCTACCAGCAGGAGCCGTTTCGACTGATCCCGAGAAAGGGGGCATCGGAGAAACCTGTCGGGAGGAGTGGAGAGGAATTCTAGGGAGAGGCCCCACCTGACCGTCTCCCGGACCCAAGCGTCCATTGTTATCGCCTCCCATTGGCCGGCAAAGAGAGCCAGGCGGCCCCCAATGGGAGGGATGGACATACAGTCAGCGTGACCTGCGGAAGGGGCGTCCGCGGCCACCTCAGAATGGGCGCTTGAAGTTCCCTCTCTGGGATTGGGAGCCCTGACGGTCTGGGAGTTGGGAACGGTGCGGGAAGGCCCTGGGGGGGGGGGCCGAGCCCCTGAGTAGGATGAATCAAAGGGATGAAAGGAACGAAAAGGAGCAGCGGCAGGGCGCTGCTCTGACCTGCGGGAGACATTAGGCAAGATACACCTCTTGTCCTTTGATTCTATCAATAAAGGTTTAAGAGGGGCTCCAAACAGAGAAGAACCATCAAAGGGGGAAGTGGCAAGGCGCCACTTTGATTTGGCATCTGCCTGCCAATTGCGGAGCCAAAGTAAGCGGCGAGAGGTCACAGATGACCCAATCACCTTTGCAGCAAAACAGGAACAATTTAAAGTGGTGTCAGCGGAAAACTCCAACGCTGCCAGGATTTTGTTAAGGTCCTGATGGGACCTGGAATCCGTCAAGGGGAGCCTGTCTTGCAATTGGTGGAGACATAAAATAGACGCCCTATTAAAAAAAGAAGAAGCCATGGCTGACCTAGCTGCCCAGGCTGAGGCATGATGGGTCTTCACCAGGGACTGTTCGAGGCGCTTGTCCTCCGGCCGGAGGTTGTCCTCAGGTGGGCCAGCCAAATTGGTGGAAGCGGACAGGGCTGCCACCGGAGGGTCAACAGAGGGAACCTGGAGTAGAGAGGCAATTTCCGGGGCAAGATTATAAAGACGCCTGTCCAGCTGATTGGGGTTAGGCCCTGAAGCAGGAGCTGTCCATTGCTTTTTGAGGACATCCTTAAAAAGTTTGGGTCCAGGGATCTCTTCAGATTCGACAACAGCCTCCTCAAAGAGAGGCACAGCAGGGGTTGAACCGTCCCCTTGAGAGGAGGGGGGTTGTGAGGAACCCAAATGGGTAGTGATCTTAGCCTTATGCAACAGGGACCTAAACAGTTGGGGCTTGAAAAGTCCCACGAAGGACGGTTGGTCCGGTGCTAAGTCCTCATCATCCGAGAGGTCGAAGTCTCGTACCTGGGCAGAAGGTGCCGCTGTAGGGACCCCCAAAAGGGGTGGGGAGGCTGCCCTAGGAGGGGCAGGGTCAGACGGGGGACCCAAATAGAGCATCCCGAACTTCCCCTTGTAATGGGGAGACATAAGGACCCCCGTCAGGAGACAAAGGGAGAGGAGCCAGAGAGGCTTCTGGAACAGGCCCAGCAGCTGCAGTTGGAGTTGGGGGTAATTGTGAAATAGACCCCAACTGTGAAGGCTCAGAGGTGGACTGAGTCAGCAGCTCCCTAATTGAGGCCTCCCGAAGGGCCTTTTGAATGGAGCGTTCAATCGCCTGGTGTAGACGAAGCTCCTCTCTTGCTTTGGCAGCAGCAGCTTCCTCCCCCTTGGAGGAGTGAGCCTTCCGAGACCTTTTAGCTGGGGCAGAAATGGAAGGGCCCGGTAAGGAATCCTCCAGAGAAGAACGCTTGGGAGCCTTAGATTGACGAGTGGCCATTTTGAATCCTACTGTGGTGATGCAGGCCTCTAAGGGCCACGAGGCACTACAAAATGGCGGCCGCTGATTGATCTCCAAAAGGAAGATAAGGGAGCAAATGGCGAGTGTGACTGTCCTGCAACCCCCCCCCCTAGTCACACCAAATTGTTACCAGCCTGGGAGGTTGTCCTCGTTGCCGCTCCGCTCTCCAAGCGATGAAACCGGTGGGCATATGGGGAAAAACCCCAGGAGACGCCGCAGGTGCAGAGCGCGCTAAAGGGAACAAGCGCCACCAAAAATCAGCCCTCGGTGAAGTCGGCAGCCACCCGACTCGCCGGAATCAAGCTGCAGCCTTGTTCGAGGTGCCTGAGTCAAACGTGCCTTTAAGCGTTCTCTCTGGCTGTCAGAAAAAAATGAGTGTCAGCTGAGAGCTGCAGCCGCCCGAAGCGCCGATTTCAAAGCGCCGGGCAATTAACGAGAGGAGCCTACTACCTGAAGAACAGGGAGGCTCCTGCAGCGGGTTTGGGCGTGAACCCTTCACACTGCTGAGGGGAGAGGCTCAACCGTAGGGAGCCTCAATCCCACCCCACCGCAAGCGGTCTACCGCGGTATCGGGCCGAAGCCCTTTACGCTGGCAGCACCAAGCAGGAGAAAGGCTGTTTAAGGAGAAAAAACCTTAAGGAATTGGTAAAATTGACTCAAATGTAGAAAGGTAGCAGGGTGCGTCTGATCCAGTTCAGATCGAGTCAGAAAGCTGGGAAGCAGCAACAGGAGGAGGAGCTTCTCAACTGTCAGACTCGATCCTGCTAGATCAGAGCAGTTAACCCACTCACTCATGACCACTGGCCCCTCGCTCACTTAGAAGAGCATTGAGTTCCATAGGTAGGCTTTTGTCTAGGTATCTTTGCTAAATGATGAAATAATTATTGCACCCCTATATTACCTTGGTCTTTAGTCTTCATTTAATTCTTGCATTGGTTCATGGCTGGGATGGAGTAACTTAATTGTGCAAGGTAGTGATGTGACTGTGTTATAGTTGATTTTAAGTGAATTATTACACAATTGATGAAGATTCCCTTTTCATCACAGAATAGCATATGTATTTTTAAAAGTCTTTGTAAATTAGCTGATGACGCAGAATGCAACTTTTGTTTAAAAATCCTTATTAGAAAGGTTACTACTACTTTCTTTAATAATTGTTTGGCATTACAAAATAAGCCATATTAGCAAAGCACATTACTTATGTGGATGGACATATTTATATTATTGCATAATGAATCTAATAGGAATTGCATTTTTTCTATATGGACATTTCATTTTAACATTATAAAAAGTACTTCAAATCTCCTAGGAACACAATATGCTTGTTAAATAGCTGCTCTTTGTTTGCCAGCCTGAAAGAAGATATACAGATAGTCCTTGACGTACAAACATTCATTTAGTGACTGTTTAAAATTACAGTGACTCTGAAAAAGTGACATTTTACACTTACAACCATTGCAGCGTCCCCATGGGTCATGTGATCAGAATTTGGATACTTGCTAACTGGCCTGTAGTTATCATGGTTGCAATGTCCCAGGGTCAGGTGATCACCTTTTGGGACCTTCTGACATGCAAAGTCAATACGGATGTCAGATGCACTTAACAACCGTGTTACTAATTTAACTGAAGTGATTCACTGAACCTCTGTGGCAAGAAAGGTCGTAAAATGGGGCAAAATTCATTTATTAACTGTTTTGCTTAGCAATGGAAATTTTGGGCTCAATTTGTGGTTGTAAGTCGAGGACTACCTGTAAGTTACCTGTGACCCTGTAAGAAGTCACAGCATACTAGTGAGTAAACGTCTTAAAGCAGATGCAACTTTGTTGAAATTAGTGCACAATTCACTCCGCTACAGCCATCTTAATAGGTTCTTGCTTTTTAAGAGACCCTTGCCTTTATCTGTTTAGAGAATACCAAATAAGATATAACTCTTGCTTAATCTCCTAAATGTCATAGTTAAATAGCAATTCAATGACATTCTTACCCCAGAGTTCCTAAAAATCAAGCATTGTTTCTTCACTGCCTGTGGTGCACAGTGGTTAGAATACAGTATTGCAGGCTAACTCACTGCTCACTCCAGGATTTCAATTCTCGTTGGCTCAAGGTTGATTCAACTTTCCATCCTTCTGTGGTTGGTAAAATGAGGATCCAGATTTTGGGGGGCAATATGCTGACTCTGTAAAATGTATACAGTGCTGTAAAGCACTGTGAAGCGGGATATAAGTCTAAGTGCTTTTGTTATTGCTATCTGCTAATGAAACTTACAAATCTGGAAACAACACTGAAAACTGGAATAATTTTAAGTTTTTAGAAAAATAGTGGAAAAACTCAGTTGCTTGAAATAACAGGCTTATGCAAAAACTTGAAATATATAAAAAACATAATAAAATTCTGTAATTTGAAACAGACTGTTGGTCTGCTGTCAAATCCTCAGATTACATGAAATTTAATGTTGCAAGCAATTCTCTCCAAACCATGTTAAAACAAATTCATGATTTTAATTCACAAATCTGGGGCACTTTAATTTTTCATTTAGTCCCATTTTAGTGATTGTAGTCTGTAGAAAAAATTCTGTTATAAAATATTTAAGGATACAGCTTCATTACATTTAAGTAGTTGAATGGAAAAGTATCACCCCTGAAGTGAAGGAAGTTATATTCATGAAGAACCTATTGCATTCCTGAAAAAAAGGGTTGCTGCCTTGGAAGCTTTATTGGCTAAAGAACAGAATTATTTAAAAATAACACTTCTTAATTACATAAATAAACAACTTCTGCATAACAGGCAAGGATATTAATACATCATTTTAATATTAGAAACATGAATATCTCTACACTAGAGATAACAATTAATAGAAGAGTAGACAGCCTTGTGTGAGATAATCACCTTTTCAGAATGGTAGATAATTTAGGAAATTAGACAACATATTGTTGGTACTCTCAGTATTTATCAATATCATGCACTTTCATATTACTTATTTCTCTAGAAACTGGGAGAAGGGTTATTAGTTCATACTTGGCCACTGCATTTGTCACATTACTACATGGGTATTTTTGTAAATTAGATCCTAAGGCCGTGAATGTGAACCTATGGCACGCATGCCACAGCTGGAACGCAGAGGCCTCTTTGCGGGCACGTGAGCCCAGCTCAGCTCCACTGCGCATGCGTGCAAATATATTTAAACAAGGAAAAGGAGGACAAGGAAGTGGTAGTAGTAAAGTTTGAATATCTAGAGAAGCAGTTGGATAGAGGCAAAACAGAGCTGGATGTCATCAGTATATGGTTAATACTGAAATTCTTGGGGAATCATGAAATTGCCTACAGATAAGATATATGTATAGAAAAAGGAAAGGACAAGTGATTAAATATAGGAGAACAAAGAGGCATAGTGATTTAAAAAAACTTGGAAAAGAGATAGTTAAGCCAGATTCACATAAGAAATCAAGGAAATAAAGTAAGAAAAATATTAGCCATAAAAGGGAGTAGTAGATGAATTAATTATTCCTAAAGCTACTTTGTTCACCTGTGGAAACATCAAGCAAACAAAATAAAAGGGTGGGAAATAGACAGGCAAAATTGGGAGCTGGCAGAATTTGGAAAGAAGTCAGACACCACTATCAACAGGCTGTTGAATGGGAGAATAAGGGACACTAAAGAGAATAATGTGGTTAGGGGGACAAAGTTATGAATCAGTGAAGGCAAATAACAAAGAAAAAGCAGCAAATCTGAAGGGAAGTAGTATGCATGGAACAAAATAGATACAGTTAAAGTTCAATCTCATTTGTAGATTCTCCAGAATCATTGACAATTAATAAACGTTTTCATATGGAAAATGGAAAAGCACATCCAAGCAATCTTGTTATACTATAAAGTATATTATTTAGAATAGTTATATAAATTAATAAAGCCTGGTGGATTTGTTTTCCATTTTCTCTCCTTATTTTTTTTTTAAACATATTTTGGTGTTTGTCATCTGCTTTGTTACTGTGCAGATGGAAGAGATATTTGTAGCTTTGAAAATATGAGGATATAATTGGGAGAGAAAGTTGCATATTCAATGTGTGTTTTATAAGAGTTAAATCTAGTAGCATTTGGTTTGTTACATATTGATTTCTTAATAATAAATGATTTATAAGACACAACTAATTTTATTTAGATGTTTCTAATTTATATTACAATAATATGTACACAAAATAAAAAGCACTCAAGGTTTTTATGTTTATGCTTATTTCCTTATTTAGACATTGCAAATGGCTCTAGTGCAGGAGGATACCGTCCCCCTCCCAGAACAAAAGAAATAATAATTAATGGTCAGGCAGTGAAATTAAAATACTGTTTCACCTGCAAGATTTTCCGTCCACCCCGTGCCTCACATTGCAGCCTTTGTGATAACTGTGTAGGTGAGTAAAAAAAAAAGAGCATACTAGTCTAGATAGTTGTGCCAGAGAATTGATGTATTACTAGTCATTATATTCATTTGGTATTTCTCATTATTAAAGTACTTTGCTGTTTTGTCAAACTGGTACAACCGAAGGCAAATTGTCAGTGTTTACACTTCTCTGTTTATACATACCAGATTCGAATATGTAATTTCAGGTTTGCTATTTGATCACCTCAAGCTTCCTTTCAGCTTGAAATGCAACTGCTGGTCTTCGGGTTGATTTTAGAGTAAAATGTCATATCCAAACTTAATGTTTAAGAAATCTGTTAATAAGCTGAGACATACATTTTGCTAAAGATAATACACATCCCAATAAAACAACATTTGCTTCAGTACACAAAGTAACAGAAAAGGCATAATACTTAATTTTATAACCCAAAACATGATTATTTTTTTTTTACATTATAATGGTTTTGGGCTTCTATGATTAAAAAGGGTATACACGCTTTTGGGTAAAAAAATGCAAAAAAAAAAAAAAGATCCCTTGGTTGACTCCAGATTACTTCATGGACATACCTATGTCATTTTCCATCGCAACTATACTGAAGTAGTTTATCAGTGCCTTCTTCTGGGACTGTTCGTTTAAATCCCCAGTCTACCTGACAACCCTGAGTACTTGTTCATTCAGATATTAAGCAGACCTGATTCTTGTTTAGCTTCCAGACCAGGGGTTAAATGCTACTGGTTTGCACCGGTTTGTGAGTAATAATAAAAGCTACCGGTTTGGGTGAACTGATAGTAAAAAAGAGCTACCGGTTCGTCCAAAATGATATTTCCGATGATCAGCTATGCCGTACGATTTATATTCACTAGAAAGCAGGATTTCCTGCTTTCTAGCTAATCTAAATTGTGCAGCATAGCTGTTCTCCCCCTCTCACTGTTCTACTTACCTTCAAATGGCTTCTTTTTCCACTCAAAGTGTGCATTTGGTGAACACGGCACACACACGCAGCATGCATTTATCGCGCATGTGCAGGCAGCAAACGTGGCAACCCGCAGAGTATTTCACCACTGTTCCAGACCTGAGCAAATTTGGCCAGGTGATGCTACCTCCTATTGGTATGGCTTCAGGCCCCTGAATGAACTTTAATTTGTGAACAATTGTATGTAGAAGTTTATATGGGTGGCAAAAATCTAAATCCAGAATAATCAAGGTGAGAATTAATTGCTATTGTGTTTAATGCAAGGCGGGCATCCACATGCTTTCCCTTAGTGCTAGCCAGAAAGGCTAGTGATAAGGGATTATTGCAACTTGGAAGGCACCAAATTATCTGTTTCTGATCAAGTTACTGAGTTTAATTTATACTTCTAGATTTTCTGTGTTTTAGTAATAAATTGAAAAAAATGTAAACACAGCTGACATTATACAGATTAGCTATGTAGAGAAACATATAAATGAAGAACAACCAATGGATGCAGTCATACCTTGAAATCATAAGGCTTCAGAAAAAACTACAAGAAGGCATACTGCCAATGGGCACAAATGTGAATGATCTTCATTGAATTAGCCAGGTTTTTGGTATTCCACACAAAAGCCCTTGTGTTTTCTGTGGCAGATTATTTTCTAACAATGGTTTTAAAGAATACTGTTAGAATATTTGTAAACAAAAGCCAGTTCTGTTCATCTAATCAGTCAGTTAGGAGATAGCCTAACTCTACCTTCTAGACAGAGTTTTCAGAAAAGGGCTGTTTGTTCATTAAATTTACAGTATATAGCCACCCAGGAGATCCCCAGGCCTAATAAAAGGTCTTTCCATCTTGGCTTGGGGGCCAATCTCATTTTGGGAGGTGGGATAGTAACGATGTTCCAAAGGGCAAATGCAAAAACTGTTCTCCTGGACCTGCCAAAAGAACACCTTCACCCTTTCCAATCTTTAACTACCTACCTAAAAGTATTCTGCTTGGGACAAGTAGTAAATGGAATAATATAAAGAGAAATAAGGGGAAATTATGAATAACAAAAGAAGACCATCACAAAATAGCTGTGAAGAAAGTTTATATATAAATGTTGTATGTTTTGTATTGTCATATTATGTTATAATAATAAATAAAAAAAATTAATATAAAAGTATTCTGCTTTAACTAATATGATAGCTGCAGAATCAGCTCAAGATGTTTCATTATTAAAAATGTCTACATTGCAAGAGCTAAGAAACATGTTCCTTAGCAATAGTATAGGATATTTGGAGCAAAGCTGCTGAATTTAAGTAGTTGGCTAACATCTTAATGAAAATTTATCATTTTAATAAAGTTTAATTTGCTTGCTTAAAATATTTATAGAAACTTACCCCAAATATTCAGTGTATGCTTTAGGACAGGAGTGTCAAACTCAAGGCTTGCGGGCTGGATTGGCCCGCGGGGCCAACCTGGAAATATCAAAGGAATAGCCTGCAGTGCCTCTGCCTGCCTCCTCGGCCTCCAGCAGCACTCTGCCGGCCAAAAACGGGCTGTGTGGAAAAACGGGCCATTTTTGGCCGGCAGATTGCTGCAGGTGTCAGGGTTCCAAGTAACATCCCCAACAAAAGAAGACTCCAAGCCCAGCAGTTCGTCAAAGTTCCATTCTATTAGAGATGTCATATTGGCACATCTGAGAAAATGCAATCCAGGATTGGATTGGACTAGATTACAATTATGTGGCCTCAAGTAAGTGCCTGATCTGGATAGAAAACAAGCAACATCCTATGTTAATACTACAGTTTAATGCCAGATTTTACATACTGTAGATCCATTTACTCTACAATCTATAATTGGCAGCTGTTTCTATTTTCTATCCTGGAAATTTACCTCTGCTGTTATGTCTTGCTGTTAGATTAGTTGAATAATAAAAATACAATAGTATAAATAGCTTTTGTGCCTGGAAAAGCATTTTACTATTAAACAACAGGGTATAAATTTAGAAATAAAAGGTTTAGTGGAGTATGAAGAATAAGTAATAAATGTTTGCCAGTAATATCTGGTAGAAGAGATAGGAAAATGGTTATAGTAAAGAACTGTGGAAAGAAAGAAGGGAAGGGGAAAAATGCATCTTGAGCCTGTGTCAAATGCCCACCATGGCCATGTCCACCCTTGGCCTCACACACACACACACACACACACCGCCCTCAGAGGTCAAACACAACCCTGATGTGGCCCTCAGTGAAATTGAGTTTGACACCCCTGCTTTAAGAGGAAAATAATAAAACAAATGACAAAAATAGTTATTGGAAACAGATGATTTACTCAACCAAACAAATGCTTGTTGAAATCTGAAAGTGAACTAAAAATTCTGCTGCCCATCAAAGATAGTCAGAAACTTGTTTCAGAACTTATAGAGTAAACATATTTAATTCAGCTAAGCAAAAGGGAATTTGTAAATTCAAAAAATGAACATTGTTGGTATATACACCCAGGGACTAAGTAAGAGAAAGACCTGCTTAATATTACATAAAACAATTAAAACAAAAAGTGAAGTATATGGATTGGTTTGAGAAGGCTTGCACAGGAGTGAAGTATTGTTTAAGACTACTTTATAGAACTATAACTATGACATAAACATAATATGTAACAAATCACATGTTAATGAGAACTTAAGCCAATTTTTTTCCTAATTGAATTCTTTTTTTCTTCTACATTTTTTTTCAGAACGGTTTGATCATCATTGTCCCTGGGTAGGCAACTGTGTGGGGAAAAGAAACTACAGATTTTTTTATATGTTTATTTTATCTCTGTCATTTCTGACAGTTTTTATATTTGCATTCGTTATTACTCACATCATCCATCGTAAGTATGCTAGTAAAATCAGATTATGTATGTAGTCATTTCTTTGAGAATTAAACTTTAACTTTAATCTTGATCATTTAGGATATCTGTATCCTTATAGAACCTTTCCCCCCCCCCAACCCAAAATGGTATTTCTTGTTTGGCTTTCAACATAATTTCCAGCTGTAAAAGTTTCTTGTTAATTCAGATCCTTGCCAACTGTTTTTGTTTTAATTTCTTAATCATGTGTAGCCTTTTTAAGTTAGGTTATATAGAAGAATAATTAGCTATTATTGTCAGTTTTTCTGCAGGCTCTTTTCACTGAGTGGTAGACTTTCAGTAGAAATCAAGGTCCCTTACACCTCAGTGGAACAATCTTAAAGATCTTAACAAATTCTAGTTCAGGTACATAGTTAATCAAATAAGCAGTCAGTATGGTGTAGTGCTTTGAGTTCTGGACTGAAAGAGAAGAGATCATCTTCAGGTTACCACTTGATGATGGAACGTTATTGGGTGATCCTTTACTAAATATTATCATTCAGCCCAATCTATGTCACAAACCTGTTGTGAAGACAAAATAGGGGCTGTAAAGCTAAATAACACATACATACTAACCTATATAAAAATCATATTATATACTTATCTTAGTAAAGGTGGAATCAGCTAGAGTTTTGTTTCATTTTAGCCCAATGGCAGATGTGGTTAGTTTGTTCAGTAGCATGAACTGATTTGATATTCTATTTTGGGAGCTGCCACCATGGATGGAAAAAGAGATAAAAGGCTGAATCCAGCCTCTCATTTCCCAAAATGCTATTGTGGCCAGTTCTTCAAAGGGCCCTTCACTCAAGAATTCCATAGAATGGCCAAGAGCCTTTTTTTTATTTCAGCTAAATATGAATCTAACAAATAATGCACTTGGGGCTTTGAATTCATTAAGCTGAAATTTACTGCTGGCTGCTCATATCTCCTAGTAGTATCTCCAAAGGAATTTGTAAAAAGCTTGGAATTTGGGTCAAACTGTAGTTAAAGATCTCCTGATCCAGCCAAAACATTTTTGTGTGCGTGAGAGAGAAAATAAATCACTAAGCACATTTTTTATGGAGAAAACTGAGCTTGAAATATTTTGTTTCCATATTAGGATAGTAAAAAGAAGGAAATCATGAATCTTATTTATATGTAACTAATGCCTGCAGACATTAATCTGGTGTTACTGAGAAACTATCCTGCATATGCAATTCTGATTTTACTTTCCCTATTTTTTATTGAATAGTTTCATCAACATTTTAAGGCTGGTTTAAATAAATTATGTTTGTGATTATTTGAAAATACAATTGTATGTTGAGTTTTCAGATACTTTCACCTATGTTTCATTGTATTTGACATGTATTATCTTTACAGGAACTCAGAAAACAGGATTTTTAACTGCACTTAAAGACAGTCCTGCAAGATATCCTTTCACTGAAATACATTTACCTCTGTTGGAATAATTTTTAAAGAACTAATATTTAGATATATTTCGGTTTACTTTCTGCTGGCAGATTATGGATTTTTTAAATTAATGGATATGAAATCATTAAATTAAAACATATGTACCTCACTTCTGTGAGTTTATATGTAAAAATATATGACAGCTTTACATGTAATATATAGCTGATTTTCCCATCAAGTTGCTCTTTAAAGCAATGGCATCTCAATTCCCCACATCCCCAACCAACATGACCAATCTCTGCTGGCTCAGAATTATGGGAGCAGAAGTCCAAGCACATCAGGAAGGCCCCAGATTGAGAAAAGCTGGCCTATAAATCTTAATGGCCAGAATATTTTTGTAGCACAGTTGTAAACATTTTTGATGAGATAGTGAAATGAGTTTGCAGTTTCAGACTTATTCCTTAGCTTATATAGGAATATTTATTTATTTATTTATTTATTTATTTATTTATTTATTACATGTATTTATATGCCGCCATTCTCCCGAAGGACTCAGGGCGGCGAACACAAGTTAAGAAACAAGTACAATAAAATCCCATTTTAAACCAAATAACTAATTAATAGTAAATAATAAAGCCCGGAATCAGAGTCAGCCTATTTGTTTGAATAGCCAAGTCTATTCAATATGATAGATCACACACACAAAAATGGTTCTTTGTAAAATAAAAATTCCTCACATAATGTGCATTAGGTGCTAAAAGTATCCAAAAGAAAACCTGCTATAATATACTTAACAGGCATTCTCAGAGAATTAGCAGAAAACCAGGATCGTAGTCATGCAATACTTTTTTATTGGTTTACATGACACTTGCTTTTCCCTCTACCTCAGTAGGTTCTCATGGGGCTGATTCTGCTATTGTGTTGGAGTGATGACTAAAAAATGTGTATCATTCATGGGTTTTCAATATGACCCCTTAAACCCTGTAAATTCAGAAGAAGGCTCATAGGTATACACACTGCTTTCTTATAATGTATACATTTTAAGCAATTGCATACATTTAGAAATGTTAGGATAACATCTCCACACAATAGCGAGCATTGAGTGCTACAAATTTTAATGGAAATTATGAGGTAGCAAATAAAAGGTTTTCAGCCATAAAATGGCTAAACATTACTTAATTAAGCACAAATACTGAAATATAAACACCTAATAGCTTCTGTTCAAACACTGTTTGTAAATAATGTAGTAGCCTCCAATTAAAAGAATCACAGTTCTTTCTAATTATGCTTTTCCATTCCCTGCAAATGAAAGAGCTTTTTATATATTCTGAACAAAAGGATTATTGATGCCAAATTTGTTGATTACTTTACAGGAACAATTAGTGATTCATTCATTATCATTTGCATTTAGGGGCTAGCAATGGTGGGGGGGGAGAGAAAGGAAGAGGGAAGGAGGAAGGAAAGAAACTGGTAAAAGAAAATCCTTCCAATGTGTTGCATTATGTAATTTAGTAATTTCCTTATCACTATTTATTCTTTCTCTCTACTGTCTTTTTCTCTGTTTTTAAGTATATATAATTCCCTCACTAATAATAGGGATTTTTTTTTTCACCATATAGTTCATCCATTCCATGTGTAAACAAAAGATATACATAGTAATAGAAGTAATCCTTGATTTCTATCACTTGTTTTCCTCATTTTTCATAGTAATTTTGGAGAAACTTTGATCTTAAAAGATAATGGGGGGGGGGATTTCATTTTAAACATACCGGTAATTTGTAGGATTGAGCCATATGTTTTCAAATGATTAATGCTCAGGATAGAAACTAAAATACATTTTTGAAGTTTAATAAACTTACCAGAATTCACACACAGTTTTGAAAGGTTATTTGCATATTTCATCAAGTTTATTGCAACAGAATAATAATTGAGGAAAGAACAGTACTCCATGCTCAATAAAAACAGAAGAATTGTATTAGAAATGTTGAAGATACAATGGATTTGAGGTCTTCAAAGAGAGCTAAAGTAAGAATAATAGTAATAGTATCATCTAGTCTTTAGGAACATATATGGGCTTATGGTTCTACTTCTTTTAGGCTCCTGAGAATATTTATAGATTGTTTGCTTCTCTTGTTTTATGATAGCTTGCTCCTTATTTATTGCTTGTGTCACCAAAGATGTTTTGCATTATAATCTTAATCCCATTCAGTCAGGGGTGAAATGCTCCCGGTTCGGACCGGATCGCCCGATCTGGTAGCGATGGCGGCAGGTGGTTCGGAGAACCGGTAGCAAAAATCCCTGCAGCGCCCCCCCCCCATGTCAAGCTGAGCCACACGATCATCAGAGGCTTTTTTTTTTTAACTTTTAAAAGCATTTTTTCTACAACTTCTTCCTCCGAAAAATGCTTTTAAAAGTAAAAAAAAAAACCTGATGATCGTGCGGCTTAGCTGGGATCATCAGAGGCTTTTCAACGCATTTTTTTCTGCAACCTCTTCCGGGGAAGAGGTGGTTAAAAAAATGCTTTGAAAAGGCTCTGCCGATCAGACAACACAGTTGGGATCATCAGAGCCTTTTCAAAGCATTTTTAAACCACCTCTTCCCCGGAAGAGGTTGAAAAAAAAAATGCTTTAAAAGTCTCTCTGACGATCCCAGCTGTGTTGCCTGATCGGCAGAGCCTTTTCAAAGCATTTTTTGCATTTGCAGAAAAAATGCTTTGAAAAGTTAAAAAAAAAAAAGTTGGCCACGCCCACCCAGTCATATTACCCCACCACCACCAAGCCACGCCCACAGAACCGGTAGTAACAAATTTTACATTTCACCCCTGCATTCAGTTCTTCTTCATGCTTATTTGCAAAATATATATGTATGGAGAGTAGATGTGTTTGTATAACAAGCTTTTCGTATTCAGAATTTTGGATAGTTGTACTGTTATATGGTTTCATGCTTTCTTACATGTTATCATAGCTACATTTCTCAATAATATTTGAATATCATAACTTAATGGCGAAGATTGTTTATTTTGCCCTGGCTGCACCAATCTAACATATAATAAACATATTTCTTTAAAATTCTAGGCAAAGAGGATTTTAAAATGTACATCTCAAATAAGGTAGAAATAACATCAAATTACATCTTGTCTGTTGTAGAAAGCCATTTTTAAGTTGTAGCTCCAGTACAAAGAAGAGTTACTATTTTTCCGTGAATGACTGCCTTCAGTGATTTGCAAGAAAAAGACTTGGCCATTGTTTTACCATCTGCTGTGCCTTTTTGATTCCACATTTCAGAGATTTGTAGTTGTACTATTACTATTTAGAAAATGCCATAAAGTAAAATACTAGAAAGGAAAAAAATTCAGTAAGAAAGAAGCATATCAAAAGCTGAACCAAACCAAACCAAGCGGAAACACATCAAAGTTGCCTTTATGATATTATTTCTGCTTTTCATTCATTTGTTCCTTTTGATTGGTATATCATGTTAGTTTTATGCGGCTGAGAAGATATATTGGAAGTTAAGTCATATTAGAATAAGCTATATTTATTTTCTCCCACATACCATCTGTTTAACTTTCATAGAAGAACAAAACTGACTGAATGGTAAAGTATTGCATTAATCTAATAAGAAGACTATTTCCCTACTCGGCCCCCACAGATAATTATTTATGAACTGGAGGATCTTCCTTGACTTGACTGCCAAGAAGAATAGCAGTTATCACTGAATGAGTTCAGATGTAAATGGCAAACATCACTGGCCAAAAGTTTAGATATCTTTGAAGATTTCCTGATACTATCCTTTGCCTGATGGGTTTAACCCAGCCATAAAATCCACTTACCTTCGCTACCGGTTCGGGAATGGTAGTGCGCAGGCCTCTTCTGCGCATGCGCAGAGGGTAAAAAAGTGGGACTTAATGACGTCCTGGCGGGTGGACGGAGCCTCCCGCTGCCCGGACTACCGGTTCGTGTGAGCTGGATAGATCCGGCTGGATTTCACCACTGGTTTAATCCTTTGATAAGGCCTAAACAGGATTTCTGTCACCTCAATCCTTTCTTGTTCAGTTATCTCTTCCCATTGCTTGATCTCTACTGAACATTGGCTTTCACTTCCTTTTCCTTTACCATGGCAGCTAAGCTACCCCTTTATGTACCATTTCCTTCCTTCCTTGTTTCCCTGATTTGTTGTATTTATTAGAAGGCAAGAGATAGAGGTGTCCCCAGGATCTAATGCTTTCAGCATGACAAATGCAGCATTATGTAATTGTGTGGCAGTTTACCCACTTTAGTGCATGCCTGTAATATCATGATACACCAATCAAAGGGACAGAGCTGGCATCATGGTGGCCTGACAGTGTTTTTTTATATGCCTCCTCTTATGGATCTCTGTATTTGAAACTGTATATATATGTGTATATTTTTCTTCTAGCCAGGTTTTCCCTACGTAGCCAAGGTTTTTTTGTAGCTCCAGCTCAGTAGAATCTCATCTACTCGGTTCTGGGCTTTTTTCTTTTCTAACACCTAGCAAGCTCTCACTGCTAGGTGGGAGACCTAAATAGATCCATTTCTAGCTCGTTAGCTGTCATCAGTAGGCCACACCGATCTCCTCCCTGTAAAGGCACAGTATCAATTTTCTTACTTCTTCGTAGGGTTTATGTGTGTTTTTCTTCTAGCCAGGTTTTCCCTACGTAGCCAAGGTTTTTTTGTAGCTCCAGCTCAGTAGAATCTCATCTACTCGGTTCTGGGCTTTATTCTTTTCTAACACCTAGCAAGCTCTCACTGCTAGGTGGGAGACCTAAATAGATCCATTTCTAGCTCGTTAGCTGTCATCAGTAGGCCACACCGATCTCCTCCCTGTAAAGGCACAGTATCAATTTTCTTACTTCTTCGTAGGGTTTATGTGTGTTTTTCTTCTAGCCAGGTTTTCCCTACGTAGCCAAGGTTTTTTTGTAGCTCCAGCTCAGTAGAATCTCATCTACTCGGTTCTGGGCTTTTTTCTTTTCTAACACCTAGCAAGCTCTCACTGCTAGGTGGGAGACCTAAATAGATCCATTTCTAGCTCGTTATGTGTATATATATATATGATAGTATATACAGTATATGCATGTGTGTGCCTGCATGTTTCTGTGTTAATGAGTGGCGTGTGTGTGAAATTGGAATATGTAGGTAAAGAATTCAATTTAATTAAAGGGATTACTTTATTTTACAACCAATTAATTTTAAACAATACTATATTTTATTCTAATCCTGCCCTTTTGGCAAGTTATAATATATATCTCCAGAACTGGTTTTAAGTGAAATCCATAACTCTTTTAAGTTTACAGGATGGGAACCTGGACATTTTATAGGATTTTTAAAATGTGTATATACATGCATAGTTACTAATTTAATCAAATATTTCAGAAAAATATGGAACTTTTTAAATACAGTGTGCTAGTAAACATGGCATGTCTGGTTTTTCCAAGTGCAATAATGATCCTGAGTGATAATCTTGATTTGTAAGAAGGAATGTTCATTTAGCTATTGTTGCCAATAGCCTTTATTTACACTGACTTTTGAGTTAATACTACCTTGACATTCAATCACTGTCCTAGAAGCTGTGGTGTGTTTCTTCTCCGTTTGGTCCATTGTTGGGCTCTCAGGTTTTCATACTTATTTGATCAGCTCCAATCAAACAACCAATGAGGATGTAAGTTTCCCCTCGCTTGCTCTAATTTGTCTCCATCTAATGATTTCATGTATTCCATTTTCATTGTCAGCTTTTATCTATTTTTTAAAAGGTTACAAGGTTCATTCAAGCGTACTGTCCTATTTTTGTCTATTTAATGCATATGAC
Source organism: Pituophis catenifer annectens (assembly GCF_029215685.1). Classification (NCBI taxonomy): domain Eukaryota; kingdom Metazoa; phylum Chordata; class Lepidosauria; order Squamata; family Colubridae; genus Pituophis; species Pituophis catenifer. The sequence goes on along the minus strand of NW_027256881.1, from coordinate 78,525,803 downwards.
TGTACTTTCTGATAGCTTCTTGGCAAGAAACAAAGCATAGTTGAGACACAGTTCTACAGTAAAATCACTGAACATGACTTTATCTTAATTAAATGGAGTTTAGGCTAGGAGACCACAATGATAGCACTAATATTTAGACAGCCTTCCGCAATCTTTGTTTTCCCTGGAGGTACTCTTGAAATAATTTTCAGATCTCATGGAATTCCTGCAGAAAAAATATAAAAACTGTGAAAACTTCACAATGCATTTAACTTATAACCTAACAATCCACATTTACAACAACAAAATAACATGGTAGGCTGGTAACTAAATTGTAGCATTTAAACATTTTCACTGCAAGCTGTTTTTTTTTCCTCAGTCATAATCTCTGACAGAATTCTAATTGGAAAAAAAGATGTTTTAGAGAATGTGAGTAAGATGCTGGCCTGGCTAGAGAATATTTGCTTTCTCCAAGCTTAAGAAGATGGTCAGAAATGTCTTGGCAATATATTGAATAACTAAAAAACAATATAGTTATCGGAAAACTCTCTAATATAAGTTAGGATCTGTATGCCTGGTAAATGATAATTATGATCCCCATAATTATGTAAGAAACTTTGCAAAAGATTAGAAAATTTAATGAAATACCCATTTTCCATAGTTTGGATTGGGTTAAGATTGATTTTTTCAATCCAAGGTATTTTTTTTTCTTAGAATAAATAACACAGTATAAACTGAAGAGTGCTATTGAAATGAAGAATAATGCATCAGTATTCATTTCTTTATAGATCAAGGGATCTTGGTCAAATAAAAGAAGTAAAGAAAACTTCAATCCTTACAGCTATGGCAACATTTGTGCTAATTGTTGCTCAGCACTTTGTGGGCCCCTTTCTCCTAGGTAAGAGATTTAATTCAATTTTTCAGTATTCTTTTTCTTTTGTTGTACCTTTGTGTGTCCATTGAGTCAGGTAAATGTAACTCCCAAGAGTTACATTGCTATAGATGTGATATGACCTTTGAATCCTCTAGTGGTATGTAATTTTATGGTGTGCAACTAATAAGACACTGGGAAAATTATAGTATACCAATCTAGGCACTGATTAATTTGCTACTGCAAAAACTGAATAAAGCTTTATGGAAAAATTAATCAGCTGGGGTAGGTTTTTTTGTCTTCAACAATAATTTTTTGGTTCACTGTCCAGCTGTGAATGATTACAATTTAAAAATGCCTAGCCATAGTTTCGAAAACACAATATTCCAAGCCGAAATAGTTAATTTGATTTGGACTTCTATTTTCAAATGTATTTATCTTCAGTACATACTGATCCACTAGTTAGTCATACAGCAAACTAAATAGATAACGGAAGCTTTCTCTATTTAAACTATAGAGAAAGTTGGAATTAGTATTAATAACTTTGCAGGGACATGCAACAGATGAATAGAATGTGTTTCTATTTTGTTGACTTAGAATGGTAACTTTATGTAAATTATGAGGGCAAACATTTTGGAAATTAAAATAGTTTTTTACTTACACTATTTTTATCTAACTCATAAGGTACTACAAGGCATCAGTAAGGCAATAATAATAGAGAGCAAATCTGCAAAAAGATGACGTGCTTAATTTTGTTCCATGTATAGGTTTGCCAACTTAAAAATTCATTGAAATATACAATTCTTTGAAATATACAATACCAGAAGTGCCTAAACTTCTGCAAGCAACTGCATTCTAAGAAGCTAATTTATTCTTCTGAACTCAAATTACTTCCATAAATTCTTCATGTTGTTATATTAAACTATTTGTCTTAAAGTTAGCTTCATTCTTATCTGATAAGAATTATTTGTAATACAACTTTGTATTTATTCTATAGTTTAATTGACCGAAGAGGATTTATCCAACCAGATACCCCTCAGCCAGCAGCTTCCTCAAATGGCATTACAATGTATGGGGCCACACAGTCTCAGAGTAATATGGTAGGAACCATCCCATAATGTTGATCAAGAACTCTGAATGTTTCTCTTTTCTACTTTTCTGAGAAAAAGTCAGGTCACTAAACTGAATCCTTCTAGTACTTTACAATAAAAGCCTTCCATGAATATATTGTAATAAGGTTTCTGTGTTGCCAGGTTTTTAATAAGCATTAATGCAAAATTTTAAAGAACACTATAAGAACACTAAGAAAAAATCATTAATCTAAATTGAGATTGACATGATGAATAGAGAAGTTTCATATTGGAATCTTTGCCTATCTTAATGCTACTTTTTGATGCTTGGATGTTCAATAAGGCATTTATTGCTTTTTAAATTATCTACATTAAATGCCACTGGCTGTTCTGCATAAATTCTTGCTACCTTGGATTTCCTATACAGCTCAGCATGTCACTATGAATATTTCAACGGAATAGTTTGAATTTCTTGTGAACATTCTGAAAGCCACTATATTTAACTACTGCAATTTTTAACTCGTGGTTTTATAAAAAAGAATCCTAATTAGAATTGCATTCTAATAAGTATATAATTTAATATACTAATTCCATTTAGTATATTAAAATTGTGTCAAACTACTTGTATATTTTTACTCCTCCTATTTCTAGACTTTAAAAGAAGAAAACATCTGAATTGCAAACCTTTTAATTTTTTTAAATTTAAGTGAAGTGCAGTAATAGTACACCTTTTTATAGCTATATGTTTTTTTTAAATGTTTTATATAACATTAATATAAGGCTTTTTTCTTGATCAATGACTTATCAGGTGGGTTCATTGATCATTTTTTGTATCTGCCAGCAGTATCAATTTGTTATGTTTTAAATATGAAACATTTTATTGACTCTAGTACCAATAATATATTTTATAGTATTACTAAATGCATAACATAGTTTTATATATGCTTATTTAACACAAAGACTCACTGAATTTATAAGTAAGTGTATATAAGGGAAATAAAATATTTGCTTGTTATAAATGAACAGATTTACTTTAAAACACTTTATGCTTATTTTTTCTCTATTTTGGTTTTTCTGTCATAGTAACGATTGCATATTTCCATTTTTAGGCAGAAGTGTGTAGATCAAACGAAACTAAGAAAATGTTAATAAATTTGTTATTTAAAATTGACTTTAGTGTCATCTTATTTTAATATCCGTTATGCCAGATTTTTTTGCTATAATTTTTTCTTTTTCTTTTTTTTTTTGCCTTTATTGGATATTGTAAAGAAATCTCACACTTATAATAATGGTTTCCATATGTAAACTGAAGAAAGAATTTGAAGTCGCTCAGTAATCAACTTCTTGGTCATTTGGGGCTCTCTTCCCTCAATCGTACCATTATTTTTTCTGATCTACATTTTATATACTCTAACCTGGTTTCAGTTTACTGATCACTATACTATTCTTCTTTGCTGTTCTTCTTTTGTATGCTTCTCCTTTCAGTACCAGCTACTGAAATCTCCTTTTAGTACCGGTTATCTCAAGAGTAGAGTATCAGATCAATTTAATATGGCTGCATTATCACTGAATAATTTCCTTAGCTTGCAATTTAACTTAATCAGTGTTAAACTAGAGTTTTCTAAAGGAAATAGATAATCTGTAATGTAATTGTTTTTTAATTTTTTTTCCCCACTCCCCAAAATAGAGATGAAATCAGCATTAAGAGTTTCTTTTGAATGAAGTCTCATAATATTGATCAATTATGGTTTTAGCCAGTAAAATATTATATTTATTGCTGGGATAAATAATAGAATTATATATTTTTGTAATGATACGGTAGTTGTAAATTCAGATAGAGGCTTGCAATGAAATCAGCATATGTTCTGATAATACTGCATGTGATTAAACTAAGAGTTATAGCCTTTTGATTTCATTTGAACAGTAGTTTCTGAGCTTTCTAGATATTTCTCATAAAGTCAATACTAACTAAACATTTCATAGAAGAATTCAATATTTTAAAAGCAACACGACCTATTAACTTTTTTATATTGGAGACTATATGGCATATCGTGTGGATTTTTTTTTAAAAAAAAAGCTTTAAATGAGATATTCTTATTTTAAATACTATTTTAAAATTTCCACCTGAAAATAAGTACTGAATTAAACACAGACTTATTAAAACTTATCTTTAAATGGTCACACATGGACATTGATATAAGTTTGAATAAGTTGTGGTTTATATGATACAAAAATGATGGTTTGTCATTGTAGGCTTCCCAATGATAACTAATATGCAAGGGATGCTTTGCTGTATGATCACAGCAGATAATTTTGGTATCATCAGATAACAGTACATTTTTCTTTCTTCGGTAGATATAAAAAATCAATTTTGATAGGAAGATAATATTCATAGCCCTATTAAAATATAGAATATGCTAGGGAATTATACAATAAAAGCCCAGCCTGGAAGAATTCTTTGTAAGTAATTGCTTCCTTTCTTTTATGCCTTTCAGCAAAGTTCTGCTTAGTTTCCCCATTTTATTAAGTCATGAATTATAACCTAACTGGCTCTCTGGGGACAATGTTTAAGGACCAGTAAAGGTCAGGCGATACAGAAAACAAGTCTGTTTTCAGACTTTTGATTGTAAGCCTGTTTGTTTTATTTGTTACTGTAGATTTAAGTTGGTATGTATGTTTGTTCAGTTAAACGGTTAAAATAGGGAATTTGATTTAAAATAAAAGTGATTTTATATCTGTCCTTAGCATCATGATGTTCGTCAATATGTATTGTAACATTGTACTGTTAATTTATAATTTTAATATTTGTAAATCCGGGAACAATATTCCAGAAAAATTCAATAGTCTAACATGTTCCAGTGATATGTGATGGTTTGGTGATGATGACCATTTCAAACTGTATATATGTTTAGGTTATTACTTCAGAATTGGTCCTTTAAAACTAGTCTACTCTCCAAAAGTTTTCAGGTTCTCTAAATTAGTTATCCATGCCACTTCACTCTCATTGTTCCCAGTATCTAAATCTGTTGAAACACTGCAAATTTGATAAGCCCTCATTGTTTTATTTTTCTAATTGATGAATGATGAAAATAAGTGATCTCCATAACAGCACTTTTAAGTATCCCCTTCCACCTGAAAAACTAACTTTGTCGCAATTAACCAGGCAACTAACTGATCTAGCATAGTTTTTAAATCAATATGAAGGTTAGTCCTTGCTTACTGACTGCCTCATTGAGCAACCCTTTGAAATTACAATGGCTGAAAAAAACCCCATTTTTATAACCAATCTTTTCATTTATGACTGTCACAGTATCCCATGATCACATGATTGCCATTTGTATGTTTCACAACTGGCTTCCAACAGGCAGCAGAGAGAACACAGAAGTGAAATCGTAAGTCACAGTTGTGTAATGTCTCACTCAATGACTGCAGAGATTTACTTAAAATGGAAATGAAGTTGGGAGTCTGTTGCAATGTTGCGGTTTTCCACTTAGCAACTGCATCACTTGGCAACAGATTTGGTGGTCCCAATTATGGTCAGTAAGCAAGGACTACCTGTAATCCTTTTTTGTGTCACAAATATATTTGTAAATTAGAAATATGAAATCCTTTTATTATAATTTGAACCATCTATATAATTATCATGTAAAATCTTTATAGTATAATTGGAAAAATTAGAACATCAAACCTGCATTAATATTACTTTAAATACCCATTGCTTCACTGCCTAAATGTTTAAAAATATTTGGGTTTTTATGGTTTTTTTTCTCTCAATATTTCCATTATTTTAATAGGGGACTGAAGTTAGATTAACCAGGTGGTAATTGACAGGATCACCTTTTCCTTTTTGAAGGTTGGTAGTATATTTTGCTTTTATCCCCATCCTAGTACACTGCTAGTACTCCATCATTTCTTTAACTAGATCTTTTTATGCCATAAAATATGCCATGAGAATCCACTCACTCACCAAAAGTCATGTTTCCTAAACATTTTTTCATTAGTATTTGAGGCTGCAATCCACAGTCACTCAGTTGTTCTACAGTATTATGAAGGTTATTCTTGATTCAGCATTGTGGATTGTGCCATCTCTTCATAACTGATTCACCTCTTTTTTATTATGTTCAAGAAAACATTTCAGATATTTTAGAAATATTTGTTACTGCTGCGTTTATATGTATGTTCTTTAAAAAATCCTGGAACTGGGATTATTTTAATACTACGGTATGTAGTCCTGGAAATGTCAGTACTTCATTTATCTGTCCTGTGATGTTTGTATTCTTCTTAAGCACTTTAATCTTACAGAGCTCTTTCATCATTTTCTGTTTCAAATTTGGGATAGTTCTTCAATTACAGATTCAGTCCAGATCCTTATAATATGGATTTGTTGTTAATTGTAATTTCTGTGACATCATTCTGTAGATACTCCAGAAAAAGAAAATATTTAAAAACATTAATATATAAATAAGGTAAAATACTTGAAGACTAAAAAAAATTAAAATGCTAGTGAGGGGAAAAAGAAAAAAAAATCCCACTGCAGGAAGCTTCCCTTTCAGCTGACAAAACATTACACATACACCAGAGGTGGTATTCAGCAGGTTCTGACCAGTTCTGGAGAACTGGTAGCGGAAATTTTGAGTAGTTTGGAGAACTGGTAAATGCCACCTCTGACTTGGCCCCACCCCTATTTATTCTCTGCCTCCTGAGTCCCAGCTGATCAGGAGAAATGGGGATTTTGCAATAACCTTCCCCTGGAGTGGGGAGGGAATGGAGATCTTACAGTATCCTTCTCCTGTCACACCCACCAAGCCATGCCCACAGAACCGGTAGTAAAAATTTTTGAATCCCACCACTGACATTCACATACCCAAATGCTATGACATACCAGAAAGTATCCATTGCAGTTGTCCATCGATTGCATACCATGTTTCCTTTTCTTTTGACCCTCCAAATAAGGGCTTGGCCTTATTATCGGGGGGTCTTATTATTTTGGGGATGCAGCAGGTGGCGAGCGTGGGACTGGATGTCCTGTCACTGCCATCACCTCCCCTCCCTGTTCTTTGTGCCGGCCGAGCGGCCCAACACATCCCACCCCAATGTTAACAGCTGCTTCCCTTCCCCGCCGCATCTTTATCGAGAGGGGTGGCAGGTGAGGCAGGGGAGAAGCAAGACACATGGAGCAAGATATGGCTCCCCTTGCCGTCTCTTCTCCCCCCCTCGCCGGCCATGGCAGGGGTCCTGCCCCTTGCTTAGTCACCCACCCCCTTTAGGGATGCAATTTGGGGGTGGCAGGTGGGCCGGGCGAGAAGTGGAATGCAGGTCTTACCTTTCAAGCTCCGTCACTTTCCTTGCCGTTGTGTCCAAGGAAGCACGCTATAAAAGAAAACCTTCACGCGAGTTCATTCAAACTTCTCGAACTCGCAATGTAACATATATCTTTAAAGCAGTTTACAGAATCAGCATATTGCCCCCAACAATCTGGTTTTAGAATGAGGAATACATAGACATTGTAGAAGGGGAGGTATGTTATTCTTTGGTAGCCAAAACCCAGAAGGAATAGCTTTTTTAAACAGATTTTATTAAAGGAAAAAAGCTTTTGCAAGCTACATTTGATGAAATTATCTGCAACTCATGAAAGTTTATGCCTTTTAATAAAATTATTAGTTCTGAAAAGGTGCTAGAAGATTAATTCTAATTCATGTTTATTAACAGTACTTGTGAAAATGATCTTTGGAACAGTAGTTGATTAGAAGAGCCGTGAAGACCTGGCTCTTTGTCACACTCACCATCTTTAATCTTAACCTGTTTATTGATTTTATAGTAATTTCTTTGTTTGATTGTTGAGTCACTCAAGAAGCCATTAAGTTGGGTGGCATATAATTTTAATAAATTTTACCTAAATAGTGTCTGCAGTAATGATGCAACTATAAACAGATAAATGAAGGGTTTAGATTGTATCAACAGAAGTCTGATTGACAAGTTATGGAAAATAACTGTTCCATTTTAGTCTATTTTTGTCAATTCCTATCTTAAGTACTATGGTATTGGAAAATATACTTTAAGGAGGATTCAATATTCAAAGTTTGAAGAAAGACAATGATCAGGAGATTAAAAACAGTCTTTTGAAAAAGAGATTGAAAGAATTAGATATGTTTAGCTGGAAAAAATGATGAGTCTGGGATCTATGATAGCATTTTAAAGATCATAATCATAATCATAAGTTTATTTGTCGAGCATATATAAGATAACAGGTAAAAGTGTAAACATAATTTGAATACATGAAAAGAGTAAGTAAAAAGGAATATTAGGACAGGGATGATATTACATAGAAGACGGTCAAGGTTGTTCTTTCTTCTTTCATAGGACAGGACATGAAAAAGTGGATTAAGTGACAGGAAGGCAGATACCAAGTGAAAATATTAGAAAAAAAACGTAAGAGCAGTTCAGTGGAAGAACCAGTTATACAGAAAGGTGTTGGTCTCCCTTCAGTGAATATGTTAAGAAAATTCTAGACAGGCATCTATGTGGGATTTATTAATTTGAATTCCTGCCCTGTGCAGGAGATTGTACTTTGTGGCTTAAATGATTCTTTTCACCTCTGGTTCTACAATGTGCTTTTTACCCAAATGAAGCTGCAGAGTTATTATGTTGCTGAGCTCTTCTCATTGCTAGAAAACAGATGGAAGCATAAATTTTGAATGTGTACAGATTATCATGTATACAGAGAACTGTATATTGAATTGTGTATTGAAAGCTCTTTAAATCTGCCCAGCTGTTGTTTGAAAGAATCCGTAGCCTTAAATAAGGATGCAGAGCCAAAGTACAAGACCTACACAGAGATATGTAAACATCAACGTACCGTGGGGGAAAAGTTAGCATGTTTATAAATTATTTTATCTGCTTTTCATAATATATACTTTCACTACTCTGGAATTCATCAATATATTGTACATGCTGTCTTGGTCAGTTTAACAAGGAAGTGTAATTAATAACTCTTTTCTTTCTCTTTATGTCCCATTCTCTTTTGTCCATACCCTTCCATCTCTGTATTTCTCATGCCTTGTATATTATTTTGGTACCCTCCCATTCTTCAGTGTGATCAAGATCAGTGCATTCAGAGCACTAAATTCGTTTTGCAGGCTGCTGCCACCCCACTCCTCCAGAGCGAGCCCAGCCTAAGTAGTGAAGAGCTGCCTTTACCAGGAAAAATTACTCTTGGTGCTCCCTGTGCTATGGTGACACTAGGACAACCAACGCCACCTTCTTCCATCCCAAATCTCACATCAGAAACAAGCTTGTCAGAAATGATATCATTAAAAGAGGATCCTGAAAATCATCCATTTCTTACTCCTGAAGAAGCTCCACCCGGGATGTTACCCCTTGGACACAGCCGCACCATGCACAGCCTCAGCCTGGTTAGCCAGGATTCACTGCATGAAGACTCTGTGCGTGGCCTTGTTAAACTCAGCTCAGTCTAAACGATATAGAACATGACTGCAATTAAACACAGCTTATTTAACTCCAAAAGCAATTAGCCTTTGGACTCTGACATATATGTCACTGAAAATTATTATGTAAAGAAACCTATTGAAAGGACAAATTATTTTTGTGCCGTGAAGTTAACCATTACATTTGTTTTATAGCCAATTTATTGGTGGCTTGGGTTTGATGGTTACATTGTTAAATAACCAATTTAGTTGAAATTTGTTCGGTGATTTATAATGTCCAGCAGTTTGGAATCCTGGTACTGCAAAGTTGGTTATTATAGTGCTTAAAATATGAATGGATATAAGCGTCATATTCCATGTTTTATGAAGTTCCTTGTTGTAATATCTCCTTTGTAGCCAGACATTACTGTGCTACTCATATTTGAAACAAGATTACCATTGGATGAATGCAAAATCAATAAGGGTTGCAATTGTGGATTTGCATGCCACATTACAGTGGGTGTTACAGTAGTGTTGATTTTTGAAAGACAGTGCTGCTTTACTATTTGTGAGTACCAAAGTGCTGTTCATTGTAAAAGACAGTACAACAAACAATATTGACTTTTTTCAATCAATCAATTATAAATAAATGAACTGGCGGTGCTCAGTTATGGAGGATTACCTGTTTTTGCATATCATTTACTTTTTAGTGTGAGATAACATACTGTGTTGTGCCATAACATAGATTTCTCTCCACCCATCCCCACCTATGATCACACGAATATATTCAGTAAGATGGCATTCTATGTATCTTTGAATATGTATACATTTCTCTCCATACAAAGCTGATGCAAAACAGCATATTACAATACAACAAATTACTTTTTTCCTAAGATTATATCATTAAGCAGCCAAAGGAACTTCCAAGACCAATTATAGATTGTCTTGAATATTTATAAAGTTTTATATATAACCTAGTTAATAATGCTATATGCCGATAATTGGTCTGCTTGTTAAAAATTACTTGATGTTAGTGTGTCAGATTGAGAAAACTTCCATTTTCAAAAGGATTTTGATTCAGCAGAGGCTTCCATACAAAAATTGCCTCCTACATTATTTAAAAAAATGTTCATAAAGGAACTGTCTACAACAACATGGGGATGATGTGAAGGTACTGAGCAAGAAAAAGAAGTAATGAAAAGGTGAAGGGGGGGGCTTTCTCCTTCTTAATGATTTTGGGAACCATCACTGCTCCCTGAGGGATTTCATTTATTTGTTTAAGACTCATAGTTAAAATCATTGGAGGAATCTTTCACTAGAAAAGTTGAAAGGACACTCATATTTTTAACTTTGTTTATAGAACAAGGGTCACTGGGAAGTCCCTCAACTGTTTGTAATCAATAACTATCATTCAGCCATCATTATTAACAAAAATGTTTCAATTTAAATTTGTGATTGATGCTTGATTCTAAGAAATTTCTTATGGCTTAAAGAAAAGACATTCCCTCAGGGATAACAAACATAATAAGAACTTAAATGTTGCAAGCCATTGCATTTTGTCTTGGTTTTAAGATGCTAGAACCTGCAAATACCCTTTTCTCAGGACAAAGTTTAGTGCAAAGTTATTTTTGTGGCTGTGTGTGTATTTGTATATCCACATGCACGCTAAGCATAACTGCAGGTAAGTACACTTAAAAACCAGATTGTGAAGAAACAAATACATTGCCTGAAAAACACTGACAATATATATTTAGAAGGAAAAAAGCACAATATTTTAATTGGAATAAGGCCATCTTTATTATTATAGAAATGCCAGATGACTTAACAGGGAAGAAAAAAAAAACCCCTTACACTGTGTACAATTTTGTAATTTTTTTCTGAGTAGCGATAAGCGATTTTCCTTTTGTTTGCATGTATAGAAAATAATCTTAATAATCAGAGATGTCTTTTTCCCATTTTACAGAAAACTATTCATGGTGTGCAGTTATTTGACTGTGAACTATAAATGTTTATAGCTTTCATGTAAAGAGATACTGTCTGTTTTTCTGCCTGACCTCACAGGATTTATTTAAAATCCTGCATGTGTTAATTTAGCGCATGCACATTCCAAAGAAAAAAAAAACTAGGTGAGTTGTATTCTCTTCACGTAGTAAAGTTGATTACTGCATGGACAGGTGTTACCAGCAACAAATAGCTGTTAATTCCATATAATAACAGGGAGTGGCTGATTTGGAGACGATTTAGTGAGTTGACACAAAGGAAGCCAGCTTCCTCAGAAAGCCCATGTAATTGTTTACCATTTCCATACAACAAACACCTCAAAGTTTGCAATCCCCAAACTGGCTTGGTGAGTTCATGATAGGTAGTATGGGATGATACATCATGAGAATTTCTAAACACAGCCTGGGTTATTGTTATTTTTATCCCAAGCATTATGAATTGGCTACATTTTTAGTAAAGAGAATCAAGAGAGAAGAAATTACTTTTCCCTCATTACATTAAAATAGGATTTTAGCCATTCTTTAAAATCCATTTTTTAAAATAAAATTAGGTAATAACCTAATTGCCTAGGTAATAACTTGATGTAATTTATTTTTAAGAGACATAGATATTGGTTAGAGCAGTGTATCCATTTAACAAGCTTAGTATTTTACTAATTCAATTGACACCAGAAGATAGAGCATCCATTTCCTGTAGTGTAAAAAATCAACAATGTTAAATATTTTACCCTGCCATTATTGCTTCGCAGCTGTGAAGCTCACACAATGGAACAGAAGTATTTAAAAAATGTATTGGCTCACATGTCCATAGAAATGCTCATTTTATTTTACTAGCATTTTTTGAATATTTTTGCCATTAGGAAATTGCAGTGTCACACGTAGTACCAGACTCATTTGGGTTTGTTTGGTTTCGACAGGTTCTCCTGTCGTTGTTCCTAAGCGCATCTCTCATTTAAAGCTTTCAAGTGCTGCACTGCAACATGGGATATCTTCCTTGGCTTACCTGATGTTTGAGGGAAGCTTATGTACTGTGAATACCTATTTTAGAACAAATTATTTTTGTTTGCATTGATGTTTAGTATTTTTTGCTGTTTATACTGTTTCTGACTTTATGTTGAAGAATAAAAATACAGCCTTTTTAAGCATTGCCTTCTGTCTTATGATTTGTTTTGACATGCCTAAAAAAAACTACAGTACTACTTTTATTTTATCATGACATTTTAAATCACATACTGCTGCCTCATGATGACATCTGCTGGAGAATGCTGGAAGGAGTCTGTCTTTTAATTAAAGCTGTTCTGTTAATGTATGTGATCATTCTATAAGACCTAATCCTAATACTAACATTTTCCAATATTATAGGAGACCAATAGTCAACTTTTTTACAAGCAAGACTCTTTTTCTTTCATCAGTTATTTAATCTTCCAATAATTTAGCTAATTCCATCTGTTAATTCTATCTTTGAAAGATAATTGATTACAGAGCTCTTCACCAGCTCTTTAAAGTGTTGAAGCTAAAACCCTGACTGATGGTGATACCTACGGTAGCCCTGTGCTATTGGAAAAGTCTAGATTTTAGACAAAATTTGAATTTCTGTTCATGGTAATGTTTTACAATTACTGTTCACTAATTATCTTACAAAACAAATGATTCTTGTAAAAATTCTCATCAGCAATTTCTTCATTATTTATTAGATTTTTACCCCATCTTTCCTACAGGAACTCAAGGTTTCACCTCTCAAAAAGCAACACCACCTGAAGTCCATTCTTTGAAGGAGATGGTTTAGAAAAGTGAACTATAAATAAACCTGATTAAATAGATTGGGCTAAGATGGCAGGGTTTCATTTCTTCCTTCTGTTCTGCAATTGACTTAACAACATTATGGTTTTTGGGATAATTTAAAGGAATGAAATGGATGCATTAAGCTCTGGAAAGCTTTTTGTCTCTTAATCCCCACCAAAACAAAGAGTAAAACATTCAGATCTGAGAACTGAAATGGGGTGCTGAAGCACCTCACTTAGTGAGTGCACAGTAGATTGCCCAATCTGGGAGTGGTCCAAAATCATCTAATGTTCAATTTACTGAATGTTACGATATTTGGGAATCTGTCTATGTACTTTGTGCTTTTTCTTTCTCTTTTTAGATGTTGAGGTTTTTTCCTTTTAAAATGCTTAATAAAATGAAATAAAGTATTTATTGTATTTTAAATAAAGTGTCTAATAACGTTAATAGGCTTGAATTATGGGATGTTTTGCACAATAACGAAAGTTGCAGAATACAGTAAGAGTATGATGGAAGTTCAGCATGCATGAGAATTGAATGCTTGACTAAAAGTTCAGCTGAACAAATACAAAACAAACATGTTTTCTTCTTGATTGTTTGAGTATATTTATGGATAAATGAATAATTATGTTGGTGCTGTTAGAGGTGTGATGGTTGGAGACATAAATGCATGTGTAATTTAGGTGCTAAATAATTGTAGATTGAATACTATGAATAAGTTGAGAGGAAGATGGAGAAAAATGAAGTTGGATAGCACTAAGTACCGTAAAATCCTTAAAAAAGAGGTGAGAAGTTTAAATTAAGAAAGGCACAATGAAGCACTGATTAGTACGCTATGCTGGAAATAAGAATAGTTTGTAAGAAACAAAAGGTAATGAGAGGTACAGCAAGTTACAGTGTTATAAACTAGTTTTAGATTTATTTCTTGTGTCTATTTTTTTTTTTTTTGGTTATCACATCTTAGTCCATGTATGGGCCTTCCATAATATTGTTTATCCTGAAAGAGAATTGTATGATGGGTGTATGTTTATGTACCGTTTGTTTAGCATCCATAAAATCAAATAACAGTATATGCCACTCGATAAAAATTGCTGATCCTTGTTACAATTTCCCTTGAATGGGAACTCTTCTAGCTTACTTACCCCATTGTAAATTGCCTTTTCCTGCACCTTTTCCAGATCTACTGTTTCCTTCCAAAGTACTCTTACTTCCAGATTGAATCAAGATAATTTTAAATTAATGTGACAGGTATACAAGAGTGTAAAGCTTTACTTAAAGCATCTGCAGAGTCTTTGACAGTCTTACTTTGACAAGAGCTTGTTCAGTTCAAATGAGGTTCCTCCAAGATCTGGATGGCTCCCATTCTGCTATTATTAGAAGACCTGTGAAGACTTGGCTCTTCACCCAGACCTTTAGTGAGGGAGAATGAGACCGCTTGCTTCATTCCATCTGGTCTATTGCACTTGATGCCTTTTATCTTTATTTTTAATGTTTTATTGCTGTTATTGTAATTTGTGTGTTGTGTGCCTCCCAGAGTCATTGAGTTACAAGTTTAATAAATAATAATTATTACTACTGCTGGTAATCTGCCAAAGAGAGTTTAGAGTGGAAGCAATAGGAACAAGCATCTGTGCAAGCAGCAGGAAATTGGCAAGGCTTCTGCTTTCTTCCACAGAATAGAGACAATGTCTGATAAAAAAAAAAATATCTGTTGGAACCGTAGAGAGTGGCATGCTGGTTGAAGAATGACATTCATTCATACTTGCCTGAATGAAGAGATGTAATAAGATCCCTTCTGAAATAATTCTAATGACTCCTGTTCTGATATTTTGAAGCAATTGGGGCTTGATTCTGTTTCTTGTATAGCTTCTATCTAGATGATATTGGCCTGCCTGATGTTATTTGAAATAAATCTTGCTATTTTATTTGAATTTATCTAAATCATTTATCACTATTCTATAACAGCTTAAACATAACTACTACTTGTTTCTGTAAAGAAAACAGGAACCATAGTCAAAGTTTCAGATCGCACGAATATTGTACAAAATAATTTATAGTTATCTCACATTTTTATTATAATTTCTGTGGTTTTGTTATCTAGGTTTCTGGGTTGTTAATGCTTTGTTAGCCACCCAGAATTAATTTATTAAGATAGTCAGCCATATACATTCAGATGAATAAAGAATTTCAAACTTTATTTATTGCTGGGGCTTTTATAAAGTGAAGTTTCAGAATGGTACACAAAGGATAACACCAATGACGGCAGCACTTACTAACCTTCAATGTGTCAATTATTGTATTCAAGTTAGCACTCTTTTCCTTAGGCATCTGCTGACTTCGTGCTTGGTTGAGAGATCATAAAGAAATTAGTGCTATAACTTAGACTGTAGAGTTATCAGATGTTATCAATTTTTGGTTCATGTGTTAATTTTCATAGCCCCTCTGCTTTGCTAGTGATCACATTGAAAAGATTATCTGTGCTACATATGTCTGCACAATTAGCCAAAGACAAACACTAAAACTTCAAAAGGCTACTCCACAGTAGTGGGTTTCAATTTAGTTTGCTACCAGTTCACTCTCACGTGCGTGACACTTCTGTGCATGCGCAGAAGCGTCTGGGCGGGTGGGCGGAGCCTCCCGCCACCGCTACCAGTTTGCCAGATCCAGGCTGAACTAGTAGCAACCCACCACTGCTACTACATCATGCTTAATGTAGAAGTTATATAATAGTATGACATTGTAACTGAATGCTACTTTCAGAGACATGATTATTTGCCCAGTATCCTATATACATTTCTTCTGACTAAAGAAAGCATTGAATTAGTAGCCTCTAGTGAAATATGAAGAATCTTAATTTCCAAGGACCTCTAGTTAAAAAAAACGAAATAGCACGTTTCTGTTTTAAATAGGATGATGCTGTCCAGCAAATAAAAGTCAGGGGGATATTTGAGCATAACTTTTGTTTGCTAGGCACAAAAGCAAAGGCCAAGAGTACAGTAATATTGAAACCAAAGAATTGGGCCTGTATGACACAAATGTCATGTCAAAATAGAGATACATAGTTATTTTGGCAGCTGCAAAGCCAAGGGAATCAGGCAAGTAAAAGGAAATTTGAGAAATATTAATTCTAAATCAGTACTGTAAGGTATACAAGATATAGAAAGCTGCAGCTGGATGATTAAAGTTGCAAAAGCTTGTTTTATAATTGTGAGCCTAATTGCAGAAGTGTGGGTTGACATGAAATAAAATAGCATATAAAAATGCTTGCTATGAAATGGAACAGAAAGTAAGTTGCTTCCTCATATTTTCACAGTTCAGAGTATTAATAAGCCTTCTCTGACTTGTATGAAGGCTGCTATCCACCCTTCAGGTTCTAATTATGTTTAAATTTGTAATAGTCTCAGATCTAAACCATCTGCTCTCAATTTATCTGCATTAATCAATGGACAGTATAAGAAACATAAATATGTGAAGTGAGGCTCAGATTTGGATCCAATCAGAAAACAACTTGAAACAATCTTTTGTTTCCACTTTCTGAAATTGGATCTCTACTTAAATTTGTCTTCAAGGGAAATATAATTATGCCATCTCCTAGTAATTAAATTTGGCAGCCATCTTAAAAATGAATGGAAATAAGCAGGTTTTACTTTAATATCTGTGATTGTTTGCATTGCCAAGATCAATAGTACATAGTATTCCCTTCTCCATTTTCCCCCCACAGGTACTACCGGAAGCTGGTTCAATACAGATGGTTACTGGCCCAAAGTCACACATTCAGTGTCCATGACTGAGGGAGAAACTGAATCTCTCTTGAGCCAGTCCAACACCTTAACTCTTGCACTTTACTGGAAAAATTCTTATACACCATGGGTATTGCAGAAAATAGTTCATGCAATCAATAGCATTAATATTGGACCAAATACAACATTCATATTCCAGTTTTGATTTTTTTTAATGCTCATTCCTGATTATGACCTAGAAAGAACAAATTTATTTAAAAACTATAATATTGTCATTCAAAATAAGTGAATAGCAATTGAATCAATGCTATGGCATATGTGAGTTTCTGCCCTGCTGAGAACAATGCCTTCAGGACACTCATTTATTTTCACTTTTGAATGTATGACTCCCCCCACCCATTTTTAATGTACCTAGCTAATTATATTTTAACCTGAGATGTGAAACGAACATCTCCCAGTTATTTCATCCCATCCCATATAAAATATACAATTTGAGGAAGTTATTCAAAATTTGAAATGTCAGGAAAGACCCTTCAGTGTGATACAAAAATAGTTCTATAAAAATCTCCATACTGGAGCTGCTTAACTCAAAGAGACTTACTTTTGAAATAAATTGAGCAGCATGGTATAGTTAAATGCTGCCTGGGCAATAAGCAGATTGTTCACCTCTTCCTAAAAAGGTCTTGAAATCTCTTATTCTACTGAAATTTGATACTTATATGTTCTATAAGGAGGATAAATCTTTCTATGAAATTATTTGGGGATGTGGGAAAGAAAAAAATTCATTCCTACCTCATTTCCAAGTGGGATTTATTTATTAATTTTTATGCCACCAATTTCATTTCAACTCGTGGTGGCACATAACTCATATTGGGCAAATGATCTTATTCAGTTTTCAGTGAATAGAAAGAAACCTGACTTGAATATGCATATAAATATATATTTAATTATTGTTAAAAAAACCCCACCATTTATAAGGTTCTTTATTTTATAAATGGTCATTTATAGACATTTTAATATTTTTACTATACTGTATTGATTTAAAACATAGTATTGGATGAATCATTTCCACTGATCAACTGGGAAGATTGATTTTGCATCAGAGTTAAAGATAGCAGAGGTTTGGCATTCTACCTGATGTTCCTGCAACATAGGCAATTGATATACAAGAAATAGACTGAAATGTGTGGACCTTTTTAAAGAATCAGGTAGACTTTTATGACTAAGTGCTATGCTTCTAAATTGTTTAGAAATTGGCTATTATTTTTAAAAAATCACCCTATTGATAATAAATTATCAGAGAACGTGAACAAAATTCAGGTACTGGCACAAGTCACTGCAGTTGTGACTTCAACTTAAGTTTGGCAAGATTTGCTTAATTGTGCATTAAATCCATTAAATTCAATGGGGATGGAATCAGAGTTGGAAAAAGTCATTTATGACTTTGAATCTAAATCATAAATTAGGAATCCAAATTAAAGCATCTCGGGCCAATGGTTGCCTAGCCTTGTTCCACTGTTGAACTGTTCTTACTATTACAGTCTGGGTTTGTTTTTGTTTTTTGACAGTCAATCAGAATCTGCCCTCCTACAGAAGATTATTCTGTCTCTTGGAACAAGAATCAACCTTACTTGATGTTTTCAATGGGATATTCTACTACTTATTTGTAAAGTATTATACCCCTCCCCTCAGTTGGTCGTTTCTCCAGGGTAAACACATAACAGTGCTGTTACTTCAATCCTTCTGCAAAGGACTTACTTTCTAGCCCCTAATTCTATTGAACCTGTTCCATTCCCACTCCCCCCCAAATCCTTCTTAAAGAATGTTGTCCAGAACTGATGCAATCTGAGGCTGGGTGTTGAATCATTGCAGTGAAATTATTCCAATATTTACATTGGTCTTGTTCAGCAGCCACATCACATTGTTGGCTCATACCTTTTTCACAAGTATCATTACCATACCAGATATCTCCTGTCCTATATTTTTACATTTAATAGTTGTTTTCTAGGTGATCTTTGCACTTATCTCTGTTAGATTTAATTATTTTACTTTGTTTTTCCAACATATTACGATCACTTTGAATTTTATTTTTGTTTTCTAGGTATTAGCTATCCCATCCCTATTTAGTCTGTATAAATATATTAAAAATGTAAATATGTATTGCACCTCTTCATCTAAATCAGACATGAAAATATTTTTTCAGTATTTTACATGTGCCCATGTACACTGGCACGTGTGCACACATGCATACACAGAAAGAGAAATATTTTAATGAAAATACTGAAGGACCTTGAAAAGTAGGACCAAGATTGATCCTTTGGGCATCTCTTTCCAGTTTGATGAACAACCACGGATGAACATATATACAGTAAAAGTGATTTTCAGGCCAGCTGTATCTAATTGTCAAGTCATTAAGACCATATTTAATAGAATCTCTGATCAGCAAGTCATGAAGTATTTCGTTAAATGCTTTACTGAAGTCACAGACTGTTTCTATAGGATTCCCATAATCTATCAAAGTACCACATGAAGGGGAAAAAAACCAAGGTAAGCTAATTCAATAAGTTTTCTGTTGATAAATTCATCCTAACCTTGTAATTAATTCTCTATTCTCACATTGTTTTTAGAGCAATATCAATATGATCTGAATAGAATATTTCTATCTTTTTGAAGATGGGGACATTTGCTCCAATCATTTGGCATTTGTTGGAAGAAATATCCTTCTGGGTTCAGTTCCAAGTGGGGAAAAAGACACTGGAAATATGGTGGTTGTTTGGAAAGGTGGTTTAATGGTGGACAGGATCACATTCCTGAACAGAAAAGGGGCCGAGATGCTGAGAGTTCCTGGGTTTTAGGCCTTCTCTGGGCTTTGAACTTCCTGGGGCACAGGAAGAATATCCTGATTGGTTGTCAGACTCCCGGGGGGGGGGGGTCTTAGCTAGCCTTGCTGGTTGATGTAATCTTCCCAGGTGCCATGTTTCTGTTGCTATATGGGTCCTTTGTGTTGCAGATGGGATGCTGAGGCCTTAATGGCCCATTGACAAAGGTGGGGGGAATGAGTTTCTGCTTCTCTGAGTTTCTACTTCACTTTTAGGGGAAATATTCTGCCTTTTTAGTATATCCTAAAATATTTCATTTTTCTAGGAGAGGGGGTGGGTTTTAACTTCGAACAATTTACCAATTCTCTTAAGTTTCTTTTTTTAAAAAATCACACTGTAAGGGTTCAGGCAGACTCTCAGCTTCTTCATTATCTGGTCTGAAGTTAAACACATTCAAAATAAAAAGTTACAAGTACTCAGATTATTTATTTATTTATTTATTTATTTATTTATTTATTTATTTATTTATTTATTATTTATTTATTTATTTATTTATTTATTTATTTATTTATTTATTTATTTATTTATTTATTTATTTATTTTTCTATGCTGCCCACTTTCCGAGGACTCTGGGCGGCTTATACCAAAGACAGTATACTAAATAGCATATTGCCCCCAACAATCTGGGTCTTCATTTTATCCATCTCGGAAGGATGGAAGGCTGAATCAGCCTTGAGCCGCTGAGATTTGATCCGCTGATCTGCTGAACTAGCAGTCAGCTGAAGTATCTGCAGTACTGCACCCTAACCACTGCACCACCTCAGCTCTTCTATGACCATTTGTTTAGCATTTAGTTACAATGGTGCTAAATGAGTGGTGCTTAAAATTGGCCCTCAATGGTCTGGCCATTCCCAAGATCATGTGATCAATTAGCACATACTTACCCTAGTTGCAGCATCCTGTGGTCATGTGTTTATTATTTGCAACCTTTCCTGCCGGCTTCCCATAAGTAAAGTCAATAAAGCCGGCAGGGAAGGTTGCAAGTCATGCCCACTCATGCATGCCCCGACTCCTTGCATGGGACTTATGTCCCTTCTCATTTAATAACCTACATTGTCCTGCCATTACTACAGTAAACAGCACTGCCACGATTTTTCACTAGTTATGTGTTGTTGCATTTGTTATAACCCAAAGACTACCTATATTCTCCGACTATGTTCATTTTGGCCTCAAGCTTCCATCCTGCCCTTCATCCAGTTCTTCACAATTTCTTGGTGGAACATTTGAGTTCCTTGTTAGAGAAAAATGAAGCAAAGTACTAGTTATGTAGCTTTTTGTTGTTGTTGTTGCAAGATCGAATCTGGGTCAGTCACCGGGACCAGGGGTTTACTCTTCCTAGCTTTCAGACTTGTGAGGGAACCATCTTAAGGGAATCTCTCTCTACTGGAATATGTGTTTTGGCCTATTCTGAGAGTTGCATTTATGTAGTGCCTTCCTATTGGTTAATTGGTGTGTTGAAGGCTGTTGTTTCCTTGTGCTGCCAAGCCCTCGGTTCCATAGAACCTGATAAGCTGGTGGTAAATCAGCACTCCTGCTGACTGACAAGGGGCCAGTTTCCCAGGCTTCAATCATTTCCCTGGCTATCTTTGTACCTGCATGGCGAACAGTCTTAATTTTTTTTCCTTAACTAATGGCATTTTGCTATATTCTGCTCACCCAAAGAATACAGGGTATAGAGCTTCAGACTGAAGTTAAAGGTCTGCACTGACATGGTAGAAATTGAAAAACTAGGGGCACTTTGGAACCAGCAAGATATCTATACAGTCTAATTTTTCCCAAAGCTGAAAATAGTATTTTTCAAAGTCAAACATAACATTTTATGATTTACATTACTGCAAGGCATTACTCCGAAGCCCCATTAACTGAGCATACTTGCCTATTAATGACAAGAGATCAAAACCATTTCATATGTATTACTACATTTTAAACTCTATTGGGATATCGGGTCCTTTTATCTTCTGCCCCTGATATGTATATTTCCAAGAAGATCAAACAATTTCTATGTGAATCATCATGTAGAAGATATCAAGCCATTTACCACTTGCACGGTAGCCAATTTCTATGTTGCGACAATGAAAATAATTGGTTACATAAACAACTATTTTTTTAGTATTTATTGCTTTAGATTTAACACATACTAGCTATCTTGTTTTTGGATGACATATACTTTACTTCCTAATCTGAAGTATTTTAAATTTACACTTGCACAGATACTATTACAGTAATATATATATTACATATCTATGTTTTATTTTGTCTTTGTTATCCTAGTGTTTTATTTCTATTTGATTTTAATTTGGTATTGTGGATTTTTTAAAATTTTGCTGGTCCTTTTTATATTATTATATAACAGATATTGGAGCAATTAAAATCTCTCCTCTTTGTGACATTATGCACTTTTTGAAAAGTTTGCTTTGGGAAATCACCATTCACACCTTTTCTTTGGTTGAGAGGTAATCTACATGATCTATTAATAATAGATTGTTAATCAATTGATGAGATAGTGATGTAAAGTATGTTGAAAGTTGTCTGCTATTCTATTTCACAGGTTAATTTATAGTCATGAGACTTCCTGCTCACCCCAATCTTAAGTATTAGTTCTGACTCCACTTAACTTTTCTGAGAACAGCTAAGATAGGCTTGGTACGGCTGTACCAAGGCTGTACCTGCTATGGCAGACCAAAGTTTAGAATACTAAGAAAAATTTCTGCTAAAATACATTAGTTTTGTAATTTGCTATTTCCATATAATTTTTACAAAATTATGTGTTTTCCATGGTTAATTTCAATTTAAATAGAAATATATTTTTAATCATAAAGTTACATTGAAAAATATTTAATTTATATAAAATTAAATTTTAAAATATGAAAACAACTTTGCTTAAGTTTTTAAATCTGTAATTACATGTCTGATATAAACAATAGTTTAACACTTATAAATCTTTTATTTTCTGTTTTCATTATCAATCAACACAGAATAGATAATTCCATGCCACAAGTCACCATAATTTATAGTCACTTATTTATTTACATCTTCTAAAGGAAGAGTTAATTTACTTTTGAAATAGAAATTTATGTCATTTTCATTAGTGTGGCTTACCAGAGCTACTGCATTCATAAACTATTTAAAAGATATGTTGCAAAGAACAGAATAATTGTTTCATAAAGAAAAATCATTTTTGTTTGTAGTTTCAACATATAATTAAATTATATACATTGCACTGATATAAAATGGAGAAATGCTTGCCTTTGTCAACTTATAACTTAAAGAAACTTATAAATTTATCCAAGTTTATAATCTTATAACTGAAAGGAACAAGTACCATATTTTTCAGAGTATAAGACGCACTTCCCCCCCCCCCAAAAGAGGGTGGAAATGTTGGTGCATCTTATACACCGAATACAGCCTTTTTTGGCCTCCCAAAGCCCTGCCCCGCTCGCCACATTTTTGTGAAAAATGGATTATAAAATGCACCAAGATTTCGAAGAGGTAAGTAAGAAAAAAAAAGTTTTTGCCCTCCCCCAGCCCCCAGGAGCACTCTGCAGGCCTCCCAAACCTTCTGCGCATCCCTTTTGCAAAAACAGGCCATTTTTTTTGCAAAAATGGGGCATTTTTGCCCTCCCCCATCACCCAGGAGCACTCTGCAGGCCTCCCAAACCCTCTGCGCACCGCGTTTTTCACAAAAATGGGCAAAAAACGAGCCCATTTTTGCAAAAAATGGAGCATGCAAAGGGTTTGGGAGGCCTGCAGAATGCTCCTGGGGGCTGGGGAGGGCAAAAATGTTTTTTTTCTTACTTACCTCTTCAAAGTCTTGGTGCGTTTTATATACCAGTGTGTCTTATAATCCGAAAAATATGGTAGTTGCTTTAAAAAAAATCCATGACTAAAATTTACCCTGAATGGATGGAAAAAAGAAACAATTTCTTCACTAGGACAAAACCACTACCGCCCTCTTTAAAAAGGTGAAATTGAACAATGGTATGTATTTGAAATTGAATGTTGCTTAAAGCTCATGTGGCTAAAATATAGGAATTGATTTGTAATATAGGAATATTAAGGAGAATTGATTCTCTGTAATGTTATCAGCTCCAGAGAAATAGATGATTTTAATATAATTATCAACTATAAATTTTGCAATATAATGCCACAAAATTCTTTGTTTTTTTTCAGATTAGTAAACCAGTTTTGGTTTCCTATAATTTTCGTACGTTCTTGCTGTCAAACAATATTCTTAGTTGCAAAATAAATAAATAAATCAAACACTTTGTACTTAATGGTGACTAGGCCAAGCTTCTTTTTTTGTTGTTGTTGTTGTTGTTTTTTAACTAAAGTCACTATTGCATATAATTAACAATTTCCCTCTCTTTCTTTGTTCTAGAAAGATCCAGAATATCTTTTGGGCTTCCTTTCACATGAGGCCAAATAGGAAATGCAAGTTGGAGAAAAAGCTTTTTTATCAGATAAAACCCAGAGGTAAATGTTTTTGTTGTAGAACCTTACTAAATATATTTGTAAATATAATTGTAAAATATTTTCTGAGTATTCACAATTGGAAAAATGTAGCTGATAAGAACTTCCTCGTTTTGACTTTGGCCCCAAAAGGGGGATGTAGCATTACTCTACATTGCCTGAGCACAATGAAACTTTGTATCCTTAATTCTTTCATGCCGCCAGGAAAATTCCAAAGTGTATTGAATAGAAAGACACAATTCATTACCCAATTTTTAAAAAGTTTGGGTATTAAAGACCATGAAACAGTTGCCTTTGCTAACTCTTGACAAATGCTTCAGTGAGCTTCCACCCCTTTTTAGTGCTGAATGGGACCTGCCTGGAATGGAAAATAGTCATCATTCTAAAATGCTTTATGTCCTATGTGAAGTGTCATTCTTACAGCACTTCCTTAAACTTATGGAGGAATGCAGAGATGACCTTGAAGAAAATATGCAGCAATCATTAATAAAGCATGACTAAGCCCAGGAAAACAGGAAAGCACGAGAAAGAAACTCAACCTTGCCCTGTCTTGACTTTTTAGTCTAAGACTGAAGAAAGGGAAATGCCGTCAGGCTTCCTAAATTGTTGTTATAGTCTTATGTCAATAAAGTTTATTTCTAACATTTTGGTGTTATCTATTTCCTCACCTGGCCTGCCTCAAAGGCCTGACAAAATCAAATTATTATTTCCATTTCTGAGATAGCTGAGAACAAAAAGGTGCATATCAGTATAAAGTTACGCAGGTTTCAGATTGTTTGATAGGTTTTTTTTTTAAAAAAAATTTGATTTATATGCCGCCCTTCTCCGGAGACTCAGGGCAGCTTACAATGCGCTAAGCAATAGCCTTCATTCTTTTTGTATATTTATACAAAGTCAGCTTATTGCCCCCACAACTGGGTCCTCAATTTACCTACCTTAGAAAGGATGGAAGGCTGAGTCAACCTTGAGCCTTGGCGAGATTCGAACCTGCAGTAATTGCAGGCAGCTGGTCTTAATAACAGGGTGCTTTAGACTACTGTACTACCAAGGCTAAATTGTTGGAGAAATAATATTGTCTTACACTCACTAGTCCCTCAATTTCACTATCCATGAAGCAATAGTATGCTACTTTTCCTTCCCCAGGACTATTTCAGATATTTAGTTTACACTAGAATATTGTAATCCACCCTGAAATAAAAATACGGATTCTTAGCAACAATTAATATTGGTTATTTTTGTTTTCATAAATAAGTTAATAAATTTGAATTTTGTTTTCCAAATTAACAAAATCTTTTTATAAACTATGTTTACCTTTTGAAGAGTTTTTTTAATAAGACAAAATTGTTAAGCCTAATTTATGTGCACTACTAATAGATCAGATTCTTCTTTTGCTACTGCCTCTCTTGCATGTCTAAATTTCTACAGATGAGGAAGAAAGAAAGAGAAGAACAATGGAATTTCATCTGATATGCATAGATAATCTGCTCAGATTATTCAGGATGAAGCAATGTAGTTCAGTGCAACTGTGAAAATATTATCCATGCTGGTCTGATTAATTTTCTATTATCTTTTGTTAGATAAGTCTTATCATGCACAATGTTTTATCTTATTTTCAGAAAGTACCATGTTTAGGGTGATTAAATACTGCTTATTTTACTTTAATCATTTTAGCTAAATTAAAAATATTTCATTGAGTGTTCATCTCAGTATATGCTGCATTACTGGGTTTTTATGGATATAGAAGCGAGCTGCTGAGTAATTATGAATAAGATGTAGTGTAAGAGTTGGAAGCCCCAATTATCACAGTCCTCTCAACTGGGTCAAATGATTGTGGAATAAATAAACTAGCAAGACTCTGAAATTTCAGTAAATCATGTTTTGTTGCTCTTCTCTCAAGAAATAAAAATTCTACGCTATTGCAATACATTTCTAAAATACACATGTTTAATTAATTAGATTTTTAAAATTAACAAAGAACTTGACACAAATCAGAATGGGAGATTTAAGGGAACAATTTTAAGAAGAATAACCATGTTTATAGAAGTGAAATGAATGAAAGGAAAGGAAATGAAAGGAAGAGAAGGTCTCTGGAAATGTATATATTTAAACCAAATGTTTTAACTGCCATCATCCATCAATTCTATAAAACCAGTTGGTCTATTGGTTAAGGCACCAGGTTATAAACTAGAAGCTTGTGAGTTCTAGTCCTTAGATATAAAAGCTGACTAGGTGACTTTGGATGAGTCATTCTCTCTCAGCCATGATGTCATCCTCAGGTGACAAGCCAGTCAATCAATTCCTGTCACAACCAACGGAACAATACTCGGTGGATTAAAAAAAACAAAACCCCAGACTCTGCACTTGAAGGAAAAATGCAAGGAAGAAGAAAATCTAATTCTATGAAGTCAAATGAGTAAGATGCTTAAGTACCAACAGTATTAGGAAAAACATTAAGAGAAATCCAAGCACTTCCTTAACTATAATAAAGCAAAGACTGAAAGAAACACAAGATCATTTAACAAAAAGTGGAAGCATTTTTTATTACTCAACTTATGTGGATCATTTCCGATAAGAGAATAAGAGGTAAGATAAGAGGGTAAAAGACCCCACTTTCCTGCTGTCCCTTCTCTTGGTTTTTACTCTGTCTTATTACTTTTAATTCTTTTTATATTTATCTTTTTATCAGTTTCTAAGTCAACAAGAGTTGTTTCAATAGTGAGATGGGTGGCACATTTTAAAAAAGAATTAAAATTTCTACATTATCTAGTGAAACTCGCCCTATGCCAAGTGCATGGAAGGAATGGCTAGGCCCAGCAGCCATCCCTTTCCAAAGAAGTAAACAGGAAGAGGAAACACCAACTATTCCATTTCTGTCACAAAGACATGAGCATATTTAGCCGTAAGGATGATACTCCATCATGTTCTGTGATGCTGAACATTTCTGGCAAGTTTTGTTTTTCAGGCATTTTAATGGTGAAAGGGGCTTTTTGCTTAAAGCTGGTTCATATTTGCAAATACTGAAGATGTTTATTTTGGTATTTTTGGAGAGAAATGTACAACTGGCATTGACCAAACTGCTACCTGCACTGCAGCAAAATAGGAAAGGATGGAAGCTGTCTAGTGTTAATTCCTCTATATCTTCTTCACCCAGCTGATTGCAGGCTAATGAGCCAGAAAGCATGTAAGCCATGGAAAGTCACAGATGCTTCTACTTCTTCCTTTTCCTTGCCCACCTTCCATTAGCATCACAATAATGCCTAGAGAGAAAGTGGAAACAGCTATTTCTGCTTGTTTACTCATCCTCACTCCCCCCCCCCCTTGGATATTACAATCAGAGAGGGAACCGCAATTGCCTTTGGGGCTTTTAGTTTTGTTAATCAAAGATCCTTTATGATAGAGAAGTGGGATAGGAATATCCGAATAGTATATTTTCTTGAATAATTATATGCATTACAGAAAAAAATAACCTGTAAATCCTCTTTTGCCCTACAGATCTATGTAATCTGAGATGATGACTATTTTAATATCTGACTACTCTCATGGTACCAACTTTGTTATTCTAGTCTATCTCTTGAGGATAGACATCTCTTTCTGTGAACATTTCCTTCACAGCTATTCTATATTCTGTAATGATATAAAATTGTCCTCCGATTTTGGAAAGTCAGAGAAAAGCACTAGATGGTGCAAATAGCAAATATTGTCAGCATTTCTTTGAATATCTGCAGTGAGGAAAAATGCTGTTTTATTTCACTCACTCTTGTAAGGATTTCATAAGATAAGTATGTTATTATATTTAAACAGAATAAAGAATTGTATATGGCCTTAAGGATTAAGCTTATTTGTTGTGGTATAGATTTTGGACAAAACTAATATTATAATTAATTTACTTCTTTTTAGCCTCAACTCAAGCTCAAAATAAAATTATCTTCAACATGGCAGGGCAATGTGGAATCTCACTTTTTGTTTTAACAAATTCCCCAGAAACACCCTTTGACTGTCTAATTTTAGCTGCATTATTGCCAAAAATCAGTGATGGGATTTCCTGCTCTTTTAAGACAAGAATCAAATTGTGTGATCCATTATATAAACTGAATTAAAAGCAAAGTATATACATAATATAAATCCTTCCTGGAAACTATTGTTTGCCTGCTTTGAATTTGAATACTGCATACCTCTGGGACAGCAGTTACTGAAGTACTCTGAATATTAAGAAGCTGTATAAAATTGCATGCAGATGGCCCCAATTATTTGCAGTTGCATTACCTGCAATTTAACATATCCACAGACCAATGTTTTGTCTTTTGAAAATATCTCTTTTAATGCACAATTTTGTTTGGAGGACTTTTGGAAGGGTTTTTGTGTGTGTGTGTATTTCAAAGTTACGACTTTTCCTCACAGCAATATTTTCTTTCCAATTTTAATTTTTAATTTATTAAATTTGTAAGGCTGCCCAGGAAAAAAATATTCTAAGTTACAGAAACTAGTGACAAAAACAATGATCAAAGGAAGCGTTACACACTTGGCATATCCCCATATGAAAAGAGTACTGTTGACTAATCAGTACTAAGAGTACCATTAATTAATCCAAGGCCTAGGAGAAAAACTGGTTTTAAAAGGCCGTTTTAAAATAAGATTGAGGAGCCCCATCAGATGATATTTTTTTTATCTATGGGACCTGGAGAATGCAGAGATCAGCCGTCCTTCTATTATCTAGCCCTTTTGCCATTAAAGTTACTCTAGACAACAACCAGCACCTGGAATTGCACCCAAAGGCTATTGGTAACTAATGCAGCTTCTAAACCAGAGGTATCACAGCATATCAAGATGTGCCTGTAACTATCCAAGCTGCCACCATCTGCAGCTTCCAACCAGTCTTCCAAGAGCAGCCTCACATAGGAATGCACTACAATAGTCCACACCTGACATGAAAAGAATGGGGTTCTGGAGTGTCTCCTGATTCAAAAAAAGAGTGAAATGGGCATAGCAAGATGGAGCTCTTCTTGGCCAGAGTGCTACCACCTCTCCTCATGCCTTGTTTTCTTGTAGTTTACCCCGCTGGAATGGAACGAAGGCCACCTACCCGATTCCTACCGCTGTTAGTCATCGTGTTAATAGTACTAGTATCAAACCATTAAGAGCGTTAATTCAAAATGGACAGGACTACTTCCTTCTGACATCCAAAAGAGCTTGGGACAACCACTTCCCTCGCGCCCGTGGGCCGGGATGCAGATCAGCCGGCGCCCTTTGCACTGGCCTAATGTTTTCCACCCTGACAGAATACTATTATTTCTAAAAAGGCAGCCTGTGAGTTTAGCGGACGAACGGAGGAACCGACGCTCCCGGGATGCCGAGGAGTGCGAGGAATTGGGAGGCAGCTTCACCTCGGCTTCCTCGGCCGAAGCGGGGGGCACGTGCACTCAGGCTGGAAAGAGCTGGGAGGCTCGGGCTCCTTTTCTCCCTTTTCCTGCTTGGGTTTCGGGACGCCTTCGTGGAAACCCCGCCCCTGGCTATGGGCGAAGCGACCAGGAAGAAGCAGGAGGCGAGAGGAAGCGCAGGCGGTGCTCGGCAGCCCGTATTCTGCTTCGCCGCCAGTTCAGGAGCTCCCTCGCCTTCTCGTGGCTTGGAAGTCCGGCAGGAAGGGAAGGGGAGGCGGCGGCTGGCCTGAATACGGAGCTAGAGCTGCCGCCGCCTTCCTCCTCCCCCCAGCGCCGCCGCGGCCCAGTAGGAGGGAGCCTGAAAACAGAGTCGCCAGTCAGGCTCTCTCCTAAGGCGGGGAGACACGCCGCCAAAGCCCACCATGGCCACTAAGGTGAGGAGACCACTCCGGCTGCCCCCCCCCCCCACCCACTCGCCCGCTGTAGGTTTGGGGAGCGTTGGCTTGGCCGCCCCCGCCCCCTCGGGTTTTGTTTGCGTTTTGAAACAAGTCGGGCGTTACATGGGCTGGTGGAGATGGGGGTTCGTGCCTCTCGCGCGCTGGGAGAGCGGCGGTTTGGCTGGGTCGCATCTCCCGCTCTTGGGGTGGGTGGGCGCCGTCTAGGACGGTGGCATGAGGGATACTTGTCTGAAGGGCGTGTTTGAGGAAAAGACCCTCGGCTGAACTGGGGGGCGGGGGGGGAAAGAGAGGGAGGGTAACGTAGCCCGAGCTGTGCCTTTTATCTTGGCGCCTTTCGTGTACTCTGCCCCTTTGGTTATTGCACGCGCAGGCAGACCCCCCCTCCCCTCCCCTCCGCGTGGGCCTTGGACCTGTTTTCCGGTTGGGGCCAGCCAACCGAAGGCAGAACGCAAACTTTGAAATAGTGCTAGGGAGAGAAAAAAAGAATTCTCTCCAACTAAATAAGTTCATTTAAGCTGATAGTGAAATGAGTACTTTTGGACTGGGGTGGTGGGGAGAATAGATTTCGTTTCCTAGTTCAAAGGCTTCTGTGCCCTCTTCTTATAAACTTCGTTATTTTCCTACCTTGGGCATTTTTTTCCCCCTTCAGGTTCAAGTGTTGTTATTTTAATTGCAGATCTGTGACAATATCAGAAGAGCTTAGGCTGGCTCTCTTGCTCTTTTGGTAGGCGTGTTCACATTCAGCACACACCCCTCCATACTGTACTTCTTTCCAGATGTAAAAATAAAAGTGCGTCTGTTCCATGCTGCAATTGTGTCCATGATGCAAATGCAAATATTACAGGGTCTTTTTTTTTTTTAATCTAAAATTGTAGATGTTTATGTGAGTATAATTGGGTCTTGCTTGGCTAATGCTTTTAGGGCTGCAAATGTTAATTACAGGAAAACATTTTGACAATACTCATTAACATCTCAACACGTTATTGTGGGAACTGGGAAATAAAAGCAAGATATGTTTAAATTCGGCAGTTAAAACCATTTTTGCTTAATTTAACTCTTGAATACAGCTGTAAAAACTTGTGACTATTAGTGGAAGAGACCCTTGTTCTCTTGATCTATAGGCCTAAAACTAATGTAATTACCAGTGCATGTATACAATAATTAAGATTTCTGAACCATGTGTGAAATAAAATAGGTTCTTTAATCACATGGATCTATTGTTTAGAATTGTAGTTAGTAATGC
Organism: Pituophis catenifer annectens; assembly: GCF_029215685.1. NCBI lineage: Eukaryota > Metazoa > Chordata > Lepidosauria > Squamata > Colubridae > Pituophis > Pituophis catenifer. The sequence goes on along the minus strand of NW_027256881.1, from coordinate 78,494,512 downwards.
TTTTACAGTGTCTATACTTCCCATGTTGGTTACTATTATCCACTGAGATTGAGAAATTGGTTGAAGTGAATAAACTTCAGCTAATATACTGATATTAGCAAAACAAGTATTAACAACAAATATACATATACACATATACATATATCAGCCTCAGTTTGGTGTAGTGAAAGCATACTGGTTTTTGAAAGTATTTATTGCCACTGACTGCAGTTAATATTGACTATTGCACATGAACAAACTGAAATTTATGTAAAATGGAAACAAATGTTTCTAATGTCTATTGGCTATGCTGAAGGAAAGACAAGAGCACAAGATTTTCTGGCCTTTTTTTCTGTTGTTTGTGGACAAAATTCCTATTCTTTCTATTTCATTTCAAAACAATTCACACACGCCAAATTGTAGGCTCTGAGTTCATGTGATCTTTTCTGATAATTGGCTAATTAATCAGTTTCTTCAGAACTGGATCAAGTTCTTTGAAGTATGTCATTTATTTTTCAGTGCTCAGCATTCTAGCAGGAAAGGAAAAAATGACTTAAGTCTAAGTTTTTTTACAAAAATGAATCACAAGGCATTGATGTTGACTAATGCTGTTATTTCATCTGTCGCTGTACAACTCTTCCCCTTCTGAAGTAGTTTTATATATAAATAAGAACATTTGAAATTCTTTCAGTGAGAATTTTCAGAGCAGTGGTGAGATTGAATTTCCTTTTGTTTTCTTTCCCTTTCATTTTGAGACTTGTTATGATTATTTACAGAAGAAACTGTTTGGAATACTCAGTTATTCTATCTTGTAAATAAATTGACTTCTCTTTTGCAACTACACTTTTTTTGATTACCCTGTTGATTGGACTCTTGCTTTTTTCTACCTTCAGCCTAATGTCCAAATATCCAAGTATGTAATATTTTAAAAAGAGAAAAGAAACCAATAACAAAATTTAAAAATATTTATTCAGTAGTTGTTTGTGGTTTAATATGAAATATCCTTATGTATGCATATAGAAGAGGAAAATGCCTTTAAAGAGGAAATTATTTTTCATCTGTACCAGCATTTACTGAAAATTCATAGTAACACTTTACTGTTTTGCATATATCATGTCTATTAATTAAGACTTTTTTATTGTATGTGCCTGTAAGGAAGGAATTGATTTGTGGCTATTATTATATGCAACAGTTCATTAGATAAGCAGTTCAAAATGGGCATGAGAGTGAAGGTGGAAGAAACTAGTGCTGAAATCTTGGGTGCTCAGCCCTGTATACATACATACATTACATACATACATTACATACATACAGAGAGAGAGATTTCTGTGCACTCATTTAACAATTGGGAAACGCAATTAGAATAGACTTGGAACAGAAGCCAAAGTTTGAGATGCATTTTATGCCTTGTATATTCTTGATTCAGTCCTATTGAGCTGAAAATGATTTTGTTATAAACAATGAGTTGCTTAAATTTTTAAACAAAGCTTTTAAAAATATGTTTTTTTAAAAAATATTAAACATGACAAATTATCTTGATCATAAAGGTGCAATACTTAAATTGTGCAATCTTTAAAGAAGTATTTTTATTTCTCAAAGACATGACTTTTTATTTTAAAAAAAAAGATTTGAAGTGTATTACTATTTTTGATGCTTTACAAAATTCAGCTCTGGTATCACTTTGAACTATATTTCTACTATGGTGCAATGTGAATTTTCTTTGCCAGCTGTTGGAAGCTAAAGCTATTGAGGATTTTCCATTGAAACAATAGTCCAATTAGTGCTGATTTCCGTATCTGGAATAGGCAACTACACAGTGTTCAAAGGAAGTGAAGGGTCATTGTCTCTGTGCCAATGAAATGCAATTTCATTCTGTAAACAGAGGCTTGTGGCATCTTTTATATAATTAGTTTTCTGGAGGCAAATGATAGGCTGATTTATTCTTTATTCATATAACACTCAACTGTAAATGATTGGCTAAAAATATTTTGAAATTCTGAGGAGTAAGGAGTTTTAAAAACGGGAGTTTTGTTTTTATTTCCCAATTACTAGGTTGGAATCCTGGTTGATCCATGGAATGAGAAAATGATGGCCCAGAGGTTCATAAATTTATTCCTAAAAATACACTGCTAGGTTTCAGAACTTGGTTTTCTAAGTTGTTTAGGTAATGTAGTAGATGAGTGGTGTAAAAAGGGTGAGAATGGAGAATGCATTTGGAATGAGAATAAATGTTGCCACTGAATAGCCATTTTAGGTTTTTATATGAAAAGTATGTATTTGTATTTTCATATTCACCTGAGGATATGCTGCAGCACTGAGTACACACGTGTTATAATATCTTATTTTATTGCTAATCCTTCCAAAATGGAAGTTGGGTCATAAGTAAAGATGACAAAAGCCAGTTCTGCTATTGCTTTGGCAGTGCTTGTAGCATTGATGTGGGATTGACTTTGTCCTACTGTGCAAAAGCAAACACCAGGATGATGGTGAATGTTTTGTGCAAGTAAAGACATGGAGGAGAGCCAGTTTGGTATAATGGTTAAAGCTCCAGGCTAGAAACAGGAGACCATGAATTCTAGACTTGCCTTAGACAAAAAGTCAACTAGGTGACTTTGGGCCAGTCACACTCTCAGCCCTAAGAAGGAGACAATAACAAAGCACTCCTGAAAACCTTTCAAGTAAAGAGGCAGGGAGTTGTCCAGGTAATCACCAGGAGTCAACACTGATTCAACAGCACTCCCCCCCACCCCCCAAAAAAGTGAATAATAAAACAGATTACACTAAGTGCAGGGATTTTGTCCAAATTCAGATCTTCAGTGTCTCATTTCTGAACTTTTGGCATACCATGAACTATGAGGGGCTGAATTGATTTTCATTTTGAGTTCTTTTTAATTCAGTTCTTCAGATAAAATATCTCCATATAGTACTTAATAATTTCCACTTTATAAGAGAGAAAAAAGGGAAGAATACAATGAAAGTTTGGGCACCTACTTTTTGTTCCATTAGGTACACATCGGTATGCATTTGCTTATGTTTTAAGTGAGGTGATTGGTTGAAGAAATGGATTTCAGTAAGTCTGCAATGGAATTTAGAAAATAAAAATATCAAACGTAGGTAGGAAAACAATTCTCATTGTCATTGTATATTCAAGACTATTTTTACCATTTTTTTATAGTAACAATAATTCTCCCAAAGTACATTAATACTTTAAACAACAGTTCCTGCATAGTTTATAGCATAAAACACATGGTGCCCCACAGATATCTCCCTTGGTATCAGCTAGTTGTCTTGTCAGCGGAGAACTCCCTCCCATACACATATGTATAGAGAGATATATCAATATTAATTAAATAGGAAGCCGACACGTTCCATAGAAAAGCACAGCCTCTAATATTATTTTTATTTGCAAGAATGCCTCTGGGATCTTATAGTCTCAAATATTTTTCAATAATAAAAATAAGGGCCTAACTGTTTTGTTTAGAAGTGTACCCACATTCATAAAAAAAAAAAAAGTTTAAAGTAAAAATGACAGAGTTTACCTGTTTGTCCTTCTGGTAAATGCATACTTTATGACTAGCCATATCCACTATAACTAGCTATTTTGTCAATGCTCAGACTTAGCTTATGAAAAACTGTAACAGAGTTTGTGACATGTTTTCAAATGGAAAACGTGGCCACATACCCAAAATTTGCCTATCCTTTGTAAATGCTTAGTTTACAAACTGTGTAAATATTATGCAGCAGTACCTGGAAACAATAGAGAAAGAACTGGAGAGAAGGACAAAATACAAAGACCTGTAAATAGAAGTAGAACAACTGTGACAAGAGAAAGTAAAAATAGTACCAATAGTAATAGGCACCTTAGGTGCAATCCCAAAACATCTGGAACAGTACTTGAACACTATCAGCATTGACAAAAATCACCATTGGTCAGTTGTAAAAGTCGTATAATGATACCTTTAACAAAATAAAACAACTGCCTATTCCAGGTCTTTGGGAGGGACTCAATAGGTAGACAAAATGAAGTTTAGATACAATCTAAACATCTGGGTGACCATCCATAATAATATAAGATTAGCAATTCTTAGAGATGTATTATAAATAATATATAGAAAAAATGCATTTTCAAAGTGCTTTCCAGTTAAAGAGTTTACTAAAGAGTTATGTCTGCTTAGCAGTACCGTGTTTTCCCAAAAATAAGACCCTGTCTTATATTTTTTTGAACCCCGAAATAAACTCTTGGCCTTATTTTCGGGGAGGTCTTATTATTTTGGGGTCCATGGAGCAAGATGGGCTCCTCTTGCCGTCTTACCTGATTTCCAGCTCTGCGTTTAAATATTTTTGGGGAGGGTTTATTTTCAGGGGGAGGCTTATTTTAGTGCATGCGCTCAAAAGCCTGTTTGGGCTTATCAGGGAATGTCTTATTTTCAGGGAAATAGGATACTATTAATTATATACTGGAGTGGCTTTTGTGTTTATCCCTGAAACTCTCAAGCGGTAATCAGACAAGTTTTATATGCTAATAATTAATTCCTTATCACGGTATGCTTGTATATTAATAAATATGTACTGTCCATAGAATACTTAAGCTTTTAATGAGGTTTGTGTAGCATTCAAGCAAGAAATGTTGACTGTGTATCAATTATGAAAAATGTAGGCCCAATTACAATATCTGATACTCTCCTGCACTGAATATAAAGAATATATAAAGAATCCTAATTTGTTTACTGTAGCAAGTTGCCAATTTCAAAATGTGAAAACCTAAAATCCTCTAAATATAGATATAATAGATTTAAAACTGAGATAGAACCAAAAGAAAATAGCTTAATTTATATTTATGCTGGATCAAATATCTCAGTAAAAGGGAAAACATTTTTATTACCCTGTTCTAGCATTTTCTTTATGATGTGCTGCTGGCAATAATTTCACATTGGAGTGTTAATTCTAGCAATACTCTACAGTTTACTCATTAAGAAACCTATATTCTAAAGCTTCAGCAATTCCACCAGTAGAGCTTTAAACTTAAATATTTATCCAATCAAAGAAAGGACACTATACTGGATCAAACTAATAAAAGTTTTCATGGTCAATAGAAGGAAGAGACAAGGAAGAGAAGAGTGACTAGGCATTAAGAGGGACTGTGTGCTCAGCTGTAAGGAGTGTAAAAGTTATCTAATGAATAGCTGCTGATTGGAAGGGGTATGTTTTGAAATCTATTGATTACCTATCATCGGTGACTTACTGCTTCCTATTGAGTAAGCCCAGAAATATTAAACATCTCTGTGTTTCAAGGAGCAACCTTACTGAGCTGGCGAATTGAGAGAGCTGTCAGAATTCTGCCTGTGGAGTGAGAGGATCCCTAACAGATTTTACCTCTAAGTCAAGGGTTTGTACTTAGCTAACTGGAAATCCTGAAAGTGGTATATGCAATTTTGGGGACATGTTTGTCTTCCTGCCTAACCACAAGCTGAGATGCCTCTCATCAAAGGCAAGCTTGTTGTATTTCTTGAAGAAAAAGGCAGTTCAATTATTGAAGTGGTCACTTAATTTCAGTTGATAGAGAAGATGAAGATTTAGCTCTTCAAAGAAATCTGGTGCTGAAAAACACAAAACAAACCACAGTCTCATAGCCTTCATAGGAAAAAAAAAGACCCTGTAGAATAGCTGGATAAATCTGTTAAAATTAGAGGAGATGCAGTGGTTCCTTATAAAAAGCAAAGAAAGAATTATAGAATTGTGTTAAAAGTATTAAAGGAATAAGATGATGGTCTTGCTGAAACTTTACAAGAAATTGTAGGGAAGAGAAGGCCATATGACCTGAAGAGGAAGAAGAATGTGTCTATATATTTGAAAAGGGGGGAAGGATTTAGGAAGCTAACACACCCATTTGTCTGGTATTAATAGCTGGGAAAATTCTATAGCTGATTATAAAGATATTCATCTGGGAGTTCCATGAAATTCATGTAATTAGTTAAGTGCAAATCTTAACAGATCAAGCATTGTCTCGTTTTTTGATTGAAGAGATTGTGAAAATACTATACACATTATATTTTAATTTCAGGAAAGTATTTCACAGTACCCATAACACTGATTAGCAAATCAGTTAATTGAAGATAGATGGCATGACTGTTAAGGCATGAAAATAGTATTCAGAAAATTACTAATGATTCCTTATCAAACTGTAGACAGTTTTGAGTGGATTGTCATAATTTAAACGTTGATCTTTCACCGTAACTCTTTTAAGGTGGAGGGTTCAAGAGATAGGAGAATGCTAATCAGATTTGTAAATGATACAAAATGTATGGGATAACTACAAGAGAAACTTTAATATGACATTGATAAGTTAGAGAAATGGGCTGCAAATAGTTATTAAATTCAACAGAGACAAATGATTAGGATAAGAAAATGTATAGTTACAGGATTTATGTACTTGGCTTGCTAATCATGTTTATGAAAAAGTTATTAGAGTAAGTTGTTAATTGCTGTTCCTTTTGAGTTGTGATGTGGCTGGAAAAAAAAGCAAATGTAATTTAAGCTATATCAGCACAAGCTTAATTTCCAAATCTTAGAAAGTATTTTGCTTTATTCTACATTATTTAGGCCATTTTTTGAGGATTGGATACTCTGAGAAGGATTTAAACAAATGAGCAGCTTCAGGAAAGGATGATGAGGATGATCAAGGACTTAATAGTGTATAGAAAGAGTGAAACAATTGGGGATGTTTAATCTTCAGAATATCACAAAGGGATATGATAGAAATCTTTAAAAAACTGAAGGTATATGGAAGATAGTCACTCCATGTTCTGCATTGTTCTAGACTTCAAGATACCCAATAATACATTTTAGCTACAGAAAGTCAGATTTTGAATGAATTGAAGAAAACATTTTCTAACGATGTTTGGTTGTAGAACCATTTTTTTTTTTGAGAAGTGGTGGGCTTCCTATTACTGATGTTTTAATTTGTATTCCTGAATATATCACAAAGTTGATTTTAGTGGATTTAAAAGGCACTTTCTAGCAGTATCATTGTATATTTGAAAATAATTTCTAAATGTCCATTTCCTTAGTCAAAACCTGGCTGGTTGGTTAGTATCTGCATTCTATTATCTTTCATGAGTTTCAGTGAAAGATATTTACTTTAATTCTGTATTGTCTTGCCTGTGATAAAATGCCTTTTTGTTTTTATCATGACTGGAACAAACTTTATTGATATTTGGTCTGTAGCATCAGCATTTCAAAAAAAGGTATTTGCTATCCTGCTGTCTTTTAATGTGCACTTAAAGCATGGAAATATGACTAATGACCACTGCATAAGTTGTAGAGTGTAGCATAATTTTAATATATGGGGAAAGAAGATATAATTAACAAAGATGTTTAACCTAATATTTGGCCACTTGCAACATCTAGAGGAGGATATACATCGATGGACTCAGAGCTAATTTATATCAGATTAAGTTTAGATTACTGCTAAATAGGTATAGCTGTGTTTGGTGAAATTTACTTTATTGTGCAGGGGAAAATTAGTTCATCTTTGAAGTAATTGAAATGTTTATCATAATGAATTTCAGCTTTAATGAAAAATACATTTTTTTATTATGCAGCTAGCTAACAAAGATACAACAGAAATAATGTTGAATGTGATGTTGTAATAAGCAATTGAATGTCAATTTTATTTCCATTTTCCTAACTATAATTGTACCAGTAATTAATCTTAAGTACATTGAAAGAACAGCATGTATCTGAGCTGCAGCAATCTAGATAAGAGTTAGATGGTGGTAAAGGAATTTGACCCCTTTGCTGCAACCAAGAGGCATGTTTTATTTATTTTCATTTATTTTTATTTTAGTTTTTCCTTTTATGTTAAATTTTGCATCAAAACCTTCTGGGGTAGTGAGTTGTAAAGCACCATGTACAGTGACAGCAGGATGTAAATAATAGGGTATAAATCAATGATCTAAAACACAATTCTTTTCAAACTATGTTTCACAGAATCTCAAAAACTTGATGGGATTCCACTGCCTTGAGTTATATATAAGCAGAGCCATTTTTTTCAATCATTAAGTTTTGCCCCTTGATCAGGGATTCCAGGATTTTTAAATAAGTTTCCACAGCCTGAAAAGGTTTGAAAACAATATGCACTTATAGTATATTTTGGAAGAAATAGTCTGGCTATCTGTGGCTCAATAAGCTCCACAGAAGTAATTTGAAAATCAGTACCATACAATTAAAAAAACATAATGTTCAAATGGGGCTGATGTACATGGAAGTGGAATACAATTCAGTGTGTTTCTTAAAATATTAACTTTGAGATATGTTTTAGGAAATTGGGGCAGGGGATAAATACTTTATATTATTGCTTCTTTGGTTTCCTAATTGCTATTTGTTTGGGATACATTGGACTGTTCAGAGCTCTCTTCTTTCAAGTATTCCTCCAGCATAAGTTTGTTCCTTGAGTATTATGACTTTCATTCATAAAGTATTAAAGTGCCATTCGGGTAGATCCTGTTCAATCATCCTCTTAATGCATTCAATTTGGATAAGTATACCAAATCTGGTATTTATTATCAAGATCCGTGTTGATAACTAAAGAGGAATACTTTTGCCTGTTGATCAGTTGGTCAGATACCCTGGCTAAAGTTCTGCTAAATATATGTATAGAGCAGCAGAAAAGCTTCATTCAGAAAATGTATGTGTATTGGACGACTATTAAAGTCCTAAAGCAAGAGTGGTGATAGCATGAGTCATTGTCTGGGTCAGAAAAAAAGGGCAGCACTGGATTTCCTACTACTGAACCTAGTGATTTAATGAAATATCCATATGTAAAAGTAGGATGTTTCTGACCACCAGATCCACGTGAAAAAGAATGACTTCATCCCTTTCTTGTGAGTCTTGGAAAGTAATAGCTGCATTATGTCATGCAGTATTTATCCTTCAAACCTAGAGGCTTGATAGACTTCTGTGTTTGTTTCTACAAATTTAGTTTGTGCTGTGTTTAATTATACAAAGGAAAATGTAAAGATGCAACAAAAAATTTGGAGATATTGAGACGTGGTTTTTCAGGCTTGCCTGACTTGCTTCCATTTAAAATATTTTTGGACTTTGAATTTTATTTGGATTTTAAGAATACAGGTGTTCAAAATGCTAATTAATGAACAATTTGATTTCCTATTAATGTTTTTTCATGAGGTTGAATTAAACATGTCATTCATATAGAATTTTTTTGCATACCTACAGGCTCGGGTGATTTATGATTTTGCTGCTGAACCAGGAAATAATGAGCTAACTGTTAATGAAGGAGACATTATTACAATTACTAATCCGGTAAGGCAGTTTTAGTAGGTAAAATATATATACTATCATATGTCCTAAATGATATGTACTAATCATTTTGAAATTTTAATGATGAAAATGTTCATTAATTTTATTGGGAAAAAAACATGAAAATCTAAAGAAACAGTATTTGCACATTTTTATTTTTCTCATGCAGATTAATAACAATATGGGCTTTACTTGATACAGGTTTACATATGTAAACAGGAGCCACAAACTGCACTGAGTTCGCCAGGGCAATTTGTTCAACTATTTCTCAAAGCTGCAAATATTTACTGATAAATAGAATTAAGAAATGAATAGAATTGCGTTATAACTGAATACCTGTACTTAAGAGTGACTCATAGAAATTGATGGGAATCATTATAAGCACATTTTAGGATTATAATAAAATTCTGAAGTATTCTATATTTTTCTCTGTCATTTGATTATTAATGTTATGAAAAATAGAGGAAATGGTAGGAAAATGAAGAGTTAGATGATATTTTGTGGATTTCCTATAAAATTCTGCATGAAATTATATAATAAATAAACTACAAGAACCGTCAGAGATGTTATTGATTATACTTTTTTCTTGTAATACTAATATTTTGGTCAGAATTAAGTATGCAAATATTGTTTGCCATGGATGTCGATGAAATTAGCCTATGAAAATAATCTGATTTTACTCCAGTTCAATTCAATTCAAATCTTTATTGTCAGTGCACAATATATCTACAATGAGATTGGTTGAGCTCCCTCAGTCGACCCCCACCCCCAAAACACAATACAATACAGTACTTCTCTGATGATTCTAAAAAAAGAAAAAGAAAAATACCATTATGCTTTTCAGGAAGGAAGAAACTAAAATTGGCTGTTGAAGATATAATAAATATGCAAAACACAGAGTATAATTTTATTTCTGAAAAACTGAATATATAATGTCTTACTTTTATAATTTAACTGCTCATACCATATTTAAAATTATTTTAGGATGTAGGTGGGGGCTGGCTGGAAGGCAAAAACAGCCAAGGAGACAGAGGACTGGTTCCTACAGATTATGTTGAGGTAAGATATTATAATAAAACAACTTGGAAGGCAGGGCGGAGGATTTTGGACAATACCTGTATGACAAAATCACTCAGATCCGGGGGGGATTTGGACTCTGACTGGGTAGATCAGGGCAGAGTGACGAGGAATAGTCTTGAGAATGTTATCTGGGACGAGTTTGACGCTGTGACTCCCGATGATGTGGACAGGATTTTGGGGAGACTTAGTGTGGCCACATGTTTACTGGACCCGTGTCCCTCCTGGTTGGTACTGGCTTCCCGGGAGGTTACACGAGGCTGGCTCCAGGGTGTTATCAACGCTTCGCTGAGTGAGGGCCATTTCCCCGCTGCCTTGAAAGAGGCGGTGGTGAGGCCTCTCCTCAAGCCGTCCCTGGATCCGGCAATATTGGCCAACTACCGTCCTGTCTCCAACCTTCGCTTCATGGCGAAGGTTGTTGAGAGTGTGGTCGCGCGGCAGTTCCCACAATTCCTGGAGGAAACATCTTATCTAGATCCGTTCCAGTCGGGTTTCAGGTCTGGGCACAGCACGGAAACGGCATTGGTCGTGTTGGTTGATGATCTCTGGAGGGCTCGGGACAGGGGTTGCTCCTCTGTTCTGGTCCTGTTAGATCTCTCAGCGGCTTTTGATACCATCGACCATGGTATCATGCTGCACTGGCTGGAAGAGTTGGGGATGGGAGGCACCGTGTTGCGGTGGTTCTCCTCCTTTCTCTCCGACCGGTCGCAGTTTGTGTTGGCAGGGGGGCAGAGGTCGACCTCGAGGCCTCTCATCTGTGGAGTGCCGCAGGGATCGGTCCTCTCGCCCCTTCTGTTCAACATTTATGTAAAGCCGCTGGGCGAGATCATCCATGGCTTCGGGGTGAGATACCACCAGTACGCTGATGACACCCAGCTGTACATCTCCACCCCAGGCCACCCCAATGATGCCCTTGAAGTGATGTCCCAGTGCCTGGAGGCTGTGCGGATCTGGATGGGGAGGAACAGGCTCAAGCTCAACCCTTCCAAGACTGAGTGGCTGTGGCTCCCGGCATCCCGATATAGTCAGTTGACTCCATCACTGACTATTGGGGGCAAGTCTTTGGCCCCCACAGAAAGGGCTCGCAATCTGGGAGTCCTCCTGGATATGCAGCTGTCCTTGGAGGAACATCTGACAGCTGTAACCAGGGGGATCTTTTGTCAGGTTCGCCTGATTCGCCAGTTGCGGCCCTTTCTTTATCGGGATTCCCTGTGCACAGTCACTCATGCCCACGTCACCTCTCGCCTTGACTACTGCAACGCTCTCTACATGGGGCTCCCCTTGAAGAGCACCCAGAGGCTCCAACTGGTCCAGAATGCAGCAGCGCGGGTAGTGATGGGAGCAGCATGGCGCTCCCATGTAACACCGCTCCTGCGCGAGCTGCACTGGCTCCCAGTGGTCTTCCGGGTGCGCTTCAAGGTGCTGGTTATCACCTTTAAAGCGCTCTATGGCATCGGGCCTAGCTATCTTCGAGACCGCCTGCTGCTACCGACGACCTCCCATCGTCCCGTGCGCTCCCACAGAGAGGGCCTCCTCAGGGTGCCATCAGCCAATCAAAGTAGGCTGGTGACCCCCAGGGGGAGGGCCTTCTCTGTGGGGGCACCTACCCTCTGGAATCAGTTGCCCCCAGAGATAAGAAGAATCCAAGACCTTAGTGCCTTCCGCCGTGCCCTTAAAACCCACTTTTTCCAGCAAGCTGGGCTGGTTTAAGAAGAAATTTTAAATGTTTTAATTGGTTTGTATTTTTAATTTTGGGCCAAATTTATATATATTTTAATTGTTTTTAATATTTGTATTTTATGTTTTTTAATTCTGGCTGTTCATCGCCCTGAGTCCTCAGGGAGAAGGGCGGTATATAAATTTAAAATAAATAAATAAATAAAATAAATATTTGTGTATATATACAATATAATATATAAGTAGACTTATTGGCAGTATTATACACAGTATTTTATATGGTACAGAATTCAGTTATTTACACAAAACCAAATCACAAAGTGTTGATCCTTAAATGTCAGATCACAAACTGCTTCCTGAAGCAGAAGTTAGAAAGTAATATACCTCTATAATTTATGGAGCACACACAAACTGGGTGAGTCCTGTGTGTTTAGTAGAATTCTTTTTTGTGTATGAGTCTCAAGCTAGACTTTTGGGTAAAGAATCTGTTTTAGATTTACTGATTAGGAAGATTAAAAAATGCTAAATTGATTATGTGAGAATTTCATATAGACATCTTATCTTTTATTCTTTCCAGCTAAATGGAATGATGAAAATAAGCCATGTAAAGACAGGTGCAACTGTCTATCCATCAGCATGTTTAAGCTCCAAAAACTGATCAGAAAAGAACAACCAAATTTTGTATGGGTAGTAGAAACATTAGGCTGGATCGAATTAGAAAGACAATCCATAAAATTTTCCCTATTGCATCCATGTGGAAGAAGCAATTGGGAATGTTGCTAACTCCTCCATTTCAACAACTCTGTCCTGGTCACATGACCCAGACAACAGCTATTATTAAAGTCATAGAAAAATCCAGAACTCTGCTCTGCATGCTTTTCCTGCTTTGTTATTTTTTTTCTCAAGCCAACAGAATTGGCTTGAATTGGAATTTGGAAAGAGATTACCTAAAAGGGATCAGAAATCTGTCTATGAGCATATAACTCTCCAAAAATGAAATATAACAGACCAAATTTGGCATAGGGGAAAACTGGCAAAAGAAAGGTGGAGCGTCAAAAATGGGCCAGATCAGGCCAGAGGTTGTAGAGAAAAAAGCTATAGGGAACAAAATTCTCAGTATATTATGAGAGAGGTAGTTGTGTTGTGAGGTAGTGATTCAGATGACTTTTCCATTGTAAGTCACATGGCCCACAGCGCAATGTACGGTATATAGTTAATCTTGGGCTTTTCCAGTGGACATATACACTCACAGATGCAACAAAAAAGGAAATGGGAGACAGATACTCAAATAGACACATGCAGCACATTGCTTGGTTACACAGAACCTTCTATGGGTTCTGCTGAATTAAAAACCAAACCAAATCAGAAGCCATGCTTTGCATGTTTTCCAGCTTTGTACTGGTCTATTGCTTCTTGCTGAACACCTGTATGTATACAGGTTGCACTCAGAACACATAAAATAAAGTGGTAATCATTTTTTTAAAAGTTTGATTAAGTTATTATATTAGGCACTTGTTCTAAATGGAGAAGATATAGTCCCGAATTTTTGTGTTCCGTGAAGTTCAAAATTAGATCCTCAATAGAAATTGTTGTCTTTGATTTTAGAAATGTTTTTTCAGCAATCTTCTGTTTTTCAGATTATACAAGAAAGCACCAGAGATGGAATTTTGGTAGCTGATCAAGCTTTTTTTGACTGCTTCTCCTCAAATGCTTCACAGACGAATTCGCAAGCCGTGAAAAACAATAGCCAAGTATGCATTTTAATAGTATTCTAGAGTGCTAGAAATGCTATATATATATATATATATATATATATATTTGATCTGTACTGCTGATACACCACTTGTGAACAGCACCAAATCATGAAAAGAATTGATATTTTTGTCTTTCCTTTTTAACTTTATTTTACTATTTTTATGTGAATGGGGACCTAACAGTTGGGAATCACACTAATTTACTTTATTATTTGGGTTCCAGTGCATGTGATTATAACTGGATGAACCTATAACTTTAGAACTATATGTTTCTTTGGCCATATTTTTACAATCTCCCTAGCATTCAACTAGCATGCTGAAATACAATAAACGTTTTCTTATAATTTCGAAGTAAGAAATAATTGAAGTCCTGAAATAGTCTTAAAAGAGTTTTTACAATGAATTAAAAATGCAACTTCACAAGACCATTAATAAATTTTAATTTTAATCCCATAGAACAGAAAAAATCCAACATGCGTGATAAAAATTAAGTGTGCCTTCCCATAATATGAAGCATCTGCCTGTGTCTGATTTACACAAATAAGATAATTTTTCATGGACGCTTGGAAATTTTATATTAGTTTTTCTGTGCCTCTAAACATTAATGTTTTTTACTAGTTCAGTTGCTAATACAAAGCTAATGTATTTTATTATTGTGCTGGCTGAAGTTTCTGTGTCTTCTTTAAAATCCAATCTCAGAATGATTCAATCAGTAGTAACTGTTTGGTTGTATATTAGTGTATTGAATTAAAATTTCCTCAGTAGAAGTTTAAAAGTGGCTTGTTAGGTTTTAGAAAGAGTCTTAGCATTAAAAAGAAATACTGAGTTATCCAATTGTGATATAGGTATGCTATATCTAAATTATGAATTTTATTTTTGTCAGCCTTCCTCGGGGTTAATTTTTTAATTCTTTAATTCATTACTCACTAAGGTCCACAAGTTTCTGTATATATGTCTAACCCTATCTGCAATATCATGTACATTCCAAGATGTCCATAAAAGCATGGATATCTGAAACATGTAAGTTTGTGGATTTTAAAGGGAGAATAGACATATGGTGTGTGTATAAAGTTAAAGACCAGAGTGCCTGTGACCTTGGACTAAAGAATATGTGAATTACAGTAAGTGAGAATTTTAGAATGTTGCAAAACCTCACAAACTCATCTGGTGAGTCCCATCAGACAGACGTATAATCGATTATTTCAAGAAAATATATACTCTTCACAGTATGTGCTTTTTTCCCCATTCTCTTCTAAGTGTTCTTCCTTTGGTACTACCTTCTAGCTCTATTCCTTGTTTTGTTTGGCCTATTTCAAAGAATTGTTCATGAGTTTGAGAAATTATGTTGCATTAGAATGAATGTAAGATGTGATCTACATAAATTTGTTTCTCTAGATCACTAATTTTTTCCATGTTTCAATAGCCTTTCAAAGTTTCCAGATTTCTGTTCTTGCCTAGAAACTTTTTAGTTTTAGGGACCAACACAAACTCTGAAGTTTCTGAAGGTTCACCCAGTAGCAGCCAGAAAACATTTAGGGTATTATACCTATCATTATAAAGCCAATCTTAACAGCTTTCCCATTTCCCTTTACTGCATATTGCAGTGTAGATTTAGATCTGTACTGGTTTTATTTCACAATATTTAAATCTCTGTCGTCCATAGGTCAGGAGCTGAATGATTATTTTTCTTTTCAATGATTGATGTTCAAAGGTCTTAACAGAAAAGAAATACTGAGTTAGGTACATGTGGTGGTGGATTTCATTAATAATTGAAAAGTGTTTTTGAAACTTCCAGATTTCATTGCAGAAGATTAAACTATAATATACTTTTGTCTGTGAAAAAAGCCCATTTGCTTTTTTGTTTTTCTTTTGCTCTTGCAAATAGCAAAAGTAAAAAAAAAAGTAGTGATTAAATACAGCAGTATAATAATACAGAATAATGAAACCATTTGCTGCTTGCAATTACTGCAAGTTCAAATCTCACCAGGCTCAAAGTTGACTCAGCCTTCCATCCTTTCAAAGGTAGGTGAAATGAGGACCCAGATTGTGGGGGCAATAAGCTGACTTTGTATAAATATACAAAAGTATGAAGGCTATTGCTTAACGCATTGTAAGCCGCCCTGAGTCTCCGGAGAAGGGCGGCATATAAATTAAAGCAAAAAAATAAAAATAAAAAATGATAGGTCAAATTCCTTTGGGTTTTTGATTTTATAGAAAGCAAAAACTTAATCAGCAACCATTTTATTAGTATAGGTGGGGAAAAAGATTTGTTTAAATCACTGTACAGCCATGAAATTTTCTTAGCAATTTACCATTACATAGGAAATAGACGAGGTTTATTTGAAGATTAGTAAAAAACGGATGAAAAATTATACCTTGTATTCTTAAAAATGAATAAATGTAGTGAAGAGAAGTTTTGTCTTATATTTAAAGTTAAGAGCTACTTGAAGTATGTCTAGTGAGATGGATGGTATGAATTTTTATGTTATTATGCAAATCATTTTTGATATTGTCAAAGGACAATTATGAAGTTATAAAAAGTTACAAGTGAATGAAAAATCTCTTTGGGTTTTTAGAAGTAATTCATAGTGATTTTCATTGTTGGGTGAATTTTTTAAATCATATCCCTGTTACTAATCCCAGGAAAGTCTGACTGCAACTCAACAGTAAAATTTATTCTTACAGATGTATGATCCTCTTTAATTATATGTATATGTAATTATAGTATTTCTCAGGTGATCCTTGAATATTTTGTCTTCCACATTGTCTAACACATTTTCATTCCACAATACATCCTAATCCTTTTGTCAGTTCAACCAAGGAAGCTAATGCCTGAGATGCAAACCTAGCTGGATAATCTTTGGCCAGTGCCTCTCTCTCAATCCTAGGAAGTAAGCAATAGCAAACCATGTCTGAAAATCTTGCAAGGGAAACTACAGGGACTAATCCAGACACTCAGCAGAAGTCAAGAGTGACTCAAAGGCACCCCCCCCCAAGGCATGATAGTCAGGAAAATCAAGGGCATGGAAAAGTCATACTTAATATGCATTGGAATGCTTAATTTAATTGATGCTCCTGGATTTATTAATTATGAATTATTTGGGAGTTTAAAAAAGTTGAGAAATAAATAGTTTTTATTATTCTTTTGATGTTATATAAAAGCGAAATACCACTCGCGCATCATCACGAAATCTCCAGAACCGTAAAGCCTACAAACCAGGGGTGGGTTCTACTTACCTTTACGATTGGTTCGCATTATGCACGTGCACGAGCGAATCCATGCACATAAGCTTCTGCGCATGCGCAGATCACTTCTGATAACGTCAGGATCAGTGGGTGGAGCCTCCCACCGGTTTTACTACCGGTTCTTGCAAACCGCTCCGAACCGGGGGCAACCCACCACTGCTAGAAACTTGAAATTTGGCACATATGTTTTTCGTGGCTTCTAGGTGCTCACTAAGAAAGGATCTTTCGAAATGACCATCAGATAATATTTCTTATATTATTATTAACATGCTCTGATGCTAAAGAGTTAGACGTTCTACTCCCCCTCTCCACCTGAAAAGAAATCTGTTCCAACTGCCACTTGGATGTGGGCATGGCAGCGCGTGACTCATGTGGCCTGCGGAATAGGAGTTTAGACATTCTACCCCCCAGAAGGGGATAAAATAGGAGAGGCCACTGTGTGGCAAGCCTGAGGGAGAGGATAGGAGAGGCTTCTGGGGCAAGGCTGAGAGAGAGAAGGGAATAAGATAGGAGAGGCCTCTGGAGGGCAAGCCAGAGGGAGAAAAGGGGAGGAGAGGCCGATCATAACTACTCATTAATGTTCAAGCTTTAACTGTCAATTTATCAAGCCCGATCATATAGTTTTATAGCAGAGCACTGGTATCCAGCTAGACTTTTTATAAAATTAAGCTGATTACAAATAAAACTGAAAGAGAGCATTCTTGCTTGGTGCTTGCTTTACATATAGAAAGCCTGATTTACAGTTTGGATTCTAGGTAGGTTTTGTTAGCAATGCCTAATGTTACATTATATATAGTTCTACTTTCTGATTGATTAATTTTTTATACTCCCTTACATATAATTGTTTGCTTCAAGTTTCTCAAGCTGAAACAGGCTACAGTCTAGTAAATAATATATAAATGGTGAAGTTTGGTTGGGAGTACAGAATTTACCTCCTTGCTGGTTCGATAAAATGTTTTAAAAATGTTTTAAATGAGTATTCATTTTGTGTGCTAAAAACTGTTAAAGTCCATGACATTTCTAGGTAATTCCACCAAGCATAGACATTTGATAAGGGTCAGATGAATTCCAATTTTTCTCCTTCCACTCACTTAATACTCATAATTTGCAAGATGCTGAAAGAGAGAAAAATTAGATTGAGATACTTTCAAAGCATCTATTTCTTCTTTCCATCTTGTCAATTGTTTCTACAAACATAGGGGGATTACAAAATATTGAGGCCTATTGTATTAAGTATTAAATACCGTGTTTCCCCGAAAATATGACCGGGTCTTATTTTCTTTTGACCCCCGAAAAAAACAGCTAGGGCTTATTTTCGGGTGGGTCTAATTATTGACTCACCTCATAGCAGCGGCACTGACAGCCCCACCCATCAGGAGCCCACTGCTGGTCCACATCTGCTGCCGCTTACACGCATCGCCCCGGCCTCCATTTCACTGTCAGAGCCTTCCGGAAAGCCCTCTGCAGCCAAGAAACATCCAGATTGACGCGCGCATCACCCCCAGGCCTCCACCGTCAGAGCCTTCCAGAAAGCTCTCTGCAGCTGAGAAACGGACTCTGGATTGATGCGCATGGTACCCCCTGGCTTCCGTTTCGTCTTCAGATGCCTTCTGAAAGCTCTCTGTAGCCAATAAAAGAGTTCCGGATCTCTTAGGGGTTCTTTTCGGGTGGGTCATATTTTCAGGGAAACACGGTAGATAATATTAAGTAGGTTTTCCCAAAACCCACTCTTGACATTATCAAAAAAAACATAGTTTTCCCCCATTCAGAAATTCTCATCATCTTTGTATCTGTCACTAATTACCTCATAAAGTGTACACTAAGGCATTTTTAAAAACCTATATTGCTTGACCATGAGAGTATCACACACACACACACACACACTCATATACTTAAACTATGTATTTAAAGCAGATCTTTTTCTGAGCAGATAGTTTTCATTCTCATTAATTGCTGGGTTTCCAATTGGCCCAATCATTTTCTGTACTCTTGTTTATTACTACCTACCTACCTACATCAAAAACCCATATCTGAGTCTTCCCTTTTACCATTCACTGGAGTTTCCAAATGCTGAACAGGTTAACCAAGCTATTTTCAAAACTGTGATCTGAAGATGATTTGTTTCAACAGATCATTACACTAAAACAGTAGTGAAAACTTAACTTATTCTCATAATGCAAAGCTGTGGTTCAACATTATTTCCATTTGAGACCTTTGTATAAATACTATATTGCTAATTCTGTTTCATTATATTCCATCTACAGTTAAGCTTTTCCTTGTAAACTCCTATGACTATGGTATAGAACTTGGCCCACACTTTATGAACTTTGCCAGTTAATTTTTCTTCAATTGGCCTACACTTCAATAAAGAACTGCATTTTTTAAATATCAGGGCCAGGACTGGATTAATAATTTCAATTTATGGCTGAAAATCCAGTAGTGTAGTCAAAATGATGAAAGCAATGTTGTGTTATCACAGTACGAGTTCTGCCATGT
Source organism: Pituophis catenifer annectens (assembly GCF_029215685.1). Lineage (NCBI taxonomy): Eukaryota > Metazoa > Chordata > Lepidosauria > Squamata > Colubridae > Pituophis > Pituophis catenifer. The sequence continues at coordinate 78,474,965 of NW_027256881.1, read as the reverse complement.
TTGAATGTGATTTGTCATTTGACATCCCATCCCCAGTCCCTTTATGAATGTTTCTGCTCTTATATTTGTTGACAATTTTATATCCATTTGGAAATCTGAGATCAAAGAGAAAATGTATGTACAGCTTCTCCCAGTCAAAGGAATCTATGTGCAAATTAAGTTTGTAGTAAAGCTGCCACTGGTAGATGCTAACAACCAGAGTTTGATATCTGCCCCACCAATATTGAAGCAGGTATCAATGTTTCTAGGCAGATTGGGAAGCATTTTCTGTGTGACTTAGTTATAATGGAAGATTGTGCTTGGCTTTTGTCTTTATTTCAGTTAAATTTATACAAGTTTTGGTTTTATATTTTTTTACTTCAAGGATCTGAACATTGTAGTATAGTAGAATTTGTGCTAAGGGCAGAAACTCTCTTCTTGCTGAATCTCTCAATTGCCTTTAATACAATGGACTGAGGTATCTTTTTGGGTAAATCAAGGATTATGTAGTGCTAGCTCCAGAGAATATGCTGCCCCTTGTCACATTGACACCATCTCTCAATGATGTTAAGTAATGTTACATATTTTTAGAATGATTCGGAAGAAGGGATAGCATTAGAATTCTCTAATTGTTGATACCCTATACCAGTGCCTACTCAATCTTAGCCTAAAACCTGCCCTAGGAGCAATGATTTTCCTCCTTTCATAAAGACCAGTTTCAGTTGATAATTTGGGAAAGAGTTTGCATTCTTGGGATCTCTATTCTAGAGTATCATAGGGCTTGGCCATTCTTCTTCCTCTCCCTCACCATTATCACCTAGATCATGGGTGTCAAACTCAAGGCTCTGGGGCCAGAGCCGGCCCGCGGGTGCTTAGATCTGGCCCATGGGGCCGCCCTGGAAACAGCGGAGGACCAGCCCACGGTGCCTATGCCAGTGAAAATGGAGCTCGGGAGGGCTGTGGGAGGCCCTTTCGAGCTCCATTTTCACTGGCAGAGGGTTGCAGGAGGCCATTGCAGCCGAAAATGGAGCTCGGGAGCTCGTTTTTGGTGGCACAGCACTCGGGCCACCACAAGTGCCCCCGACACGAGTGACTTCGAGCTGGCCATGCCCACCCTGGCTACCCTGGCCAGCCCAGCCCAGCCCAAAGTTCAAACACAACCCTGATGCGGCCCTCAATGAAATCGAGTTTGAGAACCCTGACCTAGATGAAGCCACTGGGAGGAGTTATCTGTTGGCATTAGTGATATATTATCAATCAGTAGGGGATACTTTATTATGTCCACCACAGATTGGGCAGAAAATCTCAATTTCTGGAGGGTCTTAGATTTTGGATGAGGGGAAAACAGGCAATGCATCTGAGTACAACCTAAAAGGAATTTGAGGGAAGATCAAAACAATCCAATAAAGGAATTACATAAAATCAATAAAAGATGGCAACTGGCAAAAACCAGATGGAACGAAGCAAGGCTTTAACTCTCCTTTACCAAAGGCTGAATGAATAATAATAATAACTTTATTGTCATTGTACGTGTACGTGTATAGAAGAGACAGGTCTTCAAGGCTCTTCTAAACAATAGTGGGGGTGGGGGGATCTGTATCTTATTTTGCAATTGTAGCAACTGTTTGTAATTGCAAATCTGAATTTATTAAGCCAAATATGTGCCACTAACTTTTCCATTGCAACATTCTTGCCTTTCTCTACCCTAATTAAATCCAGAAGCATCTAATCATCAGTTTCTTCTGAACTGAGAAGTTCTCATTTTCAAGTTTGGAATAAAACAGGATCTTACACCATGTTTTGAAGTTTGGTTAGGAAATTGTTTAAATAAGCACTTTTTGATTTAACCACAGTATATCTGTGTTGCAAAGGAGAATAAGAATACTCTGTATAAGAGGTGGGTTCTACTTACCTTTACTACCAGTTCGCAACGGGAGTGCTTGCTCTCTGCTGCGCATGCGCAGAAGCTTCTGCACATGTGCAAATCATCAATTATGACATTCAGCCGGGTGGGCGGAGCCTCCCACTGTTTTTACTACTGGTTCTAAAGAACTGGACAGAACCGGGAGCAACCCACCACTGCTCTGTATACAATCAAAATGCTTGGGTATGTTTCAGCTCAGTAAGCTAATTTTCCATACCTGCTATCTTTCTCTTTTTTAATAATCAGGAAAATTCTAATTTCTAATGTTAAATTTATGATGTTTTAAAAAATATTGAACTGAACACTGGTATTGCTTGAGTTTGGGTGCATCTTGAGAGAGAAATATTATAAACATCTTAATTGGGCAATCATATTTCCAGAGTTTTTTACAATTAATTTTATACTAGCAAGTAAAATTTGCATGATATAATCAATTACATACATTTCTGTTATTACTAGAAATTTGCTTTTCTCCAAACAAACATACTTGATTGAAATCCTAAGAGGAAGCAAAATTTCCAAATCTGATATTAATTCTTACATTTATTTCCTTCTAGAATATAATTTTGATTGTTCTTTGAGGGGGGGAAGTACTTTAAAAAAACAATCATGTAGTTTTTAAAATTGGTTCCAAATACTTTCACTTTATTTTTTTATTAAAGCTATTTCCTTAGACTAATGGCTCCTTTATCTCCTTCGTCATAGGTTACCAGTAACACAAATGATCCCTGGTCAAGTTGGGAGAATACAACAGCTAGTGATGCCTGGTCAACAAAACCTGAAGCTAGGCAGAAAAATAGTGCATCAAACAATTGGGAGGCAGCAGCATTTGGTCATCCTCAAGCTTATCAAGGTCCAGGTCAGTAGAGACTGTCTGTCATTGATAAGAATTTTTAGGAATGGTGATTGGACTCTAACTTTGACTTTTGATGAAATGCATAATTTGAAGTTTTCTAAGACTATTAGGGCAGAATGTATATATGGTAATATTTCACATTATATACTGTGTAGATCTATTATTTAAAATCAGTGGTCCAGTAGATGGACATGTTAGGGAAGATTGAACCATCTGGGAAAACAAAAATAATCTGAAGTTTATGTTTTAATGTATTTATTTTACTGAAATTATTGTTCCATCTGATTAAAGACAGAATTAAATTTAAGATATGCCACTTGTGTTCCCCTCATCTTCAAAACTATTTAGTATAAATAGTAGAGCCTGAAGACCTGGCCCTGCCGATTGGCCTGGGGACCAAAAAGGGGAGTACATCACTGGAAGTGGTTTGCTAGACTAACTTGCTGACCCACCTCCCCCCTGTACTTCCTGCTCCCCCTCCCTTCATTTTTTAAAATTTCATATTATTGTACTTCCACTGTTAATTATTTCATTCCTTTACTATTGTTATTTTTACGTTTTCTATCTTTTTTCTCCATTTTATTGTTGTAAGCCGCCCAGAGTAGCCCCACAGAGAGATGGGCAACAAATAAATTTAACAGATTAAAAAAAAATAATCTTTGTTATACATCTAAATTCTTGTAAAACTACAGATTTTTAATCCTCATTCAATTAAATTACAAATTACTGAGATGATAGTAGCTTATTTGTTTGATAGTTGACCAGTCCTTTCAATTTTCAACAACATGCCACTATGCTCTACATGACTGTTAGGGGAAGTTATGCTGGAAAATCCTAGTTAGTTATATACACTCTTTTTAATAATTAGCTGCTCACACAGTTCTTTGCTGTTTAGCAGCGGCTGATGATGATGAATGGGATGAAGAATGGGATGAGCCAAAATCAGCAGCTACCCCCTATCCTGGTTATAAAGAGGCAGAGCCCTCTGATCCAGCCGGGCTTCAGCGTGGAAACAGCCGTGGAACTGCTATGAAATTGCCACTGAACAAGTAGGACTCGTACCATGGCACTGTAATCAGAATAGAAATTAAAGAGATATGTATGAATTCCTCTCGTTAGTTTGAATGCTGTAGTCACAATCAATAACTGATGCATTCTACACATCTTAAGAAAAAAAACACTTGTATTCTTCAATTGAAAGGCCTAGCATCTAGCTGATTATAAAAAAAACAAGCAGGAGTAGGTATTTGGTATTTGGATAGGAAATCATCATGAAATTCCTGGACTCAAACTAGACTAGAAAATCCAGAAGGTACTGGCAGTCTAGTCTGTTAAGTAACTAACTGGCCCAATAAGGTAACAGGAATCAAATTCAACTCAAAGGACATTTTATCTATCTTAGCTAAAGGGTTTAGAAAAATGAGAATGGTATTTTCTAACTTTTAATCATGTTTTATTCTGAAATAAAAGTGTAGAGAGATCTCTCTTTATATTAAAAACTTACGGTGCCTGAACAATTATTCATATAGAATCATGGCTTACTGGTTGTATCATTTATTTTTCTAATTTTCTGTTGATAATGCAATTAATTGTTTTAACAGGATAACCCTAATCTCCATTTAATGAATTATATCACTAGTTTAGTCTAGCTGCTCTAAGGTTTTAATGTTTATCAATTTATATTCTGCTTGAATTGCTGAAATAACTCTAGGAGGCTTTATATCCTGACTGTCAATAGCTTTCTCTATCTAGTTACCAAACACTGTGCTAAGAACTGCTTTTTCATCACTGGAAATCAATATTCAATGGATTCATGTGTGGCTAAATGCATATGTGGTCTGATTAGAAAGTAAGATGAAAATCCTGCTACAGACAAATCTTTTTTCATGTGTTGGGAGTAGAGATGGGAATTGGATTGGAACAGAGTTTGATTTATATGAAAATATAGCTGGTTTCTCAAGCGACAGAAGAGAATTTAAGAGCCCAATGAATGGTATTTTGGTGGCAGTTGGTACTAACTGCTGCTATCCACGGTTTGTTCTAATTGGGAGAATTCAGCCAATCACAGCTGGCTTAATAGTGTATGTAGAGATAGACACTTCAGATGCAGTTGTTAATTACATTGAGACTAGATCATTGTTGGCTCAAGTATTTTTTTAAGAAGGCCATTTATCACATTCAAAAGCTAAGTGCCTATAAATCATGGCTGGCATTTCTGAATACAGCAAAAACCCTATGAAAGAAGACTTGAGTCATTTTATTTCTCTGATTAGATTTCCTGGATTTGCAAAGCCCGGAGTGGAACAGTATCTGCTGGCAAAGCAGCTAGTGAAACCCAAAGAGAAAATTCCTATAATTGTAAGTTAATACCAATGTATCTAAAATTTTAACCACTGCATGAATCATTAAATATTTTAAAAATATGAACCACAATTAAATCAAAGTAGTAAATAGTTAGGGCAGCATATGGGACAGTGAAACCTCAATTCGTTATTTCTGAAAATATGGAAGCTTATAATTTATTAATTCAATATTGAACATGGCCTAAAGTTCTTCATTAGCATCTTATAGCATAAGTGAAGCCTCTTATTTTTAATTTTAAGTTTTAGGGGATTTTTTTCTTGAAATCAACTCTCATGCTGTCTAATCAAAAGCATATTGCATACAGTTACTTTGATTATTTTGAGTTCTAAGTAATGAATAAGGAATCTTTGAAAAATATTTATTCATGTTGCATTGTCTACCTGCTCCAAATCAGTATTGATTGTTATATATAATAGTACACCCTACTAAGTTACAGAAAAGTTATTGGATTTTTATATTTACAAGAGCTAATTGCTTTTAGATAAAACTTGTAAATCTTAATAGATGTCGGTGGCTATATATAAAAGGTGTGATACCATATAGCATTCTTAGAATTGATATATAACTTTGTTATCCTATAGATTGGAGATTATGGTCCAATGTGGGTTTATCCTACTTCTACATTTGACTGTATTGTGGCTGATCCAAAAAAAGGTTCTAAAATGTACGGTTTGAAGAGCTACATCGAATATCAGCTTACATGTACAGTAAGTGCGTACCAGGAATCTTTTATCATAGGATATCTCAGTGTTCCAGTTTATAATAATATTCAACCTTAAACTTTAATACTATTGATGATATAATCTTTGTAATTATTACAGCTTTGCAGAATTCATATAGTAGAAGTTTTTTGTCTGCTTTACAGAACACCAACCGATCGGTCAACCACAGATATAAACATTTTGACTGGTTATATGAGCGCCTCTTAATTAAGTTTGGATCAGCCATTCCAATTCCATCTCTTCCAGATAAACAGGTTACAGGTAATTTTATCAAAATCACGTTTGGCTAATGGTTTGTAATTTATTTTTCAAAAATAGAGAAGCGGTGACTCAAATTTATTGAGAGAGCTTTCAAGTTATATCACATTAAAATCCAGAAAAATAGAGAAAAAATTTAAAATTGTGTGTATAACTGCTGGTAAAACTATTATAATTATTTTGCCCAGTTTTATATTTCCCGGAAAAAATGTAGTTATTTTGTTTTTTACAGCCTTCTGACAATGTCTTTTCATGGAATTTTTAATATGCTACATTGGACTATTAATGCCATAGTCCAAGATAACACCGCCCAAAAAAAATTCCTTTCACAGAGGCAGCCAGCCACCTCGGTGATATCACCCTGGCTAACACTTGCCATATGCTTAAAAAAAAAAAGCCATAATTTTATATGGCATAAGTTATAATTTTATAACTTGGTCTGCTGTTATAAAAATACAAGGAAAACAAATTAAGTCAATAATTATAAAACCATTTCAATCATTTATTGGAATTATAAACTTTTCTAGGATGGGGAGGGCTACAATTTTTGCTCTAATTAATTGGCATTTTTCTCCAGTTGTCTTTCCTTGCTATATCGTGATAATCTTTTAAACAGATATATTTAAAACAGCCAATAACAGACCCAATGCAACAATTTGTACTGTTTGTACTGTTCAAATTGTAAAAGAAAACTGAGCGTGGACTAACCATTATGGACATTTCCATAATGCTAAGGAAATTGAAAACAGAAAAATGTATTTGTTTCCTGCTGCATTGTCTAAAGATACCCTTGGCTACCTGTTCTACTATTTAAAAGGGATGTACCAGTAGTTATATTCCTAAAGGAGATTTATTTTCAAAACTCTGCTGATTAGACAATATTAGAGAAAGGCAACATTTTTGAAAGGAAATCAAAAGGGAGCTGAGATGATGAGACAGAAGATAGATGGGCTGATTCCATGACCCATATTTGCCTACAGTTCACATAAATCTTTTACTTTTTACCACTTCAACATTCTTAAGGGAAAACTAAATATTCTGTGTCAGCAGTCTTTTGCCTTAAGCTGAAAATACTTGCCATAAAAAATTAAAACATTATACAAAATATATAAATTGAGTATTTTCAGCTTGAGGGGGAGAAAAAGAGTTAGACATTAGGTGAATTCATGAAATGTGTATATTGTCTCAAGCTAGTCAACATATTTAGTGATTTATCTCAAAAAATAGCATCAAAACATGGATGATAGTAAGAGTCCTGTTTTGGCTGCAGGACGTTTTGAAGAAGAATTCATCAAAATGCGGATGGAGAGATTACAAGCTTGGTTGACCAGGATGTGTCGTCACCCAGTTGTTTCAGAAAGTGACCTTTTTCAGCAGTTTCTTAGTTTCCGTGATGAAAAGGTAACATGTTTTCTTAAAAAATTTTGGGAATGGATTGGTGGATAAATCTTAATTTTAAAAATGTTAATAGGGAATATTTCTTGTACAAAATGTTTGCCATGAACTCTAATGACTTCTAAACTGTGCTTTATTTAGTTTGTAGTTAGGAAAGTAGTAAAATAGTGAAACTTGATAGTAAGTCATGATCCACAAACTTTTTCAAGTGTATCTGCAGAGATTTCAGAGCTCTTCTCTTTCAAATAGCTGCCTCCTAAGCTTCATTAAACCATTTTCTGTAGCTCTTTAGTATACGGTAGATTGTATGGCTCTTGTGATCATGGAGTTAGGTATGCTTGATCTGCATATCAGCTGTGAAAGAATCAGAACTTTCCAATTTCCTTCCCTCATCAAGACCATGGTGAATACTAGAAAGTGCATCCCTCATACAATCATTCTTATATTTAGGAATGGAAAACAGGTAAAAGGAAGGCAGAAAAAGATGAGATTGTTGGTGTCATGGTATTTTCTACTATGGAACCGGAAGCTCCTGATCTGGATATGATAGAAATGTAAGTTACTGGATTCCCCATCTCTATTACAATAGAACAAAAGTGATGAAAAAAAAGTACTGAAATAAAACAAATGTAACTTTAATCTTAACTAGAATAAATATTTTCACTGTAGCCAAAACCTTTTGCTATTCCTTGTGAGGCTCATTTAAACAGGATGTATACTAGCAAGTAATCCTTTCAAGTGTCATATTATTGATGTTTGTTATTTTCCATATTGAGAGCAAGTTTTGGACTATTGCCAAAAGCATAAATAGATCTCTGTGGGCCACAAGGCACTCCCATCAGTTGGGGTCCCCAGCGATGTAAGAGCTCAGGCCCAGTGGCAGCAATGAAGCACAGATGTGAGAAAGGGAAAAGGAGAATTGCAGTTGCTTTTTACCTAACAGCAGTTGCAGGCCTGAGAACTGAATGAGTGTTTCCCCACTTCCTCAGTCACTCAAACTATCAACTTCCTCCTGCTTGACCTCAGACAATGAGACTCCCTCTCCTCATCTTTGGCCGCCTGAAGGCCTTTTTTTCTTAGGTCTAACATAGCTAGTCTGTGGAAAACATATTTGGCCTTAAACGTAATTAACGTTTATAATAGTCAGTCATAGTTAATGCTTTTGGCTTACATGCTCACTATTCCTAGTCTCCTTTATGGTGAACTCTCTCTGCCGTCATCCATAATTAAATATTTTCTAGTATTAATTTTAAAAATGGATAATGGTGACTAGATTATGTAGAATTTTCAATTTGCACCAATAAACCTGGCACAAGGATGTTGTGCACAACTATAAAGCAAGTAAAGTGAATTTTTCATGGGAAAAAATGGAATAGTGAAAGAGAGCATGCATTCTTCTCACCCATTTCTGAACTTTTGTCCATGCTGAATAATGGCAGCATTGTGACTGCACGGGGCCAAAGATACTAAAGAATGTTCTTTCTGAGCATGTTTTTTCTCTAAGGAGAAGTTTTTAATGATTTGAAATGGATTCTTAATGCTAGTAAACAAATTTATTTATATATAATAGCTTGATTGTATATAATTAAAATTCACCCAGAATTTAAAATTATTTTCAGTAGACAATTATTTGGGAAAAGAAGGGAGAGAGTGTAAAGAGTATAGCCTGCTAGACAACATAGAAATTAAAAGTTGTCCCCTGTCTGTCTATATTATTATTATTATTATTATTATTATTATTATTATTATTATTATTATTATTATTATTATTACATAGTGAACAGAAGTGTGATGCAGTTGGCAGGTTCACTAAATCCATGGATGATGGAGTCAAAGAGTTGCTAACAGTAGGCCATGAACACTGGAAACGTTGTACAGGACGTAAGTGTATTTGCTTTAATTATTTAATTTTCATTAAATGAAAATGTATGCTTCACATGTAAACTTTCAGTGCACTAATCATACATCAAATATAATGGCTTTAAAAAACATATTCACATAAATATTTGCCATATTAACACTTAAAAACTCTAATTTTTGTAAGCTTTTGGGGAAAAGCTGATACTTTTGTTTGTTTATTGAAACTACCATATTTTATCTGGAATTCAAAAGATACAGTTAGAATATATTTTGATCCACATTATATTTTTCTGTCTTGGGTAGTCAAAATTAAGCATTACAAACCTGGTACCAAGAGAGACAGAGGAAACAAGATATGGGAAATGAAATAATAAGGCAGAAGGGAGTGAATGCAGCAAGATTTAAGATCATTTGTCTTTGCCCCAATGGGATGTCCAGAAAGTATCTTGTATTTAGTTATTTACTGAAGATGTTTGCCATTATTCAAATACATTGTAGATGTGTTTTTCTTACAGCATTACCCAAGGAATATCAGAAAATAGGAAAAGCTTTACAGGGTTTGGCACTGGTTTTCAGTACTAGTGGTTATCAAGGTACTTTTCGATTATATTATATATATATATATATATTTCAAAACAGCATTGACCTGTTTTCATTTGAGCCGTCACAAAAAATAGTTTGGGTCTTCTTTTTGTAATTAAATTAGCATGATTCTATTTGTAGGAATCAGGTACAGGTTCAGAAATGTGTTTTAAGCTAATTATTGCTACCAATATATTCTAGTTCAATCATTTAGATATTTCAGTTTATGTTTGTGATTTCTACTTATCAAATAAATGCTATAATAATAAAAATGAATCAGATCACAGCAAATAAATAATTCAGTCATTTCCACATTTTTGGATTTTGGTGCTAATAAACTTGTTCAATAATAAAGGATTGTAGTACTTGTAATCTTTAAAAGGCTATTTATTGCTTATTCCTGAATTACATGTGCTATTAAAAATGTGGCTATTTTATCTCTATATTTAATGGATCCAATGAGAAAAAAAAATGAAAACTACATTCTGGTGTCGCCTTATTTCTGATTAATTTTACTCTTCTTACAGAATTAAGAAATTATTAAATTTATTACAGAAATTATTGAAAGCAAATATTTTCCTTACTGCCCGCATGTTTTATATCTTGACATTTCAACCAGCTTATAAGTAGAAGTTTCTATTAAATATTGACATAAGTTAATGAATATTTAGTCACACAACTTATTGAGCATGGTAATAGAAAATTATCCATGAGCAAATATATCTTAAACTCTATTTTTAAAATTAAATATTGTTACTCGGGATAACAGTTGTAGACTGAATAAAAAAAAACCCTTGCTAAAATACGTCATTACTGTTTTTAGGAGAGTCTGACCTCAATGAAGCAATAACTGAAGCAGGAAAAACGTATGAAGAAATAGCCAGTCTTGTGGCAGAGCAGGTATATTCTGTCTTTTTATAATGGGAAAACTTTCTCTGTACACATAGGGTAGGATACATGCATGCACATGTCTTCAATCACTCCCCAATTTTTGGACTCTTGTCAATTGCCTGGACTAATCCCTCCAGTTTTCTGTTTGCCATTGCTCCTTCCTAGGCTGAAAGAGATGGCTTTGTGCCTAAGGCAGGACTAGAACTCATGTCTCCCACTTTCTAGTCTGATGCCATAATCAGTACACCAAACTAGCTCCTGTATAGGTTAGCATTATGTAAATAGTTTATCATTGTCTTTTCTGCTTATATTTTCATTACTCTGTTGATTACCTTACTTTTTTCAAGTCACACAATAGGCAACAACTGTCACATTAGCAAAACATTTAAAATATAACATGGAAATATTTTAACTTTAAAAGAAAAACAAGTTTCATGTTGTTGTTTTTTTATAAATAATCATTTATGTGGTACTTTCCAGATAAAGTAGACTTGAATTCCTAGAGTTAAGAAGGCTTGATTTAAACATCTGGAGAAAATAAATTTGAGAAAGATTGCAAATTATTTTTAAAAGAATACTATAATATGGAACTCTCCAATGCTTTACACAATTATTTATGTATATCTTGCATCTGCGTTCTCCTTAAAAGTATTTTCTCTATGTTCTGTCATTTTACTTTAACTATGGACTTATTATGACATGGTATTATAGAATTACTAACTGTTCCTTTCTTTATTAGCCAAAGAAGGATCTTCATTTTCTGATGGAGACCAATCATGAATACAAAGGATTTCTTGGTTGCTTTCCAGATATAATAGGTGCCCATAAGGTGAGAGACAATGCAGTATGGGTTTTCTAAAGAGTGAATGCTAGTTATTTTAGTAACAGTAGAAGTTTTAAAGACACTCAGTACAGGGGTGGGTTCCACTTACCTTTACTACCGGTTTGCAGCAGGAGTGCTTACTCTCTTCTGTGCATGTGCAGAAGCTGCTGCGCATGCACAGATCACCCATGATAATGTTGTGGTGGGTCGGCGGAGCATCCCGCCGGTTTTACTACCGGTTCTATAGAACCGGACCGAACTGGGAGCAACCCACCACTGACTCAGTATGAAACCATTAAGTTCAAAATCAGTTTATCAGAAGTATTGTATTAGAATTTATTTATACTGATATTTTTAACGTCATCAGTACTGAAAATGCTATATTTCCTCTTCATTTCTTTTACAAGAAATGGAAACTGGTTGTATTAAACCCATTTAAAAAAAACTTGATCAAATATCAGTATAGAGGGTAATCATCAAATTATAGCATAGACTGCTTTAGTTAATTTTTATGATATGTAATCCATTTTTAACTGCACTGGAATGCCCTAGGATGATTGTTGTGTTCTTTCTTTCGATGGATCCATACATTTCAGAATGATAAAAAGTAACAAAATCATATTATGGCTTTGCATTAGGTATAACCTGGTAATGAAATAAATACCTAGTTGGTCATTTACCAATACCAGAAAAGCCTGTTTAGGCTTTTTTTTTTCTTTTTTAGAAAGAAACATTGTCTCTTGACCAAATCAATCTCATTTTAGTTATTTACTAAGAAAGAACCAGAACAGTTGATATAAAACCTAGCTGGAAACATCAAGATAGGTTGGACGGATAATAGATGTGACATATGTTACACATGCATAGATATGTATAGTTAGTATATAGTATGTTAGATTTTATTTATGGTTGCCTGCCCCATGAATAACATAACTGAAAGATGTTATTGTAGCATTTGAAATAATTTTTTCAATGATAGCTCATGGTATATTTTTCTTAACAGGGAGCAATAGAAAAAGTGAAGGAAAGTGATAAACTGATTGCTACCAGCAAAATTACCCCCCAAGATAAACAAAACATGCTGACACGTGCAAGCGCCATGTCTTATGCATTACAAGGTAAAGTTTCAGCCCAGCTAGCAGCATCACAGCAAAGTCTTCTATGATTCTTGGAGTCTGAACAATTAAAAATAAAGCACAATATAGGCCATGGCCAAAAAAAGGAATACTTGGCCTTGCGCTAAAGTATCTTTTGATTAAATGCCTAAATAATGAATAATTTTTTTAAAATCAGGATATAAAAATGTAACTGGTTTTCATTTACAGCGGAGATGAATCACTTCCACAGTAATCGAATCTATGATTACAATACTGTGATGCGTCTATACCTGGAACAGCAAGCACAATTCTATGAAACGGTAAGCTGCACTGAGTATAATGCTTTTTTTTTTTTTATGTCTGTCAGCTATACAGTTACTTGTTTTTATAAATTCTTTGTGCTCAAATTTTGTTTTGAATGCTTAAAATATTTAAATAGAAAGTTAAGTGAATATTTATGGCTTTATCTATTGTTTCATAAATCACTTGTGAAAATCTTCACTTTAAAAATGTAGATTTGTAATGATTCCCCTTCGTTCCCTTAGAAAATGATACTTGGCACTGATAATCCTTCCTGCATTGCACATTTTGCATGAGACTTTTGCAGCTGGCACTTTCTTTTTGGCTAGGATGCACATTGAATTAAACTTGGCAACTCATTAGCAATTCTTTCATTCGTTTCAGAGAAAGGGGAATGATTAAGATACATGCAGTTATTCTACTTAATTCTCTGTAATTTCACCACCTCCTCTGCCACAGTTACCTTGGAAAATGAAGATACTATTTTTATATTAATCTAATATTCCCATATTTCCTCCTGAACCTCATACCAAGGAGTTTAAATTGCATTTAATCTCTGTCTAGAAGCTACTGCCCATTGTAGATGAATATATTAATATATAAAATATATATAAAGAGACCTGAATACTATTGGTAGCTGGAGATTAATATTTCCATCTGTGCATTGCTGTTAACAATCAGTTTTTTAATCACCTGTTTGCAACGAATTGCCATTTTAGCCAGATCTATTATGTCTTTTTTCATCTTTGAAATAAATTGGACAAATTTTGTTTGCAAGCTGGCTTTGAAGAACATAGTGAAATTTACCCATGTTTTAATTATTATTATTTTGTAAAACAAAGCACATGTCATGGATTTTAGTATCACAATCATTAAGTGTGCTAAAGTGTGCTTCTGAATAATTACATTTTTTGAATTATTGTTTGGACTTATTTGTTTCTCATGTCTATTTCATGCCACAGGAACAAATTATTTAATATTCTTTCTTCCATGATCTTTAAAAGCAGGTCGATGGTGGGGGGATTCTGAGAGCATTCCAGGGTCCTAACTTTTACACTCTTATGTATTTCAGATTGCACAGAAACTGAGGCAGGCTCTCAGTCGCTTTCCTATGATGTAGCTGAAGGCAGATGAAGAACAACAACTCCAAAGTGCTTTTTTGATTATTGATGGGGGAAGTGCAAATAAAGAAGTGGAAGACTTTGCCATCCAAAAAGCCTTTTAAAAAAAAGATAATTAATTTTTAGAAATGAACCTTAAAAAAAGAAGAAAAAATCTTCACATGTTTACTTCGTTAGCCTTAATGCCCTGGATATTTATGATTATTTTGTCATGCTTTTCTTTCCTAGCTGTTATTGAAATGAAGCTGGAAAGTATTGTATTCAATGAGACTAAATTGCCAAATGGTTTGTTTGCCAGATACCAAAAAAAAAGATATATCCAGGAGTGGATAAACATATGGATATCTGGATGGTTTGTTTTGTTTTGTTTTTAGTTTAACTACCCTGCCCATGTTAGGTAAGAGTTTACCATCCTAAACTCTTCAAAAGCAAAATGTGATCAGATCTTAAAAGGATAAGAAAGCCAATATAGGATCTGTAGATACATAATTGTTAAAGTTCTTTCTAGTTTTCAAATAAGTTCTGTGGAAAGGAAATATTCGTCCCATTTCTACTATAGCCATAACATCAATTTTCTGTAATATATATAAATATATATTTATATGGATTACTTAAGGGCTGTTCTTGTACCTCAGATGCCTTCTAAGGCTGCGTTATTTTCATTTCTGGGTTTATATACAGTAAATACAGACATTCTGAACATATGGAAAAACTGTTCCATCCAGTGGTCCAAGCCATACACACTTCTTAACAAATTATCAATTTATGTATTAGGGTTTCCCCCTTTTATATCCCTATATTTAGTGGCACAAACACCCAATCACAATCAATATGATAGGAAATTTTCTAGGCTCATTGCTATATGTTGGGTCCTTCTGTCATAACACAATGAGATCTTATACTGTTTCATCGGAAAAATTAAATCGTTCAGATTTAAAATATAGGTTAGGATTAACAGAACAACAGCTACTTAAGAATGGACTCTGCTTGCAATGTTAGTTTCAATTCATAAGTATCATTTTATATATAGGTTATAGGTCACACAGACCTGAATAGTAGAAAACTGAAGAGATATATTCATAAACAAGTCATTGAGCTAAATGCAGCTTTCTATTTAATTTTGATTGAGAAGTAAAGAACTTGGCTTTCTTATTATCAAGCAAGTGCTACATGCATTCTGAAAGTTTAATTGACTTAATATGGCATTGTCATTCTGTTTCAGTAACTATGAGATCAATAAAGTATTTGAGCCTGCCAAATTAATAGGCCTATCAAACCAAACCACATCAAATTAGAATGTAATCTTGACTCAAATGCTGTTCTTTGTTATGTTTTCAGTGACACTTTTTTCCACAAACTTTTTATTTTTAATTTAGTTGCCTTCTGAAATTCTATAAAATGTTATATATTAGCCACTGAAATAAATGTACAAATTGTAAAGAATGTGTATAAATGTTTTACACCAAATGTAATAAGATCTCATCTTGCATATAGAAACAATTTATAAGTTAATGAAAAGCATATAGTGAACTTAAGGCACTTTTTTCACTGCACCATTTTTTTCAGCATTTGTATCAATCTTTGTAACTGGTTTTCTGGTGATTATTTTTTATGAATCTGGGTTAATCCTGATGACAGAGGTTGCAGATTTAACATTTTTTAAACAGGCAAACTGGGCACAAAAGAGCACAAACAATTGTTTCATTGTGAAAACTATTTGGAATTGGCAGGTCTGTAAGCTTTCTAGCAAATGAAGTCTTGAAATTCATAATAAATATTTATACAGATGAGATGCTTTGCTTTTTTCCCTGTGAGTAATTTACAACTCAATATAAAATCTATTATCTGCAAAAAGTTTTGTCTATATTCAGAATTTATTCATTTTTCATATTAAGGAATGTTCCTTCCAGAAAAATACAGAATAACAGTGTGTATGATATGCTATATTTTTTGCAAGTAAGTAGCAGAGATTTGTCAAGGATTGAGTATTTTCACCTCAATAAAAAGCTAAATATAACTTATTTACATGTCATTTATAGTAAGTATAATAAATGCCTGTTAAATATGAAATTTCTTTATATAGAAATTTTCCCTTCCTCTAGGAGGAAGGGAAAACAAAATTGAGAAATTTCCCAAGATAACTCAGGTAATGGCATACAGTATCAATCACAGTAGGTGTATTTCTCTTTTATTTTCCTTTTGGAATTTGATTTAGAACAGTAATTTTTCATTTCTGAATTCCTCTAATTACTCCACCAAAGTACCTACAGTCACCAAATACCAAATATACTTTTTCCCCAGCAGAAAATTAGGTGTATTGCATTCTCTTGTGATACATTAAACTTATAATAATGCCATTGACAGTTTTCATTGCTATTCTATCTACTTGCCCTCCACAGGACTGGCAGGAAAGGCATGCTGTGGGTCCTGCCTGTAAAATATTTCCATCTGACAGAACCTAAGAAGTGGGCCTTTTCTGCCATGGCAACCACCCTCTGGAACATCATCCTTTCTGAAGTGGTTAGCTCTAACCATTATGGAAAAAAGCTCTCAAAACATATTTTTTCATTAAGCCCGGGGATCCCTGGTAATAAGGAGCCTACCCATTGATTATATTGTATATAAACATCTTTTTTGTTTTATGCTTGTTTATGGTTTTAATGGGTTTGCAAAATATTTGATTTTTGGTTTTATTGTATGCCATGCAGACTCACTTTAGGCGAGATACAAATTTGACAAATAAATAGAAATTTATGAAATCCTCATCAGAAAATGCATGGTGGTAATATTTATTACTGAGTAGCCTGTAGTTTCATTTTACTGACTGGCACCCCCATGAAAAAAATATCTATGCACTCCTAACCTAACCACTACTAAAATGCTGAGTGGATCCTCTACTTACGTCCTGTCAGCCACTTACATGTCATTAGCACTATCCAATACTCAGCTCTCTCCAGTGTGGACCAAAACAAGATTGTAGAGCAGAGCATCTTCCCCAAAAACTATGGCACAGAAGCCCAAGTTTTGTTCCTCATGACCCACAAACTAGCCTGCCTCCATGTTCTTTGGGAAACATTACTTAACCTGTCTCCTTCATGGATTACTGCCTTGTGGTGGTGAAGGGGCTTGCGTAGCTCAATGAAGCTATGAGCTATGCCATGCAGGGCCACCCAAGACAGACAGGTCTTAGCAGAGAGCTCTGATAAAATGTGATCCACTGGAGAAGGAATTGGCAACCCACTCCAGTATCTTTGCCATGAAAACCCCATGGACAGTACCAAAAGGCAAAAAGATATGACGCTGGAAGATGAGCCCCTCAAGTCGGAAGGTGTCAAGTATGCTATTGGGGAAGAGCAGAGGGCTAGTACTAGTAGCGCCAGAAAAAGTGAAGCGACTGGGCCAAAGCCGAAAGGACGCTCAGCTGTGGATGAATCTGGTGGTGAAAGGAAAGTCCGATGCTGTAAAGATCTATTCTCCATAAGAACCTGGAATGTAAGATCCATGAATCAAGGCAAGCTGGATGTGATCAAACAAGAGATGACAAGACTGAACATCGACATCTTGGGAATCTGAATTAAAATGGGTAGGAATGGGTGAATTTAATTCAGATGACTACTGTGGGCAAGAATCCCTCAGAAGAAATGGAGTAGCTTTCATAGTCAATAAGAGAGTAGGAAAAGCAATCCCCAAAATGACAGAATAATCTCAGTTTGAATTCAAGGCAAACCATTCAATATCACAGTAGTCCAAGTCTATGCCCCAACCACTGGTGCTGAAGAGGATGAAATTGATTGCTTCTATGAAGCCCTACAGCACCTTATATAATTAACACCAAAAAATGATGTCCTTATCATCATGAGGGATTGGAATGTTAAAGTAGGAAGCCAAAAGATAACTGGAATAACAGGCAAGTTTGGCCTCGGAGTACAAAATGAAGCAGGCACAGGCTGATAGAATTTTGTCAAGAGAATACGATAGTCATAGCAAACACTCCAACAACCCAAGAGACAACTCTACACATGGACATCACCAGATGGTCAACACAGAAATCAGATTGATTATGTGCTCTGCAGCCAAAGATGGAGAAGCTCTATATGGTCAGTAAAAACAAGACCAGGAGCTGACTGTGGCTCAGATCATGAGCTACTCGTTACAAAATTGAGGCTTAAATTGAAGAAAGTCACCCTGCCCTGATCAACCCAGTCAGAGTCCAAATCCCCCCGGATCTGAGCGATTTTGTCATACAGGTATTGTCCGAAATCCTCCGCCCTGCCTTCCAGGGGATCCTCCCGCACTCCCGGATGGAGCAGAGAGCGGGTCACCCTAAACAGGGCGGCCGGACGATTCCCTGATGATGCAATAGAGGCGGAAAAGTAATTAAACTTTGCCGTCTTTATCGCCACTAGGTAGGCCTTAATATGCGACCTTACCAGTGTTCGATCAGATTCAGCGAGACTGGCCCTCCAACTACTCTCCAGACTTCTTTTCCGGCGCTTCATTTCCCTCAGCTCCTCAGTAAACCAAGGAGCTGCGCGGGATCGGCACCGGGTCAGAGGCCGCAAAGGCACGACTCGGTCCAAGGCCCCACCAGCCGCCCAATCCCAGGCGGCTACCAGGTCCTCAGCCGAGTCATGTGCTAGATCCTCAGGAAATGGCCCAAGTTTCATCTGGAACCTATCAGGATCCATCAGGCGCCTGGGGCGGACCCATCTTATTGGCTCCGCCTCCCTGCAGCGGGGTGTAGCGGTTCTGAATATCACTATGATATGTATTTAGTAGCGGTTGAAAAACACAAACAAATGTTATATTTGTACTCTACCTCTACACAGAGTACTGTATCTTATGTTCTGGTTGTAATTAGTTATTAATTTAAACTGGTTGTATGAATATGTCTAACTCCTGATGCTCACTTTTTAGCTTGTAAACATGAGAATCTATGTTGTTTAAGGATTCCAGCAAAGGAAGCATTTCCTTATCACCAGAATAAGTCACATTTTACAAGCGTTCTTTTAAAAAAGTTAAAGGTAGTTCCTACCACATGATAGATACTGCCTCTCTGATAAAGCTTGTATGTTAAAGTTAGAACAGTTTTACTGTATTCAAAACAAAGATTCCTTCTTTTAATTCAGATGGAATACTGAAAGTGCTCTTCATACTGTCACATTGTGCGTGACTCTGTGTGTGTGTATAGCTTTATCCAGTTGCCCTGACTGTACCCCATTAAAGGATTACACGGTCATAAAAAGGGAGATACACAGACACACACTCATATTGAATTTTAAATTAACCATATTATGAACTTTTTTTTGTCATACTCTTTATGCTTGATTTCTGAAAAGAAACAGCATCTTATGCCCTTCAAAAAAAAACAAAAACCTCCAAGGCATATGTTAACTCAGCACAAATAATAAAGTACTAATGAAATGTTCTAGGGATATCTTATTTATTATTTACCATCAAATTTAGACACCATCCAAGTGGCTCTGGCCAGTTTACAAATGTTTCCATAAAAGCCATGTAGAAGAGACATAAAAGCACAATTAAAATAGAGGGACAGAGTAAAAACAGTTTAAAAAGTAAGTTAAAAGTTGGAGGAAGTGCCCTCAGCCACCAACCATTCCCAGGGTTGTCTGCTACTCTTCAATTCCCATGCCAATGGGCAGAAGACCAAAATGTGGGGGCCAACTAACCTTTGGAGACAAGGTGGAGACGGCAGCAGAGAAAACTCGCTTCCTAGATCCTGCCAGTTAAAAGTCTTTAACCAATAGGTATGTAACCAATAGGCTACATACCTTTCCTGCCATGCCTTATCATACTGTGTGGAACAGGCTGATGTAATTGGGACATAATTGATATGTAATCAAACCCCATGCCATGAAAGGCTTTAAAAGCGATAGCCAACACCTTGAATAGGACCCAGAAGCAAATCGGTACTCAATGCAACTCGCATAGCAGACATGTTACATGCACAGTTCTTGAAGTTCCTCAAACATATGCACCCACATTCTGCACCAGCTGCAGCTTACTCTTAGGCTATCTCCATCTAGAGTGCATTGCAATAGTCCATGTGGGAGATGACCAGGGCACGAGTGACTGAGAGAAGGGCCTCCTGATCTAGGAAGGAATGCAACTGGCACACAACACAAATTGAGCAAAGGCTTTCCTAACCATGACTGCCACCTGCTCCTTGAGCAGGAGTCACGAGTTTAGCAGGGCTCCCAGATTGAGCACTGGGTCCATCTGGGCCAGTGCAATCCAATCCAAAGATGGTACATCCCCAGATAGAGATGAGCCCCCACCCATAGCCACTATGTCTTACCAGGGTTCAGTCCCCAGCCAAACTCCCAGAGCCTCCAGACATCACAAAAGAACATCCACAACATAAAAAATATTTACTAATTTTTCATGCAAGTGTAGAGTTCCATTAGCATGGAAACCTACATGCTTTTGTTTCTATAAAATAATTTGCTCTGAGTACCAGCACAATAATGTAATAAAATAGCTCATTGTGACCATTGTAGGAGGAGAGAGAAACTGTACTGGTCTGCTGAGTGTCAGGGTATGTAGATTTAATAGTTGTAAACTGACTATTTACAGCTATAGTCAGTTGTACTATAGCTGACAACTATAGTAGTAAGCGGAGGCAACTGGAAGCTGATGCAATGGGAATGAGGCAGCAGGGTTCCTGCCACTTTAAGAAGCTGGGTAAGAAGCTGCCTGTATAAGGGAAGCCATTAGAGGGCGTCTCCCTTCTCATGTTCTCTCTCCTTGTGTATCTCATTGCTCTCCTTGTGTCAGTAGCTGTATGATAAGGTATTTACCACGTATAAGTCTGTATATATTTAGCTGTAGATAAAACCACTGTTAATTATCTAAAGGCTCTGTGTGCTGTGTTTTGCTCTTGGGTTTATCTCATAATACTAGTCACGCTGCCTAAACACTGACAGTGTCAGTGTGCATGCTGTCAATTCGCAAAGTGACAAACACACCTGTTCTTCTCTCACAATACATTCTAGTGTACAAAGAGAATTTTAGTCTATTTCAGTAGAATCATAACATTGGAAGGGCACAACCTCCTGCTCAGTATTAGAATAAAAATTAAAGCATTCCAGGCAGATGGCTGTTCAGCCTTTCCTTGAATATATTAATTAAAGAAAGCCTATCGCTTCTCTGGATAGTTGGTTCCACTATTGAACTGCTCTTATAGATACAACCAAAATTCATTAATCCAAGTTCTGTACTCTGGAATATGAAAGAACAAATCCTGACATTCTATGAGATATACTTTCATGTACTTAACAATTTAGTATCATATCAGCTCCACCTGGATATCATAACTAACTTAGTAATAAGCATGTAATGTTCGACTTGCCAAGATTTCTTCTTGAGGAATTTATGCTCCATCTCTATGCCTAGGTACTGACCAACCAAAGTTGAAAGTAACAGCCCATGTTCATAAATCTGAGGTTCATTAAACACCTACAGGTGAAACTCGAAAAATTAGAATATTGTGCAAAAGTTCATTTATTTCAGTAATGCAACTTAAAAGGTGAAACTAATATATGAGATAGACTCATTACATGCAAAGCGAGATAGTTCAAGCCTTGTCATAATTTTGATGATTATGGCTTACAGCTCATGAAAACCCTAAATTCACAATCTCAGAAAATTAGAATATTACATGAAATCAAGAAAGCAAGGATTGTACATAGAACAATATCGGACCTCTGAAAAGTATAAGCATGCATATGTACTCAGTACTTGGTTTGGTCCCCTTTTGCATCAATTACTGCCTCAATGCGGCATGGCATGGGTGCTATCAGCCTGTGGCACTGCTGAGGTGTCATGGAAGACCAGGATGCTTCAATAGCGCCCTTCAGCTCTTCGGCATTGTTCAGTCTCATGTCTCTCATCTTTCTCTTGGCAATGCCCAATAGATTCTCTATGGGGTTCAGGTCAGGCGAGTTTGCTGGCCAATCAAGCACAGTAATCCCATGGTCATTGAACCAGGTTTTGGTACTTTTGGCAGTGTGGGCAGGTGCCAAGTCCTGCTGGAAAATGAAGTCAGCATCCCCATAAAGCTCATCTGCAGAAGGAAGCATGAAGTGCTCCAAAATCTCCTGGTAGACGGCTGCGTTGACCCTGGACTTAATGAAGCACAGTGGACCAACACCAGCAGATGATATGGCTCCCCAAATCAACACAGACTGTGGAAACTTCACATTGGATTTCAAGCATCTTGCAGTGTGTGCATCTCCATTCTTCCTCCAGACTCTGGGTCCTTGGTTTCCAAATGAGATGCAAAAGTTGCTCTCATCAAAAAAGAGAACTTTGGATCACTGATCAACAGACCAGTTTTTTTTTTTCTTTAGCCCAGGTAAGACGCTTCTGACGTTTGTTGTACAGGAGCGGCTTGACAAGAGGAATATGACATTTGAAGCCCATGTCCAGGATCCGTCTGTGTGTGGTGGCTCTTAATGCACTGATTCCAGCCTCAGTCCACTCCTTGTGAAAGTCCCCAACACTTTTGAATGGCCTTTTCCTGACAATCCTCTCCAGGCTGCGGTCATCCCTGCTGCTTGTGCACCTTTTTCTTCCACACTTTTCCCTTCCACATAACTTTCTATTAATGTGCTTTGATACAGCACTTTGGGAACATCCAACTTCTTTTGCAATTACCTTTTGAGGCTTTCCCTCCTTATGGAGGGTGTCAATGATGGTTTTCTGCACAACTGTCAGGTCAGCAGTCTTTCCCATAATTGTGATTCCTACTGAACCAGACTGAGAGACCATTTAAAGGCTCACGAACCCTTTGCAGGTGTTATGGCTTAATTAGCTGATTAGAGTGGGACACTTTGAGCCTAGAATATTGAACCTTTTCACAATATTCTAATTTTCTGAGATTGTGAATTTGGGGTTTTCATGAGCTGTAAGCCATAATCATCAAAATTATGACAAATCAAGGCTTGAACTATCTCGCTTTGCATGTAATGAGTCTATCTCCTATATTAGTTTCACCTTTTAAGTTGCATTGCTGAAATAAATTAACTTTTGTACGATATTCTAATTTTTCGAGTTTCACCTGTAGTGTACAATTCTATAAAGAGGATAAATATATGGATGAAAAACAGTGAAAATCAATGTAAGTACCATGAGCTGTGCAGTAATAACTTTGTAATCCAGCAAGCAAATTTAAGGCCAAGATAACTACTTTAATCAGATGCTATTTGATTCAATTAATGATTTTGGACCTTTATTTATTTATTCACAGGAGCTATATACTGACTAGACAACTCACAACAATCCATAAAACATAGTTAAAAACAAAGGAGCCCTTTTCTCCAGGCACCATACCACACATCCTCACAGCTCAACCCTCATTCTAGCCTGATGTTTAGGGGAAGAGCCAGTTCCTCACAGCCTTTCAGAAGGCTAAAAGGGTAGAGATTCCTGTGGTCTCAGGAGAAAAGTCTGTTCCATTAAATGGCAACATCTAAGTTACAATTCAACCAGAGTTTAACAACAACAACAACAACAACAACAATAACAATAACAGAGCAGTCTATTAACTAAACAAGAAAACTTTATTCTGATTTGAATAAAAATACACTTGTACCAATATGTACCCTTTATTATTGCAAGTGATTTAGCTTTGGAATGCTCCAGCTTCTTCTCTCATTGGTTTTACAATAACACAATAGCTAAGAATCAGTATATGGTTAATGCAAAGCCCGCAGGGATTCTCTGTGGAAGAATATTTCCCTCTCTCTTCACCTCCTCCCTAATCCCATGGTATAATAGTGCCACTTGCATCAGCTTTTGCTTATCATGATGTTATAGTACATTCCTTTTGTTATCATGCTGCATTATTAAGCAAGCCTATCTCTTTTTTTTTCTCAACTCTGAGCATTCAGATTGGAAAACAGCAGTTAGGGGAACAAAGACAAAGAAATCCTGAATAGCTTATAGACTTTACTTTACTGGACATTTATTTAATGGAAGGATAACAGATAAAACCACTAAAAGCCCATTAAGATCCTATCTCAGGCAAAGACAGGACACTGTGTCAAGAAAAGACAGCAAAAATCTGCAGACACATAGTTTCTCAATATATTACTGATTGAAATCTATGGACCTTTCTCTGCATTATTTTACATAAGTACCCATTTGAAAAAGGGGAAGTAGACTCAGTACTCTGCTAGTAGAGTCAGAATAATCAGGAACAAAATCCAGTAAGTTTCCATTATATATCAATATCTGATGTTTGTGGAGAAATCCTGTTGAGTTCAATGACATCTGTTCTTAACTATTTATACAATTTTTACATTGCTTACAACAACTGTTTATACAATTGCCTTTTATATTTAATTCTGTGCAATATACAAAGGTGTTCCTGAAAAAGATATAATACGAATAGATTTGTATATTCTAACATGGAATTTGTGTTTTTTTAATAGAAAACTTCATATAAGGAGTTACAGATATTGATAACATTCTGCAAAACCTTTCCATCAGTGTAGTGTATACAGTAGAAAGGACATGCCTTGCCATTTATTACAAAACTTGCAATCTGGAGCAAAGTTTGGTTGACTTGGTAATTTTGGCTGCCTAAATAAATATGATATAACTTACTCATCTATGGATAGTTTTGCAGTGAAAGCACCTAAGTTCTAAAACAGCTGCTGCTAAAAATAATATTTTATAAGACAAAAATTCACATCTGCCCTGGTGAGTCTGTTTTTGTTAAAGGATTCTACATGTATGATATGAAGGAATGGGCTGCATTTTTTCACAGTACTTTAGGCTAGGTAGAAGACGTACATAAATAATTTGAGACACTTGCTTAAGAAGTGAAGACTAACACTTAGATAACTGGACCATTCTCAACTTATCATGCCTGTGCTTAAAATTATAGGCTTTAAATGCTGTTTTTCATTAAAAAAATATATTGGGGGAAAACTAATGGCTCAAATTTTCCAAATCTATTATGCCAAGCTCTGTCTTCTCCATTTCGTGGTCACTCCTTCAAATCTCAGGAAGTTCTTTTCTCCAGAGTTTTACTGACAAAAGTTGCAACCATGTTAGCTTTGCAGTACAATATTTTCCACTGGCTACAACTCGTACAGTTGGCAAAGGCCTCCTGGCAGGTACCTTAAACCAACTTCTTTGTGATTTAAATCCCCTGGGGTAATCTATATATATAAAAGCGAAAACCATTCACACATTAATCATGAAATCTTCAGAACCATAAAGCCTACAAACTTGAAATTTGCCACGTGTGTTCCTCTTGGCTTCTAGGTGCTTACTAAGAAAGGATTTTTTGTAATGACCATCAGAGCATTAGTATTTCCTATATTATTATTAACATGTTCTGATGCTAAGGAGTTGTACTTCTGCTCCCCACCTCAAAAGAAATCTGTTTCACGCTCTGATGCTAAGGAGTTCTACTTCCCCTCCCCGCCTCAAAAGAAATCTGTTCCAAATGCAAAACACCAGCAGAGCAGAGGAGTTTCGCTTTCAGTTTTACTTTCACAGCAGCAAGCAGCTTTACTACAGAACAGTTGAGCTAAGCCACGCCCAGCCTCCTTCCTGTCTCCTTGCTCACACAGCAAATACTGTTTGAGTTTCCAAACACCCCTCAACTCTCTCATACACTGACAGGATACTAGCCAGATGAATACCGATGGATGCTGCAGGCTGGGACATTGTACTCCCCCTCCCCCTCTGTTCCAACTGCCAGTTGCGTTATATTAACACACTCTGATGCTACGGAGTTACACATTCTACATTAAGTTTCAGGCTGCAAGTGTCAATTTATCAAGCCCGAGCACATAGTTTCGTAGCGAAGCACGGGCGTCCAGCTAGTAGATAATAAATCAATTTCCTTTTCTGTAAGACATCCCTTTATTTATTTATCTATTTATTATGTTGATTTATATAGATCGCTAATTATGACCCTGAGCAGCAAACAGGATTAAAATCCAATATAATTTTGGAAAAACAATGGTAATACAGTAACAACACACTGGCTCCTGAGGATAATCCAATCCAATTCATATTACAGCAATCATAGCAAGACAAAAAAAAAATCACATTGATGACCTTGGGTCCAGGCCCAAGGGAACATTAGAACCAAGCAAATTGGGGATATAGTATTCCAAACAGCAAGTGTTTTGCAATATTTGAAAACCACATATCTCTGCTCAGTGGTCTCTTCTGAAGGCTAAACCTCAACCCTAAGGCTTAGTTTACAGATCTTTTTATCACCTTGGTAGCTTTGCTCTGAAATGCGCATTCATTCATTCATTCATTCATTCATTCATTCATTCATTCAGTACAGTCATTCACTCAATATATGACATTTCATTCTGAGCAGTAAGTTAAAAACAACAATGAAAACATTAACAAAGAACCCCAAACACCCTTGGATCCATATACAGTGAGAGGCTACAGTGCACATGGGCATTCTGATCCAATTCTGTTGACACGTTTTCAATTCTAAGAGATCAGCTGTACTGTGCTGGAGTTTCAAAAACAGCCTGTGAGCAAAGGGCTGATGCATTGTAGAGAACTCCAAGACAATCAAAAAGAGAACTGACTATGACATGGGATTAACATTTATTTCCCTCACATGAACACACCCCCAATGCTTTAAGACAAAAAAATAGATGTATCTGGGTCAGGTCATGATGGTCCTGAACTAACTTGCCACTGGTGATTTTGCACCCGGAGAAGGCAGGTAGAAGTTGCCGGGAATCTTTTGGAAAGTATTGCTGGTCTGGCCACAGAATCAAGGAGTACAGGCAAGAAAACTGCCATGCAACATGGATGCTGGTACAGCAGTGGCACTCCTATTTTATCCCTAGAGTCCAATTTCACAACAAGGTCTCGCATCCAGTTATCTGCAGAGCAGCATCTCTGAAGACCACCAGAATCTATCAAATGACTACAGCCATTACACCACCCCTGGGTCACAACAGTGCCACACTTGAAATACATTTCTAAGAGAGGACTCCAACCCCCCATGTCTAACCAGGAAGCTGATATAAAGAATCAACATGATACCAAGGCTACTTTCCCCAAGGGTGAGTTGCCCCTTATCTCCC
Organism: Pituophis catenifer annectens; assembly: GCF_029215685.1. Classification (NCBI taxonomy): domain Eukaryota; kingdom Metazoa; phylum Chordata; class Lepidosauria; order Squamata; family Colubridae; genus Pituophis; species Pituophis catenifer. Next base: position 78,447,687 of record NW_027256881.1, on the reverse strand, counting down.
AACATATTTCTCTCTGTCCATCATCCTACTATCTTGTTTCAATTTGTCACTCTCCTTTTTGAACAGTGATGTCGAAACCAGACACAGCACTCCAAGTGGCAGGGCAGAATAGAATGGAATAATTAATTCTTGTGAATGACAGTGAAATGTTCTTCATATTGATGTGTTAGTACACACCTGTGGGGTATTCTATCAGCAGGACTCTGGTACAATTAAAGCATAACACCAAGATTATTGCCCTCAAAATTGGTGCTGCCAGTTTCCAAGATTTACAGTTAATCCTGTTGCAGAGTCAGTGGGTCCTTAGGCATGTATAAAAAGAAGGAATGCTACAAACAGCTGACCCTGCCTTATAGCTGTAACTAAATATTTCATCTACTTTAACCTCAATTACAATAGCTTCAATTCTGCTTTGTTTTATCCTGCTGAAAACGTCAGTGTATTGTGTAGGCTTACTAATGCATATCATGTGTGAGACAGCGATACATGCACACTGAATGGTTTGTACAGCTAAATTCAAGACTAGTTTGTCTTTTTTACATTCAGTAACTAATTATGCAGCAAAAAGAATAGTGATACTGTATTGTTTATGACTACTAGTACTGTTTAAAAGCTACGCAAAATTCAGACCAAATACGACTACTGAAAAGCAACAGAAATTCAGCTCTGGGGCTGTTAAGAAATGCCCATGTGCTTGCTGGCCAGTTTGTTCCCTTGAGATCAAGACAGCAGACCTGAAGCAGAGATTTTCTGAAGGTAGAGTTTCCAATACTGGTATTCCAATTAAACAAGTGATGCCAAGGAGCCTTAATAAGTCAGTGGTAATGGGAGTTGTGAAATAAATAAACTCACAGCTATCTTGACTAAGAAAGTGAAAACTTCTTGGAGTCAAACTCAATGCCAATGACATCATGGGCATATCTATGCAGTTTTCTCAGTAACAATATGGAGGAGGATTATATTGTCTTCTTCTAGGATTTCCCCCCGCCCCCATTTCCCCCCCCCGGCCCCCATTTCCCCCCCCCCATTTTGTCCTCCCCTTATTCCCCGGTGGCTTCTCATCCAAGTACTGACCAGATCTAATTCTGCTTGTTTTTCAAGATCACAGAATGATGGGTGCACCTGTGTGCTCTCAAGTCAAAGTTGATTCCTGGCAACTGCCTGAACCTGTCCCAGCAGTTTTGTTGGCAAGGTTTTTCAGAAGTAGTTTGCTCTTGTCCTAAGGCTGACAAGAGAGAAAAAGAGTGACTTGTCCAAGGTCATCCAGTTGGCTTTGTGCCTAGAACTCACCATCTTCTGACTTCTAGCCTGGTGCCTTAACCATTACACCAAACTGTCTCCAAATTTAAATGACCAACTTCTTTATTTCCTCCTTCCATTCTCTTGCCCCAGAATTCCCTGATCTCTGCTTCATTCCCTCAATTAAAACACCCACTAGGGAATAAAAATCTCTACATTATTTCCCACCTAAGGAACATCAACCAATCAATTTCAACCATTAGAACCCAACCAGACTGTCATCCAACAACTGCAAAAGTATGATGTGTAATAACCTTAACTGAGGGCACTTTTTATCCTGCACCAGAGGCAACATTATCTTGTGCACTTTGCTGTATCGCTACAAATAAGATGCAAATGTTAAAACTGTACAAAGGAGAAGTAAAAATCCAATTTTATTGTAAATTTGAACAAAAGAACGTTACATCCAATATGATTTGGAAATGATGTCTCCTTCATGCAGAAGTGTGCACAGGAAAAGCATCCTTTCTAATAACTTTTATGTACAGAGAGGATATGCACCAAGACAAATTCCTTGTGTGTCAATCACACTTGGCTGATAAAAAATTCTATTCTATTCTATTCTATTCTATTCTATTCTATTCTATTCTATTCTATTCTATTCTATTCTATTCTATTCACTATTTATGTGTAGTTATTTTTAATAACTAATTATCCTCCTTTCTAATAACTATTCCAAACGGATTTTTTGCACCTAATGGTAAAAAAAAATGTTCCTCCTGTTCAATCTTGTTAACATTTGAAACATGCCACGTGTTTCTGGGGAAAGGCTGCAGTTTCTGTGCAGCCTTTTCCCATCCAACTCTACAATCTTTCTAGTCGACATCATAGAAGGAACTTTTCCATCAGCATCACCTACATATAAAACAGCCGTTATCCGGCCCAAATCCAACAATTACTTGCAAAAGGCTTTTGGAAACGCCGCAAGAGGGGGGGAAAAAAAGGAAACATTCCGGCCGAGGCCAATCCAGCTGCTGCCTCCCTTCTTTTCTTCCTCTTCCCCACATCACTGTTGGGACGGCCTTTCTGCCTCGGGTGCCCCACGAGAAGCAGTGGCCCCCCCTTTCCTTGGGGGTGGGGACCGGGAGCTTAACCTCACCGCCCCCTGAGGGAGGGCGCTCACCTGTCCCCGGAGGAGGCGAAAAGAGGCGGTGACCGCATCTCGAACTCTTCCAGAAAGTTTCTACTGTAGAGTAGGGAAGAAGGAAAAAAAAAAGAGCAAAACGAGGTCCCCGCCCTGGCCAGTCGCGGCAGAGAGCGAGCACTTTTCCTACAAGGAACCAGCAACTCCGGAAATTGTGCAAGAACTTGCGGGAAAGGGGGGAGCCTTTCCAAGCCCCCTCCCGCCGGAGGAAAGCTCCATTCCTTTCCTCCTCCGGCCCTCCCGGCCGAGCTTGGGGACGAGGCGAGCCAGAGACAGGCGTCTGCGAAGGGGCCGATCAGCTGGAATCTGGCCTCGCAAAAAGGCGCCGGGGTGGCCACCACGGCCTCTGTCGCCAGTCCCCACGAAAAGCGGGGCAGAAGAGGAGACCGTCGGCGAGCCTTTCTTTTGTTCGGGGTTATTCCCCGTCTCTTCTCCTTCCCAACTTTTTTTTGGGGGGGATCAAGTTGAAAAGCGTCCGGCCCTTTTTGTTCCCCTTCGCAGCTCACTTCTAGCAGCTGAGGCGGCGGTGGGGAGGTCGCAGTGCGCCCCTGGAGCCGGCTCTTTGGGGAAAAGTTAATTTTTGTGGTGGTGGTGGTGTTTTTAAATTTTAATTTAATTTTTTTAAAAAAAAATTTGGAGCGGGAGAGAAAACCTCGAAGCGGGAGCAGCTGCTCCGGAGCAAATTTGCAATCCGGCTGTTTTGGTTTTCCACCTGATGGGCAAAAGCCTCCATGGCGCTGAGCAAAGGGCTGAGGCTGCTATGGAAGCAGGAGCCCACTCCCAGCGCCCTACTGGAGGCGCGCGGCCGCCAGGACTGCCTGCTGCTGGAAGCCGGCACGACAGCCACCCTCAGTAAGTGCCTCGCACCAAGGGTGGTGGTGGCTGGGTGGGTGGGTGGGTATGTGTGTGCCCGCGTAGTACTCTGGACGCAACCACCCTACTGTTGCTTTGCTTGGCACGCCAATTTTGAAGGAAGGAGGCGAGGTCTTTCAAACTAAAGGTCCACCCTGTCTGCCTTCCGGTTTCCAAGATAGCCAACCATGACAGAAGGATTTGGTTGGTTGGTTGGTTGGTTGGTTGGTTGGTTGATTGATTAGTCAAATCAGGGTCTGCTCTTAGCAACCCACATGGATGGGCTTCTTCTAGCATGCTCTGCTCAACCTGGCCTTTTCCATCTCTTGAGTGGAGCTTGCCTTGATGCTGATCGTCTCCTTCCTTCCTTCCTTCCTTCCTTCCTTCCTTCCTTCCTTCCTTCCTTCCTTCCTTCCTTCCATTTTTCCCAGCATTATGGACTTGCACAATTGTATGCAAACTAGTCTTAGAGCTTGGTCAATGGTGCCTTTTATGAGAACTCTGGTTTGATTTATTCCGTGGTGGGTTGTTGTTGTTGTTGTTGTTTTTGCTTCCTTCCTTGGTTGCCCATGGTAGTCTAAAAATCCTCTCCACTACCAACTTTCAAAAGTAGTAGTAGGCATTCTATCTTGCTTCAGTCCAATTTTCACATCCACCAGAGTGTTGCACTGCCTGCATAATCTAATGCTTGTAGGTATAGATGTGCATTTGACTTACTTATGCAAGGCCTTCATTGTTTCAAGTGCTGATCTGTTGCATATTTCTTTCTTTTTATAAATTAATTGTGGGATATTTCTTGGCTGTTGTATCTGAACTTTTAATAGTCAATTCTAAAAGGCAAAATTTATCCACCCCCATCGGTGTCTTCACTGTTAATTTTCCCCTTGTCATTAGTTTGATCTTTATATTTAATCATAGTCCCATTTTTTCATTGCTTTCATTACAGTAGGATATGAAAGTATAATTTTCATTTTTTCTACGGAGGTTATCCATAGAAAGGCTGCTTTTTTCAAGAGGCAACTGGACTTTCTTGTTTTTCTTTGAAGACGTTTCACTTCTCATCCAAGAAGCTTTTTCAGCTCTGACTGGATCGTGGGGAATGGAAGGATTTCATTATATTCTATGTCTGCAAGGAGTATCTTTTTGGACTGTTGCCTTACGGCAGAAGATACAGAACAATTAAAACTTGGATCACACATTTTCTGAATAGTTTTTATCCCAGAGCTATAATTGCACTCAACAATGAACTAAAGGGTCATTGAACTAAACAATGAATTAAATATCAGTGAGCTGTTGGACAGCATTACTTGGTCTGTTGTGTGGATGTTTGGGTGGTTTAGGGGTGAGGAATTTGTGGGTGGGAGTGTGTTTGGGGATTGTTATGTGTGTTGGACCTGGTCTTTGGGTGTTAAGTGAATTTCGTATGGGTATACTGTGTATACACGTACAACGGCAATAAAGTTATTATTATTATAAATCCATCCATTCCCCACCATCCAGTCAGAGCTGAAGAAGATTCTTGGATGAGAAGTGAAACGTCTTCGAAGAAAACCAAGAAAGTGCAGTTGCCTCTTGAAAAAGCATCTGTGGGATATAATTTCCATTATTACCAGAATCTTAATTGATTCTTGGATTCAATCATCACTGATTTGGGAGGTTCTGTGTGGTGTATTTTTGGGCAGTAGTTGATGGCCAATAGTTGTGGGCCATCTCCTTTTCAAACCATGTAAGCCATGATTACAATCATATCTTATTACAGGGGGAAGGGCTCAAGATCTTTCAAGAATGAAGAAGAACATATTTCTTCCTCCAGTTTCAGCAATGGGTACATAGATAACTTTGCACCAGTTCAGGAAATCTTACTTGTATTCTTTCATGGAGTCAAGATTACCGAAGAAAATTAAATAACCAGTGCTTCAGGACAGACAGTATCAGTAGCTTGAGGCATCCACATTTCTTAATAGCATGAGTTCTTCCTTGCTGTCATGCATTTTATTAATTATAGAAGTTGTTTCACAATTGGTAAAACAATAAGGTTAGGTGTGAATTTAATATAACAAGTGGCAGCTTGTCTTCAGAAATTCATTTGCATTATGCTCCCTAGAACCAATATGAGAGATTCCGTAAATGCTTTTGCTCAATACCTCATTGTCACTCCTTCATGCCGTCCTCTTTGATTCAATTGATTGTTGAAAATGAGGTCAATAAAACAAGCAATTAAAGCTCCAAGAGGTCAACTTATAGACAGGTGCTAGATAATTCTCCCCTTGCTCACTTTACAGCTTTGGTCTATAGGCCAAAAGAGAAAGTAATGCAACCATGCAAAGCAGCACCTCCAGATTTTCATATGTGTTGCCTTTCGCAAATGTAAACAATTAAAATATCAGGATCTTACACGATACACGAATTGCAAAGATTGCGATAATCAAAATGTCATAAAGAAATCTTGGCATGCATAACTTTTACATTGATAAATGCACAAGTAAGACATTGATGATCTATTTTATCAGTAAAGCACATTATTTATATTTTAAAACTGATTTTATTTAAAAAACTGATAGATTGAGAACATAAAAAGCCATGTTAGATTGAAAGCCTATTTATTCCAGCTTCCAGTGCTCACAACAGCCACATAGATGCCCCTCACTGAATCCTTTAGTGTCTCTTGCATGTGTTCCCAGCAAACTGGGACTCAAGGTATTCCTTAAAATACTTTTTTTTTCTTTGTCCTCTTCTCTTTCTTGAATCCACCCTGCTTCACTCTGGAGTCCCTGAAGAATTACACCCCCATCTTGATTTGCAGCACTTTGTGTGTGTCTGTGTCTGTGGAAAGGAAAGGGTGCTTATCAAAAAAGTAATCAAGGCAGCAAGTTCAAAACCTGACTCCCTTTGTACACACAGAGGGGTAGGGCAGGCATCACTCTCTGATATGGTGAGGTAGGACTTCAATCTTGTTGCTATGACCATTGTTTTGACTCTATCCCACATCCTGTGGACACTACTGATCTGCTTCAATAATAATGATTATTATTGATTATTGATTATTATTGCCTTTTTGATCGACTGGAGTTTAGTGTACTATGTTTATTTAGAAACCATGAACCTTAAAAAGTATCTCAATATGTAGACATTCATGCAGATTGCTACATCTTGGAAGTTTTAAGATGATTTAAACTTCAATAATATAGTTCTATGCGTATCTATTCAGTAATGAGCCAATGCAGAGAATTGAATTCTAATTTATCCTAGCCTTCCTTTGCTAACATGAAGTTACTTTACAATTACAATCCTGTATCATATCCTTGTAATGAGCTGTAATTTGTCATCCTCAACTAACAGTCAGAGAAGGAAATTCCAGCTCTCCTTGGGCAGGACTTTTAACTATAGCATGTGTTGTCCCATCATATTAAGAAAGCAAAAACTATGTGAAAAGATTTTATAGAATTAATGTAGAGCACAAAAATATCTTTTTGATTTACTAGATAAACAGGAATTTCTACCTTGAATGCTTTGCTCCAAGGTATGAAGAAATTACGACAAATACATTAAAAAAAAAACCTTATGCCCTATTTCTACCTCTACTTGTTACTTGTTTGCAAATATGAACTGATGCCTGAAGGTCTGTCATTCATTTCCATAAAATGTGTATTAATTTTTTTTTTAGTAAATTGCAACAATTTTTCAGAGATTCAGGCTCAATTAGATCCAATACTTAGCTGATTGCTTCTCCCTTCTCTTAGAGAATTAACTGAAGTTTTCAAAAGATCAAAAATTCTTCCACCTTGTTCAAGATCTGCCTTTTAGCCACATGCAAAAAGGAAACATCTCTCTTCAGAGAAGCCTGGTTCAGACCTAGAGTTGTGCATTCCTTTCCTGGGAAGCAGATGTTCTTGAGAATGCCAGATAGCTTCATATAAGAAATTTCTTCTGAATTACCCCTTTCCTCTTACTACTGATAATAATTTACTACCTCTGAAACTGTTATTATAACCAGCACATTCATAACAGTAGTGGATTTCAAATCCCGGCGCTACCAGTTCGTAGTGAGTGCACGGTGCTTCTGCGCATGCACCGGAACCAGGCCTAACCGCCCCGACCAGAGTGAACCGGGAACAACCCACCACTGATTAATGAGCATTAGTTTTTGTTCATTAACTGTAATCGTATGAATTTTGCTTTGTTTAAAATGTAGTTTGCATTTACTCTTCCATTATTTAAATTTTGGGGTTTTGTCTTGTTGGTAGCATATACTTTTCTTTCTGCAACCAGTGTCACATTATTTTAAATATATTTCTGTTTGCTAATGCAGAATGAACTTCACACTCTCAATCTCTTTTCTTCATGAATTGTGAAATGGCAAAGTTAGAAAATTACTTACATTCTTAAGCTTTGTTTACATTTCTGAATGCCATGTTATTCACTTTATTTGTATAGTTCCACTGTGGCCTGTGGCTACAGTGATTCCTTTGTCTAATGAAGAATTAAATATCTTGATTGTGTGATGTCAGTGCATGTCTGTTGAGTGCACTTTCACAAATATGAAACCTTGCAGAGAATTAAACAATTTATTCTATTAGCTTCATATTATCTAGAAAGTCCTAGTTTACAGAAAATTCCCTGCTACTCAATATGTTTTGCAGAATTTTTAAAAACTCGGGTAAATTCATTATAGTGAAGGCTCAATTTACTGGACCATGGTACAATGAACTTTGGATACAATAGAACAAATTTCCACCATGTAAAAATGTAATTACAGAAACTGTATGATGTATGATGTTATCTACATTATGAGATCATCATGGTAATGATATCATTTGCGTCATTCTAAAAATGACATTAAGTCACAATATTCTACTTTTATGTATAGTGGACTTTTGTGAATAACAGACTCTCTTTCTCCCCCCCCTTTTCTCTTCAAAATAGTGGTTCACTAGCATTAGCTCTTTATTAAGTCTATAGTTAATACGTATATCTTCCTAGTGACTCTGGTTAACACTTAAAATACAGTAACTAAGAAGTTGGCAGAAATTAACAAAATAACAGAATAACAGAGTTGGAAAGTACCTTGGAGGTCTTCCAGTCCAACCCCCTACTCAAGCAGGAGACCCTGTACCCATGATGGCGAATCTGTGCTACACATGCCAGAGGTGGCACACAGGGCCCTCTCTGTGGGCATGCGCGCCATCACCAACTGCTCTTCCGGGTTCCGTCGCACACATGTGCACCATCCACCTGGTCTGGCACGCATGCCGTCAGCCAGCTGCTCTCTTCTGGATTCCAGCGCTCCGGCACATGCACATGTATGCGCACTCCAGTTTTGGCACTCGGTGCCGAAAAGGTTAGCCATCACTTCCCTATACAATTCCTGACAAGTGGCTGTCCAGTCTCCTCTTAAAGGCTTCCAGTGATGGACCACTCACAACTTCTGAGGGCAAGCCGTTCCACTGGTTAGTTGTTCTCACTGTTAGGAGAACAATAATCTTAATTGATCTCTTAACAAATAAAAAGAGTTCATCTGCTTGGTACTTTGATGGGAGACTCAGGAAATCCCAAGTGCCATAAAAATACTCTAGGAAATTAGAAAAATATCCCACAAAAACCTTTGACAAAACTAATCCATTTTATTGTCCACATAGTCTCCTGTGGAGTTTAAGTCAAGGGAATTAATCTTTAACTTTTTATATCCTTTATGCAATTATTGCCTCTCTAGCATGACTCCCTGATTGTATTATTTACCACTAACATTCAGCAATTCAACTAGTGGAATTTCACACCTGGAAATGTTGATTAGTTAACGTTCAACAAAATTAATCTTTCTATTTATGGCAGAGAACTGTTAAGGTCACCTACGGTCTTCTCAATATTTCTGTACACTCTTTTCATTCTTCCACTAAATTCCATCCTCTTATCTCTGCCCACAATTACTCTGCAGTCTTTGAATTCCCAAATTATAGCTATACTACAAAAATAACTTCAGGTAATGGCTATTTTAAGACTGAATTTAAACATTGTACTAAGACTTAATATGATTTGTTTGATTATGTCATAGTGCTATATTTGATGCAGCTTAGTCAGCAAATGGCTTAGTCACAAAATTATGGTTAATACATTTTGGCTGATATATTAAGGAAAGTTAATTGCTGTGTGTTTTGCATCTTGTTCTTTTTATTTTATTTCTATATAATTTATAAAATGCTTAGAGCCTTTGGGGAATTGGGTGGCATATAAGTATGAGTAATATATAAGTAAGAGCCACTTTGATGTAATAGTTAAAACAACCAGGTTAGAAATCAGGAGGCTATGATTTCTAGTCCATCCTTAAGGCCTGGAGCCAGTTGGGTGAATTTGGGACAGTCATTCTCTCTCAGTGTTAGGGAGAAGACAATGGCAAACCACTTCTGAAAATGTTGCCAAGAAAAATGCAGAGACTTGTCCAGGCAAGGAATCAAAATTGACTCACAGGTACAAAAGCAAGGCCGGCCAGCCAGCCAATAAATAACCAACCAACCAACCAACCAGCCAACCAAAGGCTTCATTTGGAAGAGTTTTTGTTGTTTTAATAGCAAAAGCTATATGCCACTCCTTGAAGTGCTGAAAGTTGAGCATGACCAGTTTTTCCCCATCTGAGCTGAACTGAACTGGTATGTGCAAATCCAGAGCCATCAGCAAAGCAAAGAGCATTTTCACTTGCCTAATGTCACAGTCCAAGCATCCCTTCTATTGATTTTCATAGCCCTAAGAAGCACACTGATTTTAGTTGGTTTATTACATTGCCATAGAGTGGAGCAAGAATTGATGACTTTTACTGTGTGATTTCTCCAGCTTTTGAAGAAAAAGAAGAAATTAAAGGGCAATATGAGAAGCTTATGGATGCTTATGGATGCTTAGGCGAGCTGCAGTTAAAATCTGGTATGTAATCACTTAATATTGTGCAATAATCAGATAAAAAAGAACCATCAATACTATTCATTGATTCATTATTACTAATGAAAATGTCAGTGTTGTTCTTTGTTAGGTTAAAGAGAAATGATTACAGGTAGTCCTCGACTTAACAACCATTCATTTAGTGACCATTCACTTAGAACAGCAGTAAAAAAAGTTGACTTATGACTGTTTTTCACACTTACGACAGCTAAAACATCCCCATGGTCATGTGATTTAAATTTGCACTTGGCAACAGGCATGTATTTAAGCATTGTTCCGGGGTCATGTGATCATCTTTTGATTTTCCCAGCCGACCTCCGACAAGCAAAGTCAATGGGGGAACCCAGATTCGCTAAATGACCTCATGAATCCCTTAAAAACTATGCTGATTTGCTTAACAACTGTGGCAAAAATGGTCATAAAATAGGGCAAATCTCATTTAACAACTGCCATGCTTACCAATGGAAATTTGGGGGCTCAGTTGTGGTCATTAGTCAAGGACTATCAGTACAGTACAGAATGATTATTTCAGTTTTTTAAACATTCATCTTACCATGTGTTCTAATATAAATTTGAAAATAAGATTTGTTTCACTAAAATTACTATAGCTTTTATTTTTGTAACCTATTGCTATAGCAGGAATAAATTGGAGGGAGATCACCATATTGATGATCTCACTGCTGTAATATAGCTATTAGCTTCCGGATTTCTTCACTTATACTTTGTTTTGATAAGCTCTTAAATGTGCATGTTTTGTTTCCGTTAGTGAGATGATATAGAAAATAGATGAAAACTCAGCAAGCAGTAAAAGAACACTTTGACCAGGAATTATGAAACATACAGCTTTATAGTCAGAGGTTCCATGCCTTGATTAAAAAAAAAAGGCAATCCTTTTTCTCAGCATTTTAATGCAATGCTGAAGAAATCTGTATTTTTTTCCATGTTAATCCACCATGTTTCTTTGAAAAGCATAGGACCTCTGCACATAAAATATGGCAATGCTCAAGAACCTCCCTTCTTAGCCAAGAGTGAGCTGCCAGAAGCATTCTTTTTATGTGGCAGGTTTTATTAATTATGGCTCATAGTTAATGAAAGCTACAACTCTCATTTCAGAATGTAGGGCAAAGAAGCCATTGGCAGCCTCAAGAATAATGACGTAATGTCTGCTTTATTTGTCACTGTTTTAAGCAATACAAGCATGTATCTGGCAACCCTGCATAGCACATTCTTTATCCTGATTTTGTCCTCTTATAGGCTAACAGACATTCACTTAACTATTGCAGCAAAAAAGATTGTAAAACTGTGTTACATGGTGACCTGCTTAAAAACTGGTACAAATTACGATTGTAATTCTACCTTCAATTACGGGGATAAGTTGAGGACTATCTATAAACCCTTATATAGGAAAGCATGTGAAAGCACCCTTCTAGGAAGTAGGGGTCTCTGCTGGTTACTGATTGGACATAGTAATCATTGGGGGAGGAGGGGAAACGTTCCACCCCTCCCATTTGATAAAAGATATTTCAAATTACGTTTCAGACAAAGAAGAATGTTTACCTGATTATATCTTTTCATTTCCTCTTGCACTTTGATCTTTGCAGCCTATTTTAATCTGTTTTTAAA